>NC_141878.1:465185506-465810506 GCF_056163025.1 Triticum urartu
TTTGGTGACATGCATTCACATTTTGCTTGTCAAATATAGTACATGGTCAAACTTTGACCCAAAATACGTGAAACAAAAAAAAATACTTCCAATACCAGCGCCGCTCTTCCGCTCTTCTCCTCTTAAACCACCGCCGCTCCTCTCCTGTTCCAATCTAAATGCAGCGCCGCTCCTCTCCTCTTCCATTTCAAAACCACCGCCCCTCCTCTCCTGTTCCAGTCCAAAACCGGCATCGCTCCTCTCTTGTTCTAATCCAAAACCAGCGCTGCTCCTCTCCTCTTCCATTCAAAAACCACTGCCGGCGAGTGAAGGTGTTGTGGAGAAGTAGATCGATGGAGGAGTACAACCGATACATGAGGATCGCAGACGGCGACCCTGTGAAGCTAGCTAGGATGTTGGAGATACAGTCTTGGTTTGACAACAAGGACCAACTAGCGGTGACGGTGACATCCATGGCCAAATATCTGCAACAGAGCGAAAAGGCGGCGATACTCCCAGAGGGAGTCGCACCGGAGTACATAGAGTTGCTCCTCTGGGCCATGGAGCAAACAAATTCACCGAATCCGATCGTGAGGGAGCGGTGGTTGGAGTATCGATCCCAGATGGAGCATCCACCAGAGATTGAAGGATCGAGCATCTACAGGGTGCCGTTTGTGAGGGTGTCCTGCCGGAGCGAGCCGGTGGAGTCTTCGTCGACCGAACCCAACTGCAAGAGGAGAAAAGCAGTTGGCCCGACGACGCTTCCCCACCATCGTCTCCCTCGCCATTCACATCGTCTCACGGGGTGGCTGTCTGCCGCCGAGGAATAGGAGGGGGCTTCCCCTGCAGCCCAATAGTCGGGCAGGTTGTGAATTGTGAGGAGGAGCTTAGGGTTGTCAGTATTTGCAGGTTGTGGATTGTGTTTTGTGTTGTGTATTTTGAGAGTACTTTCAGATATGAATGTCTTTTGAATTTCAGATTTGCAGTATTGAGCATATGAAGTATTTTATGATTTCTAGATATCTATTTTTAGCACTTAAAAAAATTTAGTTTCATAGGAGTATAAAAGTGTAGACAATGTGATTCTCAGAGAAGAAACTGCAAGTTTCAGTTTCAGATAAGAAACTGCAAGTTCAGTTTCAGATAAGAAACTGCAACTTTCAGAGGCAGAGCATTTGTATTAACACGGCCTTTTCAAACAGGGCTAACATCATGTTGGAAGTTTTATTCATGGTCGAAAATGGAACTACTAGCCAGTTAACATCATGCTGATCAACATTCATGCATAGCACATCTTCATATGATGCATAGTCAAAATGCCCACACAATGTCGAGTGTGCGAAACATAGAGAAAACGAGGGATGAAGTTTTGGCAAGTGTTGCACGTGGTTTCGGGCTGCCCCGTCTAGGCTTTCATTTTTAACATGCGCAGCCCACGTCCTCGGATGGGAGGTCCATAGGCATGTTTGTATTTTCTTAGGGCCGTCATGTATCGACCGACCTATGGACCTCCCATCCGAGGTTTTATTTTTGGCAGCCCAATTTATGTATTTTTTTTGAAGAAAACGCAGAGGTCTGTTCTATTTTTCTATATAAGAATAGGAACGCCAGGTCCAACTTATGTTTCCCTTCTAACTATATTATATATATGTAAATTATTTTATATGTTGACTGTTTAGTTCACATAATTGGCAAATAGATGACCGCTCTCGCGATCCCCTTCGCCCCTGCCACCACCTCCACCCTCGCCACTGCCCCCGCCACTACATCCACCCTCGCCGCCGCCATAGATCTCGCCGCCACCCCCCGCCTCCTGACTCCGGGCGTGCCTGCCCCCCTCAGCAAGTCTGCTCACGCGCCCCATTGAGTCGCCGGCGATATCCATGGGGGAATGGCTGGAAGACAGGCAGATGTACAAGATGCATCTCCCACATGTCTACAAAGCCTCCCCATGGATGCTCCAGCCGCTCGACTCCGTCGTGCCGGTGGTGCTGTGGGAGACTCGAGGGAGGAGATGGAGGGAGCGGGCGATGCGGATCCGCGACGACGCTCTCTCCTGGACCCAGTGCACGCGCGAATGGAGGGAAGCAGAGGAGGAAGCTGCGAGGGAGGAAGCCAAGGAGGGACCGAATCCGTTCTCTCACTCGCGCAGGAATGCTCGGATGTGCAAGGATCATGTGGATTGGGAGCTGTTGAATCTAGCCCTGCGGATCTACTTCAAAGGAGATTTCTCGGAGAAGCACAGGATGCCCCACCCCGGTGAGCTGTCGATTGCGTTGGTTCGATGGGCGAAAGGAGAAGTGAATTCAGGAGATCCACGCCGTGCTGCAAGGTAGGAATGCTTGACTGGACTCCTGCCCACCAGCACGCCACCGGAGCCGGAGCAGGTGGATCCCCTACCTTATGTCTCCCCCAAACCCGCAGAACATTGAAATTAGGCTTGCAATCTGCTTCAATTTAGCTGTCTGGTGGTTATTTCTGCTTCCTGAGAGACAACATCTGGCTGGAGGATGAGAAGGAACCAGGAACTCAAATGAATTTCCCCTATCACAATGGGGGTGAGCGCCAGTTGGGCCGTGGTACGGCCCACCTCTGCCCCAAATGGGGGCACAATCTGGGTAGGCTCCTGTAATTGCCAAAGATCAATTTGCTAGTGGTTCTGACTCTCAGATTAGTGGGAAATCTCAAGGAAAGAATCAGCAAAAGAAGAGATAGGACATCCAGAAAACTGCTCCTGCCCCTGCTTCAGGCTTTATGGCATACTCTGAGGTGATCTTCTACAACTGTGGGGAACCGGGGCATCATTTGGATAAATGTGTCAAGCCCAAGAGTTGTTTTATCTGCAAAATGGTTACACATAAAGTTGAGAATTGCCCTGTCAGAAGGAAAACCCACAGTTCTGCTAGATATGTTGGAAGTGCTGCTCCAGGATTATGTCCACCATTGACAAAATTTTCTGTGACATAGAATTATATAGTTTCTTTCCCCTTTCTAGTTGTAGAGCTCTGCCCAGATGTGGTAGTGACCACACTCCTTTGCTCTGGGGTTCTGGTCTTAACAAAACTCCAAAGAGCAATAGTTTTAAATTTGAAAAGTGGTGGTTGCTTAGAGAAGATTTTACTGAGCTAGTCAGGAAAATCTGGAATGAGCCTACTGGGAGCAGCTGCCCCTAGAAAATTGGCAGATCAAAATCAGGAGATTTAGAAGAACTACCAAAGGATGGAACTCCAATGAGGAAGCTAATCTTAGAAGATGATTCTCTAGATATTAAGGCACAAACCATTGACCTCTCTGAGGCTGAGAGTAATAGATTAAATTTTGTCCATCGTGAGCTCAAGAAAATTTGGCTTCAAGAAGAAATCAAAGCCTAACAAAGGTCTAGAGATAGGAAAATTAAGGAGGGTGATAGAAATACTGCTTACTTCCATGCAGTAGCTAACTAGAGGACGAGGAAGATCCTCATTCACTCCCTTGATGGCCCTAATGGCCCTGTTACTGAGGTAGATGAGATGCTGAAAGTGGCTAGTGACTTCTACAAAGACTTGTTTAAGAAAGAAACCCCTTCTGGGTTCTCTCTTCAAAACAATTTTTTCTCTGCTTCTGAAAAAGTCTCTCCTGCTGATGATGAGCTGCTAGAAGCCCCTTTTTTAGAGACAGAGGTGAAGGAAGCCATTTTTAGCTCTTATCCTGATGGGGCTCCTGGTCCTGATGGGATTCCCTTCTTGTTTTACCAGCATTTTTGGGACTTGGTGAAAAATGATCTCTTAGATCTTTTCCAAGCCTTTCATAGAGGAGAGTTGGATCCCGCAACTTACTCATGGGGGGTCTCTTGGGGTCAAGTTAAATAACTATGAAAGTGATTTTTTCCTTGCTGGTAAAGGCCTTAGGCAAGGTGACCCCATCTCCCTGCTTTTGTTTAATTTAGTAGTGGACGTTCTTACTAAAATGCTGAGCAAAGCTGCTGATCATAGTCTGATTGCAGGGCTCTGTCCTGAGGTCTGCCCTGGTGGCATCATCCGCCTTCAATATGCAGATGATACCATCCTTTTCTTAGACAATGACTCCACACATGCTAGCAATCTTAAAACTGTTCTAACCTGGTTTGAACAAGTCTCAGGCATGAGAATCAACTACTCTAAAAGTGAACTAATCCCTATCAACATGGATGATCAAGAGTTAGCTGACTTCCTCTCTATTCTAGTCTATAATAAAGGTAACTTCCCCATTAAGTACCAAGGTATCCCTCTCCATTATGATAAACTGAGGAGAGAGGATATCCAACCCCTTCTGGATAAAATCATTAATAGGATTGCTGGGTGGAGGGGCAAACTTCTCTCTTACAGAGGTAGATTGATCCTCATACAAGCTTGTTTGGCTAGCATTCTAGTGTATCTCCTCTCCTTCAAGTTCCCTAAATGGGCAGTGAAACTCATCAATTCTCAGATGTCTCATTCCTTGTAGAATGATTTTGAGGGAAATAGGAAGCTACACCTTGCCAATTGGGCCCTAGTGTCTATGAAGAAAGATTTTGGAGGCCTAGGCATACCTAACCTCCAAGAAATTAATATTTGTCTTCTAGGGTCTTGGATTAAAAGATTCTATGAGGAAGACCTGAAACCCTAGATGCTTCTTATTGCCCATAAATACCTAGGAAATAAACCTAATAATTTTGTCCCTTCCTCCAACCCTAAAACCTCTAGATTCTGGAAAGGATTAAAATCTATTATGCATGCTGTGAAATTTGGCTACAGATAGAACATAGGGGATGGGAGCAGAACCAGGTTCTGGGAACATACTTAGTTTGGCACATCCCCCTAGCAGTCCAATTTTGGCCCATTTACTCTGTCTGCAATGAGCTTAACAAAAGTGTCAATGAAGTTTGGGATGGTCAATGCCTAAAACTCTCTTTTAGAAGGAACTTTAGTCATAGTCTCATGGAACAATGGTTCTAGTTGGAGGAAATTGCCAAAAGCATTACCTTTACTGCCGAGTCGGATGCCCTGATTTGGCAGCTGGACAATAAGGGGAAGTATTCCTCCAGCTCCCTCTATCATGTTATCAACTTTAGAGGGGTTCAACTCGTGTTTATCCCTGTTGTTTGGAAATTGAGAGTTCCCCCTAAAATTCATGTATTTCTCTGGCTTCTCTCCAAAAACAAATTGATGACTAGGGATAACCTTAGGAAGAGACACATCATAAAACCCCTTGATTGTGTTTACTGCTTGGAACAAGAGTCTTGTTCTCACCTATTTTTTGAATGTATAGTTGCTAAACATCTCTGGGCCCACATTGAGGAATATTTCTCTAGTCAGATTGGCTCATCCTTCCAATCTGTTGCTAGATTCTGGATTGCTACCAAAAAGTACTCAGTTTTAAACACTGTTAGCTCAGCTGTCCTTTGGTGCCTCTGGAAATATAGAAATGCTATGATTTTCAGTAACACCTCCTGGATTTCCATTCCACAGGTCTTGAGGTTGATCAACAACAAGGTGAGGAACTGGGTGATTCTCTCCTCCGGATCGGACAAGGACAAGTTGATGAGCTTCGTGGAAACCCTAACAAGATCCCTCCAGAAACCGTTGGTGATCACTTGTGGCTGAACAAGGCTCGACCTGCTCTGGGGCTGGACCCGTGGGCTCGTCTCAAGATCTCTGATGAAGATGATGGGCACCTGGTGCCGAAAAAGAGGGACATCCACCATGCTACACCTTCCAACCCGGTGTCTCCGCTTGATTACTGGTCGCCTCAGGCTGACACGGCCCCTCGGCCGAAGACCATGAAGGCTTCGCTGGACCCTCCTTGTGTCATTTGAGTGCTCTATCCGCTCTACCTTTGGCACCGCTCGGGTGATTTGTGTTATTCAGAGAACTTGTTCATCCACCCCCCTAGTTTGTAGCTTTTCTACCTTTGCTTTCGAACTGCTCTTTGAGCTGCTGTATCAGAATATGTTGTGGTTTCGTTCTCAGCAATGGAACCGGGGAGATGCTCCCTGTTTTTCGAAAAAAAAAATTATATGTTATTTTATATTATTTTTATTGTCATCATATATTTAACAGATACTTACATATGTAGGAAAACAATATCCCACATCTTATTAACTTATAAAAATAATTTCTTAACAAATAAAATCATGGATTGTTTTGGCACGAAAATCCTAGTGATTGTGTAGAAAAGCTTGGTAAGATTTAAGGACGAATGTAATAATATCACTTATTATTTAAATATATTTATAACAAAATGCTCAGCCCCTTTTTATTTTTTGATAACATTGCTGGCCCAACCCAACATTATAATTAGAATCAGCCCAGCAAAATCGTGTATTTCGAGAAAGTGCAAATGGGCTATAATTTTTTAGGAAATAAAATAAACAGGCCGCATGGACGCTACATTATTTGTTCACCCAGCCCAGCTAATGGCTGTAATTCAAAAAAAGGTCAAATTGACTGTAAATTCTTCCGCGAAAAAAAGACTGTAAATTCTAAAAAAATGGGTTGAATACGTGCCACATTTTTGGAGGCTGAAATGTGGGCCAATAGGTCGAAGCCAATGCAAGTCGTTGTCAATTTAGTCAAAAAATGATTCTAACATGTTAGCCGTTGGATTTACATCCAACGACCGACATCCATCTTCAATCTCTCGTCTTCTTCCTCCAGCGCCACTAGGACCACCTCCTGCTGCTAGCAGCTCTGCTTAGCACGCTTCGCTATGAAGCGCTTCTCCACCGCTGGCCAGGCCATCCCTCCACCCCTCCACACCTCCTGTTCTTCTCCACCGACTGCCGAACCACACCGCACTAGAACCAGTTAACCCTCGTACACCTCTCTGTCTGCGACTCTACTCCCGCGTCTTCCCATCTCTGGCTCATTGCTATCCGGGGCCTCGCCATCGTCCACCACCTTAGATGCGCTCGACGTGGCGTGGTCAGCGCGGTCAACGAACAACACCATCGGAAGTAGACTGTGTGTGGAGAGGCTGACAGCTGGGTCCACGCCCGCACATAAGGAAATGCCTCCTTATTACGCGCAAAATAATGATTCCTCCACCTGACATCTGGGACCCACCGGAAGGGCCTCTGTATTTCGCAAAATAAAGTGCCCCCCTCTGACATGTCGGACCCACCAGCTATCTTCGCACGCAAGGAAGTGCCTCCTTATTATGCACAAAAAATGAATATTCCCCCTGCCAGCTGGAACCCAACATAGTGGGAGGCTGACTTGTGGGCCTACCAAGTTGACGGGGACGGAGGGCTTTGTCAACTTAGTCAATATGAACGATTCTAGCTCTTGTTACCGTACGATGTTCATCCAACGGCCGTAGTGCTTCTTCAACCTCTGGTCTTCTCGCTCCAGCCGCCCAAACCAGCATCGGTCGTGCCGCGTGCTCCTGCCTCCCGTGGCCGGTTGTGATGCCGCGGAGGCCTCACCGCCCCCTACTACTCCCACCGCTGGCTAGGCCATCCCTCTACTCACCCACACGCCCTGTTATTCTACGGTGACAGCAGCCTCACACCGCAGCCGAACCTGTGAACCCTCGTACTCCTCTTCGCGTGGGCATCCACTGTTGCGTCTTCCCCGGCTCCGAGTCGTCCCTTTCCTAGTCCTCGCCGTCGTCCACCGCCCTGGTGCTCTCGGCGCGGCGTGGTCAACGTGGTCAATGACCGACTTCCATCGAAAGAGTACTGTACGTGGAGAGGCTGACAGTTGGGTCCATGGCAGCCGCAAGGAAGTGCCTCCTTATTACGCGGAAAATAATTATTCCTCCACCTGACAATGGGGACCCACCAGATGGGACACCAGTATTTTGCGAAAAAAATTGTTTCCCCCTGACTGCTGGGACCCACCGGACGGGCCACCGTATTTCGCGAAAAAAATGTTCCCCCCGCTGTCAGCTTGGACCCACCGGAAGTGCCTCCTTATTACGCACAAAAAAATGAATACTCCCCCGGCTAGCTGGGACCCACCTTGCTGGGAGGCTAACTTGTGGGCCTACTAAGTTGACGGGGACGAAGGGGTTTGTCAACTTAGTCAATATGAACGATTCTAGCTCCAGTGACCGTACGATGTCCATCCAACGGCCGTAGTGCTTCTTCAACCTCTGGTCTTCTTGCTCCAGCCGCCCAAAGCAGCGCCGGTCGTGCCGCATGCTCCTGCCTCCCGTGGCCGGTTGTGCTGCCGCAGAGGCCTCACCGCCCCCTACTATTCCCACCACTGGCCAGGCCCTGCGGCGACGGCAGCCTCACACCGCAGCCGAACCAGTGAACCCTAGTAGTCCTCTCCGCGCGGGCTTCCACTACCGCGTCGTCCCCTTCCTAGGCCTCGCCGTCGTCCACCGCCGTGGTGCTCTCCACGCAGCGTGGTCAAGGAACGACTTCCATTGGAAGAGTACTGTACGTGGAGAGGCTGACAGCTGGGTCCACGGCCACAGCCCAGTTTTTTGTGATTTGCCAAGTAAGTCGCTTTGTCAGGCCTGTTGGGCTACAAATCTTTCAAGACGAGGAGAGCTTTCATTCGGCTGGCCGAGAAAATGGCCCATGAGTAATGAGAAATGGGTTGTACATTTTTAAAACACATCAAACTGGCAATTAGTTTCAAATATTTTTTTTTAATTTCAAGATTTTAAATTACATTAATTTTTATGCGTCGAGAATTTGTTGGATTTTATATTGATATACATTTATTTTTAAAATCAGTTTGAATGTGAGTCGAAATTTCGGGATTAAAACAGTTCGGACCGCACCGAAATATGCAATATTTCGTATAATTTTTTAACCGTTGCCACAATATGGGCTGTAATGCTAGCAAAAAGAATATGGGCTCCAAAGAAACCTTAAGAATTACCGAATGGGCTGTAAATTATTAGAAATAATGGCAGATGGGCTGTATGCTATTTTCCACAGATTTGAGGCTTTCCTAAAAAAAGGTTGACGCACAAGCACTGACTGTTGGATGTCCATCCAACGGCCGTCGGGCTTCTTCAATCTCTGCTCTTTCTACTCCAGCCGCTCAAACAAGCGCCGGCAGGACTGCCTGCTCCCTCCTCCTCGCGGCCGGCTATGCTGCCGCGCAGGCCTCACCGCCCGACTGTACTCCCATCGCTGGCCTAGCCATCCCTCTACTCACCCACACCTGCTGTTATTCTCCGGCGATGGCAGACGAACCAGTAAACCCTCGTACAGTCGTACTCCCCTCCGCGTGGGAAACAACTGCCGAGTCTTCCCTGCCTCCGTGTCGTCCCCTTCCTAGGCCTCACCGTCATCCACCGCCCTGGTGCTCTCGACGTGGCGTGGTCAACGTGGTCAAGGAACGACTTCCATCGGACGTGGACTGTACGTGGAGAGGCTGACAGCTGGGTCCATGGCTGCAGCAAGGAAGTGCCTCCTTATTACGTGGAAAATAATGATTCCTTCACCTGACAGCTGGGACCCACCGGACGGGCCACTGTATTTCGTGAAAAAAACGTTTCCCCCTGAATGTTGGGACCCACCTGCTACATCTTCGCATTCAAGGAAGTGCGTCTGGGCAAAAAAACGATTCACCCCCTGACTGCTGGGACCGACCAGCTACATCTTCGCAGGCAAGGAAGTGCCTGACTGTCGGGACCCACCTGGTCGAAGCGTACATAGCGTTATCATTCTGGTCGCGAATGTGTACGTACATACTGGTCGCGCGCATGTGTCGTAGTAGAGGCGCGCACGTGTCATAGTAGAGGCGTGCATGTAGCGTTTACATGTATCTACAGCGGCCAGGTTGCAAGAAAGAAAATACGGCCACGTATGTGTACATAAGGGCGGGGTCTCGAACGCCTACCCGCGCATACGTACGGCCAGGGCTCATGTACATGGCTGGGTCAGAATGGAGAAACAGCGTCGTCGTCGTGTTCATGGGGAGGCAATGGAATGTGTCGTGTTCATGGCGAGGCAACGGAATGCGTCATGTTCATGGGAAGGCAACGGAATGCGTCGTGTTCATCGGGAGGGCTTGGACGGAACTGGCGATGGAAACGAGGCCTGGCGTACCGCATAACGGAGGAAACGGCCTTGTGTTCGTCCGACCATGTTCGAAACGGGATCCTGTTAATCGGGAGGGGTGTGGCGTACCGCAAAATGGAGGAAACGGACCTCCTACGGTCGAAATGGGGGTCCTGTTGATCGGGAGGGGTGTGGCGTACCGCAAAACGGAGGAAACGGACTTGTGTTGGAGCTCTATGGTCGAAACGGGGGTCCTGTTCATCGGGAGGGGTGTGGCGTACCGCAAAACAGGACTCCACGGGATACTGTTCATCTCCACCGGCGACCTCCTCCAGCCTCCACGGGCTCCTGTTCATCTAGCCTCCACGGGCTCCTGTTCATCCAGCCTCCACGGGCTCCTATTCATCCAGCCTCCACCGCACGCTACTCCACCGGCTACTGTTCAACCACCCCTCCACCGTCTACTGTTCATCCAGCCTTCCACACCACGAGGTCTTGTTCAACCACCCCTCCACGGGAACCCCTCCACCGTCTACTGTTCATCCAGCCCTCCACACCACGGGGTCCTGTTCAACCACCCCTCCACCGTCTACTGTTCTTCCAGCCTTCCACACCACGGGGTCCTGTTCATCCACCCCTCCACGGGCACCCCTCCACCGTCTACTGTTCATCCAGCCCTCCACCACACCATGGGGTCCTGTTCATCCAGAGGCAACGCCACCGCACACTATTCATCCAACCCCCCCACCCCCCCGCAACGCTCACTGTTCATCCCATCAATCGACTTCAGTTAGTAGCAGTAGCGAAGGAATCGCTCGATCGGGTTCAGTTAACAGCCATCGATCGATCGCTCGGGTTCAGTTAGAGCCCAATGCCTCGCTCGGGTTCGGGTAGAGCCAACGCCTTGCACACACATGCGTATGTGTATGATAGAAACGCGCATCGCTGGGCCCAGACCTCCCACCTTAACCGGGAACTCCCCGAAATTTTCCTCCCCCTCGCTTCCACCACGGTTTTTTCCGTCATGGACGGCCCAAAGAATGTCACGCAGCTGCGTCCCCGGCCCGCCCAGGACAAAAAGCCCATTTTCTGTCATGATTTTTTGTCATAGAAGTAGGAGCCCACCACATCTATGATGATACCGGGTTTTGTCACAATTATCGTCATAGAAGTGTCATATGTATGACAGAATTTTTTTGTTCGGCCCCAAATGTCACGGATGTGTCTTTTTTTTGTAGTGGTTTAGCATCTTTCTTTTCCATAAGATATTTAATAGCAGCATGATCTGTGTGAATAGTTACTTTAGAATCAACAATATAAGGTGTGAACTTATCACAAGCAGATACAACTGCTAAGAACTCTTTTTCTGTAGTAGCATAATTTCTCTGAGCATTGTCTAGAGTTTTACTAGCATATTGAATAACATTTAATTTCTTATCAACTCTTTGCCCTAGAACAGCACCTACAGCATAATCACTAGCATCACACATAATTTCAAAGGGTAAATTCCAATCAGGTGGCTGAACAATAGGTGCAAAGATTAATGCTTTCTTAAGTATTTCAAATGCTTCTACGCAGTCATCATCAGAAACAAATGGTATATCTTTTTGTAATAAATTAGTCAGAGGCCAAGAAATTTTGGAGAAGTCCTTAATGAACCTCCAATAGAAACCAGCATGACCAAGGAAACTTCTTATACCTTTGATGTCCTTGGGACATGGCATCTTTTCAATAGCATCAACCTTAGCTTTATCAACTTCAATACATCTTTCAGAAACTTTATGCCCCAAGACAATACCTTCATTAACCATAAGGTGGCACTTATCCCAATTCAAGACAACATTAGTTTCTTCACATCTCTGCAAAACTCGATCAAGGTTGCTTAAGAAATCATCAAAAGAGGATCCATATACGAAGAAATCGTCCATGAAAGCCTCACAAATCTTTTCACAGAAGTAAGAGAATATAGCCATCATGCATCTTTGGAAGGTAGCAGGTGCATTACATAAACCAAAAGGCATACGTCTCTAAGCAAAAGTGCCGAACGGGCAAGTAAAAGTGGTCTTAGATTGATCATCAGCTGACACAGGTATATGAGAGAAACCAGAATAACCATCTAGAAAGCAAAAATGTATATGTTTGGATAATCTTTCTAGCATTTGATCAATAAAAGGTAAGGGGTAATGATCTTTTTTAGTAGCCTTATTTAATTAGCGGAAATCAATTACCATCCTATAACCTGTAATAATTCTTTGCGGAATCAGTTCATACTTATCATTAGGAACGACAGTAATACCTCCCTTTTTAGGGACACAATGGACAGGACATACCCACTGACTATCAGCAACGGGATAAATTATACCTCCCTCAAGGAGCTTTAGTATTTCCTTTCTTACCACTTCTTTCATCTTAGGATTCAGCCGTCGTTGGTGATCATGAACTGGTTTGGCATCTTTCTCCAAATTTATTTTGTGTTGACATAGTGTGGGACTAATGCCTTTAAGATGATCAACAGTATATCCAATAGCAGCACGGTGCTTCTTCAGAGTTTTCAATAATCTCTCTTCTTCATGCTCTGAAAGGTTAGCACTAATAATAATATAATATATCCTTTTCACATCAAGATAAGCATATTTAAGAGTATCAGGTAACGATTTGAGCTCAAACACGGGATCACCCTTGGATGGAGGAGGATCCCCTAGGATTTCAACAGGCAAATTGTGTTTCAGGATTGGTTCCTGTTTAAAGAATACTTCATCTATTTCCCTTCTTTCATTCATAAACATATCATTTTCATGGTCTAGAAAATACCGTTCTAAAGGATCACTAGGAGGCACAACAGTAGAAGCAAGACCAATAATTTCATCTTTACTAGGCAATTCCTCTTCACGGTGTTGTCTGCGAAATTCAGAGAAATTAAATTCATGAGACATATCACCTAAACCAATAGTAACAACATCCTTTTCGCAATCTATCTTAGCATTAACAGTGTTTAAGAAGGGTCTACCAAAAATAATGGGACAAAAGCTATCGTGTGGGGAACCAAGAACAAGAAAATCAGCAGGATATTTAGTTTTCCCACACAAGACTTCAACATCTCTAACAATCCCAATTGGTGAAATGGTGTCTCTATTGGCAAGTTAAATTGTGACATCAATATCTTCTAACTCAGCAGGTGCAATATCATGCATAATTTCTTTGTATAACTCATGAGGTATAGCACTAGCACTGGCACACATATCACATAAGCCATGATAACAATGATCTCCTATTTTAACAGAAATAACAGGCATGCCTACCATGGGTCTATGTTTATCTTTAGCACAAGGTTTAGCAATTCTTGCAGTCTCATCACAAAAGTGAATAACATGCCAATCAATATTATCAGACAAGAGATCTTTAACAATAGCAATATTAGGTTCAACTTTTAATTTACTCAGGAGGTGTATATGTTCTAATATTGCTTTTACGAACCACAGTTGAAGCTTTAGCATGATCTTTTATCCTAACAGGAAAAGGTGGTTTCTCAACATAAGCAGTAGGAACAATAGGATCATTATAAGTGACAGTCTTTTCTTCAACTTTAATAGGTGTTGCTACTTTTACTTCTATGGGAGGATGATATTTAAACCACTTCTCCCTAGGGATCTCAACATGAGTAGCAAAAGATTCATAGAAAGAAGCTACTATTTCAGTGTCAAAGTCCATATTTAGTGCTAAATTTACGGAAAACATCGGTATCCATAAAAAGATTTAACACAATCAAACTTAGGTGTCATACCTGACTCCTTACCTTCGTCGAGGTCCCAATCTTCAGAGTTGTGTTTAATTCTTTCCAATAAATCCCATTTGAATTCAATAGTCTTCATCATAAAAGAGCCAGCACAAGAAGTATCGAGCATGGTGCGATTATTATCAGAAAGCCGAGCATATAAATTTTGAATAATTATTTCTCTTGGAAGCTCATGATTGGGGCATGAATATAACATTTATTTAAGCCTCCCCAAGCTTGAGCGATGCTTTCACATTCTCGAGGCCAAAAATTATATATATAATTGCGATCATGATGAACAAGATGCATAGGATAAAACTTCGGATGAAATTCCAATTTCAATCGTTTGTAGTTCCATGATCCCATATCATCACATAGCCTATACCATATCAATGAATATCCCTTCAAAGATAAAGGGAAGACCTTCTTCTTAATAACATCATCGGGCACACCAACAAGCTTAAATAATCCACAAACTTCATCCACATATATTAGATGCTCATCAAGATGCATTGTTCCGTCTCCTGCAATAGGATTAGCTAGCAGTTTTTCTATCATACTCGAAGGAATCTCAAAGTAAACATTTTCATTTTCATTTTCAGTAGGTTCAGTAGGTTGAGGAGCAACTGTTTGCTCTACTGGTCGAGGTGAAGATACCCCGAACAAGCCCCTCTGAGGATTACTTTTCATAGTAACAAATGACAGTAAATTTTAGCACACTATATAAATTTCTCCTTACCAAATTCCACCTACCAAAGGCGCTTCACTCCCCGTCAACGATGCCAGAAAAGAGTCTTGATGACCCGCAAGTATAGGGGATCTATCGTAGTCCTTTCGATAAGTAAGAGTGTCGAACCCAACGA
Organism: Triticum urartu; assembly: GCF_056163025.1. Classification (NCBI taxonomy): domain Eukaryota; kingdom Viridiplantae; phylum Streptophyta; class Magnoliopsida; order Poales; family Poaceae; genus Triticum; species Triticum urartu. The sequence continues at coordinate 465,200,088 of NC_141878.1, forward strand.
GGAGCAGAAGGAAATGATAAGCAGTTTTCAGCAAGGTATTCTCTGCAAGAACTGAAATTATAGGTAACAGATAGTTTTGTGATAAGATAATTGGTAATGAGCAACAAGTAAAAAAAGTAAATAAAGTGTAGCAAGGTGGACCAATCCTTTTTCTAGCAAAGGACAAGCCTGGACAAGTTCTTATATGATGTAAAGCACTCCCGAGGACACATGTGAATATCGTTAAGCTAGGTTTCATCACGATCATATGATTCACGTTCGGTACTTTGATAATTTGGTATGTGGGTGGTTCGGTGGTTGGGCACTGCCCTTACTTGGACAAGAATCCCACTTATGATTAACCTCTATTGCAAGCATCCGCAACTACAACAAAAGTATTAAGGTAAACCTAACCATAACATGAAACATATGGATCCAAATCAGTCCCTTACGAAGCAACGCATAAACTAGGGTTTAAGCTTCTTTCACTCTAACAACCCATCATCTACTTATTACTTCCCAATGCCTTCCTCTAGGCCCAAATAATGGTGAAGTGTCATGTAGTCGACATTCACATAACACCACTAGAGGAGAGACAACATACATCTCATCGAAATATCGAACGAATACCAAATTCACATGACTACCATAGCAAGACTTCTCCCATGTCCTCAGGAACAAACGTAACTACTCACAAAGCATATTCATGTTCATAATCAGAGGGGTATTAATATGCATATAGGATCTGAACATATGATCTTCCACCAAATAAACCAACTAGCATCAACTACAAGGAGTAATCAACACTACTAGCAACCCACAGATACCAATCCCGGACTTAGAGACAAGAATTGGATACAAGAGATGAACTAGGGTTTGAGAGGAGATCGTGCTGGTGAAGATGTTGATGGAGATTGACCCCCTCCCGATGAGAGGATCATTGGTGATGACGATGTCGATGATTTCCCCCTCCTAGAGGGAAGTTTCCCCGACAGAATAGCTCCGCCGGAGCCCTAGATTGGTTCCACCAAGGTTCCGCCTCGTGGCGGCAGTGTCTTGTCCCGAAAGCTTGCTTATGATTTTTTTTCTCATCAAAACACTCCATATAGCAGAAGATGGGCATCGGAGGGCCACCAGGGGGCCCACGAGGCAGGGGGGCGCGCCCAGGGGGTAGGGCGCGCCCCCACCCTCGTGGGCAGGGTGTGGCCCCCCTCTGGAACTTCGTGCGCTCATTATTTTTTATATATTCTGAAAATGACTTCCATGAAGTTTCAGGACTTTTGGAGCTGTGCGGAATAGGTCTCTAATATTTGCTCCTTTTCCTGCCCAGAATCCCACCTGCCGGCATTCTCCCTCTTTATGTAAACCTTGTAAAATAAGAGAGAATAGGCATAAGTATTGTGACATAATGTGTAATAACAGCCCATAATGCAATAAATATCGATATAAAAGCATGATGCAAAATGGACGTATTAGTGTGCGCGGAACACCCACCACACGCTCCGCCGCCGCTGCCCATCGGCAACTGTTGCCGGCCGCCATTGCCGCCACACCACCGTCGAAAGCCAGGGCCATCTCCAGCTCCGCCGCCGTGGCCCGAACGCGGGAGGTGGCCGTCGTGGCCGCCTCCCCACTACCGGCCACCGTTGAGGGAGTCCTGGACTAAGGGGTCCCCGGGTGTCTGGCCTATTAGCCATGGGCTGGACTGATGGGCTGTGAAGATACAAAGACCGAAGGCTACACCCGTGTCCGGATAGGACTCTCCTTGATGTGGAAGGCAAGCTTGGCGACTAAATATGTAGATTCCTTTCTTTGTAACCGACCTTGTGTAACCCTAGATCTTCTGGTGTCTATATAAACCGGAGGACTTAGTCTGGAGAAGGATATTCGTTATCATAGCCATACAAGCTAGACCTTTAGGGTTTAGCCATTACGATCTCATGGTTGATCAACTCTTGTAATACTCATATTCATCAAGATCAATCAAGTAGGACGTAGGTTATTACCTCCATAGAGAGGGACCGGGTCAAACATTGTGTCCCCTGTCTCCTGTTACCATCGACCTTAGACACACAGTTCGGGACCCCCTACCCGTGATCCGCCGGTTTTGACACCAACATTGGTGATTTCATTGAGAGTTCCACTGTGCCTTCATCAAGAGGTTTGATGGCTCCTTCAACCATATACAACGATGCTGCCCAAGGGGGAGTTTTCCTCCCCAGACAGATCTTCGTGTTCGGTGGTTTCGCTCTGCGGGCAAACTCGCTTGATCATCTGGAGCAGATCGAAAGCTACGCCCCTGGCCAGTAGGTCAGATTTGGGAGCTTGAACTATGTCGCGGACATTCGTGGGGACTTGATCTTCACCGGATTCGAGACCGTGACCACCACTCCTGGCCACCCCAAGGGACATGACCTAAATCTATCATCGGACTGCATCCAGGAGACAGCTCCCATAACCACTCTGGCCTTAGATCCGAACCAGATTGTGCCATCCAAAGACGAGAAGCTCAACCCGCCACGGAGGCCACAGATTCCCCGGCGTTGGAGCCGCACATAGACTTGATCTCACACGATACCTGTACTACCGGAACTTCGGACTCGTCTCCAGCTATAAGTTCTCAACCATGTGAGCCCGCAAACATCGAACTTGATCATTTATCGATCTTTGAATTAAGCGCCGCAGACATCTTCCAGCACTCGCCTTTGAGCGACATGTTAAACTCATTGAAAAACCTGTCCTTGGTGGGGGACTCACAGCCGAAGTATGTTCGGTTGGAACTAGGGGCTGATGTTGAAGAATCTTGCTTCCCACCCGCCACCCACTCCATAGCCACTGTCAAGGACTCAACCAACATGTTCGATTACGACTCCGAAGACTTCGACGGTATAGATGACGATGCCGAAGAAGAGCAGGGCTGAAACCTGCCACTCACTGGACGCAGGACGGTCACTTCTTCATACGACATATACATGGTGGATACACCTAAAGAAACTAACAACGATGACAAAAAAGATACAGTTGAGGATAAACCTCCTGAGACACAGCCCAGACGCCGACATCAGCGGCGCCGCTCTAAGTCACATCGTGAAAAAGATAGTAATACCGGCACCGGAGAAAGAAACACCCCGGACGAAGCCGAAGACAATGAAGCCCCTGTTGGGACAACATCCGAATAGGATGAACTAGAGGACGAGCACGATAGCCCACATGAACATGCCATACATGAAGACTCGGAGGACAGTAATTATCTTCCACTCTTCGAGGACGAGGAGAGCCTCAGTGACGAGGATTTCATCGTGCCTGAGGAACCTCTTAAGCAGGAGCGCTTTAAATGCCGGCTATTAGCCATGGCAAGGAGCCCAAAAAAGAAACAGCAGCAGCAAGCTAACCAAGACCTGCTCACAGATAGATTGATAGATATCCTGGTGGCTGAAGAATACGGCCCCAAGCACACAACTAATGGTTACCCAAAGCATAGATTGCTACCTTAGTTTGATGAGGAGGCGCTGGCACATGTACCACGCGGTCGAGACAACGCGGCCAACCAACCACTATGCAGTCGGGATAAAGCAGCAGCTCAAGCCGAACAGCAGCCCGCCTCACCCCAAAGAAAAAACAGAGACAAAACAGCTCGGGGTCATATATACGACCCTCAGCAGAACCTGGACGGTAGAACACGACACAACAGGTCGATCTATGGATCGTGAGGACGTGCCTCGACACGCGACGTCGGCTACCTATTCAGACAGGACAAGTCTAGTTACACCCAGGCCGAAAACTGCAGACGGACTCCATCTGAGCTATGTCGCGACGTGGCCCAATATAGAGGTGCCACACACCCACTCTACTTCACTGACGAAGTAATGACGCATGAATTCCCAGAGGCGTTTAGACCCGTGAATATTGAATCATATGATGGAACAACCGATCCCGCGGTATGGATCGAGGATTTTCTTCTCCTTATCCACATGGCTCGCGGAGACGGTCTTCATGCCATCAAATACCTCCCACTAAAACTCATAGGACCAGCAAGGTACTGGTTAAACAGTCTGCCTGAAAACTCTATCGGCAGCTGGGAGGATCTGGAAGACACTTTCCACGACAATTTCCAAGGTACATATGTCCGGCCACTAGTTGCCGATGACTTAAGTCACATCATCAAACATCCCGGAGAGTCAGCCAGAAAACTTTGGACTAGGTTCTTAGTTAAAAAGAACCAAATCGTAGACTGTCTGGACGCAGAAGCCCTAGCGGCCTTAAAACATAGTGTCCGGGACGAGTGGCCCACCCGCCACCTCGGTCAGGAAAAACCAAAATCCATGTCAGCCATCACCACTCTGATGACCCACTTTTGCGTGGGGGAAGACAACTGGCTCGCTCGTAGAAGCAATAGTGCTAGCGACAGGGGCACTTCCGGCGTTCGAGATGGCAAAGGGAAATCAACAAGCAATAAGCACGAACATGGCAATAGTAATGAGGGAGCACACGATACAACGGTTAAGGCCAGATTCAGCGGCCCCAAACCCGGTCAACGGAAGAAGCCATTCAAGGCAAATAGAGATGGACTATCCAATTTGGATAAGATATTGGACAGGCCCTGCCAGATTCACGGCCACCCCAATAAACCAGCTAACCACACCAACAGAAGCTATTGGGTCTTCAAATAGGCTGGCAAGTTAAACGCCGAATACAAGGGGAAGAAGCTGCCCGGCAACGGCGACGACGACGAAACTCGCCAACCAAACACCGGAGAGCAGAAGCAGTTTCCCCTCAAAGCAAAAACAGTGAACATGGTACACATGGCACCATCTCCAATAGGGGAATGAATGGAGCGTCTCTCCGTGCAGAGGATCACACTATGGCTATCTCAGCCGAACAACACAGCGGGGGCACTACACCACATACCTCGTCGGCCATCAAGCCACCGGTCTCCATTCAACATGACCATTCAAATCCCATACAGGACTAGCAGTTCGGCTCCCACAGTCCGCCTCATATACCTGGAAAATCGGTACCGTGCATAAATAACTACGCACTTAAAATACCCTGGGCAACATCGGAAGCACAACACGGACGGACCTGAAAGTACTCCCATAACTTTCCTTTTTTAATTATTTTTCTTTTTTTTCTAGTTTCCCTCCACAGGTGGCTCAATGGCTGGCCTTGGACTCTATCAAAGTCTGAGTTCGTACACTCACCAAAGGGCTATTTCTGTCAAGGAGTCCCTTCACCGAGGACAGGCCGCGCAGACGTGCGACAACAGGTCCAAAATAACTTTTTGTAGAATGTACTCTCTAGTTCGAGCCTGTAAAGTGCCTTTTTCCTCCGGCTCAGACCCCTGGCATAACAAATAGCCGAGGTTGCGGCTTTGTTATCTATATACATGATTGGCCCATCACTCGGATCCCAGTAAAAATAATCTACTCTTTTCTAAAAGGACCGAGTTTTGCCCTACAGTTGTCTCAAACGTACACCTCGACATAACTTGCTAGGGGCTCGGTATGGGAACAAAGGAGTTGGCGACAAGTCCGAATAGCTCTATAGCGTACTTCGGCGTCGCGAGTTTGGCCTTATATGCATCAGCTCCGAATCATGTCTTGGGTCAATAGTTGGGTTGCCCGGCTCTTGTGCTTGCTATCCTACGTTCCGCTCTATCAGCTAGGGTAGTAAAGGGAGAACTACTGCGATTGTGCTTCCCGTTTACCTGGTTAAGCACCTCAGTAGAGAAAGCCGAAAACTGATTGTCATGATGTGGCGAGAGCTGGTCAACCACTCGATTACTTGTCGAAATCTTTCGCGATTCCCTCCATGTCACACGAAGGACCTCTTTCCGGTTAAATATGTAAACGCATCACATGAATAAGCCGCATACATACCAGGGGCTATGTCGTAGACCCACCATAGAACTCCTATGGCTAAGTGAAAGTGTTAACGCCCTATAGTCTGGTTGCCTGGTTCGCCGCATTGACACCTCCTTCATGGACCAAGACGTTGGGTCAAGAGTGATCAGATGCTTTTTCGAACACCCCCGTACTTCCTAAGGGGGGGCTGAAGCCGACGGCTGGAAAACTTTCAGATCATCTACAAATGGCCGCACAGGAGGAACAAAAGCCTTTAGGCAAAATAAAAATATAGACTGATCATAATAATTGTCTTTTACAATTCGTAAAGAGTTCACTCGAATATTATGCCTTTTGAACATTGACCCTCTATCAAGTGGGCAGCCTCTAAGACGTCTTCAAAGTAATGCTCTGGTGCGTGATGGTCCTTGCCCTTGGGTGGACCCTGCACTGCAACATCGGCAACCTTCATCTTCCCCCAGTATGTCTTGACTCGGGCTCAATGCACGCCGACCGCTTCACGACATCGATACGTGGTACCGCATCAGCAAGCTGCCGCACCAAGCCGAAATAGTTATTCGGAATCGTCTCAGTTGGCCACAACTGAAGTATGACGTTCTTCATCGCAGTGCCGGACATCCTGTGAAGCTCGGCCCATTGGGACATTTATTCATTCAGTAGCAGAGGGCGTTTTGATGCGCCAAATTGTGACCAGAAAAGCTTCTCCGTTGCATATCCCTCTTGCGCTTGGTAAAATTGCGCCGCATCGGATGAACCCTTTGGAAAGTCCAAAAACACATCTGTAGAACTCCTCACTTGGTTAAGCTGAACTTTGTCTATAATAAAAATGGCTTACCAGCCGCAATCTCCCCAGCTTGCCGGATCTCCTCACGGGCCGCTCTTGATTAGGACCGCGCTTCTTTCGCCTCTCGCAAGGCCTTGTCAAGCTCAACCACTTTGGCTTTATTCTCCTCCTCCAGGAATTCATAGCGTCTCGTAGCATTTTTTAGTTCAAGTGCCATTGAGGATATTTTATCCTCATCTTGATGCCGAGCAGCTTGTTCAGCCTTTAACTCGGCCGATGCCTTTTCGGTAGCCGCATTACTAAACCGGGCCTGCCCCTTCGCCCGGGCCTGCTCCACCCGAAGATTCTCAACGGTGGCGGCACCATCTGCAGCCTTACACATTCTAGTATGCAACTTTCAGCGTCACGCTTATATTACAAATACGTACCTTGTGACTCGTCAAGACGCCTGGTGATAAGCGCGATATCAGCATCTCCTCATCAATCTTGTGTTGCAAATTCAAAATCTCTACAGTCCGGACAGTTTTTTGGGGAGGTTACAGCCTATGTTCCAATTAATCACATTACTTCCTGGGCATATCTTTTGATCCTCTGATCGCCTCCCTTAGGAAGCCAATCAGAGTCTCAGGAGCTACTATCTATACACATGTGTATTCTTGAATAAAACACAATATTACGGTAGAAACCTCGAAGCCTCTTAGCAGGCCCACGAAGGCCTCATTCAATCCGCTTTTAGCGTCCAGGAGATTTTTGACCATTGTGCACATCAAGGTATGATGTTCCTCTGAGACGGATGCCTATCGCAGCATGCTCATCAATATACCCGGCGCCTCTAGGTCTCTGAAGGCTGCCGTAGGAGTACGACCTCCCGCTGAAGGAATCCGTTTATTCGTATTTGGCTGTAGAACGGAATGTTCGGGGCCTTTATTGTTGGTCCCCGGACCCTGGGCCACCGAAGTATCACCTTTGGGTTGTGTCTTCATCATCCCTCGCACTGCTTGATCGGGAGAGACCCTCCGCGATGACACCTCGAAGTCGTCCGCCCTGTTGGGCGAGGAGACTGGTGGAGACGTCTCGCTTTCCATCATCTCTGGAAGAAGATCCCCTGAGGAAGAGGATTGTTGAAGAAGACTACGTGCCGAACTGCAAAAAAACATATATTCTAGACGTTATAAGAAAGTGACGGGACGTGTTTGAAACACCCTTGTTCACTTACAATTTGGCCTGAGGCTTGTCCTTGTCATGGGACTGCGCAATGACATTCTCCTCTGAGCCCGAGCCACCCGACGAAGGCATCTTGCCTCGCTTAGGAGCCTTTTCCTCCCAATCTTCGGAGGCGGCCCTTTTCTTCCCATGGAGGGAAGAGACGTTGACTTCCCCTTCATTTTTGTCTTCGGACAATGGAATCTTGATTCCTCCGGACATGATTTCTAGCGTACCTTTGGGACAGGGCCATCTTTGGTCCTCTCTGCCTTCCCTCCTTCACAGGCATCTGGTATGGTGCCGGGGCTATCATCCTTGTTAATACAGGATCTGTTGAACCCTTGGGAAGAGGGGTCGGACACCTAATCAGCTCCACTTTCTTTATCCAGCCCTGGAAGGAGATAGTTTGCTCAGTAAAGTATTACGACATACTTTAAAAAGGGGGAGAGGTGTTTGGAAGTCAAGTGCTTACCGGGGTATCCGGACGGTTACAGTCGAGGCCAGTGTCCTCAGTAGTGTCCGGCCAACATTTTTGTTTTCCGAAAAACAACTGCCACATCCCTTTGTGCGTAATGCCGAAGAAGTATTGGAGGGTTCATGGTCCTGCTGGATTGAACTCCCACATACGGAGAGGCCTACGCTGGTATGGAAGGATTCGGCGAATCAGCATTACTTGAATCACGTTGACCAGATCGATGTCCCTCTCGAGGAGGGTTCGGATGTGGCTTTGTAGATTTCGCACTCCATCAACTGATCCCCAATCCAGCCCCTTGTTGGCCCACGATGCATGCTGTGACGGTGGGCCATGGCGAAACATAGGTGCAGCTACCCACTTGGTGCTTCGGGGTTCTGTAACATAATACCACTCTAGCTGCCATTGATTGGAAGTTTTGGCAAAAGAGCCTTTTGGCTAAGTAGTGTTGGTGAGCAGGCTGAATACAGCACCGCCGCACTCCGTCTGTTCCCTGTCGACTACCTTTGGTTTCACACTGAAGGTCTTGAGCCATAAGCCAAAGTGTGGGGGGGATTCGTTGGAAGGCCTCGCACGTAATGATGAATGCCGAGACATGGAGGAAAGACTCCGGGGCTAGATCATGAAAATCTAGTCCATAGTAGAACATTAGCCCCCGGACAAAGGGGTGAAGAGCGAGCCCTAGCCCTCGAAGGAAGTGTGAGATGAACAGAACCCTCTCGCCGGATCTGGCGGTCGGTATTACCTGCCCTTGAGTAGGAAGCCTGTGGTGGATTTCCGCGGTCAGGTATCTGGCCCCTCGAAGCTTCGCAATATCCTCCTCCGTAACGGAGGAAGCCACCCATCGGCCTTGAGGGCTGGGTTCGGACATAATGGGGAAGCTCGGAGCAACGAAGTCGAAACCTTGGGTGCTAGAACTCGAGGTTGGAGAGGCTGAGGAGAAGTTTGGCGTCAAAAAGGACGGCCCTAGGTTCCTTTATATAAAGGCAACGGGGATTAAACGCCTCCTCCTGAGCCTAAAAGCCTGCCTATTCCTAAGGAATCTTTCCAACGGGACGGTTGGGTTACCACCGCTCGTATTAATGAGAATCCTGTAATGTGGGGACATGATCTCTGCTTCGACAGAACGTGCCAATAGCAATCGTGCCTCGAAACATGGAACGGCGGGACAGGAAACGGTTCGAAAAAACGGGCGAGCGTGATGTCGCGTTGTAAAAAGTTGTCAGCAGGTTGGACTCCTGGAATACTATATTCTCTCTACGGTTGTGTGTGGTGTTTGTGTTACAGGTTCGGACACGTCGATACATCCAAAGACTATTTTGGAGTTCAGAAGAAGGCACTCGGCTTGAAATGCCGAAGATAGGCCTACGCGTCGGATACCTTGTCATTGAAGCCAGGTTTAGGGGCTACTGAGGGAGTCCTGGACTAAGGGGTCGTCGGGCGTCCGGTCTGTTAGCCATGGGCCGGACTGATGGGCTGTGAAGATACGAAGACCGAAGGCTACACCCGTGTCCTGATAGGACTCTCCTTGACGTGGAAGGCAAGATTGGCGATAAAATATGTAGATTACATTCTTTGTAACCGACCTTGTCTAACCCTAGATCCTCCCGGTGTCTATATAAACCAGAGGACTTAGTCCGGAGAGGGATACTCATTATCATAGCCATACAAGCTAGACCTCCAGGGTTTAGCCATTACGATCTCATGGTAGATCAACTCTTGTAAAACTCATATTCATCAAGATCAATCAAGCAGGACATAGGGTATTACCTCCATAGAGAGGGCCCGAACCTGGGTAAAACATTGTGTCCCTTGTATCCTATTACCATCGACCATAGACGAACAGTTCGGGACCCCCTACCCAAGACCCGCCAGTTTTGACACCGACAACTATGGCCATAACCCGCTCCACCACCACGGCCTGAAGGCGGGAGGTGGTGGTCGTGGACGCCACCCCATCGTCGGCCGCCTTGGCCGCTAGCCCACCGTCGACTGCCGGGATCATCACCTGCTCCGCCACCGCCGCCCGAAGGAGGGGGGCGTAGATGGAGGCCTGCACGTGCGTTACCGACCTTGCGCGCTAAATCTTACCAAATTGTTTGTACGTGGTTGCACACGGGTCATCAAGAACAACTGTTTGCGTTAAAGGGATGCACAAATCCTACGCTGCTCTCACTTTACATACGGGTATTCTATCTAAATCATTTGTGATCAAGAGCTGCAGAAATCCTGCTCGGCACATTTTCTCTTGGCTTCCTGGGGAAGCTGTCGGTTTGCATACGGGTGTTATAAATAAAATGTTTGCGATGAATGTTTTATATTTAAAAAGCGAATTAAACTGTGACTTGGTCGCCATTAATAGAGAGGTCGCGAGCAAGGCGGGTAGCCATGGAAATCAAAGGGCTCGCTTCCTAGTGAGCCTGCGCAGCATACAGCTAGCACGCTTCCCGGTGAGCCTGCGCACTCGAGGACAACTTGCACGCCTCTCGGTGAGCTTGCGCACCGGACGGCGCTCGCACGGCTCTCGTTCAGTCAACGTCAGGAAGCTGTTCGCACGGCACCTACTACAACCATTAAAACCAACACACTTGGCGTCACATGAATGGTTAACATAATTTTGAATTTACTAGAATTTAAAAACCAGGCATCTCAATGGTTTGTCGGCAATCAACGGTGCCCCGGTGTTTGAAATTCATGCCCATTTCTTGCATGGGACCTAAGCATGCACCCAAGGACACATATTTTATTTTTCAACCAATTTATATGCACAAGAGCATGTGCGTGTAGTTCAAATTTGAATTATGCACAGAAAATGCATTGAAAACTCAGTTAATGCATAAAAATGTCCAAACGAACCCCGAAAAATTACAAAAATTCACACAACACTCCTGTTGTTCTATGTTGACACAAGAAAAAAATTTGAAAGCAATAAGAGGAAATGGATATCGTTTCATCCCGATAGGTGGGATGTTCCCTACCAAAAACCATCATGCTTGTTGTGAGAAGCTCCGGTTTGTGAGAAGCATATACCCAAACCTACCCCAAGTGGGACAAAATTTGTACCATGACATGTTGATGCCGCTCCATGATACCATGCCAAGTTTCATGAATTTCAGACGAGTTTTGGATTTACTAGAATTTAAAAACCAGGCATCTCAATGTTTTGCCGGCAATCAACAGTGCCCCGATGTTTGAAATTCATTCTTATTTCTTGCATCGGATCTAACCATGCACCCAAGGACACAGATTTGATTTTTCAACAACACTACTGGAATTAGCTTATTTGCCGTCTGCCAATTCTTTGCAGTATTCTGGCTGACGGCAAAGAAGGTCTTTGTCGTCCGCTTAGAGAAAATGGACGACAAAGAACTGGCTGATGGCAAAGAAGGTCTTTGCCATTAGCCAGTTCTTTGCCATCAGCTAGCGGACGGCAACGAATCTTTGTCGTGAGCTGGCGGACGGCAAAGAGAGAGATGGGCCCCGCTAACGAGCTGCGTAGAAAAAACCTAACGGGCCCCTTTTTGCCGTCTGCTAGTAGACGACAAAGAGCAAACAAGCGGACGGCAAAGGAGGGCGGACGGCAAAGAGTTGACCTACCTAACGGCCGAGCCCCACCCCGCCCCCCTCTCTCTCTCTTATCTCTCTCTCTCTCTCTGTTTCTGTCCTCCTCCCCGACGACCACCACCACCAGCCGCCGCCACCCGCCGCCGCCCCCCACCACCCGCCGCCGCCCCCTTGCCCTGCCACCCGCCCACCCACCGTCCCTCACCCCGTCACCCTGATGACCCACCGCCCCCTTGTCCCACCACCCCACCACCCATTGTCGCCCCCTTGCCCTTTCGCCCCTGGCACCGTCGCCCCGACCACTGGCCACCTCCACGAAGCCCCGCCACCCGAACGGCCCACCGCCGCCCCCACCACCTGCCCAGCGCCCCGGTGCCACCACCCCGGAGCCCTGCGACCCCCGTCGCCACAGCCACCCTACCGCTGCGAAGCCCCGACCAACGCCATCTCTGGTGTGTAATTGTTAGATTAGACTAGATCTGTGTTAGTGTTAGATTTAGTGCTAGATTATATTAGATTAGACTAGTGCATGGGTTTTAGTTAATTAGTCATATAATTAAAAGAAGTAGAAAAAAGATGAAAAAAGGAGAAGAAGAAAAGAAGAATATGTAAAAGGGGGAAGAAGAAGAAGAAGAGGAGGAGGAGGAGGAGGAGGAGAAGAAGAAGAAGAAGAAGAAGAAGAAGAAGAGGAGGAGGAGGAGGAGGTGGAGAAGATGAGAAGAAGAAGAGGAGGAGGAAAAAGGAAAATAAGGAAGAAATAAAAGAAGAAGAAGAAGAAGAAAAAGAAGAAGAAGAAGAAGAAGAAGAAGAAGAAGAAGAAGAGAAGGAAATAAGAAGAAGGAGAGAAGGAAACACCCCAACCCTGAAACAGCACCCCGACCCCAACATGACACCCCGACCCCAACACGACACCCCGACCAAAACACGTCACCCCGACACCCCGACCCCAACACGACACCCTGACCCCGAAACAGCACCCCGACGCCGACACGGCACCCCGACCACCTGACCCCGACACCCCGACACGACACCCCGACACCTCGACCCCGAAACAACACCCCGGCCCCGACACAGCACCCCGACCCCTTGACCCCCTGACCCCGACACCTCGACACGACACCCCGACCCCGAAACAGCACCCGGACCCCAACACGGGACACCGACCCCCAAACCCCGACCCCCCAACACGACACCCCGACCCCGACACGGCACCCCGACCCCCAGACCCCGACACGACACCCTGACACGCCAACCCCGAAACACACCCCGACCCGACATGGCACCCTGACCCCCTGACCCCGACACCCCGGCACGCACCCCGACCCCGAAACAACACCCCGACCCCGACATGGCACATCGACCCCCTGACGCCCTGACCCCGACACCCCGACACCATACCTCAACACACCGACCCCGACACGACACCCCAACACCCCAACCCCGAAAAAGCACCCCGACCCCGACCCCGACACGACACCCCGACCCCCGACACCACCAAAAAAGGTGTTCTTTGACCTTCTAGAGGCCGACAGGGTCATAAATTTGTGAATTATGAGTTAGGTCGTATATTTTTTGATTTTGTTATGCAAAACATCAAATATATATATATATAAATATATATATATTTGTGTTGATTAGGTGCATTTAAATGTGTAGTTCTTTCGTTGCTACGAGGGTGTGGTGTTTGATGACCTCCCTGTGTGTTCGACGAGCTCCGCCCCTGCGTTCATTGGTGAGCACAAATGAAATCTCCTCCTCCCCCTTCATTTGCTTTGTTCCGGTCTTCGTGCCAACAAAACTTGCTAGTTATAGGTGTCAATCATCAGTATGCGTGACCACTATGCGTCTCCCATACGAAAGGGTTACATCTATAAATATGCATGCATTTGCATATTTATAATCGTGATTCTGTCGAATTGTCCAACGTTATCCATCGACAGCCCGAGTATGTGTAGATTGGGTTTGTTTTCCCATATGCTCTGCTCCGGATCCAATGCAGAATTTTGTCAGTGCCTCCCTGTTGTTCTCCGGGTACACATCCTCTATGCTTATTGCCGAGACGTGTATCAGGTGGACATCGGGGAGGTGCTGCAGAAATTTTGCGTCGGATCCGGAGAAGAGCATGAGAAAACGAACCCAATCTACACATACTCGGGTGGGATTAGGACCAATCTTTACCTATTAGCGTGTAGGTTGCATGGACGTAATAAAACTAACAAACTCCATTAACTGATGGATATGGTTTGCTTAATTATGTATATATTTCTTGTGTGTCCAGGTGGAAGTCAATATGAGTGATCGTGCGTGGATGTACACCAGTTACACTAGGCAAAAAGTTTGGAACGAGGAATGGTTAACAAAAACCAAAGGGTTTGTTAGAGCCGCATTTGCAAATGGCCAGAAATTTAGCTGGTGCCCCTATGTCTGGTGCGACAACTATAATAAGAGGGACGAGCTTGAAATGAGTAAGGACCTGCAGAAGTTTGGTTTTACGCCTGGTTACACGGTCTTGACATTTCATGGTGAGTATGCCCAACGGGCCAGAGCCGAGGTGGTTCATCATCGCACCGACGAGCATGGTACCGGGATGGAAGATATGGTGCAAGACTTTGAAGATGCTCGGGGCTCGGACGAGGAGATGGAGGAATCTGCAAAGGCCTTCACTGAAATGTTGGAGTCCTCAAAATGTCCTCTCCACGAGCACAATGAGCTTTGTCAGCTTGATGCCATCTCACAAATAATGTCTTTGAAGGCTCAATTCAACTTGGGCAGAAAATGCTACGACGCGATGATGATAGTATTCGAACGATTTTTGCCCAAAGGCCATGTGCTACCTGCAAACCTGTACCAGTCAGACAAAATCCTTCGTGCTCTTAAGATGCCCTATGAGAAGATACATGCCTGTGAGAAAGTATGTGTCTTATTTAGGCTTCAGTATGAGGACTTGAACTATTGTCCCATTTGCAATTCTTCCAGGTATTTTGTGGTAAACAATGGTATGGGTGAGAAGACGCAAACCAAAATACCCGTTAATGTTCTTCGGTATATGCCAATCGTACCAAGACTTCAACGCCTTTTCATGGTCGAAGAGACGGCCAGACAGATGACATGGCACAAAACGGGCAAAAGAACCGAACTAGATGCATATGGGAATGTGATGATGATGCACACATCGGATGGTGAAGCATAGAAGCACTTCGATGCATTACATAAGGAAAAAATGGCAGATCCAAGGCATCCTCGAGTTGCCATCAGCACAGATGGGTTCAGTGTGTTTGGTCAGGCAACAACCCTATACAGTTGTTGGCCCGTGTTTGTCATTCCACTCAATCTCCCCCCCCCCTCGGGCAGATTATGCAAAGAAAGAACATTTTCCTGACATTGATAATTCCAAGGCCCAACTATCCGGGGAAGAATATGAATGTGTACATGCGGCCGCTTAAGGACGAATTGCATGAAGCTTGGGATAATGGGTTCAAGACATACGACACCTTTAGCAAACAGAACATCATAATGCATGTCTGGTACATGTACTCGACGCATGACTTGCCGGCGTATGCGCTATTCGTTGGCTGGTTTGTGCATGGAAGGTTGTCGTGCCCCACATGCAAGGGAGCTCTTGAGTTTCGTTGGCTGATGGCAGGGCACAAGTATACTTGCTTCGACTTGCATAGACCGTTTCTAGATCCTCACCATAAGTTCAGGAAAGACAAGAAGAACTTCATCAAAGGAATAGTTGTCAAACACTCTACACCACCTGGGTTGACAGGCCAACAGACCCTAGATCAGTTAAACGCTCTCGAGCTAATCTAGAGAGTCCAAGGTATTTCATGGGGTATAATAAGGAACACGCCTGGACGCACAAGACATGCTTGTGGGATCTGCCTTACTTTAAAGACCTCCTTTGCCCACACAACATCGACGTGATGCACACTGAAATGAATATCACCGAAGCCATTTTTGGTACTTTGTTCGGCATAGAGGGGAAATCAAAGGATAATACTAAGGCTAGAGTCGATCAAGAGGAGCTATGTGATAGAACGTTACAAAACAAGCAAGAACCGAAAGGAAAGCGGAACTGGACGAAGACAAAGGCATGGTTCAATCTTGGAAAGCCAGCTATGAAGGAAATTATTTTGTGGGTGAAAATGCAGTTGATGTTCCCCGATGGGTATGCAGCAAATCTAAAGAGGGGAGCGAGTCTTGAAAAATTGAAAATATTTGGTCTAAAAAGTCATGATTGCCACATATGGATTGAGCGGATAATGGCAGTGATGTTGCGTGGCTTCATCCTTGAGGATGAATGGCTAGTACTGGCAGAGCTAAGCTATTTCTTCCGTGTTCTTTGTCGGCGTTCTGGGAACGAGGGTCCCCAGACTTGCCTTCCTGCGGCCTGCGGCGTGGCTAATCCAGCAGGCCGTACGACCCATCTTCATCAACAAGGCATCCAAGACCCTTGCGAGGAGCCAAGCCTCGCGAGGCAGACGACACGAGACCTCCTCTGGAGTGGCCTAGTCGGGCAGGCTCATGAGGGGCGGAGATATCAAGGCAAGGCAAACCTCACGAGGCTCTTGTGACGTGAGCCATGGGCAATCGACACCAGGCGGGCGCCAGCACGCGCAACGTCCTTGTTTCCTCTTTGGTGCTAAGGAGGCCAGCGCAGGCGAGGAGTACCGAGGCATCAGGCAAATGTTTCCATATCGGTGCAACAACACCAAGAGCAGAAGGATGGCAAGATGGAGGTCATCATGGAGCCCAAGAAGGCGTCACCACCAGAGCCTTTCGCATGCGGAGACCACCTTTGTCAGGATAGCTTGTACTGGCTGTCCCTCTTCAAATTTGCCCGCCGTTGTTGGCTCCCTTCCCGCTCAATATTTGGGAAGAGGACCAGGGCCTATAGAAGTAGAGCTAGTCGCCACCACAAAAGGGAGAGGGATGGACAAGAGTGGACGGATCATCAAGATCATCCCCAACCACACAACTGCACCAAGCACGAGAACACCTCAACCTCAGGAGGTTGTTCTTCCCCTTGTATTGTTCATCATCAGCCCTAGAGGCAATCCACCACCAGCACACTGGAAGTAGGGTACTACACCACAACGGTGGCTCGAACCAGTATAAATCTTGTGTCTTTCTGTGTTGCGAGTTCGTCGAGTTCGTCCACGAGATCTTAGCGAGCTAGGGAGTAGATTGCTGGGAGGAAAAGACTTCGCGCGCACCCCAGTGTTTGAACCTTAAGGGTTTGCCAGAACCCCACATCCGACATTCTTTGTGCGAAAGAACTATCGCCTGGTCTCCTAGAAGAAATGGAACAGTTGGCGCCGGAGTTGATCTGCAAGTTAGAAATGATCTTTCCGCCAAGCTTCTTTATTCCAATGCAACACTTGATTTTGCATCTCCCGACCGAGGCATGATTGGGGGGGGCGTGCAAAATCGTTGGTACGACTCAACTGAGAGAATGCAGAAGACGCTTCGAGCAAAATGTAAAGAAAAAGTAGATGTGAGGCGTTGATGGCCGAGGCATTCATCACTGAGGAGACGGCAAACTTCGTGACAGCACACTACAAAGCCAAAAATCGTCATTTGCATGATCCGAAGCCTCGGTACAATGCTGACGACCCTAAAAAGGGTCGATCCAACCTCAGCCTATTCAAAGGGAATCTCGCACCAGCCAGTGGTTGGAAACCAGTATCGTTGGATGTTGAAGAATGGCGGACCATTTTGTTGTATCCCTTCAACAACCTAACAGAATTGCGACCGTACATCGAGTAAGATCTCGGTACATTGTTTCACAACTTCTAATTCCTTTAAACTGCTCTTATTCCTGGATAATTGATGCAGTCGGTACGTTGGCATATTCTCGTATGGAGCGGTGATCCCAAAGGATTCCGTCGAACAGTATGAGCTTCTGGGAAAGCAAGGAGGTGAATATCCCGGTTTCATCTCTTGGTTCAAAAAACAGTAATTTCCATTAGACCATTTCATTTCTTTGGCTAATTTGCGACTAATGGAACAATCCTTTCGTATTAAACTTGTAGGCTAATTCAGAGGTTATGGATGCCGAATTGAGACAAGTAGCAAATGGTTTTGACTATAAGGCCCGGTCATTTGACAAATACGACATCAATGGGTATCGCTCTCGTACCTATGGCAAAGAGCTATCTATGGCCGACCAAAAGTTTACAAATTGTTGTGTCTCTACTATCGGCGTAGGAGATTTCGAGTATTATGGAAGATTTGAAGCAATTTATGAACTTCAATTCTATGGTGAAAACCCACCAAATGTCGTAGTCTTCAGATGTTATTGGTTCCAGCCAAGGGAGACTAGAAGGACACATGAGCATATAGGGCTAGTCGAAATCAAACAAAGCACCCATTTGGATGTTCCCGATGTCTATATTACAGCTCAACACGCAACCAAAAGTTTTCTATCTAATGTGGGCCTGTCAAAGTGATCCAAATCTCAGTGGTTGGGATGTCGTTTATGAAGTGCCACCACGTGTTGGACCACCTCTCCCCAATGAAGAGGATTATGAACCTCACATTAACCAAGACACGTATGACGACGAAGAATTCTTCCAAGAAACCCATCTTTCCAAAAAAAGGTTTCAAGAACCGCTCTTCTCCACCCCAGGACATTGAAGTAGACAGCGATAGTGAATCCGACTTAACCCCTGACCCGGAACAAGAAGAAGTTACTACTGTAGATGACCTGTCAATGCTTGAACGATTATGTAAAGGAGGCCTTCCACATGTTGATGCATTTATTGATGATGCTGATGATGATGATGAGCACGTCACTGATAGTGATGATGATGGTTCATTTAATGATCCCGGAGCATATATAGACGATTCAGAGTAATATTAGTAATGTGAGGTATTCAATTTTTTATTATGTTCATGATGATGATACACTTAAATTACATACATATTATTCATGTCAGGTATTTAAATTTTTTGTGTTGTATTAATTTCATTTACTTTTTGTCATTGCAGGTTTTTTTTGACTAGGAAGTATAAGGAAAACCCCCACAGCATATCAAAACTTTATTAAAAAAGAAAGCAAGTACAAAAAGGGGGGATTACAATGGGTAATCAAAGTAATCTAAAGAGCAAAAGAACAAAAGGAGAAGAATACAAAACAGGGGCCTCAAGGAGGCAGAAATGCGACCCATCTGAGGAGGTTATCCTTGTAGATAGCTTTCACTCTATATTGCATCAGACTAATATCATGAATGAATGAACTCCTCCATTTATTAAACCTAGCTCTCTCATGCCTCGACACTTTAGCATTCCTGATGATCCATATATTCCAACATGCAATAAACACTACTTCAGTGAAGAAGGGTTTCCCAAAGCTCCTTCTAGCATTGATAACCAAATCAGCCATGGAGTCACCAGATGACCAATCAACTTACAAATAGTTCCAGACTCTGACATTGAAGTTGCAATTGAAGAACAGATGATCTCTTGTTTCCCTAGCCTACAAAGGACATAGAACACAATTGACTCCATCCTCTAGATGCCAATGTCTCCTTTCCACCATGTCCTTAGTGTTTAATCAGTCCATAATGAGCATCCAAGCAAAACCTTAATTTTCATTGTACAAGAGGATTTCCAGATCCAAGTGGTCACTGGGTTAAAGGACTTTGATGCAAAAGTATGGGAGTAGAACATCTTTCACTTGTATCCCTTGGTAGTGCCATGCCAAAACCAGGCATCCTTGAACCTGGGTGCTCTACTGTAGCCATCCATCAAAGACTGGAGAGTGGTTAGGTCATCAAAAGCTTGACTAGACAGTGGAATATGGAAGTGCTGGAACACATCTGGTGAGTCATAAAACTCTTTAACAGTGATCCAGGGGTCCTTAACATACAAAAATAGACTGGGAAATCTAAATTGAAGGTTAGAAACCTGATGATCAAGCTGCCAGTTATCTGACCACATGAGGGCAGTGTCCCCTTCATTTATCTGTACCCAAGCAGAATGGTGTTGACAGGTGTTGACAGGATGGTGGGAAAGGGTCCAGAGTACCCCGAGCCTCCTGCGAGCGCTACTGGGAGGGGTGGTTCCATTATTCCAGCCCAGCCCCTCTGTAGAGCGCTGCTAGACAGTATGCAGAAAGTTGCGGCAGGCGCTTGTTCTTCGGCTAGGAGAGGTCGAGGGAGGACGAAGAAGGCTGCTAGAGGTGGACGTGGCAGTGGGAGAGGTAGGAAGGCTGCTACGCTTCCTCGCCGCCACCCTCAGCTGATTGACCCGACCACAGGACTTCTCCATCTGACGTGGACCCGTCTCGGACTCCGGTCCATGAGCCTCCGGTCGCCGATCCTTCGCCCCACCAGACTCGGTTCACCGATCCTTCACCCCACCAGACTCGTGTCGCCGATCCTTCGCCCCACGTGAGTCCGGTCCCAGAGTCTTCGTCCCGGAAGACTCCGATCCCGGAGTCTTCTTCCCATGAGACTCCGGAGGCTAGTGGCCCTACTGATGGTAGCAAGGATGCCTTTTCTGATGATAGCTACAATGACGACAAGCTAGTTGAGAAGGGCAAAAAAAGGTGTACAACTATGGCTGTACAGAGCTCCCGCCCATGATGACGACCACCGACTAGAGGTGGTTGATTGCGCCTAATTGATTGAAGTAAGTGCATTTACTATTTTTTAACCTTTTGCCTTCATGTTGCTTCAGATTAATATCTAATGCGTTGGTGTTGTCATACTGCAGGGGCTGGGTACACCCCCGTGGTGTCCGTAGGCCCAACCAAGTCCTTGGTGTGCTTTGCCGGTAGCACTTCCCTGGGTGGGTCATGTTGCCCGGTGACGGTCAGGTTCCACAGCTAGCACTGAGATGGGAGCTGTAGTCGGTTTCCCCGGCCCCGCCGGAGGAGATAGTTGCCGATGTCTTCTGTCAGATGGTGGCCGACATTGTGTTCTGTCGATTTTGGGTAATTTCTCCTTACAGAATTAAAAATCAACACTACCTAGTGATTGTACTAATCAGTGTTGTCTTTTTTGATTGCAGACCTTCTACAGCATTTCAGAGGGAGAGCAGGAGGCCGCGTCTATTGTTGTCGAAACCGAGTGCAAGCGCCTACTTCAGAACTTACAGCACGAGGCTCGGGTGCAGGCCGTTCGAGACTACTATGCATCGAAGGTTATTAGGAGGGCCAAGAAGAAGTGTCGCGGCAAGTTTCTAAGTAAGGAGAAGTACATGGAGGTAATTACCTATTCTTAAGGCCTTGAACTTAGTTTTCTTGATTTGATTCATAGGCATAGCGCTGAAATTTCTCTTGGCTAACTTAGGTGCCCCGAGATGGTGTGGGGATAAGATGGACTGTTGTGAGGCGCTGCTGGATGCGTGGTGCTCTCCCCAATGGCTAGTCGAACACCATAGGGCCAAGGATAAGTGCGAACAAATGAAAGGTGCGCCATGCCATAAAGGGAGCTCCAACCTATTTGAGTATGTGGAGAACTGGGTATGTGGTTTGCTACATGATTCATGCAATTTCATTCTTCACGCTAGAATTTATCCCTTCCAAAATGACTTATATTAATATGATTAATTAGTTAAAAAAATGGCATAACTACCTTGGATAGTTCATTTATGACATAATTAGCTCTAAAATGACATAGTAACCTTAGATAGCTCTATTAAATAACTAAATATGCTTTAGTTAATTAAAAAATGGCATAACTACCTAGGATAGCTAAATAATGACCTAAACTAATCTTAGCTAGTTCATTTATGACATATTTAGGTCTAAAATGACATAATAACCTTAGATAGCTCTATAAAATGACTTAATATGCTTCAGTTAGTTAAAAAATGGCATAACTACCTTCGATAGCTCAATAACGACCTAAACTAATCTTAGCTAGTTCATTCATTACATAATTAGCTGTAAAATGACATAATAACCTTAGATAGCTCTATAGAATGCCTAAATATGCTTTCGTTAGCTAAAAATGGCATAACTAGCTTGGATAGCTCCATAATGACATAATTAGCATACTTTGGTCAAAATGGCATACTAATCTTGGTTACCTCCAAAATGACCTAAACTTAGCTTATTTTCCTCGAAAATGACATAATAACCTTACTTAGCTCCAAAATGGCCTATTTCCATAGCAATATCATTCTTCATGCTAGCTTGATCCCTTAACTAATATTTTGTTCCTCTCTCTCTCTCTGGCATACCATAACAAGAAGCCTGTGCCAAATCTGTTCGACCTCTATGGCATGGCCCATACTGCCCCGTACAAGAAGGCCAAGCCATTCACGAAGTCTGGCCTAGATCATCCAGAGAGCTTCACGAACATCTCCTCCCACCACAAGCTCATGAAGTACAGAGACGAGGGGAAGGCGAGGAAAAGGGAGGACTTTAACCCTAGCCAGGATCCTTTTGATACAGAGTTGGTGATGATATCTGATGGTGGGAGGTCCCATGGCTCCATAGCCATTGGTGATGGACTGATACGTTGTCCTAGGACTCTCCTGCAGATCAAGAAGCGCCAAAGTAGCTCTGATCCTGAGATAATGCCTCGTGCATGGCCTGTAGAGCTTGCCATGGCGGTTAGTTATACAGACTCTATCACCTTTCCTCCATTACATTGTGTGTGCATCCGTCGATGATTACAACGCTAACGAGGAGTGGTTTGTTGCAGGCCATGGTTGAGAAAGAGAGATTGAACACCCAGGCACTTTTGGAGGAGGCAAAAAGGGAGGCGGCGGAGAGGGAGAGTGAGGGAGTCCTGGATTAGGGGGTCCTTGGACAGCCGGACTATATCCTTCGGCCGGACTGTTGGATTATGAAGATACAAGATTGAAGACTTCGTCCTATGTTCGGGTGGGACTCTCTTTTGCGTGGAAGGCAAGCTTGGCAATTCGGATATGTAGATCTCCTCCCTTGTAACCGATTCTGTGTAACCCTAGCCCCCTCTGGTGTCTATATAAACCGGAGGGTTTAGTCCGTAGGACAACAACAATCATAATCATAGGCTAGCTTCTAGGGTTTAGCCTCTACAATCTCGTGGTAGATCAACATTTGTAATACTCATATCGTCAAGATCAATCAAGCAGGAAGTATGGTATTACCTCCATCGAGAGGGCCCGAACCTGGGTAAACATTGTGTCCCCTGCCTTCTGTTACCATCCGCCTTAGACGCACAATTCGGGACCCCTTACCCGAGATCCGCCGGTTTTGACACCGACATTGGTGCTTTCATTGAGAGTTCCACTATGCCGTCACGATAAGGCTGGATAGCTCGTCTTGTTGTCAAGGACAACATCACCTCGGAGGGAGCCCTGGCTGTAGGCCAAACCCTCCGACTAGGCGGCTTCGTCATGACCGCCCGTTCGGCCGTCGCCGACGATGACTTCTCGGGTCATCAAAAACAACCTCCATGTTGACTCGGTATTTGCCGAGCAGATGGATCCAATAGAGCTCTCTTCGTTGAACGAGCTCTTGGATCACATCGCCACCCTGGGAGTTGCTACGGACTATGATCGGATCAGGCTTAAACCCGACCAAAGGGAGATTAACTCTCTGTCGGTCACCCATCAGATAGCGATGGTGGAGGAGCAATGTTGCGATTCTTCCTCTATTTTGAGGACAAACTATGTCCGGATTTTCGAGCTCTCCGAGCCGGATACCCGTCCACGGGAGGACATGGCCCAAGCTTGGAACCTAGAATTAGACGGCGGGCCAGGTCTATTGGGCAACATCCCAGAGCCCGAACTGTTAAGCTCAGAAACTCTTCCGCCCCTGGGCCTTAGATCGGGTCAGGGTTCGGACCTAAATCTACCCACCCACCCAGACTCAAGTGATCTTTCCCACATTAGACAAGAGCCCCAAGAGACAGTACATCACTATTGGTCCAGATTCCTCCTTGTAATGATCAAGGTCAAGGACTATCACGAGGAAGACGCAATTTCATTCTTTTGCAATAATTGCACGGACAAGGGAATCCTCAATGCCATAGTTCGTCGTGACATATCACACTTTGCTGACTTAGCGGCCATAGTACGGAAATACTGTGTGATGAAAATCGCCTGGAAAACCCAAACAGAATTCTGGGACCCTCCAGCTCTCACTCGACCCCCCGTCTGAACTAAAAGGGTGTACTCTCATAAGTCACCTGATCCAATTACAAAGAAACTAAAGCCCACTACAGGGCGTGGAAGCAAAATTCATAGTACAATGGATACCATGCCAACACACGGCCTTAGAGCATGTTGGATACTCCGGCAAGTGGCCAAGAGTGGCGAGGATATCCTCACCAACAATACAACAGAGCACCATCCTGTGGAAAACAACAATACATTATTGACAGTCTTCGAGACCTTTGCCTCAAATAATAGGCCCAAGCGAATACTCTGCAGCCTTGCCGAAATCTGCCACGTTGCAGCAATAAATCCTTGGAACAACATGGCCATAACCTTCAATGCCAGTGACAAACCTCAATTCCGAACAGCTCGAGCACCAACCGCTTTGGTCCTTAGTCCAATTATGCACGGCTTCCGTCTTACTAAAGTGCTCATGGACGGTGGAAGTGGATTAAACCTCATCTACGAGGAAACTCTTAACAAGATGGAAATAGACAAGAGCCGCATTGAGCAAAGCAGCACGACCTTCAGAGGAATCGTCCCTAGTCAGGAGGCACGATGTGCAAGAAAAATAACACTAGATATGGTATTCGGCACGCTGGAGAATTATAGGTCCAAAGAAATCACATTCCAAGTGGCCCCGTTCAGTAGCGGATACCACACCCTTTTAGGGCGGGAGGCATTCGTGATCTTCCAAGCTATACCCCATTACGGGTACATGAAGCTCAAAATGCCCGGGCCCAATGGAATAATCACTCTGGCTAGTGATCCGGACATAGCACTCCGCACCAAGAATAAAACCGCTGCACTAGCCCTCGAGGCGTTATCCGAAGCCCTTGCGGCCGATGCACTAACTGTGTTGTGCTCCACAGTGGACAGGGACGACGTGATACTCGACAAAAGATCCAAGTCCACCTCTTTCAAACCAGCGGACGAAATAGTCAAATTCCAGGTCCACCCAACGGACCCTACAAAAACAGCATCCATCGGGGCATAGCTGAACCCCACAACAGACGCCACACTGTGGGAGTTCTTGCATGATAATTGGGACATCTTCGCTGGCATCCTGCAGACATGCTAGGAATCCCATGCAGGCTGGCCGAGCATAGCCTTAACATTCTAAAGGGGTTCAAGCCGGTCAAGCTGAATCTTCGGCGTTTCTCTGAGCCTAAGAAACAAGCCACGGGAGAAGAGCTAGCCAAGTTACTCGAGGCTGGATTCATTAGAGAAATAAAACATCCGGACTGGCTAGCAAACCTGGTGATGGTACAAAAGAAGGACAAATCCTGGCGCATATGTGTCAATTTCAAGGACCTTAACAAGGCTTTCCCCAAGGATCCCTTCCCCCTCCCCCGCATCGATCAAATTATCGGCGCTACCGCAGGACACGACTCACTGTGTTTCCTCGACGCATACTCTGAATACCATCAAATTAAGATGGCGGAGTCCGATCAAGCCGCAACGGCATTTATCACTCCATACGGCCCCTTCTGTTTTAACACCATGCCTTTGGGGCTCAAAAACGCCGATGCAACCTATCAACGCATGATTCAGACATGCCTAGAAACACAAATCGGCTAAACAGTGGAGGCATACGTAGACGACGTGGTCATTAAAACCAGACACGTTGAATCTTTAATTGACGACTTGAGGCTCACGTTCGACAATCTCTGAACATATGACATCAAGCTCAATCCGAAAAAATGCGTTTTCGGCGTGCCCGCCGGAAAGATCTTGGGCTTCATCGTCTCCAATAGAGGAATTGAAGCAAATCCGGCTAAAATCCGAGTTTGTCACAGTTGGCTATCCCAACGGAACTCAAGCAAATCCAGAAATTAATTGGATGTGTGGCTGCCTTAGGCCGCTTTATCTCCCGATTAGGGGAAAAGGCACTACCTCTTTATCGCCTTCTTCGACGCACCGAACACTTCGAGTGGACTAATGCGGCCACGGCCGGATTGGAAGAAATAAAAGCCGTATTGGACACCAACCCAATCTTGGCCGTGCCAAATGTCGGCGAACCAATGTTGTTATATATAGCGGCAACACACCAAGTTGTAAGCGCAGTGCTCGTCGTCGAACGAGAGACGGGAAGACATAAGTTCCCGCTTCAAAAGCCGGTATACTACGTATCCACTGCCCTCACTCCATGCAAATCACGGTACCCACATTATCTAAAGATAGCATACGCGGTCTTCATGGCATCTCGGAAACTATGACACTACTTTCAAGAGTGTTCAATTACAGTGGCCTCCGAAGTACCACTCAACGACATAATAAATAACCATGATGCCACAGGCCAGATTGCTAAATGGGCTACCGAGCTTGCTACGTCTTGAGCTTGCGTTGGTTTTCCCAGAAGAGAAAGGGACGATGTAGCAGAGTAGCGTAAGTATTTCCCTCAGTTTTTGAGAACCAAGGTATCAATCCAGTAGGAGGCCACGCTCAAGTCCCTCATACCTGCACAAAGCGATAGCTACTCGCAACCAACGTGATTAGGGGTTGTCAATCCCTTCACGGTCACTTACGAGAGTGAGATCTGATAGATATAATATTTTTGGTATTTTTGGTATAAAGATGCAAAGTAAAAAAGTAAAGGCAAAGTAAAAAAGCAAAGCATGATTAAAGTGATGGAGATTTATATGATGAGTATAGACCCGGGGGCCATAGGTTTCACTAGTGACTCCTCTCAAGAGCATAAGTATTCTATGGTGGGTGAAAAAATTACTGTTGAGCAATTGACAGAATTGAGCATAGTTATGAGAATATCTAGGCATGATCATCTATATAGGCATCATGTCCGTGATAAGTAGATCGAAACGATTCTGCATCTACTACTATTACTCCACTCATCGACCGCTATCTAGCATACATCTAGAGTATTAAGTTAAAAACAGAGTAACGCCTTAAGCAAGATGACATGATGTAGAGAAATAAATTCATGCAATATGAAATAAACCCCATCTTGTTATCCTCGATGGCAACGATACAATACGTGCCTTGGTGCCCCTTCTGTCACTGGGTATGGACACCGCAAGATCGAACCCAAAGCTAAGCACTTCTCCCATGCAAGAACTACCAATCTAGTTGCCCAAACCAAAGGGATAATTTGAAGAGACTTTCAAAGATAACCAATCATACATAAAAGAATTCAGAGAAGATTCAAATATTATTCATAGATAGACTTGATCATAAACCCACAATTCATCGGTCTCAACAAACACACCACAAAAAGAAGATTACATCGAATAGATCTCCACAAGTGAGGGGCAGAACTTTGTATTGAGATTAAAAGAGAGAGAAGAAGCCATCTAGCTACTAACTATGGAACCGAAGGTCTGAGGTAAACTACTCACACTTCATCGGAGAGCCTAGGATGATGTAGAAGCCCTCCGTGATGAAGGCCCTCTTCCGGCGGAGCTCCAGAATAAGCCCCAAGATGGGATCTCGTGGATACATAAAGTTGCGGTGGTGGAATTAGGTTTTTGGCTCCTGTTCTAATCATTTGGGGGTACGTGTATATATATATAGGAGGAAGAAGTACGTCGGAGGAGCAACGAGGGGCCCACGAGGCAGGGGGCACACCCTAGGGGGGGGGGCGCCCCCCACCCTCGTGACCGCCTCTTTTGTTCCTTCAAGCAGGGTCCAAGTCTCCTGGATCACGTTCGGTGAGAAAATCACGTTCCCGAAGATTTTATTCCGTTTGGACTCCCTTTGATATTCCGTTTCTTCGAAACACTGAAGTAGGCAAAAAAACAACAATTCTGGGCTAGGCCTCCGGTTAATAGGTTAGTCCCAAAAATAATATAAAAGTGGAAAATAAAGCCCAATATAGTCCAAAACAATAGATAATATAGCATGGAGCAATCAAAAATTATAGATACGTTGGAGACGTATCAGGCATCCCCAAGCTTAATTCCTGCTCGTCCTCGAGTAGGTAAATGATAAAAAGAGAATTTCTGATGCGGAGTGCTACTTGGCATAATTTCATTGCAAATCTTCTTAATTGTGGTATGAATATTCAGATTAGAAAGATTCAAGACAAAAGTTTATATTGACATAAAAAATAATAATACTTCAAGCATACTAACATAGCAATTATGTCTTCTCAAAATAACATGGCCAAAGAAAGTTATCCCTACAAAATCATATAGTCTAGCTATTGTCTATCTTCACCACACAAAGTATTTAAATCATGCACAATCCCGAAGACAAGCCAAGCAATTGTTTCATACTCTAACTTTTTCAAAACTTTTTCAATCTTCACGCAATACATGAGCATGAGCCATGGATATAGCACTATAGGTGGAATAGAATGGTGGTTGTGGAGAAGACAAAAAGGAGAAGATAGTCTCACATCAACTAGGCGTATCAACAGGCTATGGAGATGCCCATCAATAGATATCAATGTGAGTGAGTAGGGATTGCCATGCAACGGATGCACTAGAGCTATAAGTATATGAAAGCTCAAAAAGAAACTAAGTGGGTGTCCATCCAACTTGCTTGCTCATGAAGACCTAGGGCAATTTTGAGGAAGCCCATCATTGGAATATACAAGCCAAGTTCTATAATGTAAAATTCCCACTAGTATATGAAAGTGATAACATGAGAGACTCTCTACTATGAAAATCATGGTGCTACTTTGCAGCACAAGTGTGGTAAGAGGATAGTAACATTGTCCCTTCTCTCTTTTTCTCTCATTTTTTTATTTGGGCCTTTTCTCTTTTTTATGGCCTCTTTTCTTTCTCTTTTTATTTGGGCTTCTTTGGCCTCTTTTATTTATTTTTCGTCCGCAGTCTCGTCCCATCTTGTGGGGGAATCATAGTCTCCATCATCCTTTCCTCACTTGGGACAATGCTCTAATAATGATGATCATCACGCTTTTATTTTTCTGACAATTCAACAATTACAACTCAATACTTAGAACAAAATATGACTCTATGTGAATGCATCCGGCGGAGTACCGGGATATGCAATATGACAATGATGGAGTGTGTCATGATGAACTAGATGGTGGAAAGTTGCATGGCAATATATCTCCGAAGGGCTATGGAAATGCCATAATAGGTAGGTATGGTGGCTGTTTTGAGGAAGGTATATGGTAGGTGTATGATACCGGCGAAAAGTGCACAGTATTAGAGAGGCTAGCAAAGGTGGAAGGGTGAGAGTGCGTATAATCCATGGACTCAACATTATTCATAAAGAACTCATATACTTATTGCAAAAATCTAGAAGTTAACAAAGCAAAGTATTACACGCATGCTCCTAGGGGGATAGATTGGTAGGAAAAGACCATCGCTCATCCCCGACCGCCACTCATAAGGAAGACAATCAATAAATAAATCATGCTCCGACTTCATCACATAACGGTTCACCATACGTGCATGCTATGGGAATCACAAACTTCAACACAAGTATTCTTTAAATTCACGACTACTCAACTAGCATGACTTTAATATTATCACCTCCATATCTCAAAACAATTATCATGCTTCAATCTTTTCTTAGTATTCGACACACTCAAAGAAAGTTTCACAAATCTTGAATACCAAGCATATTATTATTAAGCAAATTACCATGCTATTAAGAGACTCTCAAAATAATTTAAGTGAAGCATGAGAGATCAATAGTTTCTTTAAAACAAATCCACCACCGTGCTCTAAAAGATCTAAGTGAAGCACATAGATCAAAATTATAACGCTCAAAAGATATAATTGAAGCACATAGAGCAAAACTACTTAGCTCAAAAGAGATAAGTGAAGCACATAGAGCAAAACTACTTAGCTCAAAAGATATAGGTGAAGCACATAGAGTATTCTATCAAATTTTACTTCATGTATGGCTCTCAAAAGGTGTGTATAGCAAGGATTATTGTGGCATACTAATACACAAAGACACAAATAATACAAGACGCTCCAAGCAAAACACATATCATGTTGGTGAATAAAAATATAGCTCCAAGTAAATTACTGATGGATTCCCAAGCTTAGGCTCTTGCCACTCCTTGTTGGGGGTGCCCCCCACCCTCGTGACCGCCTCTTTTGTTCCTTGGTGCAGGTTCCAAGTCTCCTGGATCACGTTCGGTGAGAAAATCACGTTCCCAAAGATTTTATTCCGTTTGGACTCCGTTTGATATTCCGTTTCTTCGAAACACTGAAATAAGAAAAAAACAACAATTCTGCGCTGGGCCTCCGGTTAATAGGTTAGTCCCAAAAATAATATAAAAGTGGAAAATAAAGCCCAATATAGTCCAAAATAGTAGATAATATAGCATGGAGCAATCAAAAATTATAGATACGTTGGAGACGTATCAGAGCTCCTCCCGTACGACATAACATACAAACCACGGCGAGCCATTAAGTCGCTAGTACTGGCTGATTTCATTGCGGAATGGACGGAAGCCGAACTCCCTAAAGAGTACGGCGCGTACTCCAATTGGATCATGCACTTTGACGGTTCTAAGATGCTGGCTGATCTGGGGGCAGGCGTCGTCCTGACATCCCCCACCGGAGATACAGTCCAATACGTACTCCAAATATTATACACAGACTCCAACAATGCAGTAGAATATGAGCCCTGTTGCCTGGTCTCCGGATGGCAGTCTCCATGGGCATTCAACGCCTAGAGGTGCGTGGAGATTCGAACCTCGCAATATCTCAAATAAATGGAGACTTTGACGCTAAGGACCCAAAAATGGCGGCTTACCGCAATGCCGTCCTCAAAATGTCAGCTCGGTTTGAGGAGCTTGAATTCCACCATGTGGTCCGGGAAAACAATCAAGCGGCGGGTATCCTTGCCCGCATCGGCGCCTAGCGCCACCCTGTCCCACCTAACATCTTCTTGGAAAGGCTGTTTAAGCCATCCGTGGTATGGGAAGGAGAGACCGACAACAATAGTCTGGACCCGGCCACAATGCCAGATACCGAGCCTTCGGCCCACGTGATTATGGTTGTCATCGCCTCATGGACAGAACCCTTCTTGGCTTACCTAACTAGGCAAGAACTCCCTGATGACCCAAAGGAGGCACGTTGCATTGTGCGGCGGTCTAAAGACTACAAGGTCCACGAGGGAGAGCTTTATAAGGAAAGCGTTACCGGAGTACTTCAAAGGTGCATCTTCGAAGAGGAAGGACGGCAACTTTTGGCAGAAATTCATGCTGGACTCGGCGACCACCACGCCACAGCTCGGGCCCTTGTAAGCAAGGCCTTCCGTACAGGTTTTTTCTGGCCGACAGCCTAAGCAGACGCACATGATCTCGTTCAACGATGCGTCGGTTGCCAGCTTTTTGCAAACCAAAGCCATATGCCACCTACCGCTCTCCAAACAATCCCCATTACTTGGCCCTTTATGGTCTGGGGGCTTGATATGGTAGGACCCCTTAAAGGGGGAAGCCATAAGAAAAAATACCTATTGGTCATGGTGGATAAATTCACCAAATGGATAGAAGCCAAACCAGTTAAAACGGCCGAGTCCGGACCAGTGATAGACTTCATATCCGGGGTTGTACACCATTACGGCGTCCCCCACAGCATCATCACCGATAACGGCTCGAACTTTACAGCCGAAAAGGTAAAAACTTGGTGCAGCAACATGGGCATTAAGCTCGATTATGCTTCTGTCTATCACCAACAGACTAACGGTCAAGTTGAGCGAGCAAATGGTCTTATCATGAGCGGCATTAAACCCAAACTAGTGCGATCCTTGAAGGAATCAGATATGCACTAGGTCGAGGAGGTCGACACCATACTATGGGGGCTGCGGACCACGTCGAATCGCACTACCGGATACACACCGTTCTTTATGGTGTACGGCACAGAGGCGGTACTGCCCTGCGACATCATTCATGACTCAACTCGAGTGCGCATGTACGAAGAGAAAGAAGCCGAGCTTGATCGGCAGGATAGTTTGGACGCCATGGAGGAGGAGCGTGACGTGGAAAAAGCCTGCTCCGCATTCTATCAGCAACAGGCTCGACGGTATCAAAGCAGAGAAGTATGGGCCAAATCTTATAATGTTGGCGAACTTGTTCTACGCCTACCGGAGAAGAAAAAGAACAAACTGAAGCCCAAATGGGAAGGTCCCTTCGTTATTGAAAAAGTTCTGATTGGTGGAGCATACCATCTGCGGAATGCATCGGACAATCGACTCGAGCCACACCCATGGAACGCAGCCAGACTCCAAAGATTCTACGCCTAGTGCCGGACTTTGTGTTCGTCTCCTTACCTCCGTCAATTATATATATATATATGTTATCTGTCTTTTCTTTCTTTCTTTTTTCCCTTTTCTCATGATGTTAAAAGGTTAAAATGTGTCTCAACTACACAATCTTGACGCGCTAGGCGTGCTCATTATACCTGGGGCTTCTTATATAGAAGCTTATTATAATTCTGTTCCGGGCTCTATGCCCTTTCCACATGTGTTACTTTTCCACATGTACATTTTCTTCGCCATTATATGCATCGATATGATTTATGTGTTGGCCAAGCTGGGTTGCTTGGCTCTTGTGTTTATGCCCTACGTTCCCGTTAATTCAGCTAGGGCATAAGGGGAGCACCTTTGTGATTGTTACTGTCGGGTGAGCCGGATGTGTACCTCAGAAAGGGTGAAGCTTAAAGCTAGCGTTCTTAAAGGAATATTCGGTCGGTGAACAAAAGATGACTTTAAATTATTGCAATACATGCCCCCAGATGTTTATATCCTGCGTCTCTTCTCGCAGTTCGGACATGCACATTAATGCATGCATAACCAGGGAAAGGAACCCTTAACTGAACTATTCTCCCTGGAAGATGTTTCTTACTATCCATGTAATATAACATAGCTAGTTGGGTACTTGTCTGTTCAAGAACTAATGACCCCTATGCCTGGTTTCCACGCGTACCCCGGTTTTTACATAACTGAGCACGTATTCGGATACACTCCGGATTGTCGGGTCCAGAGGTCGAAGCGAAAAGGTCTGCCATGACAAATGATTTACAATCTAGCTAGGGACAAAATATGTCACTTGAAGTACACAGTCACTTAGACTGACTAAATTCTTCTTCTATACCATCCAACAGGCTGTCTGGCCTAGAATCATGTTGAGAATACTTTGCGGCTAATTTTACCTAGTCATATACCAGACTAACGGGGATCTCCTACCCATCAGACCCTACAAGTCTGACCTCGGCCATGTGGTTCGGGTCAGCCTTGGTATATTGTGTCTTCACCATGGACCAGGCTTCCCTCGCACCTTGTCGGCAGGCAGATATCTTCCATAATCGGAAGCGCTGTCGTGCTACCTTGAGCATCTCTACGAGCTCCCCCATGCCTCCTGGAAGGGAGGCGGATGGCCACAAGACCTGGACAATGCCCTGCATCACCTGCCGAACTTGTTCGTGCAGTTGTGAGAGCTCTGGCAGAAGATCGCCTGCAGATTCACGCATCTCCTCTTTAGGACGACCCGTCAGCATACCTACAGATATAACTCTGTTAGCCGATTCCTTCGCCGAACTCTATAAAAAGTTCGTTCAAGCACTTACTAAAAATGCCGCGTCGAAGCCTCTTATTCACCTTTATGGAATCAGCTAGCTGGGCCTGAACGTCTTTCAGTTGAACGCCCAGCTGGGTATTGGCATCTTGGATATCATTTTTCTCCTGCCTAACCCACGTAAGCACGCGCTCACCAGCCTCTAGCTGTCATTGAGCATGTTGCTCATCCCCTCGCACGACCTCCGAATTCACTCCGGGGTCATCTGTATATTCTATTGTTAGATTTGCATACATGCCGAATACTAACCGGTACATATCCTTCTTTTCGATAGAAACAAGTGTTACCAGATGGGGCCTTTGCGGACTCCTTCATTGCGGCAACTGTGGCCTGCAACTGGGCTTTGCACTCCTCCAGCTCTTGAGACAACTGGGTATTCTTCTCCGTAAGAGCCTACACAAATAACGATCCTTAAATCAGTTGTGTCAACTGTTTCAAGTCTCAGGGGCTACTGATATATATATATAATTATTAGATTTTCTAACCCGTATATCCTTTACATACTGGTCCGTGGCTCTGGCAAGTCCATTTTGAGCAGCTCAGATGTACGCGTCTCCTGAGTTGAAGGCATCGAACGCCTCTTCGGAGAAACCATGGTCGCGGAGTATGGCCCGGCGGCGCCTGTGATTCATGGCACTCTCCACTTCGGAATTCGTAGCGGACAGCCTATCGACATCCTCTGTAGGAGGAACATCTGGTGTTGACCCCACGTTAGCATCTTCCCCTAAGTCCGGCTACGGAGTCTGGCTGGTGGAGGCATGGCCGGCAGGCTCTCTGGGCACAGTCCGGCGAGCGTTTTTTCTGTCAGGAACCATCGACATTATTATATTCTAAAGACGACAAACAATGGAGCAGGGTTTTTTCATACCTCTGCAACGGCTTCTTAGTCCTGACTGCCTTCCTTTTAAGCCTATCCGGTTTCGGTGCCTGTGGGAGTCCTGGATTAGGGGGTCTCTGGACAGCTGGACTATCTCCATTGGCTGGACTGTTAGACTATGAAGATACAAGATTGAAGACTTCGTCTCATGTCCGGATGGGACTCTACTTGGCGTGGAAAGCAAGCTAGGCAACACGTATATGGATATCTCCTCCTTTGTAACTGACCTTGTGTAACCCTAGCCCTCTCCGGTGTCTATATAAACCGAAGGGTTTTAATCCATAGGACAACATACAATCATACCATAGGCTAGCTTCTAGGGTTTAGCCTCTCTGATCTCATGGTAGATCTACTCTTGTAACACCCATATCATCAATATTAATCAAGCAGGACGTAGGGTTTTACCTCCATCAATAGGGCACGAACTTGGGTAAATCTTCGTGTCCCTTCCCTCCTATTACCATCCGGCCTAGACACACAGTTCGGGACCCCCTACCCGAGATCCGCCGGTTTTGACATCGACATTGGTGCTTTCATTGAGAGTTCCGCTGTGCCGTTACCACAAGGAAGGATGTATCGTCCCGTCTTTAAAGACGGCACTATCGCTGAGGGAGCTCTGGCTATCGGCCAAACTCTCTGGCAAGGTGGTTTTCTTATGACCGCCTGTTCGGCCGCTGCGCCGACGATGACTTCTCGGGTCATCGAAAGCAATCTTCACTTCAACTCGGAACTCGCTGAGCAGTTAGATCCAATGGAGCTCTCTTCCCCGAACGAGCTCCTGGATCGTATCGCCGCCTTGGGAGTCGCTACAGACTACGATTAGATTGGGCCTAAACCCGATCTAAGAGAAATTAACTCTCCCCAGGTCACCCATCATGTTGCTGTGGTGGAAGAACAATGCGGCAAAACTTCATCTATCTTAAGGACTAGCTACGTCCGGATTCCCGATCCCCCCAAACCGGATACCCGCGAAGGGGAGGACGTCACTCAAAGCCTGAACCTAGAATCAGGCAGCGGGCTAGATTTACTAGAAAACGTCCAAGAATCCAAGCTTTCGAGTTCGGAAACTCCTTGGCCACTGAGCCTTAGATCGGGTGAAGATTCGGATTCAATTCCACCCACCCACCCAAACATACGCGATCTATCCCAAATTAGGCAAGAGCCCGAAGAAACAGTACACCATTACTGGGCCAGATTCCTCCTGGTCAAGAACAGGATAAAGGACTGCCGCGAGGAAGATGCAATTTCATTCTTCTGCAATAATTGCACGGACAAGGGAATCCTCAACGCCTTAAGTCGTCGCGAAATTACACGCTTTGCCGACTTGGTGTCCATAGTGCGAAAGTACTGTGCGATGGAAAGCGCCTGGGAAACCGAAATAAAATTTTGGGATAATCCGGCCCTGAATACAAACCCAGTCCGAAATAAAAGGGTGCATTATCACAATACACCTCGGTTAACTACCAAAAAGCAAAAGCCCTCTACGGGGCAAGGAACCGTACTGGAGGAATGGCTCAACGGACCCTGCAAAATTCATAGTACAACGGATGCGATACCAATGCACAGCCTCAGGGCATGCTGGATACTCCGGCAGGTGGCCAAAAACTGGTGAGGATCTACTCCTCCCAAAAACCATAGAGCACCACCCCGAGGACAACAGTATGGTCTTAACGGTCTTCGAGACCTTCGCATCAAATAAAAGACGGAAGCGAACACTCCGCAGCACGTCCGAAATCTGCCACATAGCAGAAACAAATCCTTGGAGCGACACGGCTATTACCTTCAATGCCAGTGACGAACCTAAATTCCGAACAGTCCGAGTACCAGCCGCACTGGTCCTCAGTCCAATCGTAGACGGCTTTCGACTCACCAAGGTACTCATGGACGGCGACAGCGGATTAAACCTCGTCTACGAGGAAACTCTTCAAAAGATGGAAATAGACTGGAGCCGCATTAAGCAAAGCAGCACAACCTTTAGAGGAATCATCCCCAGTCGGGAAGCACGCTGCGCCGGAAAAATCACACTAGACATGGTATTCGGCACGCCGGATAATTATAGGTCCGAAGAAATTACATTCCATGTGGCCCCGTTCAGCAACGGATACCACGCTCTATTAGGGCGGGAAGCGTTTACAATCTTCCATGCCATACCCCATTACGGGTACATGAAGCTCAAAATGCCCGGGCCCAACGGAATCATCACTCTTGTTAGTGATCAGGACATAGCACTCCGCGCTGAAAATAAGACAGCTGCACTGGCCCTTGAGGAACTATCCGAAGCCCTCGCGGCCGAAGAACTAACTGCGCTGCGCTCCACGGTGAGCAGGGACGACGTGATACTCGATAAAAGATCCAAGTCCACCTCATTTTAGCCGGCGGACAAAATAGTCAAATTCCAAGTCCATCCAACGGACCCTACAAAAATAGCTTCCATCGGGGCACAATTAAACCCTGATGTTGACGCCGCACTGCGAGAGTTCCTACGCGAGAACTGGGACATTTTTGCCTGGCACCCTTCAGACATGCCAGGAATCCCACGCAGGCTAGCTGAACACAGCCTAAATATCCTAAAAGGATTCAAGCCAGTCAAGCAGGCTCTTCGATGTTTCTCCGAGCCTAAAAGACAAGCCATGGGAGAGGAACTAGCCAAGCTATTGGAGGCCGGATTCATCAGAGACATAAAACATCCAGACAGGCTAGCAAACCTGGTGATGGTACCAAAGAAGGACAAATCCTGGCGCTTGTGCGTCAATTTTAAGGACCTTAACAAGGTCTGCCCAAAGGATCCCTTCCCCCTCCCCCGCATCGATCAAATCATCGATGCTACCGCAGGACACGATTCATTGTGTTTCCTCGACGCATACTCCGGCTACCACCAGATCAAAATGGCAGAGCCAGACCAAGCCGCAACGACATTCATCACACCATACGGCCCATTCTGCTTCAACACAATGCCCTTCGGGCTAAAAAACGCCGGTGCAACATATCAGCGCATGATTCAGACATGCCTGGCAAACCAGATCGGCAAAATAGTGGAGGTATACGTGGATGATGTGGTCATTAAAACCAAGCATGTCGGAACTCTAGTAAACGACTTGAGGCTCACATTTGACAACCTCCGAACATATGACATCAAGCTCAATCCGGAAAAATGCGTCTTCGGCGTACCAGCAGGAAATCTCCTGGGATTCATTGTCTCCAGTAGAGGTATTGAAGCTAATCCGGACAAAATCTGAGCGTTGTCATAGTTGGCTACCCCAACAGACCTCAAACAAATACAAAAACTAACTGGATGCGTGGCGGCTCTAAGCCGCTTTATCTCCCGCTTGTGAGAAAAGGCATTACCCCTTTATCGCCTCCTCCGGTGCACCGAACACTTCGAGTGGACGGACGCCGCCATGGCCGGACTCAACGAAATAAAAGCTATGTTGGCAAAAAACCCAGTCCTGGCCGTGCTAAACATTGGTGAACCAATGCTATTATATATTGCGGCAACTCATCGAGTGGTAAGCGCAGTGCTTGTCGTCGAGCGAGAAGTGGACGGACACAAATTTCCCATTCAAAAGCCGGTTTACTATGTGTCCACTGTCCTTACTCCATGCAAATCGCGGTACCCGCATTATCAAAAGATAGCGTACGTGGTATTTATGGCATCTCGGAAGCTGCGACACTACTTTCAAGAGTGTTCGATAACGTAGCCTCAGAAGTACCACTTAACGATATTATAAACAACCACGACACGATGGGTCAGATTGACAAATGGGCCATTGAGCTCCTCCCGTTCGACATAACATACAAGCCACGGCGAGCTATTAAATTGCAAGTTTTGGCTGACTTCGTCGCTGAATGGATGGAAGCCGAACTCCCTAAAGAGTACGACACATATTCAAACTGGATGATGCACTTCGACGGCTCCAAAATGTTGGCTGGTCTGGGGGCTGGCGTCGTTTTGACGTCCCCAACAGAAGACACCGTTCAATACGTACTGCATATAATGTATACGGACTCCAACAATGTAGCCGAATACGAGGCCCTTCTACATTGTCTCCGGATGGCAGTATCGATGGGCATTCAATGCCTAGAGGTGCGTGGGGATTCAAACCTTGCAATATCCCAAATAAATGGAGACTTTGATGCCAAGGATCCAAAAATGGCCGCTTATCGCAATGCCGTTCTAAAAATGTCAGCCCGGTTCAAGGGGCTCGAATTTCACCATGTGGCTCGGGAAAACAATCAGGCGGCGGATATCCTCGCCCGCATTGGCGCAAAACGCAACGCGGTCCCTCCCAACATTTTTCAGGAAAGGCTTTTCAATCCATCCGTAGCATGGGAAGGGGACACCGGTAACAACAGTCCGGACCTGGCCAAAATACCCGATATCGAACTCTCCGACACAATCAGAGGCTCCGCCACCGAAATAACACAATCGGCCCATGAAATAATGGCCATTATTGCCCCGTGGACAGAACCATTCCTGGACTACTTAACTAGACAGGAACTCCCGGAGGACCAAAATGAGTCACGCTGCATAGTGCGGCGATCAAAGGCCTACAGGGTCCACGAGGGAGAATTGTACAAAAAAAGCGCTACCGGAGTCCTTCAACGGTGCATCTCCGAAGAGGAAGGATGGAATCTTTTGTAGAAATTCATGCCGGACTCGGTGGTCATCATGCCGCAGCCTGGGCTCTTGTGAGCAAGGCCTTCCGTACAGGATTCTATTGGTCAACGGCCCGGGCAGACGC
Organism: Triticum urartu; assembly: GCF_056163025.1. Classification (NCBI taxonomy): domain Eukaryota; kingdom Viridiplantae; phylum Streptophyta; class Magnoliopsida; order Poales; family Poaceae; genus Triticum; species Triticum urartu. The sequence continues at coordinate 465,239,204 of NC_141878.1, forward strand.
ACAGGACTTAGTCTAGCATTGCGCCGGTTGCCAGCCCTTTGCAAATCAAAGCCATATGCCACCCACCACCCTCCGAACAATCCCCATTACATGGCCCTTTGCAGTCTGGGGGCTTGACAAGGTTGGACCCCTTAAAGGTGGAACCCACAAGAAAAAATACTTATTGGTCATGGTGGATAAATTCGCCAAATGGATAGAGGCCAAAACGGTTAAAACAGCCGAATCCGGACCGGTGAGAGATTTCATATCCGGGGTTGTACATCGCTACGACGTCCCCCACAGCATCATCACTGATAACGGCACGAACTTCACGGCCAACGAGGTAAAACTCTGGTGCAGCAAAATGGGCATCAAGCTCGATTATGCTTCAGTCTACCATCCACAAACCAACGGTTAAGTCGAACGAGCAAATGGTCTTATAATGAGAGGCATTAAACCCAGACTAGTGCGCTCCTTAACAGAGTCTGACACGCACTGGGTAGAGGAGCTCGACTCCATACTCTGGGGGCTGCGGACCACGCCGAATCGTAGTACCGAATACACACCATTTTTTATGGTGTATGGCACAGAGGCAGTCCTACCCTGTGACATAATTCATGACTCACCTCGAGTGTGCATGTACGAAGAAAGATAAGCCGAGCTCGATCGGCAGGACAGTCTGGACACCTTGGAGGAAGAGCGCGACGTAGCCAAAACCCGTTCCGCATTTTACCAGCAATAGGCTCGCAGATACCAAAGAAGAGAAGTATGAGCCAAAACTTATAACGTTGGCGAGCTAGTTCTCCGGCTGCCGGATAAGAAAAAGAACAAGCTAGAGCCCAAATGGGAGGGTCCCTTCATCATCGACCAAGTTCTGACCGGCGGAGCATATCGACTACGGGATGCATCGACTAGTCGACTCGAGCCGAACCCATGGAACGCAGCCAGGCTCCGAAGATTCTACGCCTAGCACCGGACTTTATCTTAGTCCCCTCCCTTGGTCCATTTTTTGCATATGCGTCGTCTGTCTTGTTTCCCTTTCTTTCTTTTATTCCTCTAGGCCCTCAAGTGTCACCTTGTGCCTCACTGGTACACTATAGAGGTGCTATCCACACTATCTACACCTGGGGGCTTCTTTCACAGAAGCTTAAATTATTTACCTGGGCATCACGCCCAACACATGTGTTATACTTCTCCGTGTACCTTTTTCACCATTATATGCATCGATATGACTTAAGTTTTGGCCAAGCTGGGTTGCCTGGCTCTTGTATTTATGCCCTACGTTCCCGTTAATTAGGCTAGGGCATAAGGGGAGCACCTCTGCGATTGTTACCGCCGGGTCAGCCGGACGTGTACCTCAGACTGGGTGAAGCCGAAAGCTAGCGTTCTTAAGAGAATATTCAGTCGGTGAACAAAAGATGACTTTTATTTATTAACCATATCTACCCCCAGATGTTTTTACTATGCTCCTTGTGGCAGTCCGGACATGCACTTTAGGGCATGCCTACCCAGGGAAAGGAACCCTTAACGGAGCTATTCTCTCTGGAAGATGTTTCTTACTACCCATGTAATATAACATAACTAGTTGGGCACTTGTCTGATAAAGCACTAATGACCCCTACGCCTAGTATCCACGCATGCCCCGGTTCTTATATAACCAAGAGGGTATTCGGATACACTCCAGACTGTCGGGTCCTGAGGTTGAACCGAAAAGGTCCGCCACGACAAACGATCTACAATCCGGCTAGAAGGCATCATATATGTCGCTTTACAATTACATAGTCAATTTCACTGGTTGAATTCCTCTTCAATGCCATCCAATAGGCTGTCTAGTCTACAGTCCTGTTGGGAATACTTTGCGGCCAATTCTACTTGGCCGTACACTAAATTCACAGGGATCTCCTTGCCATCAGGCCCCACAGGTCTGACTTCGGCCATGTGGTTCGGGTCAGCCTTTGTGTACCGTGTCTTCACCATCGCCCAAGCTTCCCTGGCGCCCTGACGGCAGGCCAATATCTTCCATAATCGGAAGCGCCGCCGTGCTCCCTTCAGCTTTTCTGCAAGCTCTCTAAGGCCTTCGGGTATGGAGACGGACGGCCACAAGGCCTGGGCAACGCCTTGCATCACCTTTCGAACTCGTTTGTGCAACTGTGCGAGCTCGGGAAGAAGATCACCCGTCGAACTAGGCATCTCCTCGGCAGGACGACCTGTTAACATACCTACAGACATAACTCTGTCAGCCAGCTTCCTCGCCGAACTCTTTTTCAAAGTTCGTTCAAGCACTTATGAAATATGCCGCGTTGAAGCCGTCCATTCTCCTTAACAGAGTCCGACAGTTGGGCACGAACATCTTTCAGTTCCACGCCCAGCTTGGTGTTGGCATCTTGGAGATCATTCTTCTCCTGCCTCACCCTTGTAAGCACACTCTCACCAGCCTTTAGCTGGCATATGAGCTGTTGCTTATCCGGATTCACTCCAACGTCATCTGCAATTTTAACGTTAGATCGGCATGTAAAGCCGCATTCTAATATGATACTTATCATTTGACGGGTATGTTACCAGAGGGGGTCTCTTTGGGCTCCCCTGTTGTGGGCAGTGCGGCCTGAAGTTGGGCTTTGCACTCTTCCAGCTCCTGGGACAGTTGAGTATTCTTTTCTGTAAGAACCTACATAACAAATGATCCTTAAATCAGTTATCCTAACTGTTTCAAGTCTCAGGGGCTACTGATATATATAATCATCAAATTTTCTCACCCGTATGTCTTTTACATACTGCTTCATGGCTCTGGCTAGACCATTTTGAGCGGCACGGAGGTGCGTGTCTCCCGAGTTGAAGGCATCCAATGCCTCTGGGGAGAAACAAGCGTCACGAAGAATAGTCCGGCGACGCCTGTGTTTCATGGCACTTTCCACCTCTGAATGCATGGTGGACAGTCTATCCGTATCCTCTGTCGGAGGAGCACCCGGCGCATGCCTTGTACTCGTTTCCACCTCTTAGTCCGGCCTTGGAGCCTGGCTTGTGGAGGCGCGATTGGTAGCCTCTCCAGGTATAGTCCGGCGAGCGCTCTTTTTCCTGAAAAGAAGGCATGGGCGTTAGTATGGCTCTATAAATAATGCCTTGTAATAAAGACGGCGCGCCATACCACTGCGCCGGTGCCTCAATCCGAACTACGGATCTTTTCAGCATGCCTGGCCTATCGGCCCCTTGTTGGCTAGTTGCCACGGGCTCGGCCTTCTGCCCCGAGGACCTCCCCTGCAAAACACGGCTATTATATGGCAATAAAAAAGAGCACAAGGACGGATCCCTTTTTAAGTGCTGGGACTTTGGTCTCAGTCACCTGTGAGGCTAGAACTAGCCCAGGGTAATCGGCCGTAATGGCCACCAAGGTATTGTCATTACTCCCTTGGTAAAATACCCCGTCGATCAGCTCCACGGATATGTCCGGATCCTCCTGGGAGGCCGGGTCAAGGGACCGTCCAGGGTCCTCGGGCTGTGGAGGAGGGCTGTTTATCTCCTTTACTGCCTGGCGCAGCTCCTGCGATGAAGTCGCTAGAGTGAATACTTAAACTATGGGAATACGAAACGGACGGGCAAGAAAAAATCTCCGCTTACCCAGCTCGGAGGATTCTACATGGAGAATATGCCCCGCGGGTTGACACGGAGGAATTCCTCCTCTTCTCCCTTGTACAAAGTGGACAAGATCTTTATTAGATTAGCAGCTGATCCCAGCCCTTTGCGGCCGTGGCGGGTGGCGTCATCCTCCCCGTTAAAATCCCACATGGGGTGGCCTCTATACTGGAGCGGCTGCACCCCCGCATAATGCATATAGCCATGACCTCGATCATGGTCAATCCGGATCGAGCTAAAGAGCTTATCCGGTTCATCAGATAAAGAATGTCTCGGTCGTCTTCCTCTAGGGGGCTCCGTGGACGCCAGCTCTGGCGCTTCTTCAAAGGGGCGTTGTCAAACTCAGGAAGGCCAATCCGAATAGGGTCCGGAAGGGGGACATCTTCTATATAAAACCATTCTGAACGCCAATCTTTGGACGTCTTCTTTGGGTCCCTGATAGGTATCCGGTCCCAGCGATACGCCACACTTCGGCTCCGCCCACTTGATATATTGATCCCTTCTTAGAAAGGGGCACAAGGCAGAACGGCTTCTTCCATAGAGCGAAATGAGCCTCACAGCCCAAAAATAACTCGCAAAGGGCTACGAATCCTGCGATATGCAGCAGGGAGGCAGGCGTAAGGTTGTGCAGCTAGAGGCCATAGAACTCCAGAAGCCCTCTGAGAAACGGATTTATTGGGAATCCGAGCCCTCTTACCAGATAAGGGACAAGGCATACCTTCTCTCCCTTGGAGGGATTGGGATGGCTCTCCGCCATTATAAGTGGCAAGCCCGGCTCAAACCGGGACCAGGTACGATGGGGGAAGAAATCCCTTGGACTGAAGCATCACCAATTTGCTGTGCGGGATGGAACATCTCTCCCAATCTCCAGGCTTGGAACTAGGGTTGCGAGAAGAGGAGCTGCGTCGACCGGCCATGGTGGAATGGATCTCTGTCGGGTATGCTCTGATGAAGAGTCGGCAAGGGAGGATGATGTGATTTGGATCTGAATCCTCGTCTTTTTAAATAGACGGCTCATTTACATAGCTAGGGGGGTATATGTGAAAACACCCTGGCCCTTCACATTCGGTCGACACGTGGACAATAGCCATTATTGGGCGTAGAAGCCAAGAAGTACAAACCATCACAAGGAACCGGACATTATTTCGACAGGTACACAGAATTTGAAGAGGAACCTGCCTTGCAATGCCGAAGATAATACTGCGCGCCGGACTCGTCGTCATTGAAGCCTGGTTCGGGGGCTACTGTGGGAGTCCTGGATTAGGGGGTCTCTAGACAGTCGGACTATCTCCATTGGCCGTATTGTTAGACTATGAAGATACAAGATTGAAGACTTCGTCTCGTGTCCGGATGGGACTCTACTTGGCGTGGATGGCAAGCTAGGCAACACGTATATGGATATCTCCTCCTTTCTAACCGACCTTGTGTAACCCTAGCCCTCTCCGGTGTCTATATAAACCGGAGGGTTTAGTCTGTAGGACAACATACAATCATACCATAGGCTGGCTTCTAGGGTTTAGCCTCTCTGATCTCGTGGTAGATCTACTCTTGTAACACCCATATCATCAATATTAATCAAGCAGGACGTAGGGTTTTACCTCCATCAAGAGGGCCTGAACCTGGGTCAAGCTTCGTGTCCCTTGCCTCCTGTTACCATCCGGCCTAGACGCACAGTTCGGGACCCCCTACCCGAGATCCGCCGGTTTTGACACCGACAGTGCCCCTTGCTGGTGAGTCACTGCGGGTTCGGCATGGCATCCCGAGGGCCTTCCCTGTAGGACACCATATGTGTGTGATGGGTGAAGTGCAAAAAAGGGATCCTTCTCGGAAGTTGGGACTCCGGTTTTACTTACATGCGATGCAGGGAGCATGCCTGGATAATCGTCTATGATAGCCACCAAGGCACCATCACAGCTCAACTGATAGAACGTCATGTCGATAAGTTCCACGAATATGTTCGGATCTTCTTCGAGTCCGGGGTCGAGGGCCCGGTCAGGGTCCTCTGGCTGTGGAGACGGGCTATGGACCTCCCTCACAGCTCTTCGCAGTTCCGACTATGAAATAGCAAGGTAAATACTTATAATGAAGAATTTAGGAAGATCTGGAGTAAAAGGTAGTAGCTCACCCAGTTTGGGGGGTTATACATGGAGAATCCATCACGTGGCTTAATACGGATGAACTCCTCTTCTTCTCCTTTGTATAAATCGTACAATACTTTCACTAGAGCGGCGGCGGAGTCCGGACCTTTACGGCCGCAGCGGGTGGCATCGTCTTCTCCATTGAAGTGCCACATAGGTTTCCCCCGATACCGAAGTGGCTGCACCCCCCTCCCGCATTATACATATTGACATAACCTCGATTATTGTCAGTCCTGATTTGGCCAACGTTTCTATCCTTCCCATCAGGTAAAGGACCTCTCTGTTATCTTCCTCCTGGGGGCTCCGAGGACGCTAGCTGTGGTGTTTCTTCAGAGGGGCATTATTGAACTCAGGATGGCCCATCCGTATAGGGTCCGGAAGGGGGACGTCCTCCATATAAAACCACTCCAAAGGCCAGTCTTCGGATGTCTTCTTTGGGGTGCCGGACAGGTATCCGGTCCCGGCGATGCACCATATTTCGGCTCCGCCCACTTGATATATTAACTCCTTCTGTGTACGGGGTACGAGGCAGAATAGCCTTTTCCATAGCTCGAAATGAGCTTCGCAGCCCAGAAACAGCTCGCAAAATGTGACGTAGCCGGTGATGTGTAATATGGAGGCGGGAGTAAAGTTATGCAGCTGGAGGCCGTAGAACTCCAGGAGCCCGCGGAGGAACGGATGGATTGGAAATCCGAGTCGCCTCAATAAGTAAGGGACAAGGCATACCCGCTCCCCCATGGACGGGTTGGGGAAGCTCTCCGCTTGCTCCCCACCATTATAAGTGGCTAGTCCGGCTCGGACGGGTACCATATACGCAGGAGGGAGAAACCCCTGGGTCTGTAACTCTACTGATTGGTTGTGAGGGACGGAACATTTCTCCCAATTGCTTGGCTTAGCGCTACGGGAGCAAGAGGAGGAGCTGCGATGTCCGGCCATGATAGCATGACTTTTTTGGGCGCGCTCCGATGGATACCCGCTATGGGAGGATGGTGTGATCTGATCAGAGGATCCCTGACTCTTTAAATAGGTGATTTACTCACAAGGTTAGGGTGGCAAATGTAAAAATGCCTCGACTTCTCACATTCGCTCGACACGTGGAAGATAGCCATTATTAAAGCATAGAAGCCGAGGAGTGCAACATTTATGGGAAGCCGGACACTACTCGTACTCAGGATTTGGAGGAGAACCTGCCTTGCAATGCCGAAGACAATCTGCGCGCCGGACACGTCGTCATTGAAGCCTGGTTCAGGGGCTACTGAGGGAGTCCTGGATTAGGGGGTCCTCGGACAGCCGGACTATATCCTTCGGCCGGACTGTTGGATTATGAAAATACAAGATTGAAGACTTCGTCCCATGTCTGGGTGGGACTCTCTTTTGGGTGGAAGGCAAGCTTGGCAATTCGGATATGTAGATCTCCTCCCTTGTAACCGACTCTGTGTAACCCTAGCCCCCTCCGGTGTCTATATAAACTGGAGGGTTTAGTCCGTAGGATAACAACAATCATAATCACAGGCTAGCTTCTAGGGTTTAGCCTCTACGATCTCGTGGTAGATCAACTCTTGTAATACTCATATCATCAAGATCAATCAAGCATGAAGTAGGATATTACCTCCATTGAGAGGGCCCGAACCTGGGTAAACATTGTGTCCCCTGCCTTCTGTTACCATCCACCTTAGATGCACAGTTCGGGACCCCCTACCCGAGATCCGCCGGTTTTGACACTGATAGAGAGGGAGCTGGAGGAGAGGACGGCTAAGCTGTTGGAGGAGGAGAGGAACCGGAAAGAGGCGTCCAACCACGCCCTATACGAGCTCATCGTGGTACGTTTCTCGTGCATATTAGCCCAATCATGCACATAATGTTCGCATTACCAACTAATATGACTGACTCGTGATAACCAAATGTGCAGACCATGTGTGAGAAAAACGGTCAGCCGCCTCCGCCGATGCCCCAGATTGCTTCGGCGACCACGGTGAGTTTAATTTGAATTGTCATTAGTTACTAGTATTCACATTTCAGTTTGCATCATGCTAACGAGACATTGTTGGAAATGATCTTTGGTGAAGCATGGCTCCCTACAAGCATCGACCAATCCTTCTGCGTCTGGCAATGGCGGAACCCCGACCGGTCCTTCACCTTCATATTCCACTAGCGCAGCCCCGACCATTCCGACACCTCTGTGATAACGGTATTTTTCTTCTTATTTAGCCTGTTTAGTCCATTTTTGACATAATTTAGCCTATTTTGTCCACAAATGACATAATAAGATGAAGAAAATCAAGGAAGAGGAAGGAAAGAAGGAATAGTAAGAAAACAATAATAATAAGAAGTTCTTCTTCTTCTTTTCTTATTCTTCTTCTTCTTCTTTTCTTATTCTTCTTCTTCATCTTTTCCTCCTCTTACTTGTTTTTATTCGTAAATGGCATAATAACCTTGCTAACCTCATAAATGTCATATACTTAGCTTGTTGTCCACTAAAATGACACAATAAGCTTAGTTAGGTCAAAAATGGCATAATTAGCTAGGTTAGCTAAAAATGACCAAATTTAGCTAGGTTAGCTCCAATATGATCCATTTAACCTATGTTAGCTCCAAAATGACCTATTTACCTAGCTTAGCTCTAAATTGACCTACACACTTAGCATTTTTACCTACCTTAGCCCAAAAATGGCATTTTTCCTACATTATTAGGAAAGAAGAAGATAAATAATAGGAGAGGAGAGAAAGAAAGAGAAGATAAATTCTTCTTCTTCTTTTCCTCCTCTTCCTTTCCTTCTAGCTATTCTTCTTCTTCTAACTTTCATCTTTCCCAATTTGCAGATTTGCTTTACATGAGGAAGCTTGGATTCATGGAGTGTACTATTCTTCTGGTGCTTCCTTGTTGTTTATGAAAACTTGTCTAGATATGTTGTTGGGAACTTGTTTCTGGTTATGTATGTATATATGGATATGTTGGACTTCGTTGAACTATGTTTTGGATATATATGTTGGATTTGATGAAATATGTTGTTGGACATGCTATTATATGTTGTTGGATATGTTGGATATGTATGCATATATATGTGTGTGTGAAATCCTGTGAAATTAAATGGATTCAAATAAAAACAGGGGATATATAGCCAGTAGATGGCAAAGAGGACACGTGGCAGCTACCTGTAGAAACTAGGAACACTGGCTGCCTATTTGGTCACTTTGTTGTCTGCTAGCAGACACCAAAGAGGTTTGAATCTTTGATGTCTGCCAGCGGACGTCAAAGTGACCAAATAGGACTGGCAAATAGGGCCAGCTATGTCGTCTGCCAGCAGACGGCAAATATTCAAACCTCTTTGCTGTCAGCCGGCGGATGGCATAGCTGGCCACGTGGCAACTTCTCAGTGATGGACGAGCTGAGCTCTTTGCCGTCCGTTAGTATACGACAAAGAGCTTTGCCTCTTTGACGTCCGCTGGCGGACGACAAAGAGCGCCGTTAACCCCCTAACGACTCTCACCCCACCCAACTGCCGTCCATGAGCTTTGTCGTCTACTGTCCTCGGACGACGGATGACACAATCCTTTGTCATCCATTTCTAGAAAGCAGACGGCAAAGAAGGCCTTTGCCAACACTCGTTCAGATGGACAGTTTGCCGTCTGCTGGCTGACGATAAAGGCTTTTGCCATCCGGAAATTTATATGCACTGGAGCATGTGCATGTAGTTCAAATTTGAATTATGCACATAAAATGCATTGAAAACTTAGTTAATGCATAAAAATGTCCAAACGAACCCCGAAAAATCACAAAAATTCGCACAACACTCCTGTTGTTCTATGTTGACACGAGAAAAAAATTGAAAGCAATAAGAGGAAATGGATATCGTTTCGTCCCCAAAGATGGGACATTCCCTACCGAAAGCCATCATGCTTGTTGTGAGAAGGACCGGTTTGTGAGAAGCATATACCCAAACATGCCCCAAATGTGAAAAAATTGTACCATGGCATGTTGATGCCGCTCCATGATAGCATGCCAAGTTTCATGAATTTCAAACGGTTTTGGATTTACTTGAATTTAGAAACCAAGCATCTCAATGTTTTGTCGGCAATCAACGTTGCCTCGGTGTTTGAAATTCATTCCCAATTCTTGCATGGGACCTAAGCATGCACACAAGGACATATATTTGATTTTTCAACCAATTTATATGCACTGGAGCATGTGCATGTAGTTCAAATTTGAATTATGCACATAAAATGCATTGAAAACTCAGTTAATGCATAAAAATGTCCAAACGAACCCCGAAAAATCTCAAAAATTCGCACAACACTCCTATTGTTCTATGTTGACACGAGAAAAAAATTGAAAGCTATAAGAGACAATGGATATCGTTTCGTGCCCAAAGGTGGGATGTTCCCTACCGAAAACCATCATGCTTGTTGTCAGAAGCTTTGGTTTTGTGATAAGCATATACCCAAACCTGCCCCAAATGGGATAAAATTTGTACCACGGCATGTTGATGCTGCTCCATGATAGCATGCCAAGTTTCATGAATTTCAGACGAGTTTTCGATTTACTAGAATTTAAAAACTAGGCATCTCAATGTTTTGCCGGCAATCAACCGTGCCCCGGTGTTTGAAATTCGTTCCCATTTCTTCCATGGGACCTAAGTATGCACCCAAGGACACAGATTTGATTTTTCAACCAATTTATATGCACTGGAGCATGTGCATGTAGTTCAAATTTGAATTATGCACATAAAATTCATTGAAAACTAAGTTAATGCATAAAAATGTCCAAACGAACCCCGAAAAATCACAAAAATTCGTACAACACTCCTGTTGTTCTATGTTGACACGAAAAAAAAATTGAAAGCAATAAGAGGCAATGGATATTGTTTCGTCCCCAAAGGTGGGACGTTCCCTACCAAAAACCATTATGCTTGTTGTGAGAAGCTCCGGTTTGTGAGAACATATACCCAAACCTGCCCCAAATGTGACAAAATTTGTACCACGGCATGTTGATGCCGCTCCATGATAGCATGCCAAGTTTCATGAATTTCAGATGAGATTTGGATTTACTAGAATTTAAAAATCAGGCATCTCAATGTTTTGCCGGCAATCAATGGTGCCTCGGTGTTTCAAAATCATTCCCATTTCTTGCATGGGACCTAAGCATGCACCCAAGGACACATATTTGATTTTTCAACCAATTTATATGCACTGGAGCATGTGCATGTAGTTCAAATTTGAATTATACACATAAAAGTCCTTAAAAACTCAGTTAATGCATAAAAATGTCCAAACGAACCCCGAAAAATCACAAAAATTGGCACAACACTCCAGTTGTTCTATGTTGACAAAAGAAAAAAATTGAAAGCAATAGCAGGCAATGGATATCGTTTCGTCCCCAAAGGTGGGACATTTCCTACCGAAAACCATCATGCTTGTTGTCAGAAGCCCCAGTTTGTGAGAAGCATATACCCAAACCTGCACCAAATGGGACAAAATTTGTACCACAGCATGTTGATGCCGCTCCATGATAGCATGCCAACTTTCATAAATTTCAGATGAGTTTTGGATTTACTAGAATTTAAAAACCAAGCATCTCAATGTTTTGCCGGCAATCAACGGTGCCCCGGTGTTTGAAATTCATTCCCATTTCTTGCATGGGACATAAGCACGCACCCAAGGACATAGATTTGATTTTTTCAACCAATTTATATGCACTGGAGCATGTGCATGTAGTTCAAATTTGAATTATGCACATAAAATGCATTGAAAACTCAGTTAATGCGTAAAAATGTCCAAACAAACCCCGAAAAATCAAAAAAATCGCACAACACTCCTGTTGTTCTATGTTGACACGAGAAAAAAATTTGAAAGCAATAAGAGGCAATGGATATCGTTTCGTCCCCAAAGGTGGGACGTTCCCTACCGAAAACCATTATGCTTGTTGTGAGAAGCTCCGGTTTGTGAGAAGCATATACCCAAACCTACCCCAAATGTGACAAAATTTGTACCACAACATGTTGATGCCGCTCCATGATAGCATGCCAAGTTTCATGAATTTCAGATGAGATTTGGATTTACTAGAATTTAAAAATCAGGCATCTCAATGTTTTGCCGGCAATCAATGGTGCCTCGGTGTTTCAAATTCATTCCCATTTCTTGCATGGGACCTAAGCATGCACCCAAGGACACATATTTGATTTTTGAACCAATTTATATGCACTGGAGCATGTGCATGTAGTTCAAATTTGAATTATACACATAAAAGTCCTTAAAAACTTAGTTAATGCATAAAAATGTCCAAACGAACCCCGAAAAATCACAAAAATTGGCACAACACTCCAGTTTTTCTATGTTGACAAAAGAAAAAAATGAAAGCAATAAGAGGCAATGGATATCGTTTCGTCCGCAAAGGTGGGACATTTCCTACCGAAACCATCATGTTTGTTGTTAGAAGCTTCGGTTTGTGAGAAGCATATACCCAAACCTGCCCCAAATGGGACAAAATTTGTACCACGGCATGTTGATGCCGCTCCATGATAGCATGCCAACTTTCATAAATTTCAGACGAGTTTTGGATTTACTAGAATTTAAAAACCAAGCATCTCAATGTTTTGCCGGCAATCAACGGTGCCCCGGTGTTTGAAATTCATTTCAATTTCTTGCATGGGACCTAAGCATGCACCCAAGGACACATATTTGATTTTTCAATCAATTTATAAACACTGGAGCATATGCATGTAGTTCAAATTTGAATTATGCACATAAAATGCATTGAAAACTCAGTTAATGCGTAAAAATGTCCAAACAAACACCAAAAAATCAAAAAAATTCACACAACACTCCTCTTGTTCTATGTTGACATGAGATAAATTTTGAAAGCAATAAGAGGCAACGGATATCATTTCGTCCCCAAAGGTGGCACATTCCCTACCGAAACCATCACGCTTGTTGTGAGAAGCTCTGTTTTGTGAGAAGCTTATACCCAAACCTCCCCCAAATGGGACAAAATTTGTACCACGGTATGTTGATGCCGCTACAAGATAGCATGCCAAGTTTCATGAATTTCAGACAAGTTTTGGATTTACTAGGATTTAAAACCAGGCATCTCAATGTTTGCGGCCGAGTGACAGTTGCAGGGTGTTTGAAATTCATTCCCATTTCTTGCACGGGCCCTAAGCATGCAACCAAAGACACATACTTGATTTTCAATAAGTTTATATGCACTGGAGCATGTGCATGTAGTTCAAATTTGAATTATGCACATAAAATGCGTGGAAAACCCAGTTAATGTATAAAAATGAACAAACGAACCCTGAATCATTCCAATTTTTTTGACGACACACCTATAGTTGCATGTTCACTGCAGATATAAGTTCTAACAATTCAAACACCATACTTTGTAGCTGTGACCCCATTACGTAATTCAAATGATCAAGACGATAAATCAAGTAGATCACACACAATTTATTATCACCACCCATGTGAGATGCAGCACAAAATATCTTGGAGCACCATCGGTGTATAGTACGTCCATGGCTTACGAGAGAAGGTGTGTCGGCTATAGTCCACATCACGTTAGTTCAGAATAAGGGACTGTGTCGGATGACACTTTGTGTGCCAGTTTTTTGGCTGAAGCGATTCCAAATTTTCGGCTTCCGCGGAAATATCTACCTCCCCGCCCTCTCCCCTTATCAAAAGCCACATTTCCCCTCTTTCCGCCTTCCTTTGCAAGTTGATACCTTCACTCCTTGCTTGCAGCGCCGCCACCTTACCGCCGGCGACCCTCCTTCACGCTCCTTGGCCTCGCCTATCCAGGAAGGTAATCGACACCCGATCCCCATCCTCCTCTCACTTCCACATCCCCCATGCCCCTACCGCCGACGCGAACGGGACACCTTCCACCCAAATCACCGACCCCAACATGAAATAAGCGCCGGCCTAAGCCATGGTGCATGCAGTATAGCCAGGACCTCAAGGAGCATTTGGTAGCGGAGAAGCAAATCGCGGCCACACACGCGAATGAGGTCGCGATGGCTGCCATTCGTGCCGACCCCGAGATCTTGAAGGAGCACCTTGCCATTTGCTAGCTACATCGGTTATGCATGCTCGGTTTACCTGTTGCGTGTGCTGCTGATAAACCACAAGTATAGGGGATCAATTGTAGCCTCTTTCGATAAGTAAGAGTGTCGAACCCAATGAGGAGCCAAAGGTAGAACAAATATTCCCTCAAGTTCTATCGACCACTGATACAACTCTACGCACGCTTAACGTTTGCTTTACCTAGAACAAGTATGAAACTAGAAGTACTTTGTAGGTGTTGTTGGATAGGTTTGCAAGATAATAAAGAGCACGTAAATAAAAAGTAGGGGCTGTTTAGACGAAGACACAACTAAGTTAGTTTTAGTAGAGAGCTTGTTGTCACACAAGAAAGCTATTTGTCCCTAGGCAATCGATAATTAGACCGGTAATCACTATTGCAATTTTATTTGAGGGGGAGGCATAAGCTAACATACTTTATCTTCTTGGATCATATGCACTTATGATTGGAACTCTAGCAAGCATCCGCAACTACTAAAGATCATTAAGGTAAAACCCAACCATAGCATTATAAAACATCAAGTCCTCTTTACTCCCATACGCAAACAACCTACTTACTCGGGTCTGTGCTTCTGTCACTCACGCCACCCACCATAAGAAAATCATGAACATATTGTAAACCCTACAGCGGGGATCCCTCATGCTTGCATGACACGGAGAGCACCATAGGACAGCACCAATAATAAAACATGCAACTCAAACAAATCACGATCATCAATTAAACCATAGGACAAAACGGATCTACTCAAACATCATAGGATAGCCATACATCATTGGGAAATAATATATAGCGTTGAGCACCATGCTTAAGTGGAGATTACAGAGGGTAAAAGAGGGGTTACACCACTGCATAAAGGGGGAAGAGTTGGTGATTACAGCGGTGAAGTTGTTGGTGTAGATCGTTGTCACGATGATGGCCCCACCGGCGTTCTGGCGCCACCAGAAGAGAGTCGGAGAGAGCCCCCCTTCTTCTTATTCTTCCTTGACCTTATCCATAGATGGGAGAAGGGTTTCCCCTCTGGTCCTTGGTCTCCATGGCATGGGAGGGGTGAGAGCCCCTCCGAGATTGGATATGTCTCTCTCTCTCTCTGTTTCTGCGTTCTAGATTCTGCCCTTTCACCGTTTCTTAAATTCCCGGAGATCCGTAACTCCGATTGGGCTGAATTTTGGACATGATCTCTATCCAGATATTAGCTTTCTTGTGGCGAAAGAAGGGCACCAACCGCCTTACGGGGTGGCCACGAGGGCTCAGGGCGCACCTGACCCCCTGGGGGCACCCCCTGCCTCGTGGTCCCCTCGGGCATCGTCTCGCGTTGATTCTTCTTCCCGAAAATCACATGTATTCCAAAAAAATCTCCGTTAGTTTTTATCCCATTTGGACTCCATTTGATATGGATTTTCTGTGAAACAAAAAACATGCAACAAACAGGAGCTGGCACTGGGCACTAGATCAATATATTAGTCCCAAAAATAGTATAAAAATTTGCCAGAAGTATATGAAAGTTGTAGAATATTGGCATGGAGCAATCAAAAATTATAGATACGACGGAGACGTATCAGCTGCTCCCTTTCCTTCACAAATTCTAGTGAATTGTGCTATCTAATTTTACTGTGCAATATGTTGCTCTAGTGTATATGTTCTATATGTCATGAAGTGTGGCGCTCACTTATTAACTGTGTTGTTAATTAGTTGTCATCTTCAGTTAACTGTTTAGTTCAATTCTGCAAATGTGATGTTCAATTCTTCAGGCTGCAATTTTGTATTGTCTTCCATGTGAGAAATAAATCTAATTTATCTTTACAAAATTGTGGGTGCATCCTGTTATTGTATACCATGTGAGGAATAAATTGAATTTGGCTGTAGTAAATACATGAGAAACAAATACAATTGGTATAATTGGCTGAAATTAACTATTTGATCTTCTATTTGGAGTATGTTATATTGTGCAATGTGGTGCCCAGTTAATGTTTGTTTCATTTGTTGTGGTGTTTAGTTAGCTTCTTGGTTCAATGTTATATTGTGCAATGTGGTTCTCAGTTAATGTTTGGTTCATTTGTTGTGGTGTTTAGTTAACTGCTTGGTTCAATTTTGCAATGCGATATCCAATTGTCATGCGTAGAATTTTGTATTGTTGTGCATGTGAGGAATAAATCGAATTTGGCTGCACTTAATACATGAGAAACATATACAAGTGCTATGTTTCCTGGTTCTCGATCATGCTTGGTTTGGATAAATGGGTTTTCCCTATGGCTTGAATTAATCTGATGAATCTGCAATGTGATTATTTTTCATCAACATATTTTACTGATAACATGCGAACCCTTACTTAACCCGATGACTAACAACCTTATATGTGTTGTAGGGAAACAATGGGAAGCATCGAGGTTTACAATCGAGGTTAGCACATGCATAGTCCGTTGTCTAATAACACATTATTGTGCAATTGCAGGAACCATTCTAATATTTAGGTTTTTAACAATTTGGTCTTGCACATGTAGGTCCTGCTGTCAAAGGTTTTGACCCACTGTTCGACCCTTTTGGATATGGGGGAATGAGTTGCCCATGAATATCAGTCAAGTCAAGAAACTTAGAAAGATTGTTAGGATAAAGAAATTAGCGACAAAAAACAACAAGATCTTTGTCTGCACAATGAAGAAGACATCAGTTCACTACAGGATGTTACTAACTATTATACCTTGCCTTTTTTTATTCCTTTGCCCCATTTCCAATATAGAGAAGACATTTATGCACATCCTTGTTTTCAGGCCTTTCCAAAGCAGTTCACTGATGATTACCTCTCAAACCACCTGTATGGTCAGGAGGCGAGGAAGTTATTCATACAACACCCACGGTTCAATATTGAAGTGTTCCTAAAGTGGACGAAGGATGGACGGTCAATCATCCACAGTCAATGGCCTAAAGTTACAAAGACCTTCAACATCAATGAAGGATCAATGTTCGCCTTCTGCTTCAGCAGTTTTCCAGATCAGATACATCTGTCTATATACCGTCTATGATGCTAATTTCTAACGGTTATAGATGTTTCATCAGAAACATGGTCTTGGTGTAGTTGTGTAATGTGGCAGCTGAGTGCTGAAGCTATATGATGTTGTACTCTGATGTATTTCAATTATGAAAATGAAATATATTGTGTGCTTAATATGAATTGTCTATTAGATTAATAAATTGATTATGAATAATCAGATAATTACCTGCTAATTGGGTTTTGCTATTGCAAATGGTTATTAAAAAAATAGAGTGGGCGATGACCTCAGGCAACGCACACAGTTTCTAGGAATAAACCGTGTTGGATCAATGAACAATCACACACGACTTTCTCTTGAAAACTATTTAAGTTAGGCCACCTCGCGCAAACATTTACCACATGAAAACTGTGTGTGATGGACAGCCTTTGCCACACAGTTTCTTCCATGGACCGTGTGTGATATATTCAATAACGCAAGCGATTTAACGAGAAAAATTGTGTGTGATGTACCTACGAACAGAAACGTTTTCCTTCGAGAGAATGTGTGGGATGTACATATGAATGGAAACGTTTAGTGGGGACTGACTGTGTGGGATGTACTTGCCACCGGAAACAATTTCGCCATATAATTGTATTTTTTAGCTCTACTGTACGTATTTCCGTACTTGAGCGCTCGCCGGTCACACATGACCTCATTTTTTTCGAACGTGTGTGCCAGGAGGGCATATCCCCGATGGTTTCTAGGTCGTGTGGGAAGGACCCCCCCCCCTATCACCCACACTCACTAGGCGATGGTCCCAGATGTCGTCGCGGAAAGGGGTTTTAAACCGTTTGTTTAGGAGCTCACTGTACTAGTGTAGCAGCGTGGGGTAAAGGACTAGTAGTAGGGCGGGTGCCCGCGCTACTACTAGGGCGCTACAGCTAACTTGTAGCAGTAGCGCGGGTGCCACCCACGCCATTACTACTTAGTAGTACTGTGGGTCTGGACCCTAGCTACTACTAACCAATTAGGAATTAAAAAAATAAATTCCAGATATGGTTGCTACTACTGGGCGTCATCGTCATCTCCATCCATGGCTAATGCTGATCCTCGAGGGGATGAAGTCATCCATGGTGATGGTGTTTTTCCATCCAACTCTTCCCCAAACCTCTCCTTTGTTGCTAAAAAGGGAAGGATTAGAAGAGGAAGAGATAGAGATAGAGAGGAGTAGGAGCAGCAACTCACCAATGGCCGCTGGAGTTGGAGCCAACATCCAAAACCATAGAAGACGCCCGGTGACCTGGTAGTGCTTTTCTTGGGACCTCATGTCATCACGAGGCCCTATCCTGACAAGGAAGTGCAAGTGGTTGCGTCCATGGCAGATCTGGCCATCACCATGGATGGCGCTCTATTGGATCTCCCTCTCCTTCCAGCAGCGTAGAAGGAGGAAGGATGGACAGGGGAGGGAGCTATGGTGGGAGAGGATGTCGTCAGATTTGGGGGAGACGTCGAGGTGTGAGGCCGACAGTGGTGGTAGGTGAGGAAGGGAATCGTGGGTGGGACGGAGAAGGGGAATCGAAAGAGTGTGGGTCTAGGTTTGTGCCTCCACGTGCTATGTGTATACATGTGTTGGTGGGTCGATAGTAGTAGTGTTGGGTTTATACCCCACACTACTACTATGGCATGTCAGAGGAGGCACGGTGGAGACCACTTGGTAGTAACATGGGGTTTATAACCCACACTACTACTATCAACTTAGTAATAGCGCATGTTATTCCCCGCGCTACTACTACGGCTTACCTAGGGGGGCACGGTGGAAACCACTTACTAGTAGTGTGGGGTTTATACCCCGCGCCAGTACCATCAACTTAGTAGTAGCATGGGTTTATGACCCGCGCTAGTAGTGCGGGGTTTATAACCCTTGCTAATACTAAGCATCTCTCTATAAGGTATTTCCTAGTAGTGTAGTTTCAAGAGGAAACTAGAAGCGTTTGGAGTCACCAGAAGAGTTTCGGGGTTTATCGGGTAATCCCGGGAATTGATATATAGGTGGAAATTGTTTCTGAGGACTTAAGTATAAATTATAAAGGGATCTAATATGACTAGGACACCCCTAGAATTTATTCATAGTCAATGGGCTAAAGGAAAAAAAGGAAAAGGCCTATTAGGGGAGAGTTAATGGGCCTTGAGGCCCATAAGTGGAGGCACCCAAAGGTGAGGTGGACTTGGACTTCACTCACCTAGGTTAACGCAAGGGGAGTGAAACCCCTCCCTAAGTCGGCCACCCCTCCCTCTCCCTTCAACAAAGGCCAAAATACTAGAGGATTTTGGCCTTTGTAGATACAAGTGTTGGAGCCCCCTCTATGTCTCTACTTCTACTTCTAGTTCTAGTTGATCCAATTACAGCTAGATCTAATCATCTCTAGTCATCATAATTAGAAGCCCAGTCTGGTTCTAATCTTGTCTCTCTCATTCTCTGGCGATGATTAGCTCTGGATGGCGAAGTGCTACCGGATCATGAAGACCGTATGCTTGCGAACTGTGGACAGGTCGTGCTTTTGGTCTTCCATTTGAGGGATCATTCGTGAACGCTTAGAGGGACCTCAAGTGTGATCTATGCCAACTCTTCTTACGCTGCAACTCGATGTTGGTAACAATCCTATCTAAACTGTTATCGCATCTTCTTAGTGTTCCTGGTCGAACATAGGATGATATTTTATTTTGTTTTCTACTACATTTCCCAACGCGTTCTTCATCCCTGTTGGTACCCTGGACATGGAGAGCGAGCCGTGGAGAAGCTAAGGGAAGGGAGACCATGAAGTGTTATTCTGAACACCATTCACTACAAGGTTTACTATGGTAAGACAAATCCTATCTCTAGGGATTCAAGAGGCGTAGTCATTATATTAAACGCCCAAAGCTCTTGTCTGATTATTGCAATCCTAATTATCGAGGCAACCCTACGAGATGGATAGAGCCTTCGGTTAAAACACTAAATCTTGATGCAGGACGCGTGCAAGTCAAGACGTAATTTGGACGTACCCCCACTTCAATTTGTAGGAAGCACATCTTGATGGTGACTTCCAGTGCACAAATTAAGGTCATATTTGGTCCCAGCACAAATACATGCACTACTAGGGAAAACCTTATACACAGAACTTTAGCAGTAGCGCGGGTCAAAAAAGCACGCTGGTGCTAAGTAGTAGTAGCATGTCTTGTTCTAAACACGTTACTACTAAAATTCCCACGGCTTAGCCGATAGGCTACACATAGTAGTAGCGACCTATATCGAACCGCGCTACAGCTACTTTCTTTGTAGCAGCGCATTTTAATCTAAACTCGCTACTGCTAAAGGATATAAAATTAAATGGAAAGCAAATAGAAAGGTAATTGAAAATGAAAGAAATAGAATAAGGTGAAAGGAAAAAAATAAAATGTGAAGAAAAATAAATGAAAAAGGGGAAAAAGAGAAAGGAGTTGTAGTAGCGTGTATCCCAGAACGCGCTGTAGCTAACGTAGCAGTAGCGCACTTTCTGGAACGCGCTACTGCTACTTCTGACTTAACCACGGGGTTTGTCCTTCCCCACGGCCACTTCCCCCAAATCCAGCTCTCCACCCTCGCCGCCGCTGTCGCCCGTCAGCTGCCGTGTGCTCTCCGCACACCCTCTACGCCGCCCCCGCCCCCGACCTCAACGCCGCCTCGGACGCCGCCCACGACCCCGACCTCGACGCCGACATCCGCCGCGTGCCCGAGCCCCGACCCCGACCTTGACGCCGCCTGCCCCTCCCTCGTCGCAGGCACCCGAGGTGAGCACGCCTGCTCCTCCCTCTCCCCTACCTCTGCCTAGGGTTTGTTTATATTTTAGTTGCATCAAGTTAGTTAGGGTTCATGTAAGGGTGGAAACGAATCAGATGCGGATGCTGCTCAAATGAGTTAGGATTCATGTAAGGGTGGAAACGAATCAAATTTCTAAGATGAATCATAAAACGAGTAAAATTTGACCACTTATTTCACTTTATAGTTGGATAATTGGAATATCTGCTATCACTGTTCACCCCTAGCTTCATCAAATTAGATGGTAATTAGGGCAGTAGTCCCTAGGTACTAATTAGTTAGTAAGAACTAGGTACTAATTAGGTACTAGTTTATTTTTATTTATAGTAAGTTTATTTTTAATAAGAACTAGTTGAATTAATAGAACTAGTTAGTAAGAACTTGTTGCTATTTTTTAGTTAAAGCAATTTTTCCCGCATCGACGTGGACGATGCCTATCCCGCATCCTCGTCGTCGAGTCGGCGAAGGACGACACCTGCTTGACCAGATGGGCCATGTCTGGGACTGGGCTCCGCCGGGGTGGTACTGGGAGGCTCTACCTACCGGGGGGCGCAGGTTGGTGAGGAGCCAGCCTGTCGTTGACCCAAACCTTCTTCGGTGGCGGTCGTGTGGGCCAGTGACAGTCCAGAGGCTCGAGGACCCCGCGGAGGTGGTGTGTCACCGTGTCAGTGAGGAGGACGCGCACGTCCGTCGCTACTTGTTTGCGTTGGAGCACAGGTTCTCCAATACCTGGCAGGTTCTCCAGGGATCTCACTGGAGCTATGATCCCGTGATGGTTCCTTCTCTGTGGGTGTCCACCGCCCACGCCGATACCCGTCGTGTGCTAGGGTTTTAGTTGTATTAGTGATGTTATATGTATGACACTATTCGGGATGTATTAGTGATAATATTCGACGATGTACAAACGCATGAGATGATTTACTTTTGCTTATTGAATGCATGCTAATTGGAGTCCTATAAGATAATTTGAAATGTATATGTTGTGTTGCTCAAATAGGATATGTGCTTGCCCAAGTGGCCGGTCATGTTTGCAGGTTACACCTCCGAGTGGACTATGTTTTGCCGGAGTGTTGATTCATTTCCGTTCCGGCAAATTTCAGGCGCTTGATATGCCCTATTTTAGCAAAGGTCATGCCGGATTTTTCTGTGAATTTTGGCATGACTTGTGCCAGAATATGTAGGAAATATCGAGTGCCCCGGATTTGTGTGTTGAGTATCCTGGTAGTTGTCTTCGATCCATTTTCAATTAATGTTTTAACTATGAACATAGGAAATGTCTGACGACGAAAAGGATTTCGGTATTTGCAAATACTGCGAAGACGAGCGCGGCCTGTGCGGCGGAATGTTCCTAGATGATGATAGGCATTTCAGCATCAAGATGGACGAGAACTTCGAAGTGGATATAGTAAGTCACAACAACAAGTCTTTTTTCGTAATTAAGCATGACATTTGCTTGATTTGCTTCAACTTATAATTTAAGCATGACATTAAGCATGACAAGTCTTTTTTTACTATTCTACTAGCGTATCCCCTGCCATGCAAGAGTTTTTCTATTGGATAAGATAGGTTTCAGTCGTACTATGGAGGAAAAGAAAGTTTACTTGAAGACCGAGCATGGTTATATTTTCCACGCAAAATTATACAATTCAGACGACTACACCTATTTTGGATGCAAAACATGGCGAGCACTATGCAAGACTTATGCATTTGAGCCTGATATGGTTATCACCTTTGATATTCGTCCGGAAGATGATATTGAAGGTAATACCGACATCTGGGTCGATGTGCAGACGCCTCCAGTTATACCATTATGTAAGTTTCTCAACCATATTTATATCTTTGATATTGTTTATTCAAAAATAGTTGACAACTAATTTGTATTGTCAGCTTATTTCGGTGCAAGCAAACATGTCTAGCGCTTGGTAGACAGGACCTACTACTGTCCCGGGGCTGAACTAAACTGCGAGGAGCTAAGTCATTATGTTTCATGGCTTGAGGATCTTGATACTGTCAAGACAAATTTTCTTCCTGCATTTAGAAATGTTATTACTGAAAACGTGTGACCAATAGTGTTCGTAATGAACTACGGTCACATCTATTTAGGAAGGATGGTAAGATTTTAACTATTTGTCCTCAGTGCATCTTTTCCATACATTATTTTTGAAGCTAAACTTCATTGCTAAGTATGTTACCATACGATGTTCTTCAACAAGGACTCCCGATGAATGTTGTGCCTTATGGGATCGAGACTAAAGGTACCATGAGTATTATTATCTTACGGCCAAGATATCCTACAGATTACTTTAGTGCATTCAAGATTAGCGACGGATGCTTAATAGTGCAAGACTGGACCAAATGTGTGATGGAGAAGCGCAGAGAAGTACTAGGGGCAGCAAACAGATGCGCTACCCACGATTAGGAGACAGGTTCATCTCCATGCTCCAACTTGATCAAGGAGAGCTACACATGTTTTATGTTATTTTACCTAAGAGAGAGAGAGAGCAGCAGGAGTGATTAGCTAGCTAGAAATGAGTTTGAGGATGATGATGTGCTACACTATTAATATGATGATAAAATAGCTAGTGTTGGTGGTAATGACTATGATGATTATTATTAGCTAGTGTTAGTGGTGATTAAATAAATACTGTTGGTGGTAATGACTATGATGATGATTAAATATCTTGTGCTGGCGGATTAGATTCAAGTGGAGGCAACATGTGGTGCACATCGAAAGTACTACTAGTCCAAACTAGATCATGTTTGGATTAGTAGTATACTTTTGACATGCACCACATATTGCCTCCACTTGAACCTAATCCACCTTCATTTGACACACTGTTATGGACATAATGATGTAAACCTCATAACCGATATTGCACCAATATTTGTACGATGGCGCATAAATACACTAAAAATTAAAAAAAATTAAAAAAGAATACTAGTAGCGATGGAGAGAAAACACGCTGCCATTAGTTACATTAGCAGTAGCGTGGGAGTGAACAAACGCTGCAGCTATTTGTCCTAGCAGTAGCGCGTGCCCGCACGCGCTACTGCTAGGCAATAGCTGTAGCGCCTTAGTAGTAGCGCGCCTACCCGCGCTACTAGTGAGCACAAAACCAGCGCTACTGCTAGGGTTTTCCCTAGTAGTGATGGTTGTAAGCATTAAGACCTCATACCCGTACCTATTTTCATTGTAAGTCTTCCCCTTCAGTTATTTTGATTTCGATCAGGCCAAAAGCTGGAATTGATCTTTATCAGAAGCTTGCTTGATACCCTAGCTTCAAGGAAGCGTCCCTCCTGTGGGTTCAATAAGTCAGGGTCACCTATGGGGACATAGACAAGAATCCTTTTTGCTCCATTTTTGGATAACCAAAGGAAGTAATCAACACCCCGATCCCTTTTGATCATGCAAACCAACCAATAGGAACTCATGGTTGATACCACCTTTTATTGATCTAGTATTGGAACAGAAAAGGGTATCCCACACCTATTTCCCCAGAGGTGACCCTGGGTTATCGAACCCACGAGAGGAAGATTCCCTTGAAGTGATGGTCTCTAGCAAGCTTTTTTTCAAAGTGTCAAATCCAGCTTTTGACCGGATCAGCAAGCAAATAGTGATTTAAAAACTTATAATAAAAAGGTACGGGTATGAGGTCTTGTGCTTACAACTTTGTATTTGCACTAGGATCAAATAGGATATTAATTTGTGCACTGGAAGTCATCCGTCGACATGTGCTTCTTATGGATCGAAGTGGGGGATGTGTCCAAATAATATCTTGACCCGCATGAGTCCTGCACCAAGAATTAGTTGTCCTACCGCATGCCCTATCTGTCACGCGGGGTGATGACCCACAAGCATAGGGGATCAATCATAGTCCTTTTGATAAGTAAGAGTGTCGAACCCAACAAGGAGCAAAAGGAAATGACAAGTGGTTTTCAGAAAGGTAATGTCTGCAAGCACTGAAATTGTAAGTAACGAATAGTTTGATAGCAAGATAATTTGTAATGAGCAAGTAACGATAATAGTAACAAAAGTGCAGCAAGGTAGCCCAATCCTTTTGAGGCAAAGGACAGGCCATAACGGTCTCTTATGATAAGCAAAGTGTTCTTGAGGGTACACGGGAATTTCATCTAGTCACTCTCATCATGTTGGTTTGATTTGTGTTTGCTACTTTGATAATTTGATATGTGGGTGGATAGGTGCTTAGGTTCTGTTCTTACTTGGAAAAACCTCCTACTTATGATTAATCCCCTCGCAAGCATCCGCAACTACGAGAAAAGTATTGAGAATAAATTCTAACCATAGCATTAAACTTTTGGATCCAATCGGTCCCTTACGGAATAGCGCATAAACTAGGGTTTAAGCTTCTGTCACTCTCGCAACCCATCATCTAATAACTACTCCACAATACATTCCCTTAGGCCCAAATATGGTGAAGTTTCACATAGTCGACGTTCACATGATAGCACTAAGGGAATCACAACATACATACACTACTGGAATTAGCTAATTTGCCACCAGCCAAGTCTTTGCCGTCCACTGGCTGACGGCAAAGAAGGTCTTTGCCGTCCACTGGCTGACGGCAAAGAAGGTCTTTGCCGTCCGCTTACAGAAAACGGACGGCAAAGAACTGGCTGATGGCAAAGAACAGTCTTTGCCATCAGCCTACTCTTTGCCGTTAGCTAGCAGACGACAAAGAATCTTTGTCGTCAGCTAGCAGACCGCAAAGAGAGTGGCGGTCCCCACTAATGAGCTGATTAAAAAAACTTACTAGCCCCCCTCTTTGCCGTGAGCTAGCGGACGACAAAGAGAAAAAAAGCTGACGGCAAAGAACTAACCTAACTAACGGCGAGACCCACCCCTGGATCCATCTCTCTATTTCTCTCCTCTGTCCTCCCGGAGCCACCACGCCGTCACCGCCGCCGCCCGCCGCCGCCCCCCACCTGCCGCCGCCCCCACCCCGTGCCGCCGCCCCCGCCGCCTGCCGCCACCCCCACCAGCCGCCCTCACCACCTGCCTCCGGCCCCGCCACCCACCAGCCGCCCCTGCCACCCGCCGCCACCGCCATCCCCACCACCCACCGCCCCCGCCACCCGCCGCCGCCCCCACCCCGTGCCGTCGCCCCAACACCCCGGCGCCCCGGTGCCCCACCACCCCGGCGTCGTTGCCGCCCTCGCCACCCACCACCGCGGCCCCATCGCCCCAGCCTCCATGCCGGCTCGGGGCCGCCGCTCACCGCCCCTCCCCCATGATGAGCTCCACCGCCCCGGTCGGAGCCCTGCGGCCCCTTTCGCCACCACCACCCTTCCGTTGCGACGCCCCGGCTCCCGTCGGGTCTGGTGAGTTATTTTTCTCTTTTCTTTTTTTGATGTTTAATTGTTAGTGTTAGGTTTAGTGCTAGATATATATGTGTTAGTGTTAGATTTAGTGCATGGGTTTTAGATAATTAGTCATATAATTAAAAGAAGTAGAAAAAAGATGAAAAAGTAAGAAGAAAAAAGAATAATATGTAGAAGAAGAAGAAGAAGAAGATGAGGAGGAGGAGGGGAGAAGAAGAAGAAGAAAGTGTAGGAGAAGAAGAGGAGGGGAGAAGAAGAAGAAGAAAGTGTAGGAGAAGAAGAGGAGGGAAGAAGAAGAAGAAGAAGAAGAAGAAGAAGAAGAAGAAGAAGAAGAAGAAGAAGAAAGTGTAGGAGAAGAAGAGGAGGGGAGAAGAAGAAGAAGAAGAAGAAAGTGTAGGAGAAGAAGAGGAGGGGAGAAGAAGAAGAAAAGAAGAAAATAAGAATATGTAGAAGGTGCTCTTTGGCCTTCCAAACGCCGACGGGGTCATATATTTGTGAATTATGAGTTAGGTCATATATTTTTCAATTTTTTTATGCAAAACATCATACATATTTGTGTTTATCGGGTGGATTCAAATGTGTAGTTGTTTCATCGCTGCGAGGGTGTGGTGTTTGACGACCTCCTCGTGCGTTCGACGAGCTCCGCCCCTGCGTTCGTTGGTGAGCACAAATGACATCTCCTCCTCCCCCCTTCTTTTGCTCGTTTCGGTCTTCGTGCTGATGAAACTTGCTAGCTATAGGTGTCAATCATCAGTATGCGTAACCACTATGCGTCTCCCGTTCGAAAGGGTTGCATCTATAAATATGCATGCATTTGCATATTTATAACCGTGATTCTTTCGAATTGTCCAACGCTATCCATGGACAGCCCGAGTATGTGTACATTGGGTTCGTTTTCCCATATTCTTTGCTTCGGATCTGATGAATAAATTTCGTCAGTGTCTCCCCTGTTGTTCTCCGGGTACACATCCTCTCTATTTATTGCAGAGACATGTATCAGGAGAACAGCGGGGAGGTGCTGCTGAAATTTTGCGTCGGATCCAGAGCATAGCATGGGAAGAGGAACCCAATCTAGACATACTCTGTTGGGATTAGGACCTATCCTTACATATTAGATTGTAGGTTGCCATGGACGTAATAAAATTGACAAACTAGATCAACTGACGAATATATACATGGTGAATTATATATATATATATATATTGTGTGTCTAGTAGCTCTGAAAGTCAAGATGAGTGATCGTGTGTGGATGTACACCGGTCACACTAGTCAGAACAAATGGAGCACTGAATGATTCACAAAAACCAAGGCGTTTGTGCAAGCCGCATTTGCAAATGGCCAGAGGAAAACCTGGTGCCCCTGTTCCCGGTGCGACAATTGGGAAAAGAGGACAGAGGCAGAAATGGGCAAACACCTGCAGAAGAGTGGTTTTACGCCCAATTATACGGTGTGGACATTTCATGGTGAGTCTGCCCAACGTGACCGAGCTGAGGTGGTTCGTCGTCGCACCGACGAGCATGGTACCGTGATGGAAAACATGGTGCAAGACTTGGATGATGCTCGGGATTCAGACGAGGAGATGGAGGAATCTGCAAAGGCCTTCAATGAAATGTTGGAGTCTTCAAAACGTCTGCTCCACGAGCACACTGAGCCTTGTCAGTTGGATGCCATCTCACAAGTAATGGCTCTGAAGGCTCAGTTCAACTTGGGCAGAGAATGCTACGACACAATTATGACAGTATTTGGACACTTTCTACCCAAAGGCCTTGTAATGCCTTTAAACCTGTACCAGTCGGACAAAATCCTCCATGCACTGAAGATGCCCTATGAGAAGATACATGCATGTGAGAAAGGATGTGGCTTATTTAGGCTTGAATATGCGGACTTCAACTATTGTCCCATTTGCATGTCTTCCAGGTATGTTGTGGTAGACAACGGTATGGGTGAGAAGACGCAGACCAAAATCCCCATTAGTGTTCTTCGGTATATGCCAATCGTACCAAGACTTCAACGTCTTTTCATGGTTGAAGAGACGGCCAGACAGATGACATGGCACAAAACGGGCAAAAGAACCAAAATAGATGCAGATGGGAATCTGATGATGGTACACACATCGGATGGTGTTGCGTGGAAGAAGTTTGATGAATTACATGATGACAAAGTGGCAGATCCAAGGCATCTTCGAGTCAGCGTCAGCACGGATGGGTTCAGTGTGTTTGGTCTGACGGCAACCCAATACAGTTGTTGGCCCATATTTGTCTTTCCACTCAATCTCCCCCCGGACAGATTATGCAAAGAAAGAACATTTTCCTGACGTTGATAATTCCAGGCCCCAACTATCCGGGGAAAAATATGAATATGTACATGCAGCCACTTAAGGGCGAATTGCAAGAAGCCTGGGATAATGGGATCAAGGCATACGACGCCTATAGCAAACAGAACTTCATAATGCGTGTCTGGTACATGTACTTGATGCATGACTTGCCGACGTATGTCCTATTCATTGGCTGGTATGTGCATGGAAGGTTCCCGTGCCCCACATGCAAGGGAGCTCTTGAGTTTCGTTGGCTTCAGGCCGGTCGCAAGTTTTCTTGCTTCGACATGCATAGATAGTTCCTGGATCCTCGCCATAAGTTCAGGAAAGACAAGAAGAACTTCATTAGATGTAGAGTTGTCAAAAACTCTGCACCACCTGCATTGACAGGCCAACAGACCCTGGATCAGTTAAACGCTCTCGAGCCAAATCTAGAGCGTTCAGGGTACTTCAAGGGGTATAATTCTAAACACGCATGGACTCACAAGACATGCTTATGGGATCTTCCTTACTTCAAAGACCTCCTTTGCCCACACAACATCGACATGATGCACACTGAGAAGAATATCACCGAGGCACTTTTTGGTACATTGTTCGGCATAGATGGGAAGTCAAAGGATAATACTAAGGCTAGAGTCGATCTGGAGGCGCTATGTGATAGGCCGTTACAAAACATGAAAGAACCGAAAGGAAAGCAGAACTAGACGAAGCCAAAGGCATGGTTCAATCTTGGAAGGCCAGCTATGAGGGAAATTATCTTCTGGGTGCAACAGCAGTTGATGTTCCCCGATGGGTATGTAGCGAATCTAAAGAGGGGATCGAATCTTGATAAATTGAAGATATTTGGTCTCAAGGGTCATGATTGGCACATATGGATTGAGCGGGTAATGCCGGTGATGTTGCGTGGCTTCATCCCTGAGGATGAATGGCTAGTACTGGCAGAACTCAGCTTTTTCGTCCGTGTTCTTTGTGCGAAAGAACTATCGCCTAACGTGCTAGAAGAAATGGAAGAGTTGGCGCCAGAGTTAATCTGCAAGTTAGAGAAGATCTTTCCACCGGGCTTCTTTAATCCAATGCAGCATTTGATTTTGCATCTCCCGACCGAGGCAAGATTGGGGGGAGGGGCGTGCAAAATCGTTGGTGCTACCCAACTGAGAGGATGCAGAAGACGTTTCAACAAAAATGTAAAAATAAACATAGAATTGAAACATCGACGGCTGAGGCATTCATCACTAAGGAGGCGGCAAACTTCTTGACAGCACACTACGAAGCCAAAAATCGTCATTTGCATAATCCGAAGCCTCAGTACAATGCTGACGAACCTCAAAAGGGTGGATCCAACCTCAGCCTATTCAAAGGGAATCTCGCACCAGCTAGTGGTTCGAAACTAGTATCTTTGGATAATGAAGAATGGCGAACCATTACATTGTATATCTTCAACAACCTGACAGAAGTGCGGCCGTACATCGAGTAAGTTCTCGGTACATTGTTTCGCAACTTCTATTTCCTTTGAACTGCTCTTATTCCTGGATATTTCATACAGTCGATACATCGCCATATTCTCGTATGGAGCGGTAATCCAAAAGGATTCCATCGAAGAGTATGAGCTTCTCGCAAAGCAAGGAGGCGGCCATCCCGGTTTCATCTCTTGGTTCAAACAAACGGTAATTTCTATTAGACCATTTCATTTCATTCGCTAATTTCTTCCTAATGCAACAATCTTTTCGTATTAAACTTGTAGGCTAATTCAGAGTCTATGGACGCCGAATTGAGACAAGTCGCTAATGGCTTTGACTATAAGGTCCATTAATTTGACAAATACGACATCAATGGGTATCGCTTTCGTACCTATGGCAAAGAGCTATCTATGGCTGACCGAAAATCTACAAATTTTTGTGTATCTGCTATCGGTGAAGGAGGTACCGAGTATTATGGGAGAGTTGAAGCAATTTATGAACTTCTATTCTATGGTGAAAACCCACCGAATGTCATACTCTTCAAATGTTATTGGTTTCAGCCGAATGAGACTAGAAGGACTCATGAACATATAGGGCTAGATGAAATCAAACAAAGCACCCATTTAGATGTTCTTGATGTCTATATTACGGCTCAACAGGCGACCCAAGTATTCTATCTACCGTGGGCCTACCAAACTAATCCAAATCTGAAAGGTTGGGATGTCGTTTATGAAGTGCCGCCATGTGCTAGACTATCTCCCCCAAAGGAAGAGGATTATGAACCTCACATTAACCCAGACACATATGAAGGAGAATTCTTCCAAGAGACACGTATTTCCAAAAAATGTTTCAAGAACCGCTATACTTCACCCCAAAACATTGAAGTAGACAGCGACAGTGAATCCGGCATCACCCCAGAGGAGGAACAAGAAGAGCCAGAACAAGAAGAGGTTACTGCTACGGATGACCTGTCAATGCTTGACCGATTACGTCAATGTGGTCTTCCACATTTTGATGCCGCTGAACCCTATGAGCACGTCATTGATGATAGTGATGATGATGATTATGCATTTATTGATGATAGTGATCGAGATTATTAGTAGCCCGCTCCTACACCTCCATGATCACAGTAAGTTTCTCTATTGTTTTGCTTAACAAATGCATAAAGACCTAGACTTAGCTTTATTTCCTCCAAAATGACTTAATAAGCTTACTGACCTCCAAAACCATCCATTTACCTAAGTTAGCTCTAAAACGATCTATACTTAGCTTTGTTTCCTCCAAAATGACATGTACTTAGCTTACTTATGTCAAAAATGGCATAATTAGCTTAGTTAGCTCATAAACGATCCATTTTACCCAAGTTAGCTCTAAAATGACCCATTTTACCTAGGTTAGCTCCAAAATGACCCATCTTACCTATGTTAGCTCTAAAAGGATGCATTTTACCTAAGTTAGCTCATAAACGATCCATTTCACCTAGGTTAGCTCATAAACGATCCATTTCACCTAGGTTAGCTCATAAACGATTCATTTCAACTAAGTTAGCTCATAAAGATCCATTTCACCTTAGTTAGCTCACAAACGATCCATTTCACCTTAGTTAGCTCATAAACGATCCATTTCACCTTAGTTAGCTCATGAACGATCCATTTCACCTAAGTTAGCTCATAAATGACCCATTTCACCTAAGTTAGCTCATAAACGATCCATTTCACCTAAGTTAGCTCATAAATGATCCATTTCACCTAAGTTAGCTCATAAATGACATATACTTCTTCTAGTCACCTTTTTTCTAACTTTCTTATTTGCCATTTTGCAGATCTCATTCACTTCATGAAAGCTAGGTTACTATGATGGAGTGCTTGTTTTTTCTTTCATTCTCTTCTAGTATTATTAGCTTGCTATGATGGAACAATGTGTATGTGCAACTTGCTATGTATGAATGGATGGAACTATATATGTATGTATGATGAAACTTATGTGGTGGATATGTCATATGTTTGCTGTGAAATAACCCTGTGAAATATATCTATATATGTCATATATATTTGCTGTGAAAATTGTTGGATTTAAAAAAACAGAAAAAAGAGCCAATGCAGGATCTTTGCCGTCAGCCACCGACGGCAATGGGCTCTTTCCCGTCCTCGACAGACGGCAAAGAAGCCACGTGGCAGCCAACTGTACTTCCTGGGAGCTGACCCATTTGGTTAGTTTGCCTATAGTGGCGGACGGCAAAGCCTTTGGCTACAGCGGCGGACGGCAAAGACTTGCTGGGCAGTGACGTCCAACTGACGTCATTAGGCGGACGGCAAAGGTCTAATGCTATTTGCCGTCAGCCGCGGACGGGAAATACTGCCGTTAGCCACCTAATGGACTAATGGTGAATTTATTGCCGTCGGCTTTGTTTGCCATCAGCCGCTGATGGCAAAGGCCCCTTTGCCGTCCGCTTTAGAAAATAGACGGCAAAGAAGCTCTTTACAGATCCTTTCTTTGCCAGTGCATTTTGCCGTCCGTAGCGGATGGCAAAGGCCTTTGTCGTCCGCGGCGGACGGCAAAGGCCTTTGTCGTCCGCCGTCCGTGCCTTTGCCGTCCGCCTTGGCGGATGGCAAATTAGCTGATTCCTGTAGTGATACCATCAAAATATCGAACACATATCAAGTTCACATGATTACTTGCAACAAGATTTCTCTCATGACATCAAGAACAAAAGTAACTACGCACTAATAATAATCATGCTCAAGATCAGAGGGTTATTAAATAGCATATTGGATCCGAGCATATAATCTTCCACCAAATAAACCATATAGTAATCAAATACAAGATGTAATCAACACTACTAGTCACCCATAAGTACCAATCTATAGTTCCGGCACAAAGATTGAACACAAGAGATGAACTAGGGTTTGAGAGGAGATGGTGTTGTTGAATATGTTGATGGAGATTGCCCTCCCCAAGATGGGAGAGTTGTTGGTGATGATGATGAAGATGATTTCCCCCTCCGGGAGTTAAGTTCCCCCGCAGAATTGCTCCACTTGAGGGAAAAAGTGCTCCTGCCTAAGTTCTGCCTCGAGACGGTGGCGCTTCGTCCCGAAAGTCCTCCCCTTATTTTTTTTCTAGGTCAAAATGACTTAAATACCATAAGATGGGGACCGGAGGTGGACTGGGCTGAGCACAACCCACCAGGGCGCGCCTGGGGGGCCAGGCGCGCCCTGGTGTCGTGTGCTCACCAGGTGGCCCCCCTCCGGTAGTTATTTGCTCCAGTATTTCTTATTTATTCCATAAAAAATCCTCGTGAAGCTTAATCTCATTTGAAGTTGTGCAGAATAGGTAGCCTGACATAGCATTTTCAGGTCCAGATTGCCAGCTGCCGGAATTCTCCCTCTTTGTGTGTACCTTGCAAATTATGAGAGAAAAGGCATTAGAATTTCTCCCAAAAGCATCATTATGCATAAAAACATTATAAATAACAGTAGGTAAACATGATGCAAAATGGAAGTATCAACTCCCCCAAGCTTAGACCTCGCTTCTCCTCAAGCGAAAACCAAAATAAAAAAACATGTCCACATGCTTAGAGAGGGAGGTGTCAATAAAAACAGAGTACAAACATAGAAGCATCATGTGAATTATTATAACAGAAACAAACTTTAACATAAAACTTTTATCATAGACTTCTTATGAATAAGTAAGAATTCATCACAACATCGAAGTATGAAGCATAAACTCTATTGGAAACCAACAAACTATGTTCTCAATCAACTTTGCAACTACAATTCATCATGTTTTCAGGATGGGTCACGTATTAGAGCCTTTAGACAAGTCCACATACTCAACCATCATATAGTCTTCTATGATTTCTAACACTCACCGCATACACATGAGCAAAACGTTTCAACCGGACTCATAGAAAGATAGGGGCTTATAGTTCCGCCTCCCAACGTATTCACCTCAAGGGTGATGTCAACAATAATAACTCATGCTACCCATATCCAACTAGATATATCTTCCAAGATATTTCCTCACCACATGATCGTCGAGTTCCCAGTCTTCAGAGTTTCGTTTAATTCTTTCTAAAAGATCCTACCTGAATTCAATAGTCTTCTTCATAAAAGAACTAGTACAAGAAGTATCGAGCATGGATTGATCATCATGAGAAAGCAAATCATAAAAATTCTAAATGATAATTTCTCTCAAGAGCTCATGATTGGGGCATGAATATAACATTGACTTAAGCCTCCCACAAGGTAGAACGATACTTTATCCTTCATGAGGCCAAAAATTATATATGTAATTCCGATCACGATGAACTAGATGCATAGGATAAAAAAATTGGTGAAACTCCAATTTCAATTGATTCCAATTCCAAGATCGAATATGATCGCATGGC
This sequence comes from Triticum urartu, assembly GCF_056163025.1. NCBI lineage: Eukaryota > Viridiplantae > Streptophyta > Magnoliopsida > Poales > Poaceae > Triticum > Triticum urartu. The sequence continues at coordinate 465,273,324 of NC_141878.1, forward strand.
CTATACCATGTCAATGCTTTTCCCTTCAAATGTAAAGGGAAAACCTTCTTCCTAGTTTCATATCCAGATAAACCTGCAAGCTTAAATAATCCACAAATGTCATCCACATATATCAAGTGCATATCATGATGTCCAGTTCCATCTCCTGCATAAGGATTAGCTAGAAGTTGTTCTATCATACCCGAAGGAATTTCATAACCAATATTTTCAGTAGGTGCAGTAGGTTAAGGGGCAACCAATTGTGGTTCTGGTCAAGGTGAAGATATCCCGAACAAACCCCTCAAAGGATGGTTCTCCATAGTAACAAGTGACAATAAATTTTAGCACGTAGTAATAATTTTTCCTTACCAATTTCCACATACAAGAGCACTTCACTCCCCGGTAATGGCGCCAGAAAAGATCCTTGATGACCCACAAGTGAAGAGGATCAATCGTAGTCCTTTCGATAAGTAAGAGTGTCGAACCCAACAAGGAGCACAAGGAAATGACAAGTGGTTTTCATCAAGGTAATTTCTGCAAGCACTGAAATTGTCGGTAACAGGTAGTTTGATAGCAAGATAATTTCTAATGAGAAAGTAACGGTAATGGTAAATAAAGTGTAGCAATATAGCCCTATCCTTTTGTTGCAATGGACAGGCCAAAATGGTCTCTTATAATAAGCAAAGCGTTCTCGAGGGTACACGGGAATCTCATCTAGTCACTTTCATCAGGTTGGTTTGATACGTGTTCGCTACTTTGATAATTTGATATGTGGGTGGACCAGTGCTTAGGTGCTATTCTTACTTGAAAAAACCTCCTACTTATGATTAACTCCGTCGCAAGCATCCGCAACTACGAGAAAAGTATTAAGATAAAATCTAACCATAGCATTAAACTTTTGGATCCAAATCAGTCCCTTACGAGATAGCACATAAACTAGGGTTTAAGATTCTATCACTCTAGTAACCCATAATCTGATAACTACTCCACAATGCATTCCCTTAGGCCCAAATATGGTGAAGTTCCATGTAGTCGATGTTCACATGACACCACTAACGGAATCACACCATACATATCATCAAAACACCGAACACATATCAAGTTCACATGATTACTTGCAACATGACTTCTCTCGTGACCTCAAGAACAAAAGTACCTACTCATAAATTATAATCATGCTCAAGATTAGATGCGTATTAAATAGAATAATGGATCTGAACATATAATCTTCCACCAAATAAACCATATAGTAATCAACTAGAAGATGTAATTGACACTAGTAGTCACCCATAGGTACCAATCCGAGGTTCCGATACAAAGATTGAACACAAGAGATGGACTAGGATTTGAGAGGAGATGGTGTTGTTGAAGATCTTAATGAAGATTGGCCTTCCAAAGATGAGTGGGTTGTTGGTGATGATGATGACGATGATTTCCCCCTCTGGGAGGAAGTTCCCTTGGCGGAATCGCTCCGCTGGATGGCAAAGGTGATACTGCCCAAGTTCCGCCTCGAGATGGTGGCGCTCCATCCCAAAAGTCCTCTCCTCATTTTTTTCTAGCTCAAAATGACTTATATACTAGAAGAGGGGCACCAAAGGTGGGCCGAGGAGGGCACAACCCACCAGGGCGCGCCTGGGCTGCCTGGCACGCCCAGGTGGTTTGTGCCCACCTAGTGGCTGCTACCTCTTGAGCATGTGTTGGTTTTCCCTTGAAGAGGAAAGGCGATGCAGCAAAGTAGCATATGTATTTCCCTTAGTTTTTGAGAACCAATGTATCAATCCAGTAGGAGACAACTCTCAAGTCACCTAGTACCTGCACAAGCAATCAAGAACCTTGCAACCAACGCGATAAAAGGGGTTGTTAATCCCTTCACGGCCACTTGCAAATGTGAGACCTGATAAAGATAGTAAAGTAAATATTTTTGGTATTTTTGTTGTATAGATCGGAAAGTAAAGATTGCAGAATAGTAAATGAGATGCGATGTAAATGAAAGAGATGCAATATAATAAGAAAGAGACCTGGGGGGCCATATGTTTCACTAGTGGCTTCTCTCAAGATAGCATGTATTACGGTAGGTGAACAAATTACTGTCGAGCAATTGATAGAAAAGTGCATAGTTATGAGAATATCTAGGCAATGCTTATGAATGTAGGCATCACGTCCGTGTCAAGTAGATCGAAATGATTCTGCATCTACTACTATTACTCCACACATCGACTGCTATCCAGCATGCATCTAGAGCATTAAGTTCATAAGAACAGAGTAACGCATTAAGCAAGATGACATGATGTAGAGGGATAAACTCAAGCAATATGATATAAACCCCATCTTTTTATCCTCAATGGCAACAATAGAATACGTGCCTTGCTGCCCCTACTGTCACTGGGAAAGGACACCGCAAGATTGAACCCAAAGCTAAGCACTCCTCCCATTGCAAGAAAGATCAATCTAGTAGGCCAAACTAAACCGATAATTTGAAGAGACTTGCAAAGATATCAAATCATGCATATAAGAATTCAGAGAAGAACCAGATAATATTAATAGATAATATTGTTCACAAACCCACAGTTCATCAGATCTTAGCAAACACACCGCAAAAGAGTATTACATCAAATAGATCTCCAAGAACATCGAGGAGAACTTATTGAGAATCAAAGAGGAAGAAGAAGCCATCTAGCTAATAAATATGGACCCGAAGGTCTGTAGTAAACTACTGATGCTTCATCGGAGAGGCTATGGTGTTGATGTAGAAACCCTCCGTGATCGATTCCCCCTCCGGCAAATCGCCGGAAAAGGCCCCAAGATGGGATCTCACGGGTACAGAAGGTTGTGGCAGTGGAAAAGTGGTTTCGCAGCTCTCTGCGATCGACCTAGGGTATAAGAGTATATATAGGCGGAAGAAGTATGTCGGTGGAGCTACATGGGGCCAACGAGGGTGGGGGCGCGCCCTCCTGCCTCGTGGCTGCCTCACGGAGTTCCAGATTTCAACACTAAGTCTTCTGGTTTGGTTTCGGTCCAAGAAAGATCATCGTGAATTTTTCATTCCGTTTGGTATTCCTTTTCTGCAAAACTCTAAAATAGTCAAAAAAACATAAACTGGCACTGGGCCTCCGGTTAATAGGTTAGTGACAAAAATAATATAAAAGAGCATATTAAAGCCCATTAAATATCCAAAACAGATAATATAATAGCATGGAACAATCAAAAATTGTAGATACGTTGGAGACGTATCAAGCATCCTCAAGCTTAATTCCTGCTCGTTCTCGAGTAGGTAAATGATAAAAACAGAATTTTTGATGTGGAATGCTACCTAACATAATTATCAATGTAATTTTCTTTATTGTGGCATGAATGTTGAGATCCGAAAGATTCAAAATATAAGTTTAATATTGACATAAAAATAATAATACTTCAAGCATACAAATAAAGTAATCATGTCTTCTCAAAATAACATGGCCAAAAGAAAGCTATCCCTAAAAAATCATATAGTCTGGCTATGCTCTATCTTCGTCACACAGAATATTTAAATCATGCACAGCCCCGATGACAAGCCAAGCAATTGTTTTATACTTTTGATGTTCTCAAACTTTTTCAATCTTCATGCAATACATGAGCGTGTGCCATGGACATAGCACTATAGGTGGAATAGAATGGTGGTTGTGGAGAAGACAAAAAGTAGAAGATAGTCTCACATCAACTAGGCGTATCAAAGGGCTATGGAGATGCCCATCAATAGATATCAATATGAGTGAGTAGGGATTGCGTTGCAATGGATGCACTAGAGCTATAAGTGTATGAAAGCTCAAAAAGAAACTAAGTGGGTGTGCATCCAACTTGCTTGCTCACGAAGACCTAGGGCATTTTGAGGAAGCCCATCATTGGAATATACAAGCCAAGTTCTATAATGAAAAATTCCCACTAGTATATGAAAGTGACAAAATAGGAGACTCTCTATCATGAAGATCATGGTGCTACTTTGAAGCACAAGTATGGAAAAAGGATAGTAGCATTGCCCCTTCTCTCTTTTTCTCTCATTTTTTAATATTTTTTGTCCGGAGTCTCATCCCGACTTGTGGGGGAATCATAGTCTCCATCATCCTTTCCTCACATGGGACAATGCACTAATAATGATGATCATCACACTTTTATTTACTTACAACTCAAGAATTACAACTCAATATTAAGAACAAAATATGACTCTATGTGAATGCCTCCGGCGGTGTACCGGGATGTGCAATGAGTCAAGAGTGACATGTATGAAAAATTATGAACGGTGGCTTTGCCACAAATACGATGTCAACTACATGATCATGCAAAGCAATATGACAATGATGAAGCGTGTCATAATAAACGGAACAGTGGAAAGTTGCATGGCAATATATCTCAGAATGGCTATGGAAATGCCATAATAGGTAGGTATGGTGGCTGTTTTGAGGAAGGTAAATGGTGGGTTTATGGTACCGGCGAAAGTTGCGCATTACTAGAGAGGCTAGCAATGGTGGAAGGGTGAGAGTGCGTATAATCCATGGACTCAACATTAGTCATAAAGAACTCACATACATATTGCAAAAATCTATTAGTTATCAAAACGAAGTACTATGTGCATGCTCCTAGGGGGATAGATTTGTAGGAAAAGACCATCGCTCGTCCCCAACCGCCACTCATAAGGAAGATAATCAAAAAATAAATCATGCTCCAACTTCATCACATAACGGTTCAACATACGTATCTCTCAAATTCACAACTACTCAACTAGTATGACTCTAATATCACCATCTTCATATCTCAAAACAATCATAAGGAATCAAACTTCTCATTGTATTCAATGCACTTTATATGAAAGTTTTTATTATACCCATCTTGGATGCCTATCATATTAGGACTAATTTTATAGCCAAAGAAAAATACCATGCTGTTCTAAAGGACTCTCAAAATAATATAAGTGAAGCATGAAAGATCAATAATTTCAATAAAATAAAACCACCACCGTGCTCTAGAAAGATATAAGTGAAGCACTAGAACAAAATTATTATCTAGCTCAAAAGATATAAGTGAAGCACATCGAGTAATCTAATAAATTCCAATTCATGCATGTCTCTCCCAAAAGGTGTGTAAAGAAAGGGTGATTGTGGTAAACTAAAAACCAAAGACTCAAATCATACAAGACGCTCCAAGCAAAACACATATCATGTGGTGAATAAAAATATAGCCTCAAGTAAAGTTACCGATAGACGAAGACGAAAGATGGGATGCCTTCCGGGGCATCCCCAAGCTTAGGCCTTTGTTTGTACTTGAATTTTTCCTTGGGGTGCCTTGGGCATCCCCAAGCTTAGGCTCTTGCCACTCCTTATTCAAAATCCATCAAATCTTTACCCAAAAAACTTGAAAACTTCACAACACAAAACTCAACAGAAAATCTCATGAGCTCCATTAGTATAAGAAAACAAACCACCACTTTAAGGTACTATAATGAACTCATTATTTATTTATTTTGGTGTTAAACCTACTGTGTTCCAACTTCTCCATGGTTCATACACCCCGATACTAGCCATAGATGCATCAAAATAAGCAAACAACACACGAAAAACAGAATCTGACAAAAACAGAACAGTCTGTAGCAATCTGTAGGTTTCGAATACTTATGTAACTCCAAAAATTCTGATAAATTGGGAAGACCTGGAAAATTTGAATGTTGATCTACTTCAGTTGGAATTGGTATTTTATCACGCTCTGGTAAAAGATCAAAATTATTTTCGTGAGCGCATACTTTCTATTTTTATCAGCAAGATCAAACAATAATCACCCAAGAAGATCCTAAAGGCTTTACTTGGCACAAACACTAATTAAAACATAAAAAACACAATCATAACAGAGGCTAGATGAACTATTTATTACTAAACAGGAACAAAAAGCAAAGAACAAAATAAAATTGGGTTGCCTCCCAACAAGCGCTATTGTTTAACGCCCCTAGGTAGGCATGAAAACAAGAATAGATCTAGGTATTGTTATCTTTGGTATGCAATCCATAAGTGGCTCTCATAATAGATTCGTAAGGCAATTTAATTTTCTTCCTAGGAAAGTGTTCCATGCCTTTCCTTAACGGAAATTGTAATCTAATATTTCCTTCTTTCATGCCAATAATTGCACCAATCGTTCCAAGGAAAGGTCTACCAAGTATAATAGGACATGTAGGATTGCAATCTATATCAAGAACAATGAAATCTATGGGAACAGAATTCCTATTTGCAACAATAAGAACATCATTAATCATTCCCATATGTTTCTTAATGGTGGAATCCGCAAGATGCAAATTTAAAGAACAATCATTAAATTCACGGAAACCTAGCACATCACACAAAGATTTTGGAATCGTGGAAACACAAGCAACCAAATGACACAAAGCATAGCATTAATAATATTTAATCTTAATTTTAATAGTAGGTTCCCACTCATCATAAAGTTTTCTAGGGATAGAAACTTCTAGTTCAAGCTTTTCTTCATGGGATTGCATTAAAGCATCGACAATATGTTTGGTAAAAGCTTTATTTTGATTATAAGCATGAGGAGAATTTAACATGGATTGCAACAAGGAAATATAATACATGAAAGAGCAATTATCATAATTAAATTCCTTGAAATCCAAAATAGCGGGTTCATTGCTATGTAAAGTTTTGACCTCTTCAATCCCACTTTTATTAACTTTTGCATCAAGGTCTAAAAACTCCGAATCATTGGGACGCCTTCTAACTAAAGTTGACTAATCTCCAGTCCATCCTTATCAAGATTAATATTGGAAAACAAAGATTTAATAGGAGTAACATCAATCATTTTTAGATCTTCATCATTATTATCATGAAAACTAGAAGAACACGCTTTCACAAAGTAATCTTTTTTAGCACGCATCCTAGCGGTTCTTTATTTGCATTCATCAATGGAAATTCTCATGGCTTTGAGAGACTCATTGATATCATGTTTAGGTGGAATAGATCTAAGTTTCAAAGAACCAACATCAATAGAAATTCTATCCATGTTCCTCGCCAACTCATAAATCTTAAGCAATTTTTCTTCAACCAAAGCATTGAAATTCTTTTGCGAACTCATAAATTCTTTAAAACTAATCTCAAAATCAGAGGGCATCTTATTAAATTTTCCATAAGAGGTGTTGTAGGAATTACCATAATTATTAGAGGAATTACTAGGAAATGGCCTAGAATTAAAATTTCCTCTATACGCGTTGTTACCAAAATTGTGCCTACCAACAAAATTCATATCCATAGATTCATTATTATTCTCAATCAAAGTGGACAAAGCCATATCATTAGGATCAGAAGAAACACTTTTATTAGCAAAAAATTTCATAAGTTCATCCATCTTTCCACTCAAAACATTAATCTCTTCAATCGCAAGAACTTTTTAACTAGTGGATCTTTCGGTGTGCCATTGAGAATAATTAACCACAATATTCTCTAGGATTTTAGTAGCTTCTCCTAAAGTGATTTCCATAAAAGTGCCTCCCGCGGCCGAATCTAAAAGATTTCTAGAAGCAAAATTCAATCCAGCATATTTTTTTGTATAATCATCCACAAAATGGAACCATGAGTAGGGCTATTACCTATCATTAATTTCATCCTCTCCCAAGCTTGTGCAACATGCTCATGATCAAGTTGCTTAAAATTCATAATATCGCTCCTAAGAGAGATGATCTTAGCGGGAGGAAAATACTTAGAGATAAAAGAATCTTTGCACTTATTCCAGGAATCAATACTATTTTTAGGCAAAGAAGAGAACCAAGTTTTAGCACGATCTCTAAGCGAAAAAAGAAATAGCTTCAATTTAACAATATCATTATCCACATATTTATTCTTTTGCATATCACACAAATCAACAAAGTTGTTTAGATGGGTAGCGGCATCTTCACTAGGAAGGCCAGAAAATTGATCTTTCATAACAAGATTCAACAAAGCGGTATTAATTTCACAAGATTCAGCATCGGTAGTAGGAGCAATCGGAGTGCTAATAAAATCATTGTTGTTGGTATTGGAAAATTCACACAATTTGGTATTATCTTGAGCCATCGTGACAAACAATCAATCCAACACACAAGAACACAAGAAGCAAGCGAAAAGAGACGAACGGAAGAGGGGCGAAGAAAAGGCAAAGGTTGTCGAAAATCGTTTTAGAACTGGGGGAGATAAAAATGAGAGGCAAATGGAAAATAATGTAATGCGAGGGAGAAGAGTTTATGATGGGTACTTGGTATGTCTTGACTTGGCGTAGATATCCTCGGCAACGGCGCCAGAAATCCTTCTTTCTACCTCTTGAGCATGCGTTGTTTTTACCTTGAAGAGGAAAGGGTGATGCAGCAAAGTAGCATAAGTAATTCCCTTAGTTTTTGAGAACCAAGGTATCAATCCAGTAGGAGACAACACACAAGTCACCTTGTACCTGCACAAACAATCAAGAACCTTGCAACCAACGCGATAAAGAGGTTGTCAATCCCTTCACGGTCACTCGCAAAAGTGACATATGATAAAGATAGTAAAGTAAATATTTTTGGTATTTTTGTCATATAGATTGGAAAGTAAAGATAGCAAAATAGTAGATGCGATGTAAATGAAAGAGATGTAATATAATAAGAAAGAGACCCGGGGGTCATAGGTTTCACTAGTGGCTTCTCTAAAGATAGCATGTATTACGGTGGGTGAACAAATTACTGCCGAGCAATTGATAGAAAAGCGCATATTTATGAGAATATCTAGGAAATGATTATGAATATAGGCATCACGTCTGTGTCAAGTAGATCGAAACGATTCTGCATCTATTACCATTACTCCACACATCAACCGCTATCCAGCATGCATCTAGAGTATTAAGTTCATAAGAACAGAGTAAGGCATTAAGCAAGATGACATGATGTAGAGGGATAAACTCAAGCAATATGATATAAACCCCACCTTTTTATTCTCGATGGCCACAATACAATACGTGCCTTGCTGCCCCTACTGTCACTGGGAAAGGACACCGCAAGATTGAACCAAAGCTAAGCACTTCTCCCATTGCAAGAAAGATCAATCTAGTAGGCTAAACTAAACTGTTAATTCAAAGAGACTTGCAAAGTTATCAAATCATGCATATAAGAATTCAGAGTAGAACCAAATAATATTCATAGATAATCTTGTTCATAATCCACAATTTATCGGATCTCGGCAAACACACCACAAAAGAGTATTACATCAAATAGCTCTCCAAGAACATCGAGGAGAACTTTGTACTGGGAATCAAAGAGGGAGAAGTCATATAGCTAATAACTATGGATCCGAATGTCTGTGGTAAACTACTCACTTCATCGGAGAGGCTATGGTGTTGATGTAGAAGCCCTCCGTGATCGATTCCCCCTCTAGTAGATCGCCGGAAAAGGCCCCAAGATGGGATCTCATGGGTACAGAAGGTTGCGGTGGTGGAAAAGTAGTTTTGTGGCTCTCTGCGATCGATCTAGGGTATAATAGTATATGTAGGTGGAAGAAGTACGTCAGTGGAGCTATGTGGGGCCCACGAGGGTGGGGGCACGCCTACCCCCTGGGCGCACCCTCCTGCCTCGTGGCTGCCTCACGGAGTTCCAAACTTCAACTCCAAGTCTTCTGTTTTGCTTTCGGTCCAAGAAAGATCATCGCGAAGGCTTCATTCCATTTGGTATTCCTTTTCTGTGAAACTCTAAAATAGGCCCAAAAAACAGAAACTGGCACTGGGCCTCCGGTTAATAGGTAAGTCCCAAAAATAATATAAAAGAGCATATTAAAGCCAATTAAACATCCAAAACAGATAATATAATAGCCTGGAATAATAAAAAATTATAGATACGTTGGAGACATATCAGTGGCCCCCCTCTAGTAGTTATTTGCTCCAATATTCTTCATATATTCCAAAACAATTCTCCGTAAATTTTTAGCTCATTTGGAGATGTGCAGAATAGGTGACTCTGACGTAGCCTTTTTAGGTCCAGAATTCCAGCTACCGGCATTCTCCCTCTTTGTGTAAACCTTGCATATTATCAGAGAAAAGGCATTAGAATTACTCCAAAAAGCATTATTGTGCATAAAAACATTGTAAATAACAGTACGAAAACATGATGCAAAATGGACATATCAACTCCCCCAAGCTCAGACCTCGCTTGTCCTCAAGCGAAAACCGAAATCAAAAAACATGTCCACATACTCAGAGAGAGGTCTCAATAAAAACAAAATACAGACATAGAAGCATCATGCATATTATTATAACAGCAACAAACTTTATTCATAAAACTTTATCACAAAATTTTATCATATAACTTCTCATGAACAAGTAACAATTCATCACAACATCGAAGTGGGTGGGTGTGCACACTATGGAAGATGTAGAACGGGCGCTTATCCTTGGTGGGCTCATCACGGTCACGACCGCGCTTCATCTCGGGCTCTGCTGCCAGCACGGTGGGGCCCTTGCGCTTCACTTCCTTGGCCTTTTTGCCTTTTGGGTCGATGTCTGGGTGCTTGAGGAGAGACAGGCGGTCCTCCTCGGCCCTTGCACACCTGTCTGCCAGGTTAAACATCTCCAGCACCGAGCACAGGTCATCATGGATGGTGAGCTCGTCACTCATACTGGCGTCTGCCATGGGAAACCACGGTCACCTATGGGGCCATCATCCCCTTGTGATTTGGCAGGGGGTGAGCACATTACACAAAGAGCAAAGAACATCGCACATCATGGCAGAGATCACACATGCACTTTTACCCAGGCTCGGGCCATCGCGAGGCATAAAACCCTACTCCTACTTTGGTGCATTGATGAGGGACTACGGTGGAGATGCAATGCTCTATCCCGACAAGGTCGCGTTGGGCCAAGAGCAGCTACATGTGTATGAGTGTATAGGGGTTCGAATCCTCTCCATGGTTGCCATGGCCCTCCTTTTATAGATCAAGGGGTCACCACAATGGCAAATCAGTCATTGTACCCTGATTAGATAGCGAACAGTGCTATCATACCTAACTCTGCAGGCAGGATAGAGCGCATTAAATGCACCATTTAGTGGCACATCATAGCACAACCCGGCAAGCCTGGCCCGGCCGTTTGGCCACCTTCTCATCTGCCTGCGTGACGCGTCTCTGGACGGGTGTCATTTGGAGGTGATTTCCTTAGGAAATGGCTGCCACATGCCAAATAACAGCCACTTAGTTACTTGGGGGCTCGACACTTCACCGATCGGTGACTTGCATTGCGGTGAGGTGGAGCGGTGGAGCCTTGGCGGGATAGTTCGCTCTCCATCGTGCTCGGCAGGCCTCCAGGGACGGTCTTGAGACTTGTCTTCTCGGCAACCTCGACCTTGTTGGGCTTGCCTGCTCCGCAAGGGAGGTTTTTCCTTGGTGATATCTTCTCCTCTAGCTTGTCGTGGTCTGGTCTTGGATGTTGTAAACTTCTCTTAAGCCTGTGCACAGTCTGGGAAACACGCCCAGGATTTGTTGCACCGACAAGAGCCCCCGGGCCTGGCCTGAACACGCTGTCGGACGTTGTTGGGGTAGGCCCTATCTAGTGCACAGGCGGGACGGCAGTAGTAGCTTGTCCTTTGAGATCTTTGCTTCTTCATTGACTTGAGCTCAAGTCAGTTTCCAGTTCTCCCCCACATCGCGTAATGCCAATTGTGGTGGGGCCATCTCTGTAATGGCCCTTGAATAACTTTAGCGCACGGGGGAGTAACTGCCAATTCACTCTTCCCACCACGTTCTTATCCTCTTGCCACGTATGCTGCATACATTGAGCGGGTAGGTAACAGAGGCGCGTGGTGCATCGGGGCAGGGGCCCGGTCTTCTTGGATTGGTGGAGGAGGACGGCGGTTACCCGCCGGGGGTGATAACCCACAAGTATAGGGGATCGCAACAATTTTCGAGGGTAGAGTATTCAACCCAAATTTATAGATTCGACACAAGGTGAGCCAAAGAATGTTTGAAGGTATTAGCAGCTTAGTTGTCAATTCCACCACACCTGGAGACTAATTGTCTATAGCAACGTGATCAATAGCAAAGTAATATGATAGTTTTGATAATAGTGACAGCAGTAACAGTAACGGTAACAGTGATAGCAATAGTTTTGTAGCAATTGCAATAGTAACGATAGCAATGGTAACTGAGCATGAACAATATAAGATAAATTCATAGGCATTGGATCGGTGACTTGTTGGACAATATTCATCATGAGATAGTTATAACCTAGGGCAATATGGCACTAGTTCCAGTTCATCAATATAATGTAGGCATGTATTCCGTAAATAGTCATACGTGCTTATGGAAAGAACTTGCATGACATCTTTTGTCCTACCCTCCCGTGGCAGCAGGGTCCTATTGGAAACTAAGGGATATTCAGGCCTCCTTTTAATAGAGAACTAGAACAAAGAATTAACACATGGTGAATACATGAAGTCCTCAAACTATGGTCATCACTGGGAGTGGTCCCGACTATTGTCACTTCGGGGTTGCCGAATCATAACACGTAGTAGGTGACCATAACTTGCAAGATCGGATCTAGAACATGGATATAATGGTTATAGCATAAACGGTTCAGATCTGAAATCATGGCACCCGGGCCCAAAGTGACAAGCATTAAGCATGGCAAAGTCATAGCAACATGAATCTTAGAACATAGTGGATACTAGGGATCAAGCCTTAACAAAACTAACTCTATTACATGATGAATCTCATCCAACTCCTCACTGACCAGCGAACCTACGAAGGAATTACTCACTCCCGGTGGGGAGAATCATGGAATTGGTGATGGAGAAGGGTTGGTGATGACGAAGAATGAAGATCCCCCACTCCGGAGCCCCAAATGGACTCTAGATCTAGCCTCCCGATGAAGATCAGGAGGTGGCGACAGGTCCGTCTCGTGGATCGCGATAATTCTTTCTCCCTGATTTTTTCTGGAAAAATAGGTATTTATGGAGTTGGAATAAGGGTCTACGGGGCCACTAGGTGCGGACAACCCACTTGGGCGCGCCAGGAGGGGGCGCGCCCTGGTGGGTTGTGCCCACCCAGGTGCCCCCCTCCGGTGGGTCTTGACTGCAGAAATTCCCTTTGTTTGTATAAAAATTCCTCGCAAAGTTTTGTTCCATTCCGAGAACTTTTATTTCTGCACAAAAACAACACCATGGTAGTTCTGCTGAAAACAGCGTCAGTCCGGGGTTAGTTTCATTCAAATCATGCAAATTAGAGTCCAAAACAAGAGGAAAAGCATTAGGAAAAGTAGATACGTTGGACACGTATCAACTCCCCCAAGCTTAAACCTTTGCTTGTCCTCAAGCAATTCAGTTGATAAACTGAAAGTGAAAAAGAAAAACTTTTACGAACTCTTTTGCTCTTGTTTGGATAAATTAGCTTAAATAGCACCTAGGTTTTCAGCCAACATTACAACTAACCATGCCGACAATAACTCCTAAAGATTATATTAACTTATATCAAGGACATAATCAGCTAGCGAGCAATAATAAGATATCTCAGACAGCAACATGTTGTCAAAACAACCATGATATAATATGAAAATAGTGGTATCTCGCTAGCCCTTTCTGAGACCGAAAAACATAAATGCAGAGCACCTCCAAAGTTCAAGCAGCGACTAAACACTGGTACACGTCGGTCCTATACAAACAGTTTTTAACCCCTTTCCACGATGGCATTTGGAACCGTTGCCTAGTGAGTGTGGGTAATAGGGGGGTCCTTTCCACACGACCTAGAAACTGTCGAGGATATGCCCTCCTGGCACACACGATTGGCAAAATGAGGTCGTGTGCGACCGGCGAGCGCTCAAATACAGAAATACATACAGTAGAGCTAAGAATACAATTATACGGCAAAATTGTTTCTGGTCGCAAGTACATCCCACACAGTCAGTCCTAGCTAAACGTTTCTATTCGTATGTACATCCCACACAGTCACTCAAAGGAAAATGTTTTCGTTCATAGGTACATCACACACAAATTTTCCCGTTAAATCGTTTGCGTTATTGAATGCATGACACACGGTCCGTAGAAGAAATTGTGTGGCAAAGGCTATCCATCACACACAATTTTTATGTGGTAAACGTTTGCGCAAGGTGGCCTAACGCAAACAGTTTTCATGAGAAAGTCGTGTGTGATTGTTCATTGATTCAACACGGCTTATTCCTAGAAACTGTGTGCATTGCCTGAGGTCATCGCCCATGGTATTTTTTTCAACAACCGTTTGCAATAGCAAAAACCAATTAGCAGGCTAATTATCTCATTATTCATAATCCATTTATTAATATAATTGACGTTTCATATTAAGCACACAATATATTTCGTTTTCATAATTGAAATACATGAGAGTACAACATCATATAGCTTCAGCACTCAGCTACCCCATTACACAACTACACCAGGACCAAGTTTCACATGAAACATCTATAACCTTTCGAAATTAGCATCATAGACGATACATAGACATATGTATCTCATCTGGAAAACTGCTGAAGCAGAAGGCGAATATTGAGCCTTCATTGATGTTGAAGGTCTTTGTAACTTTAGGCCAGTGCCTGTGGATGATTGACCATCCATCCTTCGTCCTCTTCAGGAACATTTCAATATTGAACCGTAGGTGTTGTATGAATACCTTCCTCGCCTCCTGACCATACATGTGGTTTGAGAGGTAATCATCAGTAAACTTCTTTGGAAAGTCCTGAAAACAAGGATGTGCATAAATATCTTCTCTATATTGGAAATGGGGCAAAGGAATAAAAAAGGCAAGGTATAATAGTTAGTACCATCATGTAGTGAACTGATGTCTTCTTCATTGTGCAGAAAAAGATCTTGTTGTTTTCTGTCACTAATTTCTTTATCCTAACAATCTTTCTGAGTTTCTTGACTTGACTAATATTCATGGACAACTCATTTCCCCATATGCAAAAAGGGTCAAACAGTGGGTCAAAACCTCTGACAGCAGGACCTACATGAGCAAGACCAAATTGTTAAAAACCTAAATATTAGAATGGTTCCTGCAATTGCCCAATAATGTGCTATTAGACAACGGACCATGCACGTGATAACCTCGATTGTAAACCTCAGTGCTTCCCATTGTTTCCCTGCAACAGATATAAGGTAGTTAGTCATCAGGTTAAGTAAGAGTTCGCGTGCCATCAATAAAATATGTTGATGAAAAATAAGCACATTGCAGATTCATCAGATTAATTCAAGCCACATGGAAAACCATTTATCCAAACCAAGCATGATTAAGAACTAGGAAATATAGCACTTGCATATGTATCTCATGTATTAAGTGCATCCAAATTCGATTTATTCCTCACATGCACAACAATACAAAATTCTACCCACGATAATTGGACATCGCAGTGTAGAATTGCACCAAGCAGTTAGCTAAACACCACAACAAATGAACCAAACATTAACTTAGCACCACATTGCATAATATAACATACTCCTAATAGAAGATCAGACAATTAAACAAACCAAGCATGCTTAACAACATGGAAATATATCAATTGTATTTGTTTCTCATGTATTTAGTACAACCAAATTAGATTTATTTCTCACATGGTTTACAGTAAAAGAATGCACCCACAACAATTGAACATCGCATTGCTGAATTGAACCAAATAGCCAACCGCGTCGCTTCATCAGTGCGCGAGGCGTCAATGGTGGCCTTGACGGCGAGGTGCTCCTCCAAGATATATATGGGGGTCGACACGAATGGTAGCCATCGCGACCTCATCCACCCGTGCGGCCGCGATTTGCTTCTCCGCTACCAAATGGACCTTGGGATCCTGGCTATACTGCATGCACCATGGCTTAGGGCGACGCTTATTTGGTGAAGGGGTAGGTGATTTGGGTGGAAGGTATCGCGCTGGCGGTCGGGGCATGTGGGATGTGGAAGGAGAAGGAGGATGGGGGTTGGGTGTGGATTACCTGTCTGGATAGGCGAGGCCGAGCAGCATGGAGGAGGGTCACCGGCGAGGAGGCGGCGCTGCAAACAAGGAGTGAAGGTTTCTACTTGGAAAGGAAGTTGGGAACAGGGGAAATGTGGCTTTTGGTAAGGGGGAGGGGGCGGGGAGGTAGATATTTCCGCGGAAGCTGAAAATTTGGAATCGCTTCAGTGAAAAAACTGGCGCGCAAAGTGTCATCAGACACGGTCCCTTATTTAGAATTGTGTACGATATATGAACATCAGAAATGATTTAGATAGCTTAACCCGTGTGCATTGAGTTTGAACGTCAAAAATTTTGGTTCAAATTTCCTTGGTTATAGTGGTTATCCACTTCATTGCTTAATTTGGGTACACAAAGGAGACTAACTTCTTAATCGAGCAAGTTCAGCAATTAAACAGAGCTAGCTGACCGAAACATTACTCTAACAAATTAAAGTCTGATGCTCTTAATTAAACAAAACAAAGAGTACTACTATGGCTGGTGCTCGTCGATCTCCGCCGCCACCTCCATGTCCAGCTCTCGCCCGACGGTCTCATGTGGAAGGGGCTCCATGGCGTCAATGCACCATACTCGGCAAGCATCGCGCCATATGCGTCCGCCATATCTTTGGAATAGGCTGCCATGAGCTGGGCGTGGGCGGCCATGATCTGGGCTCTGGCGGGCTCCATCGTGGCAAGGTATGGTGCGCAGGAATGGGCGGCTGCTCGAACTCTCTCGGTGATTGCCAACTCTTCAGCCATGGGTTGCCAACCATTGTCGGAGAAGCTTCGTTCGATTTGTGCGGTGACCGCCACGAGCTGGGCGTGGACGACCTCGACATAGTAATGGGTGGCCTCCATCAGGGATAAGGCGGCCGCTGCGGAACGGACAGCTGCTGTGCTGCTCTTGCAAGTTGCTAACCCCGAGGCAGATGTTGTGGCCACCACCTAAGAAACAACAGCGACCGTTTTGGCTGCCTTGGCCGCCCGTACGCAGACTGCGGTTGCCTTCACGAAGCTTGTAAGCACGCGCCTGGTGGCTGCGGTCGCGCTCTCGCCGAAGTGGGCCGCCGAAGTTGCCCTCACGACATGGGTCCACGTCCCCATCTTTCACCGGCGATGAATGAAGAGTGAAATGATATTTGGGGAGTGAGGTAGTGTTCTTGACACGCCGACTATGGACTGTAGCCAACGCACCTTCTCGCGTAATCCATAGGCGTATTATACACCGACGGTGCTCCATGATATTTTGTGGTGCATCTCACACGGTTGGTGATAATAAACTGTGTGCGATCTACTTGATTTATCGTCTTGATTTGAATTACGTAATGGGGTCACAACTACAAAGGATGGTATTTGAATTGCAAGAACTTTTATCTGCAGTGAACATGCAACTATAGGTGTGTCGTCAAAAAAATGTAATTATTCAGGGTTCGTTTGGACGTTTTTATACATTAACTTGATTTTGTAGGTATTTCAGGTGCATAATTCAAATTTGAACTACATGCACATGCTCCAGTGCATATAAACGGGTTGAAAAATCAAATATGTGTCCTTGGTTGCATGCTTAGGTCCCATGCAAGAAATGGGAATGAATGTCACACGCCCTACCACCGTCACTCGGTCGCAAACATTTAGATACCTGGTTTTGAAATTCTAGTAACTCCAATACCCGTTTGAAGCTCATGAAATTTGGCATGCTATCATGGAGCGGCATCAACATGCTATGGTAAACAATTTGTCCCATTTGGGGCATGTTTGGGTATAAGCTTCTCACAACAAGCGTGATGGTTTCGGTAGGGAACGTGCCACCTTTGGGGACGAAACGATATCCGTTGCCTCTTATTGCTTTCAAAAAATTTCGAGTGTCAACATAGAACAACATGAGTGTTGTGTTTAATTTTGAATTTTTTCGGGGTTCGTTTGGACATTTTTATACATTAACTGGGTTTCCCAGGCATTTTATGTGCATAATTCAAATTTGAACAACATGCACATTCTCCAGTGCATATAAACTGGTTGAACAATCAAATATGTGTCCTTAGTTGCATGCTTAGGTCCCATGCATGGAATGGGAATGAATTTCAAACACCCTGCCACCGTCATTCGGCCAAAAACATTGAGATGCCTGGTTTTTAAATTCAAGTAAATCCAAAATTAGTCTAAAATTCATGAAACTGGGCATGCTATCATGGAGCGGCATCAACATGCCGTGGTAAAAAATTTGTCCCATTTGGGGCAGGTTTGGGTATAAGCTTCTCACAAACCAGAGCTTCTCACAACAAGCGTGATGCTTTCGGTAGGGAACATGCCACCTTTGGGGATGAAACGATACCCTTTGCCCCTTATTGCTTTCAAAAATATTTGAGTGTCAACATAGAACAATAGGAGTGTTGTCTTTAATTTTTGAATTTTTCGGGGTTCGTTTGGACATTTTTATACATTAACTGGGTTTCCCAGGCATTTTATGTGCATAATTCAAATTTGAACTACATGCACATTCTAGAGTGCGTATAAACTAGTTGAAAAATCCAATATGTGTCCTTGGTTGCATGCTTAGGTCCCATGCAAGAAATGGTAATGAATTTCAAACACCCTACCATCGTCGGCCGCAAACATTGAGATACCTAGTTTTTAAATTCTAGTAAATCCAAAACTCGTCTGAAATTCATGAAACTTGGCATGCTATCATGTGGCGGCATCAACATGCCGTGGTAAAATTTTTGTCCCATTTGGGGCAGGTTTGGGTATAAGCTTCTCACAAACCTTAGCTTCTAACAACAAGCATGGTGGTTTCGGTAGGGAATGTGCCACATTTGGGGACGAAACGACATTCGTTGCCTCTTATTGCTTTCAAAAAAAATTTGAGTGTCAACATAGAACAACGAGAGTGTTGTGTTCAATTTTGGAACTTTTTGGGGTTCGTTTGGACATTTTTATGCATTAACTGGGTTTTCCAAGCATTTTATGTGCATAATTCAAATTTGAACTGCATGCACATTCTCCAGTGCATATAAACTGGTTGAAGGATCAAATATATGTCCTTGGTTGCATGCTTAGGTCCCATGCAAGAAATGGAAATGAATTTCAAACACCCTGCCACCGTCACTCGGCTGCAAACATTGAGATACCAGGTTTTTAAATTCTAGTAAATCCAAAACTCATCTGAAATTCATGAAACTTGGCATGCTATCATGGAGCGGCATCAACATGTCGTGGTAAAATTTTTGTCCCATTTGGGGCAGGTTTGGGTACAAGCTTCTCACAAACCTTAGCTTCTCACAACAAGCATGATGGTTTCGGTAAGGAACATGCCACCTTTGGGGACGAAACGATATCCGTTGCCTCTTATTGCTTTCAAAAATTTTCTAGTGTCAACATATAACAACATGAGTGTTGTGTTTACTTTTGGAATTTTTCAGGGTTCGTATGGACATTTTTATACATTAACATTGTTTTGTAGGCATTTCATGTGCATAATTCAAATTTGAACTACATGCACAAGCTCCAGTGCATATAAATTGGTTGAAAAAGCAAATCTGTGTCCTTCGGGGCATGCTTAGGTCCCATGCAAGAAATAGGAATGAATTTCAAACACCAGGGCACTGTTGATTGAAGGCAAAACATTGAGCTACTTTGTTTTTAAATTCTATGTCGGGACCCCGATCCTAAGTCACACCGATCTAGCATGTAACGCTTCATATCACTTTGCGGCCTCACGCACGGTATTCCCACGGGTGCCAGCTTACCTGGCCCAGGACCGTTTGCGCCTTTTGGCTCACATATATGATAGTGTCGCTAGCATCCATATGACAGAGAACCCGGGCCGACATGACTAGTCGTGAACCCAAAGTGGCACTAACTTATAGGGATAGGCATACATGAATCAACCACGAGCATTGTCGGTCAACAGCGTATGAATCCGGGCTGTAGCACTGGGCTAACAGGACTCCGGGAACCCGGGCTGTAGCAGGCTAGGTAGGACTCCGGATGTCACCGCGTGACATTTCCCCGAAGTTACAGACACAAGAACGAAGTGAATCACATGCCGGCCAGTCAACTGTTCCGGAGCAGTAGTGCTGGGCTAGCAGGACTCCGGTGAACCAGGCTGTAGCGGACTACTATGGCTCATGGATGCACAAGACTACGTTTCCCCATAAGAGAGGCTACCAGAGGTGAACAACTAGGTTATCGAATCCCACACATAGCAATACACGTTACACATACGCATAACATGCAAGTATGGGCTGTACAACATGGCATCACAGCATAACTCAAACTCATAAATAGATAAAGGCCCAGAAGAGCCACATAGGATTCAATACAAACAGGGGTCTCATGACCCATCATTCAGAGCATACAAGCAACGGAAGCATTACATGTCTTAGTACAAACAACTACAAAAGGAAAAGACTAAGAAGCCTGACTAAACACGACCCTCCCAAGGGTACAAGATCGTAGCTGGGATACAAGCTACTCGTCGAAGTCACTAGTGTAACCAACTTCAAAACATAAATGAGCAAACGTGAGTACAAAGGTACTCAGCAAGTCTTACATCAGAACTATCTACATATGCAACATTATCAACAAGGGGGGGGGTGGTGGAGTTAACAGCAGCAAGCCAGCTTTGACTCAGTGGCTAACCAATACTACGAGTATCAGAAACTTCTTTGGGGTGAGAAGACGCACACGAGTCCACATATTCGCCATATCAATACTCCACTGTGGATCCGTTCCCGTCTCCCTATGAGAAGGCCATCCATAGCACTCATGCTCATCTTGCGGATTTTAGAGTATCCACTTCAAGTTGTCTATCACTAGTAGAAAACAGGGCTATGGTCCAGGCCAGCTCAGCCCATTAGTCCCGGTTCAGTCTAGAACTGGGACTAATGTGAGCATTGGTCCCGGTTCGTGCGGCTAAGGCATTAGTCCTGGTTCACTCGGGCCCTTTAGTCCCGTTTTACGGCACGAACCGGGACTAAAGGGTGCGATGACCTTTAGTCCCGGTTTGAGGCACGAACCGGGACTAATGGGGTTGAGACCTTTAGTCCCGGTTCGTGCTACGAACCGGTACTAAAGGACCCATTTTCAAACTCTACCCCCCCCCCCCCCCCCCCGTGGATCGCCTTTTCAGTTTTAAAAAAATAAAAGAAAATAATGGAAATGTCAAAAAAATAAAAGAAAATAAGTTTCTCATGTGATATGTGGTCTAGTTGTTGGGAAAATTTGCAATTGTGAATTTTGACTTTATTTGCAAAATCTCTCTGAAATATGTAAAAATGGGCATAACTTTTGCATACTAACTCGGATGAAAAAGTTTTTTATATGAAAAATCATCTACTCGAAAAGTTACATCCAAATTTAACCGGGGGAACCCCGTTAAACATTTTCAAAATCCTCAAAAACCTAATAGAAAAAAAGTTACGGGGCTTTTAAGATCTAGAGTGGAAAAAATTGAAAAATATTCAAACAGTGGGCAAACTGTGGTCAAACAATGGTCAAACTAATTATTCTAGAATATTAGTGTTACTAAATAATTATTTTAGTTATTTCAATTTTGGTCAAATCTGGTCAAACTATGGTCAAACTGTGGTCAAACAATGGTCAAACTAATTATTCAAGAAATATTAGTGTTACTAAATAATTATTGTTTTTTAAAACAATAGTTTCAAACTCAAACAGTGAAATGTGTCACTTCATGCTCAAGCAAAATTCCTGAAGGTTAATAGGATTGACATCTTACTATTGTCCGGAAAACAACAAGTGCAGACTTGGAGCGAGGGAGAATAGAACCTAGAAGTTAAGCGTGCTCAGGCTGGGGGAGTGGGAGGATGGGTGACCGTTCGGGAAGTTAGATGATTTGGAATGATGAGGGGTGATTAGAGGATAAATTGAGAAGTGATGAGGGGTGGTGATTACAGACTAAAGGTTCAAATAATTCAGAAGTTTGGAAATAAAAAAATTTCAAAAAAAATTTCAAAAAAAAATCATAAAATTTCCTTTAGTCCCAGTTGGTGTTACCAACCGGGACTAAAGGTGGAGCTCCACGTGGCCGCGCCCTTTAGTCCCGGTTCTGGATTGAACCGGGACTAAAGGGTCAGGGCATTAGTACCAACACTTTAGTCCCGGACTAAAGGCCCTTACGAACCGGGACTATAGGCCCTTTTTCTACCAGTGTATGTACTACATAAGTCCTCCAAGTTTCCATATCCGAGGAAAACGGCTATTCAAATAGATAATATTAACCCTGCAGGGGTGTACTTCTTCACACACGCTCTCGCCACTTATAGCCATGTACACGTCATGTACCTTGGCAACCTTCAAGCGGAAGCCGGGCGAGGGTGTCGGCCACGACCTGACTAACCACATGAGTCTCTCATCCAGGTTTATCGCCTATTCGGGTTCCATCCGCAAGGAGATCCGGTCGGGGTGTCGCTCACGACCCTTGTCGGTGTCAAAACCGGCGGATCTCGGGTAGGGGGTCCCGAACTGTGCGTCTAGGCCGGATGGTAATAGGAGACAAGGGACACAATGTTTTTTACCCAGGTTCGGGCCCTCTTGATGGAGGTAATACCCTACTCCTGCTTGATTAATATTGATGATATGGGTAGTACAAGAGTAGATCTACCACGAGATCAAGGAGGCTAAACCCTAGAAGCTAGCCTATGGTATGATTGTTGTGTATGGAGTTGATTGCCTACGGACTACAACCCTCCGGTTTATATAGACCCCAGATAGGGTTAGGGTTACACAGAGTCGGTTACAATGGTAGGAGATCTTGAATATGCGCATCGCCAAGCTTGCCTTCCACGCCAAGGAAAGTCCCATCCGGACACGGGACGAAGTCTTCAATCTTGTATCTTCATAGTCCGGGAGTCCGGCTGAAGGTATAGTCCGGCTACCCGAACACCCCCTAATCCAGGACTCCCTCAGTAGCCCCTGAACTAGGCTTCAATGATGACGAGTCCAGCGCGCAAATTGTCTTCGGCATTGCAAGGCGGGTTCCTCCTCCAAATCCTTCATAGAAGATTGTAAACACCAAGAGTAGTGTCCGGTTCTGCAAAATAAGCTTCCACATGTTGCCATAGAGAGAATACTATTAACACAAATCAAATCTGCTGACGTATTCTGCAGTGCGCCATCACACTACAGCCAAGTCCTTTACTCGAATCTTTTTTACTTTTCCACCTCAGCATGTTTTGCGAGGCGGTTTCCTTGGCTCGTCTTGTCAAAGCAGAGATCGTGTACCCTTTTTACGGGATTCTCATCAATACGGACGTGGGTAATACAACCGCACCATTTACCACGGCGCTTGGGTGGCAAGCGAGTTTTATTAGGCAGGTGGGGACGCATAACCGCATCCGCCTATATAAGGGGATAAAGATCCACCCTTTTTACCTACGCCTTCTTCCTCCTTTGCCTACCCATCTCATGCGCACTCGAGCTCCAGCACCCAAGCCCGCACTTCCCACCTCGACCTTCTCCAGTAATGTCCGGAGCGGGAGGCAAGTGGAAGGTCTCCTCCGTCACGGAGGGAGACGTCAAAAAGCTTAGGAAGGCCGGATACTTGTCCAAAGACATCGCGCACCGGCTTCCCGAGAAGGGGCAGCTCCTCCCCACCCCAAGGCCCCACGAGAGGGTAGTATTCCTTCCCCACTTCCTCCGCGGACTGGGTTTTCCACTTCACCCATTCGTCCGGGGGCTCATGTTCTACTACGGCCTGGATTTCCACGATCTGGCCCCGAACTTCATCCTCAACATCTCGGCGTTTATCGTCGTGTGCGAGGCCTTCCTCCACATCTGCCCCCATTTCAGCCTCTGGCTCAAGACCTTCAATGTCAAGCCCAAGGTGGTGTGCGGCAGCCAGGTGGAGTGCGGAGGCGCCATGGCGGGCAAGATTGCCAACGTCCTGTGGTTCGAGGGATCCTTTGTGGAGACACTAAAGGGATGGCAAGCCGGGTGGTTTTACATCACCGAGCCACGCGATCCGAAATGGATCGCAGCACCCGAGTTCCGATCCGAACCCCCCACGCGGCTCATGTCCTGGAAAGAGACGGGTCTATCATGGGGTAATGAGGAAGAGGTGACCGGACTGAAGACATGCATCCAGTCCCTGGTAAACAAGCCAATCAGGCTTGTAAATGTAGTCCAAGTCATGCTCATTTGCCGAATCCTCCCGTGTCAACAACGGGACTTTACTCTGTGGGAGTTCGACCCAGCACAGCACCGAACCCTTAACAGGCTCTTCGACACGATGTATGAAGACGTTTGGAAGGCGCTAATCAAAGGTGCCAAGGCTCCCGCATCCGCTTCCGAGGACTGCGGATACAGCTCGTAGCGTCACGCTAGCGAGGTAAGCTATCTTCACCTTTTACAGGATGTTCAGCTTTTTTCATAGTTTAACTCTATGCGGGATCTAAACTCCCTTACCTTTGACAGGCTTGGCGGGCGATATCCGGACCGATTAACTGTCCGGCTCCGCTGCCCGAAGACCTAGCCCCAGCTCTACTAGTGAAGCTCGAAAGAGTGCCCGCAACGTGGCGGGGTTGGACTCGTCATCTGACAAGTCCGAGACGCCCTCCTCCCGCGAGGAGGAGGAAGAAGAAAACTCTCCCCCCCAGCGGAGGGAGAAGAGAAGAGGAAGGTTGCCCCAATGGGGGAGGTCGAGGGGTCTAGGAAAAGGAAGACCCCTCGCCGGACCATGCCCCCAACGCCGAAGAGGGCAAAGAGGAGTGGCCAAACAGGGCCAAGCGTCCGGCGAAATCGTAAGTTCGGATATCAGAATAACTCATGATGTTCCTTTGTTGCACAGCTTTCCCTAATGTCGAACATAATTATGCAGCCCATCCCGGGCCGAACTCAACGAGTCGTCGAGCGGCTCCCTGGATTCATCGTACGTGAACTCAGTTCTGCCCGCTGTCTCCCCCCGCACTGCGGACGACGCCGAAGTGGCGTCGCAACGAGCTCCGGGGCAGGAGGAGGTGGTCCTGGAGGAGCCGCAAGGCGACCTCCCAGATCCCAGGAGTACAGGGGACAAGACCCCCCCAGGGCTCCAAGTCCGGCTTTGTGCCGGACACCGCGCCGGAATCTTCAACAATTCCGGACCGCGGCAGGCGAACTCCTTCCAAGAGGAGCAAGTCTTCTGAGCCGGCAGCCTCTGTCCAACCAGAGGCGCTGGACAATCTGCTGGAAGTGCTTGAAGGCGCCTCCATCGACGAGGAGCACCGTACTATTATGAGTACGGTGATCCAGAAGGTTCCGTCCGCCAAGAGCGGACTGAGTGAAGCTTGCGCTAGCCTCCTAACAGGCTTTGAGGTAAGTAAAAATATGTAAAAATATTACCGCATAGACAGTAGCCCCTGATGCTCTGTTTGGCGTTCAGAAAGAAAAGCCGAATAGAGGATCTATTAAATTTCGCAGGAGTCTAACAACAAAGAGTCAATATGCGTATGCAGGCTTAGCTGCTAGCCACCACCGCACTGACTGCGGAGGTGGGTGCCCTGAAACAAGGACTCGAGCGGACCAAGCAAGAGCTCGGCCTTGCCAAGCGGCAGCTCGAGGAGAAAGAAGGTAAGAAATACCTTACAGAAAAAAGTGCCTATAGAGAGGCGCGATTGCAAAAAATAACAGGATTGTACTGCTTATTGTAGGGGCCACGACTGAGGTGGCGACCCTCAAGCAGGCGCTGTCCGAGGCCGAAAAGAAAGCGGCCGTGGAGCGCATCGAGCGAGAGAAACTTGAGGCCCGTGTCGGCGAGGTGCTGCAAGAGCTTCAGGCTCTTATGAAAAAACATGAGAGTTTGGAGCTTGAGTCGAAGACGCAAGCATCCGAGCTCGCGGCGGCCCTGGGGACTGCCAAGTCTGCCAAGGCCGAAGCCCAAAAGGCCCTCCAAGAGTTGGAGGAGATGAAGAAGATTGCAGTGGGTAAGGCATTCTTTATGCAAAGCAGAAATATAAAAGTAAACTACTTGTTACTTACCCGAATCCGGAGCTCTCCATGGGCATTCGCAGATCTTCCCCGCAGCGTATCCGATGCCGTCGCATTCTACCGAGCTGAAGAGGGCAGCTGGACGGAGAAGGTGTTCTGGTCTTAGTATGCTGAGGCCAGACACCCTGTGCCCTTGAGCGACCAGCTGAAACAGCTGGTCGAGCTCCACAAGGCGGCCGAACAGGCCATGAAGGGCCTCATAGTTCGGCTGTGGCCCGGAGTGGCCCTGCCTGGGAGCTACTTCGGGCTGGTGCGGCAGCTGGTGGAGGCCTGTCCAAGGCTCGAGGTCATCAAGCGCTCCGTCTGCATCGAAGGTGCCCGTAGGGCCCTTGCCCGTGCAAAGGTGCACTGGGGTAAGCTAGACGGTGAAAAGCTTGTGAGGGACGGGCCGCCGCCGGGGAAGGAGCATCGCAAGCCCGAGAACTATTACAAGGATGTTCTTGAAGGTGCCCGCCTTGTGGCGGATGAATGTACCAAGGATGTAATTTTTGAATGAATTTGCTCGTGTTTATCCTGTGCGCTGAAAACTTGTTCATATGCGCTAAGCAATGCTTATTGAATTTAAAACATTATTTTCTGTGCGGCCGTTTATCAAAAATTGAGAGATGGCCAGTCGTCGGCTTCTGCCCCCATGCCACTAGTGCTGGGGTGTTCGGGATAAACCTGAGCGCTCTTTTTCCCATGGTTGGGTCCTTCGAGGGAGTGGCTCAGCACAACGAACCAGGCAATCGAACTATAATGCTTGAACACTCTCACTTAGTCATAGAACTTTATAATTTTAAACTTCGGCGAAGCCCCTAGTTCGGAAGACCGAGTTCGGGGCGCTATCCACGCCTTGGCCAGGGTTATCCAGCTCCTCGCTCGAAGGGGCATAAGCCTTTAGGGACTCAAAAAACCTCTCGAACAGCGACCGGTCTCTCGCCTCATCATGACAGTCAGTTTTAGCTTTCTCCACTGAGGTGCTTAACCCAACTCAACCGGGGCACAATCGCAGTGGTTCTCCTTGTGCTACCTTAGCTGATATAGCGGAACGTAAGGCACCAAAACATAGGAGCCGGGCAAACCCAACTATTGACCCAAATCATGATTCGGAGCCGATCCATATAGTGCTATAAGTTCGGGGTGCCGCACTTGTGAAAGTGTACGGACTTCTCATACCATATTTAAAGGGTACTGAAGCCGCTGGCGTACTTGCCGTACCACAGTGTACGGGTGCAACATGTCATTAATGAACATATATAAAAGAGAGTAACGCAGAAAATAGACAAAAGCTATGCATTGTTTATAGGAAGGCTATTTATCAAAGCCGAACAATACAAGTAGTGCGATAAGCAAAAAGATATTGGACTATTCAGTATGTCCTGACCTGGGGCAGGCCGCGGAATTGTATTTAAAACAGGTGTACCGCTCGTAACAGAGACCACCTAGGAGTTCCATAATGCGGCATGGCTTGTCTGCCTCCCTGGATCTTGCATCGTTTGTGCGGCAGTCGAATTGCCGAATAGGTCGTCCGAAGTATGGAGTCCTGAAAGTAAGAAAAAATTAAAAAAAGAATCCGGCAGCCCCTAGTACATTTTAAGCCGTACTTTGGGCGTGCCGTTATTGTGCCCCTTCCCCTGTGCCCATGGTATTTCAAGGGCGTAGTTATGTACGCGAGGTACTGGTTTCGCTATGTCGCGAAAGCTGGGGTTGGGGCCGCATTGCTACGCTTGCTCAGAGTGTGTCATGCGGTCCTGCTGTGGGTTACTCCGGGCGCGCCTGGCAGTGTCTGGCTTTTTAATGGCCGGACTGGAGAATTTCCTGAGAAGGCTACTTTGTACCTCCGCTGCGAGAGCCGCCGTATGCTCCTCCGTACGGAGGGAGCGTTCGGTGTTTCCATTGACCGTAATTACTCCTCGAGGGCCTGGCATCCTGAGCTTGAGATATGCATAGTGCAGCACCGCATTGAACTTTGCGAATGCGGTTCGTCCGAGCAGGGCGTGATAGCCACTGCGAAACGGGACTATATCAAAGATTAACTCTTCACTTCGGAAAAGGTCCGGGGATCCGAAGACCACGTCAAGTGTTACTGAGCCTGTACAGTTGGCTTCTACACCTGGTATGACGCCTTTAAAGGTCGTTCTTGTGGGCTTAATCCTTGAGGGATCTATGCCCATTTTCCGCACTGTATCCTGATAAAGCAGGTTCAGGCTACTGCCGCCATCCATGAGGACTCTTGTGAGATGAAATCCGTCGATGACTGGGTCGAGAACCAATGCGGTGAAGCCGCCATGACGGATGCTAGTGGGATGGTCCCTTCGATCAAAAGTGATCGGGCAGGAGGACCATGGGTTGAATTTTGGGGCGACTGGCTCTATCACGTATACGTCCCGTAGCGCACGCTTCCGCTCCCGCTTGGGAATGTGGGTTGCGTATATCATGTTCACCGTCCGCACTTGTGGGGGAAAGCCCTTCTGTCCATTGTTGTTCGGCGGCATGGGCTCCTCGTCGTCGCTGTGCAGCCCCTTGTCTCTATTTTCGGCCCTTAACTTGCCTGCTTGCTTGAACACCCAACAATCCCTGTTAGTGTGATTGGCTGGCCTTTCGGGGGTGCCATGTATCTGGCACAAGCGATCAAGTATTCGGTCCAAACTGGACGGGCCCTGAGTATTCTTTTTGAATGGCTTTTTCCGCTGACCGGATTTATAGCCTTTGAATCCGGCATTGACTGCCGTCTCTTCATTGCTGTCGCTGTTAACGTGGCGTTTTTGCTTATTCCGACTTGTTCTGCCACTTTTGTCCTTGGTATCTGAATTACCAGGGTTCTTTGATAAGTTGTTACTGCGAGCTAGCCAGCTGTCTTCTCCCTCGCAAAAGCGGGTCATGAGTGTCGTGAGGGCTGCCATGGATTTCGGATTTTCCTGCCCCAGGTGCCGGGCAAGCCACTCGTCACGGATGTTATGCTTGAACGCTGCTAGGGCCTCTGCGTCCGGACAGTAGACTATCTGGTTTTTCTCTGTTAGGAACCGTGTCCAGAATTGTCTGGCTGATTCTTCTGGCTGCTGAATTATGTGGCTTAAGTCGTCGACATCCGACGGTCGCACGTAAGTGCCCTGGAAGTTGTCGAGGAATGCGACTTCCAGGTCCTCCCAAGAACCGATTGAGTCTGCTGGCAAGCTGTTAAGCCAATGTCGGGCCGGTCCTTTAAGTTTGAGCGGGAGGTATTTGATGGCGTGTAGATCATCGCCGCGTGCCATGTGGATGTGAAGGAGATAATCCTCAATCCATACCACCGGGTCTGTTGTGCCATCGTATGATTCGATGTTTACGGGTTTGAAGCCCTCTGGGATTTTATGATCCATTACTTCGTTCGTGAAGCATAGCGGGTGTGCGGCGCCTCTGTACTGGGCTATATCACGACGCAGCTCGGAAGAGCTATGTCTGTTGTGTTCGGCCCGGCCGGATTTGTTGTATCCGGAGTGAAGATCATTGTCATGTACCGTAGGGCGCCTGCGCGATCCGTAGATCGATCTTGTTTGTCTTGCCTTATCCTCCAGTATGTCTCGCAGGTCGGGCGCATTTTCCCGTGCCTTAGTTGAGCGGCGTCGAGGCATGGCTTGGGTGGAGGGCCGAGAGGCCTCTCTGTCGCGGCCGCGAGGTGGCCGGTCTGCCATGTCATGTACTGGTGATGTAGGTGCTTCCTCCTCTGATCGGGGTTGCGGCCTGCGCTTCGGGTAACTCTTGGAGGGGCGTTCGAGTTCATACTCTTCGGCCGCAAGGACTTCAGTCCATCTGTCAGCTAGCAAATCTTGGGCAGCTCTAAGCTGTTGCTGCTTTTTCTTGAGGCTGCTTGCCGTGGCTAAAAGCCTGCGTTTAAAACGCTCTTGTTCGGCAGGGTCTGATGGTATGACGAATTCGTCTTCATCGAGGCTTGCCTCGTCTTCGGAGGAGGCGTATAGTTATCATCCTCGACCTCTCGGTCTGCCGCTCTCTCATGAGGGCTGGCTTCTCCATCTTCCTGTGCCGAATCTTGCTAAGGTGGGTGTTCTTCGACGCTATCCGGGGTAGTATTATCTCCCGTGCCGGAATCACCATTTTTGCTTTGGCGGGATTTAGAGCGGCGCCGCTGACGCTGGCGCTTCGGCTGTTTCTTTGGGGCGTCATCCCCCACTGTTCCATCACCATCTCCATCTTTTGGAGTATCCACCATATATATGTCATATGACGAGGTGGCCTTCCAGCGCCCTACAGGTGCTGGTTCCTGTTCGTCTCCTACATCGTCGTCCATGCCGTCGATGTCTTCGCAGCTGAAGTCAAGCATGTCGGTTAGATCGTCGACAGTGGCTACGAAGTGGGTGGTGGGTGGGCTTTGAATTTTTTCATCGTCCGTATCCCACCCTCGCTGAACGTAGTCCGGCCAGGGCTCTCCTGATAAAGAGAGAGACTTAAGAGAATTCAGGATGTCACCAAAAGGCGAATGCTGAAAGATGTCCGCGGCGGTGAACTCCATTATCGGCGCCCAATCGGATTCGATCGGCATGGGCGCGGGGGGTTCGGAGTTCGGAGAGGAATCCGGCTCCTCGGAGTCACGGGCCATGCGGAGTGTGGGGCTGGAGTTCGGCTCGATCGCCTCTGAGATCGCAGCCCCTGAGGCAGCGTCCAACCACTGATCCTCGATCGGCGCGGTAGGCTCTGAATCAATGGTCGAAACCAATGCGTGTGCGGCCTCCAAGGCGCTGTTCGGCAGCAGAGCTATATCATGCCCATCGAGACAGTGCGGCGCACTTGGGTGTGGCTCGAATCCGTCGAAGATCAAGTCCCCGCGGATGTCAGCCTTGTAGTTTAGGCTACCAAACCTGACCTGATGGCCAGGGGCGTAGCTTTCGATCTGCTCCAGGTGGCCAAGCGAGTTGGCCCACAGAGCGAAGCCGCCGAAGACGAAGATCTGTCCGGGGAGAAAAGTCTCACCCTGGACCGCATCGTTGTTGATGATCAAAGGAGCCATCGGGCCTAAAGGCGACGACACAGAGGAACTCTCAATGAAAGCACCAATGTCGGTGTCAAAACCGGTGGATCTCGGGTAGGGGGTCCCGAACTGTGCGTCTAGGCTGGATGGTAACAAGAGAGAAGTGACACAATGTTTTTTACCCAGGTTCGGGCCCTCTCAATGGAGGTAATACCCTACTCCTGCTTGATTAATATTGATGATATGGGTAGTACAAGAGTAGATCTACCACGAGATCAAGGAGGCTAAACCCTAGAAGCTAGCCTATGGTATGATTGTTGTGTATGGAGTTGATTGCCTACGGACTACAACCCTCCAGTTTATATAGACACCGGATAGGGTTAGGGTTACACAGAGTCGGTTACAATGGTAGGAGATCTTGAATATCCGCATCACCAAGCTTGCCTTCCACGCCAAGGAAAGTCCCATCCGGACACGGGACGAAGTCTTCAATCTTGTATCTTCATAGTCCGGGAGTCCGGCTACCCGAACACCCCCTAATCCAGGACTCCCTCAGCCCCAAACGATGTGTGCAGGGTTCCCAAGCCCACCATCCCGGTGCCACTTGGTACACCGTGCCACGGTGCCTAGTCTCCCAAGCCCGTCCCATCGGACACCACCTGGTAGACAAGTAGCACTACCTACAAACGCCAGAAACTAATTGCAACTCCTGGATAGAGATCAAGTGGATTAATAAGCCGAGAGGGGCCGGATAACCGGAACCCAATGTGTGGTAGTAACTGGACTTGGATAACATACACAGAACTCAGTGCTTAGGGACGGTTCCAATGAGACAACCCACCATGTACTCCTACATGGCCTCTCATCGCTGCCTTTACCAAAACGTGTTCACACACTTAGCCTTTATCGGTAGGACATGTTCACCACTCTGATTCATTCCCGATGAATCAGACCTGACACAACTCTAAGCATAGCTGGCATAAAGAAATCAAGCATGGATGATTAGGCACATCAAGGCTCAAGCAACTCCTACTCATGCTAGTGGGTTTTCAACTATTTACTGTGGCAATGACAGGTCATGCAGAGGAATGGGTTCAACTACCGCAGTAGAAAAGTAGCAGTTTGAATCGTTGTTGTCCTAATGCAGTAAAGGAGCAGGAGCGAGAGAGTGGGATTTATCGAGATGCTCAAGGGGGTTTGCTTGCCTGATAGATCCACGAAGAAGCACTGCTCCTTAGACAGGTACTCGGGACACCTTCCAGAGTAGAACCTATCGAGAGGGGACGGTGCCAGCAATCAATAAACAACCATATGCAACAATATGATGCATGAAGATGACATTTCAAAGATGCTATGATTTGCCCTAATGCATCTCGCATCAATTTGGTTGAAGTCCATATGAACCCAGGGTTCATATGCAAACCCCAAATTAAGTATATAACATGCCATTATTATGTTTTCACTTATACAGCAAGTATAAGTTGGTTTTTCATGCATGAAACTGGCATAAATGGATTCCTTGCATTTTTTTGATGATTTTTCATATATAAATTATTTGATTTGGAGTTACGGTTGAATTACTATGAATTTTAGAAGTTTTAACTATTTTCTGAAATTCTCTAAATTATTAAAAATCCAGAAATCAATTACTGCATCAGCGTGACGTCACAGAGGCGTCAGTAGGGCTGACCAGGTCAAACCTGACGTGTGGGGGCCACACGTCAGTGACACTGGGGTTAAGCCCGGGTCAAACCCGCACTGACTAGGGTTTGACTTGGCTCTGGGGCCCAATGTCAGTCTCAGGGGGGATTAGGCTGTGGAATTAGCACTAATTAAGCTGCCATGTCAGCCTCGCCGGAGTTCGGCCGGCGACGACCAAACCGCGCGGCGGTGCTTCGCCGGAATGCACTACAGGCGGCCGAAGAGCGCGCGGGGACTACCAATCGGTAGGCCGCGCTCGACCGCATCCACCTGGGCATAGGGGAGGTCGCGGGGACGGCGGAGCTCGCCGGAGCAGGGCTCGCGGCGGCGGCTAGAGCTCGGCTATGCGCGGGCGGGGTGCTGCAGCTCGAGGCGAGCGACGGGGGGGGGGTGCTAGGCAGCACCTAGAGGGCAACAGGAGCCCGCCGGAGAAACTAGCAGGAGCGGAGGGGCTCAGGGGCACGGAGCTCACCGGCCATGGCGGACGGCGGCTTCGGGTGCTCGCAAGGCAGCGGCTACGGGGCGTGCGTGAAGAAAAAGGCGGAGGGGAGCGATTCAGTGGCTCATGGCGAGTCATCCGGTGCAGACAGCGGGGCCAGGGAGGTGTCGGAGCGAGCGGGGCGGCGAGGCGAATCTCCGGTGACCCGAGGAGGATGAAGGGGTCGGGGACGATGCTTCAAGGCGTCCGGTGCCGCGTGGCCCGGCGGAGAGGACTAGGGCGACTAGGCGGACCTTGTGGGCACGTCGGAGAGGCGAGGGGAAGGCGGTGGTCGCGGTGGCGCACGGCGGTGCTCTCTGATGCGCTCGGGACAGAGGGGGAGAGCGAGACCGAGGATGGGGAGGAGCTCGGGGAGAGTGAGGGAGGGGTCAGAGGGTCGATGGGGAGCGGCAAGCAGGAGCTGGCGAGGCACGTGGCCAGCACGCGGCGAGCACGCGCTCATCCTTCTGTCCGGGGAGGAGGACGACAGCAAGGCTGCGGTGGTGGGTTGGGCCTAGCTGGGCCGGTCCTGTTGGGCCACCAGGTAAGCGTCGGGTAAGTGATTTCTTATTTCCTGTTTTCTTTTTCTATTTCTGACATTTGTTTTGTATCCAAAAGAAATGTTAAAACACTTCCATAAATGCTGAAAATATTTCTGGCATCTAGATATAATATTCCAGAGGCCCTCACCAATTCCCAACATTTTTGGAGCCATTAAAATATTTATATAATTTAAACAGCTCCAAATCAAATATTTATGCATTGATTCAAAAATCCAAAATGTGTAGCAAAAATGTGCATCACCTCTGGTTGTTGTTCCCAACATTATCCAAAGAGCATGAACATTTTTGAATAGCATTTTGGGTTCATTGAAAATCCATTTTAAAGTTGAACCTATTGGAAAAAACTTTGGTGCTAGGGCTTTGCAACTTTCCCCATTTCAAATTTATTTGAACTTTAAACATGATGCACAAAGCAAGCTTAGGAGCATCCCAGAACTAGGGATGTGACATTCTACTAAATCCAAAACTCGACATGCTGTGGTATTTCGTGTTCATTTTGAGAGAAGGCGCACTTCAATAATAGCCAACAAAGGCATTTTGAAACAAATAGCTGCCATTGTAACATCTCAAACATTTTGTATAATTTAAATTGTGTGCGTTCTGTTAACCATTCACGTGACGCCATGCCTCACTCTTTTAATGGCTAGGAGGTGCCGTGCGGATAGGTGCTTGAGTGCTTTACTAAACGGAAGGCGTGTCGACAGCTTCCCCAGGAAGCCAAGAGAAAATGTGCTGAGCAGGATTTCTACATCTGTTGATCGCGAACGTGTTAAATAGAACACCCGTATGCAAAGGGAGGGGAAAATGCGACACAGGACTCGCCGGCCGTGAGGGTTTTTATAGCAGGCCGGTAAGCATTGGGATTTTGGGGGATTTCACCGAGTCGGGCGGGATGCTTGCGCGGGAACCTGCGAGGTTGCGCGGGAACGGGCTCACCGACGATTCATTGGCGCCACCGTTTAGCCAAAAGAACGCCCTCCGCGCGTTGCGCAAGGTTGCGCTGTAAGCCGTCTGCGGCAGCGAGGTGACAAGACGTGCGAGAGGAGGACAAAAGGACACGTACACATATGGTTAATACAAAAAAACGTTTGCGATTTAATTACCTACTATAACCCCGTCCTGGTTTATACGTAGGATTTAACTAATAAAATACGAATGCATGTCGCCAAAAGATTATATCGTTGGAGTCGTATTTGAACATAGTTTCCAGCTATACAATTTTTGTAAGATGCATTAACACTTTTTTGGTTAAATTTAAGGTTATATACCAACAAGCATTTTCCCACAACACACACGGCTTATTCCATCACAAACAGCTCGGATGGATCAACTGTATGCCACGTATTTTCCCACAACAAACACAGCTTATTCCATCACAAACAGCTCGGATGGATCAACTGTATGCCACGTATCGCACATGCAACTCTAATCTGATTCGTGCTTGTTGTCTCCGACATAGCTCACACAGTTCGTCTTATTTGGCACGTATCACTGTGTCGGCCTCTGTTCGCGTCCCTCGACAAGCTGTGCTCGCCATTAGGTGCCACGCCACGCTCTGCTCGCGTCCGTCGGCACGCTCAGCTTGTGGGAAACTTTTCCATGCACGTTCAACTTCTATGTGTGCGTGTGTGTGTGTGTGTCTATATATATATGGTTGATTGCCGTTGCTTCATCAGGACCGGTTTGTACTAGTACTGGGCCCATACGAGATGGGCGAATTTCGTCTGACTTTAGTTTTTTTCGGACGAAATCCAAAACTCTACCGCGGAGCGCTCTGCTCGCGTCCCTCCGCGCACGCTCTGCCAGCGGTTGGACGTGCGCACCATCATGTCGGGGTCCCAATATGCATGCGGTTGCGCCACGCGCATTGTCACGCGATGCAGTTACGTGCGACACGATGGAGTTACGCGTTGCAAATTAGAACTGCCATCAGGGCCTGCCGATATTGCTAGCCGTTTGGCTTCCCCTTTAATTCCCGCAGCCATTATAACCTTAGTCTCTTCAACCTTTGATCGCGCCCCATAACAGAATAAGCACACCCATGACGACACATAGAGAGGGGATGTCCAGCGGCGCTCCAATGGAATCCGACGAGCATAGAGTGGAGGCCCATGCGAGGGAGACGGATCTCTCGGTGGTGTACACCACCGACTCGGCCATGGTGGATGACTACATCAACAACGTTGAGCAGGTGCTTGCTCGAGACAAGTACAAGGTGGTCGGCATCGACCTCCAGTACACCACTGGTCGTCTCGGCATAGATCAGAAGGTTGCCGTCTCCCAGTTGTGCGTGGTCCATCATGTCCTCCTCTACCACTACTGCATGGCCACAGAACCTTGAGACCGTTTCAACAGGTTTGTCAATAGCACCGACTGCAAGTTCGCCATGGTGAAAACCACCAACGATGTAAACACGCTCCGTGTTACGGGCTTGGCCTTCAAGAACCTTGTTGAAATCCGTGACCACTACAGGGTCTGGGGCAGCACAAAGAAGGACTCCCTGGTCAAACTTGCATCGGCCATCATCGACCCCTACTACGAAAAGATGAAGCAGGATGCCCAGAGAACAAGTCCCCTATCCTGGCACAGGGCCTGGATGAGGCAACTGGATGAATCTCACCTCAGGTTCCCGGCCAAGAGTGTGTACACATGCTACGAGATGCACAGGAGGATTGTTGACATGAGGAAGTGGCTTGTTACCAAAATCGACGAGCCCGGATCGAGCCACAAGCAGAGCAAGCGTCACAAGAAGATGATGATCACATGATCATTTATGCTAGTTAATCATGCATGTAATATATAGTTTACTTTATTGGTGTTTGGAAATGTATTGTGTGTAGTAGCCACCTATGTAATTATTCATGTAATAGTTTCCTTTGGTTTGTGCAAATGACATGGTTGTAGCAGCCACCTATGTAAGTGGATGTTTAATTTGGTTATGCAAGCATGTCCTTATAAGTGTGTGTGTGTGTGTGTATTGTTGTTCTGTATGCAATCCCATCGCACAACACACACATCTTATTAGCAGCAACCGTCTGTGTTATTATCGGTCTTCACACACATTTGTGATTACGGACCTGTTTGCCGCGTATCACACACATCTTGTTAAGTTGAACCATTTTTGTTCTCCTGTCTCAACGCAAACAGTTCATCCGAGTGAACCGCATGCCGTATATCGCACACACCTTCATCTGGCTGACCGTTTCTTTTGTGTTGTCTAATCACAAATAATTCATCCGAGTGAACCGTATGCTGTATATCGCACACACCTCCATCTGGCTGCCCGTTTCTTTTGTTCCTCCTCATCGCAAACAATTAATTGAACTGAACCGTATGCCGTACATCACACACACAACTAAAATCTGAACCATGTTTGATGGCTCCGCCATCGCAAACGTTTTGCACCCTTTTTGACGGGTTTTTTACACCACCGTTTGCGATTATGGCATCACACACAGTTTCGTCGAAGGGTCTTTGATCGTAGTGTCGCGTTAGCAGCATCCTGCAGTAGTGAAACATTATAACTCATGGTAGAAAAGATCCAGTCATGATGCACCCAACATTAGCTACACACAATGCATAAGTCATGACAGCAGTGCTCTCAGGTTCTGGCGCTTGTTTTAGAAGGTGATGACACAACATAAAAGTAAATAGATAGTCCCTTCACAGAGGGAAGCAGTGATTTCCATATGTGCCAGAGCTCAAGTTTTTAAAACAGAGGTAAATGATATTTTGAGACATGCACCCTTCTTCTTTACTTCACGACCATTGGTTATCAATATCTTCCATGCTAAGCACGCTAGTGGCGGTTCCCAAGCGATAAAAGTAAAGGTTTTGACTCCATTGGGAGTTTTTGTTTGATTATTTGTAAGCTTTTTTTGTTTGCAGTTCGGGACTGGGCATCCCTATTACCAGCCTTTTCTCGTGCGATGGCGAGTGAATAAACACTCAACCTGAGAATAATCCGCTTAGCACGGAATATATTGACCACCTCCTGTCGTTCCATGAATGATTCAGGCACACAAAAAGGATATTTATTAGAAGTTTTTAGAGGTAGCACATGCAAATTTACTTAGGACAGCAAGGTAATACCACATATAGGTAGGTATGGTGGACTCATCTGGAATAACTTTGGTTCAAGGTTTTTGATGTACAAGCATAATTCCCACTTAGTATAGGCGAAGGCTAGCAAATAGATTGAGAAGAGGCCAGCTAGAGAGCAACAATGGTCATGAACATGCATTATGCATAAGTAATATTGGACACTAGCATGAGTAGGATATGAACACCATGAACATAAATATCATAGAGGCTACGTTGGTTTTGATTCAACTACATGCATGAACATGTGCCAAGTCAAGCCACTCGAACATTCAGAGGAGGATACCATATAATCATACTACATCACAATCATTTTAACGCAATGTTGATATCCAAGATAAATCATTATCCACTCCTAGCTACTTATGCATGGCATGAGAAACTATAATATCTAATTGTCATTGCAAACATGTTTAATCATAATGGGTTGAATCATGGATACTAGGATAAACATATTTACACAAACATAACAAGTCGAGTTCGTCGAATATCGTCATAATTGCCTTTCACTTGCACGACCAAACGATATGAAAATAATAATAATAGTGCAAGAGTTCCGTGGACTAAGCTGGAATCTGCAAACATTTTATTCAACGGGAGAAGACACGGTAAAATGGGCTCTTTATTAGATCAACAATTATTCAAATAAGAGCCACTCAACATTTTCATCGTTGTCTTCTCCTCTGTAAGACTCGAATAAAAAGAAAAAGAAATTCAGAGAAACACACTGAAATATTTTTGGATTTTTTGGTTTTCTTGAACAAGAAAATAAAAGGGAAAGAAAAAACGAGAAACCTATTTACACGGGAAAGCTCCCAACAAGCAAAAAGAAGAACAAGGAAATCTTTTTGGGTTTTCTTTTTAGTGCTACAACTAAGCATGCATAGAAAGTAAATTAACTACAACTAATTTTTTTTGTTTTTCTAAGGTTTTTCAAACACACAAGAAGAAAGCAAGAAAATAAATTAAACTTGGATGATACAATGAAAAAGTGTGGACACCGACAAATGAAATAGGTGAACATGAATGCAATGTTGGTGGGAAACACGTACTCCCCAGCTTAGGCTATTGGCCTAACTTGGTAATCGATCAGTAGTCTGGATAGTAGTCGGGGTGCTAAGGGGTTGGCATCCATGCATCCCACTGTTGAGGCTCCTCCTCTACAGCAGTCTGATCGTTCTGGTAGGCGATGATGTCCGAAGGCATAATCCTATATCCGCCCCTGGCAACAGGATCAAACAAAGCGGGAGCAGGCAATGGAATAATATCTTGAGTTTCAATGCTAAAAACCAAGTTATAAGGAATAGAGATGTTAGGGTAATCTCATGCAATAAAATGGTAGTGTTCCATGGCTGCACAGTCTAGGTAAACCTTGGTCAAAGGGTAATCATGAAGGCATATCTCAACATTGAAGTGAGCCACCAAACGAGTAACAAAAATCCCACCAAGTATTTTACCCTTGGACTTATTAAGCTACCTTGTTCACATTAAAATGAGCCACCTTGTTCACATTCAGCTACTATGAAGATGGTGAGGGTGGCATTAGCAGCATATTGTGCAAACTCTTGCAGGATTCCAGGCTCTTCCATGAACGGGGTATGTGTCCATTTGCACGGCCGTACCTCCGCCAACCTCCGAAGATGGAGATCACTATCAGAAGACTCCACAATAACTCCCTTGGAGTTCTTCTTGGAACCAAACTTCCTAAAGATATTCATGTTTTTCCTATGAACAAAAATTCTCAAATTTTTAGTCCACAAAATGTTCTCAACAAAACTTCACAAAAATGATACCAACTACTCATAGAGATACATAGAGGCCATGGCAAGCATTCAAACTGCTTAGAACTCTAAGAATTCAACATGCAAGCTCATCTATAGCAGCACCAAGAGTAGCCAATTATTCAAAATATAAAACACTAAAACAAAACTAATTGGACAAATGGTGGAGTCACATACCGAGCAACAATCCCCCAAAACAGTTTCAGAAATGGAGCTTCAAGCAAAGATATCGAAATCCACGGGTTTGAGAGCAAGAACATGGGAGAGAGAGCAATGGAGAATTTTTTACTAGAGGTAAGTGATGATGTGGTGTGAAGAGATAAGTGAGGGGGCCCACGTGGGGACCACAACCCACCAAGGCACGCCTGGGGGTCCTGGCGTGCCCAGGTGGGTTGTACCCACCTCGTGCACCTCCCTCTGATATTATTTGCACCAGAAATTCTTAAATATTCAGAAAAAATTCATTAAAATTTTCAAGGCATTCTGAGAACTTTTATTTTTGGGTCATTTTTTTATTGCACGGGAAATTCAGAAAATAGACAAAACATGGCATTTTATTTTATTTAACTAGTAAAAACAGAAAACAAAAGGTAGGGCCAGAAGGTAGTGCTTACTAAATTCATCAACTTCATACCTCTCAAAAATGATCCATTAATAAGGTTGATCAGGTCTTACTAAACAACTTTCGATTAGCATGAAACCAAAGAACTTTTGTAAATCACTAGGTTACCTCAACGGGGATATGAATGTCCCCAACAATAAGCATTTCATATTCCTTTTAGGCAGTAGGTAGAGGTATTTTAAAACTCCCAATAGTGATTGTCAGAGATTTTTCAATAACATTAATACCATTCACTTGGAATTGTTCTTCGGAAAGTGCACCGTATGCTCATTACCATTGATGTGAAAAGTGACCTTGCTTTTATTGCAATCAATAACAGCCATTGCAGTATTCAAGAAGGGTCTACCGAGGATAATCGACATGTTGTCGTCCTCGGGCATCTCAAGTATAACAAAGTCAGTCAAAATAGTAACATTAGCAACAACAGCAGGCACATCCTCACAAATACCGATAGGTGTGGCAGTTGATTTATCAGCCATTTGCAAAGATATTTCTGTAGGTGTGAGTTTATTCAAATCAAGTATTTTATATAAAGATAAAGGCATAACACTAACACCAGCTCCTAAATCACAAAAAGCACTTTTCACATAATCCTTTTTGATAGAGCAAGGTATAGTTGGTATTCCCGGATCTCCAAGTTTTTAGGTACACCATCCTTAAAAGTATAATTAGCAAGCATAGTGGAGATTTCAGCTTCCGATATTTTTCTTTTATTGCTAATGATATCTTTCGTGTACTTTGCATAAGGAGGCATTTTCAAGATATCAGTCAAGCGGGTATGCAAAAAGACTGGCCTCGGCATTTCGGCAAAGCGTTCAAATTCTTCATCATCTTTCTTTTTAGTTGACTTAGGTGGAAAGGGCAGAGGTTTTTGAACCCACGGTTCTCTTTCTTTACCGTGTTTTCTAGTCACAAAGTCTCTTTTTTCATATCTTGTATTCTCAAGTTGTGGGTTATCAAGATCAACTGGTGGTTCTATCTCAACATCATTGTCTGGTTCTTTATTATTTGTTTGAGTATTTTCATGAACCTCATCATTATCTTTTTCATTATCAGAAGGTGAGCATTCACTACTAGGTTGAGTTTCAGCATCAGAGTATAGACTCCATTATCAGGAGGTTTTTCTACTTCAGGTTCATTAGAGGCATGCAAAGTCCTATCATTTTTATTCTTATTTTTCTTTTTAGGAGGACTATGTGCA
This sequence comes from Triticum urartu, assembly GCF_056163025.1. Lineage (NCBI taxonomy): Eukaryota > Viridiplantae > Streptophyta > Magnoliopsida > Poales > Poaceae > Triticum > Triticum urartu. Next base: position 465,314,638 of record NC_141878.1, read on the forward strand.
TCAGTAGTAGATCTTTGATTCTTGTTCAATTATTTTTGGATGTCCCTCGGGATAAAGTGGTTCCTGAGTCATTTTACCTCCTCTAGTTGCTACTCTACCAGCAAAGTCATGTATGTTATTGTTCATTTCATCTAGCAACTCTCTTTGAGATTTAGCAACTTGTTCTTAGTGAGTTTGAACCATAGAAGCATGTTTTCCCATAGCTCTAACATCATTTGAGATTCTAAATAACAAGTCACTCAAGCGAGCAATCATATCAGAATTGCATTTCAATTACTTCATAACATTTGCATTTAAGTGATCTTGTTTTCTCATGAAGTTTTCAAATTCATAAAGGCATTGGCTAGGGTGCACATTGTGACGATTGTCATTTTCATTGAACTTCATTAGATAATTTACCTCGACCACTTTAGTTGGTTGTGATGTATTAAGCCCATGTATTTCTTCGATATGAGGTAAATTTTTAACATCCTCGGCTTTAATACTTTTTCCTTCATAGATTTCTTTGTCTCTTGCATATCTTCAGGACTGAGATATAACATACCCCTCTTATTCGGAGTGGGTTTAACCAATTGTTAAGGAAGAGTCCAATATTCATAATTTTTTAATATATTATTCAAAAATTCTTCAACTTTCCCAATAGTTCGTTCCCTGGAAACACAACCAACACAACTATCTAGGAAATCCCTAGAAGCAGCGGTTTAGTCCATTATAGAAGATATCAAGTATTTCATTTTTCTTAAGAGGATGATCAGGCAAAGCATTAAGTAAATGGCAAAGCCTCCCCCAAGCTTGTGGGAGACTCTCTTATTCAATTTGCACAAAGTTAAATATTTCCTGTAAAGCAGCTTGTTTCTTATGAGCGGGAAAATATTTTTCAGAGAAGTAATAAATCATATCATGGGGACTACGCACACAACCATGATCAAGAGTATTGTACCAAGCTTTGGCAGCACCCTTTAATGAGAAAGGAAATAATTTCGGAATAAAGTAATAGCAAGTCTTCTCATCATGAGTAAAAAGGGTGGCTATGTCATTCAACTTAGTAATATATGCCACAACAGTTCCAGTTTCATAACCATGGAAAGGATCAGATTCAACCAAAGTAATTAACTCTAGGTCGACAGAGAATTCATAATCATTTATCATCAATAAAGATTGGTGAAGTAGCAAACTTAGGATCATATTTCATTCTAGCATTTAGAGATTTTTCCTTATACTTGCATAATAATTTCTCTTGATCATCTCTATCCCTACAGGCAAGAATATCTCTAGTTGTCTCCTCACTCATAACATAACCTTCTGGTACCTTAGGCAATTCATATCTAGGAAGGCTAGTAGTAGCAGGTGTTTCTGGAGTTTCAGTTACAAGCTCATCATCAGATTCAACAATGTCATGCTGTATTACTCTAGCAATTTGTTCATCAAGAAAATAACCAAGTGGCACATCATTATCGTCAAGCAAGGTACTAGCATCATCATAAGAATTATCCATAGTAGAAGTACAATCATCAATAACTTGTGACATATCAGAATTGATAGCATGTGGTGGTGTTGCAAGTTTACTTATAACAGAAAGTGAATCTAAAGTAGAACTGGATGGCAGTTCCTTACCTCCCCTCGTCCTAGAGGGATAAATCTTAGTCTTAGCATCCTTTAGATTCTTCATAGTGATAAATTGATAGTAATCCCAAGTGACTCAACAAATATAGCTATGCTCCCCGGCAACGGCGCCAGAAAAATGTCTTGATAACCCACAAGTATAGGGGATCACAACAGTTTTCGAGGGTAGAATATTTGAAGGTATTAGCAGCTGAGTTTTCAATTCAACCACACCTAGAGATTAATTATTTGCAGCAACATGATCAGTAGCAAAGTAATATGATAGTTTTGATAATAGTGACAAAAGTAACAGTAACGGTTACAATGATAGCAACAGTTTTGTGGCAAGTGCAATAGTAACGATAGCAATGGTAACTAAGCAAGAACAATATAAGATAAATTCGTAGGCATTGGATCCATGACTTGTCGGATGATATTCATCATGAGACAATTATAACCTAGGGCGATATGGCACTAGCTCTAGTTCATCAATATAATGTAGGCATGTATTCCGTAAATAGTCATACGTGCTTATGGAAAGAACTTGCATGACATCTTTTGTCCTACCCTCATGTGGCATCAGGGTCCTATTAGAAACAAAGGGATATTAAGGCCTCCTTTTAATAGAGATCCGGAACAAAGCATTAACATGCAGTGAATACATGAACTCCTCAAACTACGGTCATCACTGGGAGTGGTCCCAACTATTGTCACTCCGGGGGTGCCGGATCATAACACGTAGTAGGTGACTATAACTTGCAAGATCGGATCTGGAACATGGATATAATAGTTATAACATAAACGGTTTAGATCTGAAATCATGGCACCCTGGCCCAAAGTGACAAGCATTAAGCATGGCAAAGTCATAGCAACATCGATCTTAGAACATAGTGGATACTAGGGATCAAGCCCTAACAAAACTTACTCGATTACATGATGAATCTCATCCAACTCCTCACCGACCAGCAAGCCTACGAAGGAATCAATCACTCCCGATGGGGAGCATCATGGAATTGGCGATGTAGAAGGGTTGGTGATGACGCAAAATTAAGATCCCCCTCTCCGGAGCCCCAAACGGACTCCAGATTTGGCCTCCCGATGAAGAACAGGAGGTGACGGTGAGTCCATCTCGTGGGTTGCGATAATTCTTTCTCCCTAATTTTTTCTAGAAAAATAGGTATTTATGGAGTTGGAATCAGGGTCAGCAGGCCACCAAGTGGTGACAACCCACATGGGCGCGCCAGGAGAGGGGCGCGCCCTGGTGGGTTGTGCCCACCCACGTGCCCCTCCGGTGGGTCTTGGCTCTAGAAATTCTCTTTATTTATATGAAAATTCCTCGCAAAATTTCATTCCATTCCGAGAACTTCTATTTCTTCACAAAAACAACACCATGGTAGTTCTGCTGAAAACAACGTCAGTCCGGGGTTAGTTTCGTTCAAATCATGCAAATTAGAGTCCAAAACAAGAGGAAAAGCATTAGGAAAAGTAGATACGTTATAGACGTATCAGAGGGATCAGCTCCCGGCCTTGTTTTCCCTATAAAAGGGGATGTAGGCGGGAGCGTAGGTTTATACCAATCTTCCCGCTGGTCTTCTAGTGTTGTATATCCGTTTTGGTGTGGGGTGGGGAAGCAGGGCGTGACCATGCCTTTGCTGGGATAGGATCCCCTTCCTTTCTCACACAAAGCAATCGTCCTGGAGCAATGGCCTGATGCTTATCATGGATCGAAGGGGCCTCAAGAGGATGCGCGGGCGGCGCGGTGGTAGCGCCGGACGTAGCGGCTTCGGTGTGTTCGCCACCGTGCCGCCCATGGCTATATTCTATGTGATGGGCTATAAGAGAGACACCACGTCGGAGCCCATAATGGGCACAGGGCGCGGTAGTCGACCGTGGCCTATCCCTCCTTCTCCTGTGATGTCAAGGGGAGACTGTGGGAGCGGTTCACCGTCGATGACGGCAGATCCCCTCTTTTGGTGTGTTGTTCATCTTGTGTCTGGGTAGGTTCATCGTACCCGTGCATGCCTCTTCAGGGGACGGCATCCTTCTTGCTTCGGGTCGTTGGAGATGACCATGCTCTTTGTGGGGCCCTTCAGAGCGCCTGGTGTCTGTCCTGGCCGCTATGGTGGGGGCTTAAGCAACGACGGTCGCTCCCCCATTAGCGATAGCGGCGAGGAAGGTGGCGGCAACCCACGACGCGTCAAGAGCAAGGACGACCGCTCTAACAAGGTGTGATTGCTGGCAGCACCATCATCACCGGCTTGGCCTTCGGTAGCGCCACCATCTGCACCTACCCTCCGGTTTCTTCTTCCCAGCCCAGGAACGGTGCCATCCTGATCCTGGGGAGGCGTCGAATCCCAGCTAGGCCTTCCCTCCGTCTCCTTCGTCTCCCCCCTGCAATTTCAAGGAGGGAGGGATAGGGCAAAGGCATCGTGGAGCACTTATCTTTTTTCAATCTAAAATATGTAGGCACTTGCCAAACTTTAGTCTAAATTATGTAACCTTCTTTACCCATGTTTGTGTTCTGCAAGATCTGTACTTGTCAATCAGCATATTAATGAAAAAGATAAGCATTGTCGGGTGCTTGTGCGTGTAACGTGTCCATGCTGAGGTGAAATGCTTCTATACATACAAGTAAACAAGTATTCCTCGGCATGCTATCCTACCGGTACCCTCGGTTCGTTGCCGTAGAGTTAGGCCTACCGGGCACAATTCATAAAGAGGGACCAGCCCCCCACCAAACCTTTTCCGCTAAAGGCCACTGCAACCATCCTAATGGAAGCAATGTTTGATTCTATGGATGGGAGCACCTAAGTTTCAAAGGTGGCGAGGTTTTCATATGCACAAGTGTCTACTTACAGAACATGTATGGATAAGAGAGAACTTATCTATTTTGGCTTGCCTTCTCTTCTCTTCTTCGGGACCAAGTCCACGGTAAGAGCCCTGTAGCCTAGTGCAGATGAAAATGATGCCACATGCGATCTTATCTACATGATCATGCTATGCTCATGATATGCTTATGCATGCATGCGATCTTCTTTGGGGGGGGCCAACGCTTTGTTTATTTCTCTAATGCTCAGGGTCAGCGCTTGGCTTTGCACAAAGGGTTAGATGCAACTTCAGCAAAGCTTGTACAAAAGGGTGGCTGCCGGGCAGGGGCCGACAGCCATGGCTTACGGGTAGAACTTACGGAGATGCTCAATATTCCATGAGTTCTGGAACTGAATGTCATATCCGGTCTCCAGACAGACTGTGTCGGGTCTGGTGACTCGTACTACCCGGTAAGGGCCTTTCCACTTCGGCGTCAACTTGTTTGTACCCTTGGCGGACTGAATGCGCCTATGGACAAGGCCGCCTTCCTCAAAACTCCGGGCATGAACCCTGCGGCTATGATAACGACGGAGGGCTTGGTGGTAGCATGCAGCACGCGTAGTAGCCCAGAGACGGATCCCCTCAAGTAGCACAACGTTGTCACGCAGGTGTTGTTCTTGCTCCACTTCATCGTAGGCAAGCACTCGAGGTGACCCGTATATGAGTTCCGTGGGGATAACTGCTTCTACCCCATAGACTAGGGAGAAGGGAGTCTTCCCAGTAACTCAATTTGGTGCCATTCTGAGGGACCAAATAACCACCGGCAGCTCGTCGATCCATCGCCTGCTGCACTTCCGCAGCTTATAAAATGTACTCATCTTGAGTCCTCGCAGCACTTTAGCGTTCGCCCTCTCAGCTTGCCCGTTGCTCCTTGGATGAGCAACTGAGGCAAATGAGATTTTGCTTCCAAGGGCATGAACGTATTGCATGAAGGCACAACTCGTGAATTGGGTGCCATTACCGGTGATGATTCGAGCAGGGACTCCGAAGCGGCACACCAACCATTTCAAGAACTTGATAGCTGACTGTGCAGTCACCATTCTCACGAGCTCTACTTTTGGCCACTTTGTAAACTTGTCAATTGCAACGAACAAGAATTAAAAGCCCCCGGTAGCACGGGGGAAGGGGCCCAAGATATCGAGCCCCTAGACCGAAAACGACCATGACAAAGGGATTTTTTGGAGAGCTTAAGCAGGCTGATGGATATTCTTGGAATGGAACTGGCAGGCCTCACACTTGGTGACTAGCTCGATGGCGTCTTGGAGGGTTGTGGGCCAGTAGAAACCTTGCCAGAAAGCTTTCCCAACCAAGGCCCTAGATCCAATGTGGGAGCCGCACATACCCTTGCGTATCTCCACCAGCAGTTCCTTTCGTTCTTCCCGGCAGATGCACCTCAATTTCACACCATTGGGCCTTCTTCTGTACAGCATGTCATCGACAAACTGATACATCCTAGCCCTTTGGGCTACTCTTTCAGCTTCTTCTTGCTCCTCCAGAAGTTCTCCTGTTTGGAGGAAACAGACGATATGTCGTGCCTAAGTTGGAGCCTCAGGCTCGCCAACGAGGACTAGCGGCACCTCCTCATTCATGAAAGCGCACTCCTCAACCCCAGAGGTTGGTAGTTTGGCGGGACGATGTAACTTAACGATTGAAGGGAGTTGCTCCCACCAAGCTCTCTGCTGGGGGCTTCGGGGAGCTCTGCCGGGAGAGGCTTGCCGACGTCTGGTTTCCTCCTTTTTCTGCCAATCATTGTCGGAGATACAGAGGGTTGACTCAGATGGAGAACAAAAGTCTCTGGTTCCACATGGAGTTTTTGCGCTGCACACTTTGACATATTATCAGCAATGCTGTTTTCCACACGTGGTACGTGCTCTGTTTGCAATCCATCGATGCGCTCCTCCAACTTTCTCACTTCCTTGACGCATGCCTCCATCAATGGGCTTTGGTAATCCTTATTTACTTGTATCACCACCTATTGTGAATCTCCATGGATGATCAGCTTCTTGATTCCCAGTTTTGTTGCAATCCTGAGCCAGGCAAGGAGCCCTTCGTACTACGCAGTGTTGTTGGTAGCATTCTCCCGGGGAAAATGCATTTGAACGACGTACTTGAGGTGCTCCCCAGTGGGAGCAACAAGAAGCATGCTAGGTCCTGCACCTTGCAGGGAGAAGGTGCCATCAAAGTACAACCTTCAAATCTTTTAGCATAGCATCCGCCTCAGAGGTCCACTCCACAGGTCCTGCCTTCTTCAAGATTTGGAAGAAAGGCAAGGCACGCTTGGCAGACTTGGAAAAGAACCTATTCAGCGCGGTAACGCATCCAGTCAAATGTCTCACGTCCTTAACTGTCTTGGTGCTTGAATCTTCTCGATAGCCTTGATCTTGTCGGGGTTAGCCTCTATCCCCTGATGGGACACAAAGAAGCCAAGTAGCTTGCCGAAAGGAACGCCAAACACACACTTCTCTGGGTTCAGTTTCAAGTTGATCTTGCACAGGTTTGCAAAGGTCTCTTCGAAGTCACGAATGAGTGTTGATTTGTCCTTGGTCTTGATGACTATACCACCCATGTAAGCTTCAATGTTTCTGTGTAGCTGGGACTCAAAGCCAATCTATACTGCCCTTGCAAAAGTGGATCTGGCACTCTTCAACCCGAAGGGCATCCATACAAAGCAGTATGTGCCACATGGGGTTATGAACACAGTCTTCTCCTCGTCTTCCTTGGACATGAAGATCTGGTGGTATCTAGAGTATGCATCCAGGAAAGAAAGCAGGTCACACCCGGAGGAGGAATCCACAATATGGTCAATGCAAAACTAGGGAAATGGGTCCTTTGGGCATGCCTTGTTCAGATATGTGAAATCTCTGCAAAGCCTCCATTTCCCATTAGCCTTGCGCACCACCACGGGATTTGATAACCACATTGGATGTAGTACTCCTATAACCAGACCAGCTACATCAAGTTTCTTGATCTCCTCGGCAATGAACTGATGCCGCTCCAAAGCTTGCTTCTGGACCTTCTGCTTGACGGGCCGAGCATGTGGGTAGACAGCAAGGTGGTGCTCAATTACCTCCCTGGGAACACTGGGGATGTCAGACGGTTGCCAAGCAAACTCATTGACATTTTCCCGGAGGAAGGCAACAAGCGTGCTTTCCTATTTGTCATCAAGGGTGACACTGATAGTGAAGGTACCATCAATGCTAGCTAGCCCTGCCGGGACCTTTTTCAAAGTGGGTGCAGTAGCCTTGGATCTCTTGTTATTGGAACTCTCCGGCAAGTCATCAACAGACGTAGAGTACTCCGAAGAGGTACGTTTCCCAGATTCCTTGCTGGCATCCTTGATATCTCTCCTCTTTTTCTTGCTTTTCCTTGGCGAGAATAGTTGTCGGTGTCAAAACCGGCGGATCTCGGGTAGAGGGTCCCGAACTATGCGTCTAGGACGGATGGTAACAGGAGGCAAGGGACACGGAGTTTTACCCAGGTTCGGGCCCTCTTGATGGAGGTAAAACCCTATGTCCTGCTTGATTAATATTGAAGATATGGGTGTTACAAGAGTAGATCTACCACGAGATCAGAGAGGCTAAACCCTAGAAGCTAGCCTACGGTATGATTGTATGTTGTGATTGTTGTCCTACGGACTAAAACCCTCTAGTTTATATAGACACCGGAGAGGGTTAGTGTTACACAAGGTCGGTTACAAAGGAGGATATATCCATATACGTATTGCCTAGCTTGCCTTGCACGCCAAGTAGAGTCCCATCCGGCCACGAGACGAAGTCTTCAATCTTGTATCTTCATAGTCTAACAGTCTGGCTAATGGAGATAGTCCGGCTGTCCGGAGACCCCTATTCTAGGACTCCCTCACTAGCCCCTGAACCAGGCTTCAATGACGACGAGTCCGGCGCGCAGTTGTCTTCGGCATTGCAAGGCGGGTTCCTTCTCCGAATACATTATAGAAGAAGTTTGAATACGAGGATAGTGTCCGACCCTGCAAAATAAGTCCCACATTTCACCGTAGAGAGAATGTTTTCTTTGCAGATCTAATTTGCTGGCTTGTTTTGACAGCATGACGTCATGTCATGGCCCGGTGACTATTGGAACCGTTTCTTTTAACGAGCCCCGCACATAACGCGAGGCAGTTTTTTGACACGTCTTGTCAAAGCAGAGATCGTGTCCCCTTATTACGGGATTCTCATCAATACGGGCGTGGGTAACCCAACCGCCCCATCAATTGTGGCGCTTGGGGGATAAGCGAGTTTTACTAGGCAAGTGGGGACGTTTAATTTTGTCCGCCCATATAAAGGATAAGGATTCACCTTTTTATCCACGCCTTCTTCCTCCTCTGCTCATCCCCTCCCGCATACTCGAGCTCTAGCGCCCAAGTCCTCACTTCCATCTCAACCTTCTGCAACCATGTCCGGAGCGGGAGGCAAGTGGATGGTCTCCTCCATCACGGAGGGAGACGTCAAGAAACTGAGGAGAGCCGGATACCTGCATGACGATATCGCGCACCGGTTCCCAGATGAGGGAAAGCTCATCCCCACCCCCGAAACCCATGAGAGGGTGGTATTCCTCACCCATTTCCTCTGCAGACTGGGATTCCCTCTCCATCCCTTCGTCCGGGCAAGATGGCTGAAGACCTTCAATGTCAAGCCGAAGGTAGTAAGCAGCCGCCAGGCGGAGTGCGGAGGCGCCATGGTGGGCAAGATGCCCAACATCACATGGCTCGAGGGCACCTTCATGGACACCATAAAGGGGTGGCAATCGGGGTGGTTCTATATCACCGAGCCGCGCGACCCCGCATGGGTAGCGGCCCCCAAGTTTCGATCTGGCATTCCCATGCGGCTCACCTCCTGGAAAGAGAAGGGCCTGTCCTGGGGTAATTCAAAAGAGCTGACCGGACTACAGTCATGTATTCAGAACATGGTGGATAAGAAGCTCAAGCTTGTCAACATAGTCCAGGTTATGCTCGTTCGCCAGATACTCCCGTGCCAACAACGGGAGTTTACCTTGTGGGAGTTCAATCCGGCGCAGCACCGAACTCTGAACAGGCTCTTCGACACGACTCATGAAGATGCCTGGAGGGTGCTGTTCAAGGGCGCCGCGGTCCCTCCCCCCATTACTGAGGATCGCGGATTCAGCGCGAAGCGCCACCCCAGTGCGGTACGTTGTTTTACTTTCCATAGGATACTTGTTTTCTATATAGATTGATTCTATGCGGGATCTAAACTCCCGTGCTGTTAACAGGACTGGCAGAAGATGGCCGGACAAATCGACAGTCCGGCTCCCTTGCCCGAAGGTCCTGCAGACGCCCTTCTGGCGAAGATGTTGACTCCGGCCCCTTATAAGGTGCCGGAGAAGACCCAGAAGGCCAAGGGAGCTCGAAAGAGTTCCCGACGCCATGCGTCGTCGGACTCACCGTCTGATGAGTCTGCGGCGCACTCTTCCCCCGAAGACAAGGAAGAGGAAGAAGAGGCTCCCCAACCGACTGGGGGAGACAAGAAAAGGAAGGCCGCCCCAACTGGGGAGGCCGGAGGGTCCAAGAAGGGAAGGACGCTCCTTCCAGACAGCTCCACCGCCGCCGACGAAAGTGAAGACGAGTGGCTACCTAGGGCCAAGCCCCAGGGGAGATCGTAAGTATTCGGATACCAAAGTAACCCATAGGATTCCTTTGTCGCATTGCTTTCGCTAACGCCGTACTCAATTGTGCAGCCGCCCCGAGCCAATATCAAGGTATCCTCGGACGGCTCCCTGGGCGCGTCGGACATGGATAGCGATCCAGTCCCGACGGCCACCTCCCCTCATCCGGCCGACGACACCGAGGTGCTGTCTCAAGAGGCACCGGATCGGGGGGACAGTCCGGAGGTGCCTCAAGGAAAACTTCTGGACTCCAGGAGCCGAGGGGACGGGGTCCCCAAGAGCTCCGAGTTCGGCCCTCAGCCGAACACCGCGCCCGACCCTCCAACGGCTCCGAGCTCGGGAAGGCAGTCCCCTTCTAAGGGAGGTGAAACGCCTGTGGCGGTGACCTCTGTCCATCCAGAGGCGCCGGACACTATGTTGGAAGTGCTTCGCAGCGCCTCCATCGAGGAGGAGCACCGCACTATCATGAGTGCGGTGATCCAGAAGGTTCAGTCCGCCAAGAGCGGATTGACTGAAGCCTGTACTAGCCTTCTAACAGGCTTCGAGGTAAGTGTTCTAAAATGTAGTAGAAGTGCTACCGCATAGACAGTAGCCCCTGATGCTTTGTTCGGTGTTCACAAAGAAAAGCCGAACAGAGGATCAAATAATATCGCAGGGGTCTAATATAAGTATGTCAATATGCATATCAGGCTTCGCTGCTGGCATCCGCTGCACTAACTGCGGAGGTCGCCATACTGAAGGAGGCCCTCGAGGGGTCCCAGAAAGAGCTCGGCCTTGCTAAGAAGCATCTCGAGGAGAACAAGGGTAAGTAATACCCCGTCTATAGATATATGTATATAAAAAAGAACGCGATTGCAAAATGACAGGATCATTGTATGTTTTGCCAGGGGCCACGACCGAGGTGGCGACCCTGAAGCAAGCGCTGTCCCAGGACAAAGAAAAGGCGGCCGAGGAGCGCATCGAGCGAGAGAGGCACGAGGCTCGGGTGGGCGAGGTGCAGCAAGAGCTCCAGGCTCTCGTGACAAAGCACGAGGTGTTGGAGCTTGACTTGAAGACGAGAGAGTCTGAGCTTGCCGCGGCCCGTGAGAGCGCAAAGAGTGCCAAGGCCGAGGCCCAGAAGGCCCTTCAGGAGATCGACGCGATGAAGAAGATAGCGGCGGGTAAGGCTTTCTATATGCAAAGCAAGCATCCAACGGTGAATTACCGATTACTTACCCGAATCCGGAGCTCTTCAGGAGCATTCGCAGATTTGCCCCACAGTGTGTCCGATGCCGCACTATTCTACCAGGCCGAGGACGGAAGCTCAACGGAGAAGCTGTTCTGGTCTCAGTATGCTGAGGCCGAACATCCGGTGACAATGAGCGACCAACTGAAGCAGATGGCCGAGCTACATAAGGCAGCCGATCAGGCCATGAAGGGCTTCATAGTTCGGTTGTGGCCTGGTGACGCCCATACGAACAGCTTCTTCATCCTAGTGAGGCGGCTTGTGGATGCCTGCCCACGGCTGGAGGCGGTCAAGCAATCCGTCTGCATTGAAGGTGCACGCCGGGCCTTCGCCCGTGTAAAAACGCAGTGGGTCAAGCTAGACGCCGTGAAGCTGATCAAGGAGGGGCCGCCAGAGGGCAAGGAGCACCACCACCCCGAGATGTACTACGAGGGTGTTCTGCCGGGTGCCCGTCTTATCGCGGATGAGTGTTCGCAAAATGTAATATTTGAATGAGACTTGCTCGTTTTTTATCTGTGAGATGAAAACTTGTTTCATATGCGCTATGCAACTCTTGTGTGAATTTAAAATATTACCTTCTGTTTGGCTGTTTATCCAATCTGAGAGATGGCTAGTCCTCGGCTTCTGCCCCCATGCCGCTAGTGTTGGGGTGTTCGGGATAAACCTGAGCAATCTTGTTCCCCTATTTGGGTCCTTCGAGGGAGGTGCTCAGCACAACGAACAAGGCAACCAGACTAATATTGCTTTATCACTCTCACTTAGCAATAGAATTCTATAATTTTAAATTTTGGCGAAGCCCTGGTGTTCGGAAGGCCGAATTCGGGGCGCGATACACGCCTGTAAGACGGACGGAGCCGGCCCCTTGCCCTAAGCGGCATAAGTCTTTAGGGACTCTAAAAACCTCGCCGAACAGGGACCAGTTTCTTGCCTTATCATGACAGTCAGTTTTAGCTTTCTCTACTGAGGTGCTCAGCCTGGCAGAACCGGGGCACAATCGCAGTAGTTGTCCTAGCACTACCTTAGCCGATGGAGCGGAACATAAGGTACCAAAACATAGGAGCCGGGAAAACCCAACATTTGGCCAAAGACATGATTCGGAGCTGATGCATATAATGCTATAAGTTCGGGGTGCCACACTTGTGAAAGTGTTCAGACTTTTCACACCGTATTGTGGGTACGTAAGCCCCTGGTGCATTGGCCGTACCAGAGTGTACAGTTGCTAGGCGTCATTAATGAACACATAGATATGTATACATATAACAAAAATGCGATAATAGTCGTAATGTCATGCATTGTGTATTAGAAAATTGCATTAAAGCAGCGTGATCCAGATAGTGTAATGAGCAAAAGAGTAGGACTATGTCCCTTCCAAGGGCGAGCTGAGGAATTATATGAAATCTGTAATCCACCTGGGAATTCCATAGTCGTTGGCCTCCTTGGTTGCTCTATCATGTGTTCGGCAATGGAGCTGCCGGACAGTGTTTCCAGAGATTGAAGTCCTGAAAGAAAAGGAAAAATAACCAAATGGGAAGCCCCTGGTGCGGTTTAGGCCACGTTTTGGGACGTGCCGTATTTGTGCCTCCCCCTCCCCATCTGTGCCCATGGTATTTTTAATGCGTAATGATGTACGCGCGACATGAACAACGTCGTTGGGCTGGGATTGGGGTGGCCATCGTATTGCTACGCGAGCTCAGATCGTGCCAGGCGGTCTATTTGCCGATTGCCCCGAGTGCGCTTGAAGGTATCCGGGCTTTGAAACGCCGAACTGGGAGATTTCCTTGAGAGGCTGCTTTGCGCATCTGCTGCGAGGGCCGTGGTGTGCTCCTCTGTTCGGAGAGAGCGCTCTGTGTTTCCTTTGACTGTAATAACTCCGTGAGGTCCTGGCATCTTGAGCTTGAGGTATGCATAATGTGGCACCACATTGAATCTAGCAAATGCAGTTCGTCCGAGCAGCGCGTGATAACCACTGCGGAACGGGACTATATCGAAGCTTAACTCTTCGCTTCGGAAGTTATCCGGGGATCCGAAGACCACTTCCAGTGTAATTGAGCCTGTGAAGTGGGCCTCTACGCCTAGAATGACGCCTTTAAAGGCCGTCTTTGTGGGTTTGATCCTTGAGGGGTCTATACTCATTTTGCGCGCTGTGTCCCGTTAAAGCAGGTTCAGGCTACTGCCACCGTCCATGAGGACTCGAGTGAGGTGAAATCCGTCAATGATTGGGTCTAGGACCAGTGCGGCGAATCCGCCGTGACGGATACTGGTGGGGTGGTCCCTGCGATCGAAGGTGATCGGACAGGAGGACCAAGGGTTGAACTTTGGGGCGACTGGCTCCAACGCATATATGTCCCTAAGTGCACGCTTCCGCTCCCTCTTGGGGATGTGGGTTGCGTATATCATGTTCACCATCCGTACTTGCGGGGGAAACCTCTTCTGTCCTCTGGTGTGCGGCTACCGGGGTTCTTCCTCATCATCGCTATGCGGCCCCTTGTCATTGTTTTCGGCGATTAACTTGCCGGCCTGCTTGAACACCCAACAATCCCTGTTGGTGTGATTGGTTGGCTTGTCTAGAGTGCCATGTATTTGACACGAGCGATCGACTATACGGCCCAAGATGGACGGACCCGGCGTACTTTGCTTGAATGGCTTTTTCCGCTGACTGGGTTTAGAGCCTTTGAATCCAGCATTGACTACTGTATCCTCAGTACTTTCACCGTTAATGCGGCGCTTATGCTTGTTGCGACGTGACCTGCTCTTGCTGTCCTTGGTATCTGAGGTACCATGGTTCTTTGATATGTTGTTTCTGCGAGCCAACGAAATGTCTTCTCCCGCACAAAAGCGGGTCCTGAGTGTCGTGAGGGCTGCCATAGATTTCGGCTTTTCCTGTCCAAGGTGCCGGGCTAGCCACTCGTCTCGGATGTTGTGTTTGAAAGCCGCTAAGGCCTCCACATCTGGACAGTCGACGATTTGGTTTTTCTTTGTAAGGAACCGAGTCCAGAATTGCCTGGCCGACTCTTCTGGCTGCTAAATTATGTGGCTCAAGTCATCGGCGTCTGGTGGTCGCACATAAGTGCCCTAAAAGTTGTTGAGGAATGCGGCTTCCAGATCTTCCCAACAACTAATGGAGTCCGCTGGCAAGCTAATAAGCCAATGTCGTGCTGGTCCTTTGAGTTTTAGTGGGAGGTACTTGATGGCATGTAAGTCATCACCGCGGGCCATGTGTATGTGGAGGAGGAAGTCCTCAATCCATACCACGGGATCTGTTGTGCTGTCGTATGATTCAATGTTTGCAGGTTTGATACCTTCTGGGAATTGATGTTCCATTACTTCGTCTGTGAAGCATAAGGGGTGTGATGCGCCTCTATATTGGGCTATATCGCGACGCAGCTCGTATGGGTCCTGCCCGCTGTGTTCGGCCCGGCCGGATTTGCTTTTGCTATATGCGCATGATGTTTACCGTCTCGTAGAGTGGTGCGCCCTTGTGATCCGTATATCGATCTTGAAAGCCTTGCTTTGTCCTCCAATATGTCTCGCAGGTCTGGCGTATCTCCCCATGCCTTTTTATTTGGATGGCGTTGGGGCGGAGGCTGAGCTTTCGGCATGAATGCCTCTCTATTGCAGCCATGAGGTGGCCGATCAGCCATATCATACGCTTCTTCCTCCAGTCGGGGTAGTAACCTGCGCGTTGGGTAACTCTTGGAGGGACTCTCGAGTTTATATTCCTCGGCTGCGAGGACTTCAGTCTATTTGTCAATAAGCAGATCTTGATCAGCTTGAAGCTGCTGCTGCTTTTTCTTCAAGCTATTTGCCGTGGCCATAAGCCTGCGCTTGAAGCGCTCTTGTTCGACGGGATCCTCTAGTACGACGAATTCATCATCGCCGAGGCTTGTCTCGTCTTCGGAGGGGGGCATGTAATTGTCATCCTCCTCCTCTCCGCCAGCCGCTCTCTCAGGAGAGCTGGCACCTTCATCCTCCTGATCTAACTCTTGCTGGAGGGGGTTTTCGTTGTCTTCGGCGCTATCCGGGGTGTTATTATCTCCTGCGCCGGTACCACCACTTTTGCTTTGGCGGGACTGAGAGCGGCGCCGCTGACATCGGCGCTTGGGTTGCTTCTTGGAGGGGTCATCCTCTGCTATCTCGTCGCCGTTGCCTTCATTGGGTGTATCCACCATGTATATGTCATACGACAAGGTGGCTTTTCAGTGCCCTATAGGTGCTGGTTCATGTTCGTCTCCTACATCGTCGTCCATATCGTCGATGTCTTCGCAGTCGAAGTCGAGCATGTCGGTTAAATCATCGACAATGGCTACAAAGTGGGTGGTGGGTGGGCGTCGAATTTCTTCGTCGTCCGTATCCCAGTCATGTTGGCCATGATCCGGCCAGGGCTCTCCTGACAAAGAGAGAGACCTTAGTGAATTCAGAATGTCGCCAAAGGGCGAGTGCTGAAAGATGTCCGCGGCGGTAAATTCCATGATCGGCGCCCAGTCGGATTCGATTGGTAGGGGCGTGGATGGTTCGGGGTCCGGAGGAGAGTCCGGCACCTTGGAGTCACGGGCTGCGGAGAGGATTATGCTGGTGTTTGGCTCGATCGCCGTCGAGACTGCAGCCCCTGAGGCGGTGTCTAGCCACTCGTCCTCGATTGGCGCAGTTGGCTCCGAGCTAAGGGTCGGACCTGGTGTGGGCGCGGCCTCTGGAGTACCGTCCGGTGGCAGAGCTAGGTCATGCCCATCGAGACAGCGCGGCGCGCCCGGCTGTGGCTCGAATCCGTCGAAGATGAATTCTTCGCGGATGTCGGCCGTGTAGTTCAAACTTCCAAATCTGACCTAATGACCAGGGGCATAGCTTTCAATCTTCCCCAGATGGCCAAGCGAATTAGCCCGCATTGCAAAGCCGTCGAATACGAAGATCTGTCCAGGGAGAAAGTCTCACCCTGGACCGCATCGCTATCGATGATAGTAGGAGCCATCAAGCCTAACAGCGACGACACAGAGGAACTCTCAATGAAAGCACCAATGTCGGTGTCAAAACCAGTGAATCTCGGGTAGGGGGTCCTGAACTGTGCGTCTAGGCCGGATGGTAACAGGAGGCAAGGGACATGAAGTTTTACCCAGGTTCGGGCCCTCTTGATGGAGGTAAAACCCTACGTCCTGCTTGATTAATATTTAAGATATGGGTGTTACAAGAGTAGATCTACCACGAGATCAGAGAGGCTAAACCCTAGAAGCTAGCCTACGGTATGATTGTATGTTGTTATTGTTGTCCTACGGACTAAAACCCTTCGGTTTATATAGACACCGGAGAGGGTTAGGGTTACACAAGGTTGGTTACAAAGGAGGAGATATCCATATATGTATTGCCTAGCTTGCCTTCCACGCCAAGTAGAGTCCCATCCGGACACGAGATGAAGTCTTCAATCTTGTATCTTCATAGTCTAATAGTCTGGCTGTCCGGAGACCCCCTATTCCAGGACTCCCTCAATAGTGGCTTCCACGGCATATGCCGCGACTACTTCCCGTACATCTTGTCCATGCATATGATTGCATCTTTCTCGTTTGATGTAATGGAAATAACGCCTATCAGCCCTGGCATCTTCAGGGTGTTGTAGGCATAGTGTGATGCCACCATGAATTTGGCCAGAGTTGGGTGACCAAGGATTCCATTGTATGGCAGGGGAGGTCGACCACATCAAACACGATCTTCTCAGTCCAGTAATTCAACCCCCCCGGAATGTCACCAGTAGTGTGATTTTCCCCTTAGGACGACTCCTACCGGGGTTGATCCCTTGAAACGTGCCAGTAACCTTGAGCTCTTCCTTTGTTGTCTGAAGTTTTATGTTGACCTTTGGAGAAATCAGATTCAACCTAGCCCCGCTGTCAACCAACATCTTTGTGACCTTGAGGTTGCGGATTGTTGGTGAGACCAACAGCGGCAAGCACCCTACTGCGGTGGTGCGGTTAGGGTGATCCTCTTCATCAAAGATGATGGGCGTGTGAGACCACTTGAGAGGCTTTCGAGAATCTGTCGCTGGCTCCACGGCATTGACCTCACACACCCACTATTTAAGTTGGCGGTGAGAGGAGTGCAAAGATGCACCCCCGTCAATGCATAGGGTGTTAGTGGCTTTTTGGAAATTCTACTCGCTGGTTTTGTCTTCATCTCCTCCATCACTCTCGTCATCACAATCCTTCTTCTCGCGACCCTTGGAGGGTTTTCCTTGATTCTGAGGAGCCTTGCCGGGGTGACCCAGTCTGCTGCCTCACCAGTTCCCGCCAACGCCATCTTGGTCTTTCTCCTTATCACGCTTCTTGTACTCAGCCCTCTGCTTCTTGACGAGCTGCTCAACCTGATGACACTCCTAAAGATCGTGGCCCTTGGTCCGATGGATCTTGCAGTACGGCCAATCACCCTTCCCAGTCTACTCGTCAGCCACGGCTTCTCAGCAACCAACGCACGCGGCAACTTTCTTGTTGGGAACCTCGGTCTTGGCCTACTTGTCGGTACTAGGTGCGCTCGATCCTTCAATGGTCATTACTACCTTATGTTTGCGCTTCTTGTTGCGCTTCTTGCCCTTCTTATTTTGATTGGTGGCGTCGTCGTCGTCCTCTGAGTCAATGTCGACGCCGTCTCCTTCTCTAGGGAGTCACCTCCCTTCCTCCACCTGAGCACACTTATCCACCAGGGTGTATAGCACTTTCGCAGTCTTGGTCAATCGAACGTTCATCTTAGAACGTATCGGACGATTGCGCATGTTGGACTGGAACGCGAATATCACAACTGCCGAGTGGATGTCTGGAATGTTCCTGGGTACTCGCCTGAATCTCTACATGTACTTCCACAAACTTTCTCCCTCTTTCTGCAGGAGTAGCTGCAAGTCGCTGGGCCGCCCTGGCTCTTGATGGCCGCCCATGAAGGCGCTAACAAACCCATGGCATAGCTCAGCCTAGGTCAAAATGGAGTTCTCCGGTTGGTGCATCAGCCAAGACCTCACATTTGGCTTGAGTGACAAAGGGAAGTAGTTGGCGAACACCTTCTCATCTCTTCTCCGGCAGCTTGAACAATGATGGTGTAGATGCTCCAGAAGCCAGGTTTAGTCTCCCGTCATACTTCTCTAGTATTTCTAGCTTGAATGTGCGAGTGGTTGGCCAACGCACTTCCGCAACTCATGAGTGAAGGAGGCGCACCCAACATTGAAAGGTAAGTACCCACCTTCACCGAGCATGGGCTCGTCGATGTTAGGGCCATTGCGCCTATTAGACTGGTGGCGGGTGCCGCGGCGTTGTTCGATGGTGACGCGCGCACCTTCCCTCCGCCTGTCTTCCAAGGCTCACCGCTGGTCCCGCCACGCTCGTGGGTCGGATGATGTCATCGAGACATCGTTGGGTTCTTGGTCGAGTGGCTGTAGTTGCGGCCCTTGCACTGGTTGCCGTGAAGGGGACTGCACCGTGGGGGTGGCCCCTTCGGGACAGCCAGCAGCTCGGGCCGTTGTCGCCGCCTGAGGAGGCTGTGATGGGCACAGTCGCTGCGATCGTCCCGCCTCGGTGAAACCAATCAGACTCTGGATGGTGGCTCTCCACTCATCCATCTGATCGGCTACCGACAAACATCTCAACAGGAGTTGGGCCCGCGCCATGGCCTCTGAAGCAGTGTTAGGTATGGGTGACGATGCAGATCATAGCATCACCTGGCTTCTGACGGTGATGGTAGTGGGAGCACCATACTCTCGTCATCGCGAACCAGTCGCCAGGGTGGCGTGGTGAGGAGGCGGATGTGCTTGGGGTCGGTGGCTATGTTTAGTGCATCGGCCCTGTTGGCCCGCCCCCGAGTGGCGCGTGCCCTAGGGCCGCACACGCATCTAGGGCGGCCGGGGGGTCACGATTCGCCCCAGAGCGAGCGCCACTGTTGTGGCTGCGTCCTTAGGTGGGGCAGATAGGAGAAGTAGAAACGATATCTCCCCACGCACCTTGTGGAGCGTGGCTGCTGGGATGCTGCTGATGCTGTCCTCCTCCGGTGATTCCTACTCCTGCTTCGATCTTAGGGGAGGCGGTGATGACGCCGCCTGTGCCGACCACGTCCCCCGCAGCGTCCATGTCTTTGGATGTCCTCGTGGCCCTCGCGGCGTCGGCGGCCGTGTGTGAAGGGGCCTTCAAGGTGGCAGGTGGGTGTGGATCCAATAACAAGTTCGGAGTACTTGTCAGACGAGTAGCTCACCACTGTCAATTTCGGATCAGAAATGACATGGATTCTTGTTGGACCGTCTTGATCAACTACAAGTAATCTCTCAAGTGCAGGTGTGTCCTCAATGACCATACCATGGTACACATCTTGTGATGTCTTCCCGCCGCACCAGCAACACACATAAATAGTCCAGAGAGTCATGGAGGTGATGTGGAAGGTACTCAACCCATTGATCGCGTGAAGCCGAAGGTACTCGAGTGCACTACAGCCATGGAGCAGGCGCTCCATGTCACGTTTGAGAGGCAGACAGCGACGAAGTGGAGGTGCTTCAGTAGTGGTAGAATAAGAGCGGGCGCGTCATTAAAAGGGGATGCCAGTTCCTGAACTTGGCGGTGCGCAGCATGGGCGCGAGGCGGAGTGCGGACATTGCCAGCGACCGCATATGCCCATCATCAAAAGTGAGCTCCTCAAGCTGATCTAGGGCGGGGGGAACCAGTCATCAAGCTTGGATCGGTCCTTGCCGCTGGAACGGGACTTGCCCATTCTAAGGCCTCTGGTTGGGCCAAGGTGACTACCAAGGATCTTGGAGAATGCATCCAAGCTTTTGCGATAGCCATGGCAGAGCTCGTGGCTGTCGATGAAGTCGAGAGGGCTGGACTTCCATAGGGGGTGCCACCGCCGGGAAAGGACAGTTGTCCGCGCCCCATATTTAATTGGGAGGAGGGATATGATGACTGTCAACATATCATCGGGGAGGCTGCTGATGAAGTCTAGGCCTGCTAGAGTCACTTGCGATTCTAGCTCGCCCCGCCTCTGCTTGTTGGCAACCACGTTCTCCACCTCCGAGGTCTCCTTGTCAGCGGCGCTTTCTGATATAAATGGGAGTATAGGGTATATTTAGTTAAAATAGGGCAATAGAAAAGTGTATTGGTAACTAGAAGTAATTAGGTAGGAATATAGTAAGAAAAGGGAATAACAGCTTGTTGCTTAAATACTACACAATTAATTTGACATTGCTGGGTAAGTCAACATGCAGATAGTTGAAAAGAAAATTTACTTAGAACAAAGTCTGGACGGATGATTTTGTCGGGGAAGTTAGCATATATCTCTTGACCAAGCCCTTTTATGTGCAGTGCAATTTTAGTGCCAGCTTTTAGTACATAAAACATATAAATTTCTTTCCAAAAGCCAGTGCCAAAATAGGAGTCACCACGTTCATCAAGTCTTACAGTAGCAACGATTGTAAATCCATGGTTTGTGTGCAGTATGACATCCACGCAGTCTTGATCTATGTAAAGGGAAAGATTGTGCACTACATAATCTGTTGCATAGCAAGGGATGCGCTGCAGAAAATGGTAGGATTGTTAAATAAAATATGGTAATGTGCAAATATGGGCCCAAATTGAAAGAACTATACAACAGTTGAAATTGAAGGAAAAAATCTATAACTAAACAGATAGGGGTAAACATGATGTCATGGAAATATGAGAGTAATCGAAATAATAATACATCAATAATTTTCCTAATATAGAAAGAAGAGGGGGGAAATCCCCTTTGACGTATATGGTGCATGTGGCACCTTTTATCCAAATTTAGCAATATTTAGAATATGTACAGGAAAGTAGGCCATGCCAACCGATTTAGGGTGAGATTGAACATACCGCGTGCGTCATCAAGTTATCTGGTACGGTGAGATGGAATCTCTGGCGGAGGTCGCAAAGTCCTGAAGTATCGGCACACTGTACATTCTATGAATGAAAGAAAACCCTCAAAATAGCTCGAATAAAAATGAATTCACGGTGATTTCTGCCGGGTGATTAAGGGAGGTGGATGAACTGGGATAAGAGATGAGATAATATCTCATTAAATTAGTTACCTTCTTGTCCATGAGAAAGAACCCTCAGTACGGCAGATTCCCCAACCGAGCAGAGCTGGGTCGACCGCGAGCAGCGTTGAGAAAGTCAACAGCGATAGGCAGCGGCAAGCGGAAGTGGTGAAATGCGGTGACCTTTGCTGGCAGCCTGGCGGCGGCAGGCGTCGAGCTAAGTGTTTACAGTCACGATAGGTGGTTCCATGGCATAGACGCGGAGGAGCTTGTGCATGTGTGAATGGGGGCCGGACGGGGTGTCACAGCCCTAGAGTTAGATTGCAATTAGTTTTATAAGCATTCATGTCATCATGTTTAAATTTTAATAAATTTGAAATGGGGATTGATAAAACCTGGCACAAATGCAATTCAAATAGGTTCAACCAAAATATTTTCAATGACCTCAAAATATCCTTTTAAAATGTTCATGATTTATGGAAAAAGGTGAAAGCCTCTACCAGAGATGATGCATATTTTTCCAGGACATTTTGGTCATTGAATTAAACCATTATGGTATTTGAGTTGGAGTATAAAAGTTACCATTAAATATTGGTTGCTCTAAATATTCTGAAATTTATTGTGTGGTTTGAAAATAATTCAAATATTCCTCACAAAAATTTACAGAATTAACCAAAGTGTTTTGGTTGGTATTTTATTTGCAAACATAAAGCAGAGAAATAGAAAAACAGAAAGAATTAGAAAAAAAGAGAGAGAGAGAGAAAACCCACCTGAGGTTACCTGCACAGCCCATCTGGTGGCCCACTTATCTGGCCCAGCCCACCAGAGCCGCCACCGTCTCCCACCTCGCGCCAGAAGGATGCGAGGCGTGTGGCCACCGTGCACCGGCACGCGCCCGGCCACCTCCTCCCTCCCTCCCTGCCTGGCTCCTCCTCGACGCGTCCGGACGACGCCACGCGATCCCCAGAGCCGTCTGGCTCCCCCTCTCTCTCCCCCGAACGCTCTCCCCCTCCTCTGTTCTTCCCGCCCGAACGCCTCCGTCGCCACCGCTCGCCACCACCGCGGACACCGCAATCCCGACGACGCCCTGAGATGCCCAACAGCTCCGCCTAGTACCCCTCTTCCTCCTCGTCGAGTTGTGCAACGCCGGACGCCCCCAAGCCCACTGACCAACCCTGCGGAACCGCTGTGAGCTCCTATACCCCTCGCCCCTCTCCCCATCGACGTGTTCGTCCTCTTGCAATGTCTTCCACCTCGGCCGAAGCTCGATGCCACCGTCCATGGCGCCGCCGCGGCCACAGCTGCTGCCACCCACGTCCGAGCTCATCAGCGCGCTTAGCGCACCCCTAGGAGCATGATGCACTCACCAGCTCCTCCCCTGGTGCTCTGTAGCCCCGTTTCCATCGACATCCAAACTCCGGCACCGCTCCGCTCGTTGGTGCCGTCGACTCCGGCCACCCCGGCCCCTCTCGTGTGCTTCCCTGGATGCGGTGCACGCCCAGCTCCACGCAGAGCCCCTCCGCCATCCTTTTGGTCGCCTGAGGGCGAAACCCGAGCCTCCGCCGTGCGTGCTATCGCCGGCGACGAGCCGCTGGCGTGTTGGGCCTGTTGACCAGGTTTGACCTCCCCTGTGTCATTGACATGTGGGGCCAGCCCCAGCTAATTACCTAGTTTAGGTTTAACTAAAATAGGATTAGCCCTATGACACTGACACGCGGGCCCCATGGTCCAGTTTTGACCTGGACCAAGCCGTTGACCTGCTAACGTCACTGTGAGGTCATGTTGACGCAATAATTCCTTTCTGGAATTTAAATAAATCTTAAATGATTTATTATTTCCAGAAAATATCCAAAACTTCAAAAATTCATAGTAATTCAACCGTAACTCCAAATCAAAGAAATTATATGTGAAAAAATATCAGAAAAATCCAATCTATCCATTTATGCTACTTCCATGCATGTTCAACCAACGTATCCCCCTGTATAAGTGAAAACATGATAATGGCATTTTAAATACCCCTTATGGAGTTTGCATATGAACCCTTGGTTCATATGGACTTCATTTAAATTATTGCTAGATGCATTATTACAAATCATAGCATATTTACATGTCATGATCATGCATCATATTGTCGCATTTGCATTAATTGTGTTCTTTCTGTGTTTGCCGGTGGTTGTCCCCTCTCCATAGACGTGTTCTGACGATGAGTTCGATGACACCGATGAAGAGCTATATTATCTTCAGAAGTTCCAGGCAAGCAAAACCCCCTTGTTCATTCCGATACAATCCCACTCTCTCGCTACTGCTCTCTTTTACTACATTAGGACAACAGCGATTCAACTGTTACATGCTGCGGTAGTTGAACCCCTTTCATCTGCATGACCTGTCATTGCCACAGTAAATAGATGAAACCCACTAGCATGAGCAGGAGTTGTTTTGAGCCCTGATGTGCCTACTCATTCATGCTTGTTTGTCATGCCTGCTATTGCTTAGAGTTGTGTCAGGTCTGATTCATCGGGGATGAATTGGAAAGTTGTGAACATGTCCTACTGTGTGTGAGCTAAGTGTGTTGAACACGATTTGGTAAAGGTATCGATGAGAGGCCATGTAGGACTACATGGTGCGTTGTTTCATTGGAACCATCCTTAACCACCGAGATCTGTATGTGTGATTCAAGAACCAGCTACTACCATGCATTGGGCCCGAAACCAATGGACCCTCTCGGCTTCTAGTCCTCTGTCCAGGAGTTGCAATTAGTTTCTGGTGTTTATAGGATATGTGTTGGCGGTCGTGCGTAGCACTGACCCTAGGGGTGGGCTATGATGCGGTAGATACATCGTGGCACGGTGTACCGAGTCGCCCGTTTGGTGTCCCGGGAACCCTGTACACATCGTTCGGGCCGTATGTGGAAACCTCGGCCGGACTCCCTGCGGATGGAACCTGGATAGGCGATAAACCTGGACTAGAGACTTGAGTGTTTAGGTAGGCCGTAGCCAACACCCTCGTTGGGCTTCCGATTGAAGGTTTCCGAGTACATGTCGTGCAAACGGCGGTAAGTGGTGAGAGCGTGTGTGAAGAAGTACACCCCTGCAGGGTTAACATCATCTATTCGAATAGCCGCGTCCGCGGTAAAGAACTACTTGGTTGCCTGTACAGTTCATAGATAACTTGAAGTGGATACTCTAAAACTTGCAAGATAATTGTGAGTGCTATGGATGGCCTTCTCATAGGGAGACGGGAGCGGATCCATAGTGGTGTATTGAATGGTTGACGGTGTCCTGGACTAGGGGTACTCACCACGTCGTCTCCCGATCTATTAGATTGAGCCGAGGACCCCCGTGGCCGTATACTCATGGGCCAGTTCGGACGGCTACCGCATACAAGGAAGATTCCACAAGACTTGGCGATCAAGACAAGGACTTCTCCCCACCGGCGTATTCGGCTAGGACTCTTGTTATCCTAGGCCTCCGGTGCATTATATAAACCGAGGCCAGGCTAGTTGATAGATATACAATATATACAACAATCATACCATAGGCTAGCTTCTAGGGTTTAGCCTCCTTGATCTCGTGGTAGATCTACTCTTGTACTACCCATATCATCAATATTAATCAAGCAGGCCGTAGGGTTTTACCTCCATCAAGAGGGCCCGAACCTGGGTAAAACATCGTGTTCCCTGCCTCCTGTTACCATCCGGCCTAGACGCACAGTTCGGGACCCCCTACCCGAGATCCGCCGGTTTTGACACCGACATTGGTGCTTTCATTGAGAGTTCCGCTGTGTGATCGACAAAAGGATCGATGGCTCGCCTGCAGATCAACTGCGACTTCGGCGTCTTCGTCACTAGTTCGACTGGTCACCTTGGTTCGACCAATAATTGCGCCCCGTGTTCGGATCACCATGTTCGGATGAGGGCCTTCATCAAACATCAACTCCGATCTCTATCAAGATCACGGACGAATCATCTATGGAGCTCGGGGCCTCAACATCAACATTGCCCTCAAGCGACCGTGCTGTTTTTTTGGACAGCGAACTCGTATCTGCCGCCACCACCTCATCGAGTATCTCTTTGACGATCGCTTTGGTGGAATTGTGCGGAATTGAGTCTATAACAAACCTGGAAAATTTCTCGAGTTCCGATGGAGGACTCTCTGGCAATCCACGATATACCGGATCCCTGTCAAATCTGGACGGGAATTTGGATGAGTTTAGGGTGTCGTGTCCAGCTTCTAGCTCGAACATCCTTTGGAAGATCCAACCGTTGATCGGCTGCGGAATTCCTATATCTACCACCTCTCAAAATTTCGGCTCGATCCGACCGTCCAAACTCCAGGAACCTTCCGATTAGTGTATCACTTTTCGGATCTGTTTTCTGCGCGAAAACGAATCCGATCCGAGTTCATCTTTTTTATGAACAGGATTTCGGACATCCCTTTTGAAGGAAGTTTTGTATGGGGTATTGTGTTTTGTTCCCGAACACATCCCACTAACTGTAAAATCTTTTGAACATGATCTTCAACATCATGCTGGTGTGAAACCAGTCCGGCAATATTACTCCACGGCTGCCGACCTGCGCTAGACACGGCATCACTTTGTTGAGCCGAGCTCAACTTTTTCGGATCATCATCTCGGTAAGCCAAACAAGAGCCCGGCATCGTGAAGGATAAATCATCACCAACATCGCCGCCCCATGGATTACACAGAGCGGGCATACCGGCATCGCCGCACGGTCGCTTCATCAAGCCGGCATCGACCACGTCACGACCTGCATCGACAGGGCCGCACTATTGCTTCTTCAAGTTGGTGTCCCTCACGCCGACCTACTTTGACTCATCGGCTGACATCGAGGCTTCGACATCTCGGCTGGACCGGGGGCTTCGCCATCTCTTCATCAACCTACTCCGGACACATCGGCGTCACTAGCCGACCAGCTCCGTCACGTTAGCTGGGCTGAGGGCTTTACCTCGGCGAGTCAACCTTTACCAGCATTGCCATGTCGTCGTTTTATCACCCATCAGGCAATGGGTGTGCGGAGCGGGTCCCAATTTTAGGAATCAGCTTCCTTCGGATTGCTACAACAAATAAACTAGGTGCTATTAATCCCAGTATTTTTTGCTTCTTTGGGTTCATTTTTCCCAAGAAATTATTACTCTGGTTTGTCCGTCATATGTACACAGGTCTATCAAATGGTGGCTGCATTAACGACAGTCGCATGGTGGTTCGGTTAGTTTCCATACATAGTCCGGCGAACGCCGCACTCGGAGCTCGGACCGACCTGCGAATTCAGGCTTTGCCACGCCTTTACCGCATCACGCCGACGCCCTGCATCGACTTGACTTCGGCGCCAGGCCATATTTCTTTTATTACTCACTTTGCATAAATTATTTATTATGCAATGATTTTTTAAATTATCATTATTACTATTCTCTCCGGTTTGCACTATTTTTTGTGCACAGGAAAATGATCCGGGGACTTCGGCGTCACTCTGTCGGTCTGCATTGATCGTCCTATGTCACCACTTCGGCGTGTCAAGCTCTCCGCTCCGCCACCTCGGGACCGGCTTGAGGGATGGAACCTTGCCCCGCATCAAGCTTGGACCGCGTCATCAATACCGAACACATTAACCAGCTAAGTCGCTTTCA
Organism: Triticum urartu; assembly: GCF_056163025.1. Taxonomy (NCBI): domain Eukaryota; kingdom Viridiplantae; phylum Streptophyta; class Magnoliopsida; order Poales; family Poaceae; genus Triticum; species Triticum urartu. Next base: position 465,341,609 of record NC_141878.1, read on the forward strand.
TGCTCAAAGCTTTAATTTCTAACTTGCGTTCGGTTCGACCAAGCATTATACTTTTTTGGAAAAAAGTTGCTTCTAAAAAATTTCCTTGTCCAAACTTTGTTTGTGACGCATAAATTCAAATACCCCGTTTACTTGGGGGCTTCCTTTATGAAGCTTTTCCTGTTGCATATGATTATACTTGTACGGCTTCGTTCCTTGTTCGTGTATTACGCCACAATATGCACCACATTGACTTAAGCGATTTGCAAGCTGGGTTGCCTCGCTCCTGTGTTTACCCCTACGTTCCCGATTGTTCGGCTAGGGAGTAAAGGGAGCACCTCTGCGATTGTCACGATCGGGTCACCCGAGCCGGACCTCAGACTGGGTGAAGCCGAAAGCTAGCGCTCTTATAGTTATTCAATGATGGTCGGCACACAACGGAACTCATGAGTACAAAAAATCTATTGCACAAGTCTCATAATAATAATGAGCACCGAAGAAAGGTATCGGTGGGGGTACTATTTTCTTCGAAGATGCTTCTTACTCTTCGCAGTAATATAGCTTAAGTTCCCTGAGCGCGCTTTGTCTGTTACAGCCTTATGGCCTGATTGCCTGGTTATTGGAAACACCGTCGATATTCTCGACCGATGGAGTACATAACACTTTTCGGTCCTTAACCGAAGAGGGAGAAGCTGACGGTCGGTTAAGACGCGTTTAAAGTTCGGTTGAACATAGATATGATATAAGTACTTCGGTACATGCAATCATTCTTCTACCCAAGTCACTTGGGGCTCTTAAGTTTATTTGATCCATTTTATAATAAGTGTTCTTCTTCTCAATCGTTGCAAAGTTCTATTATTATTATTTATCACTCCTTTTTTCGACGCGAGTGTGCGGTCACTAGCTGGGGAGCTTAATTTCTCTCTCAAAGCCGCTAGAGTTTAGTTTGCTAAACTGGCCTAATGAGAAGTACTCCGCCCTCGGGATAGGAGGTTGAAGCCGTAGGCTGACCCGCTCGAAGTCTTGAGATAGGATGTGTCATGTTAAAGGACGACAGAAGCACTTCTTTTTTCTAAGACCAATTTTCGGATTGGCACCGAACACTTGATCTTGTTCGGACGTCATGTTTTTACTGACGTTTCTTGGTTTTCCAAGCTTTTTGGCACTTTTAAACTATTTGTGCTTTTCCAGCATTAGTCTCACAGTGCAACGCCGGAAACCTTTAGGGATTCGGCAAAAACATTCTCAGATATTGCTATATATGCATCGGTTTCGAATTGTGTCTTTGGTCAATAGTTGGGTTGCCCGGCTCCTGCACTTGCTTCCTACGTTCCGTTTTGTTCGGCTAGGCGTGCAAAGGGAGAACCACTGCGATTGTGCTTCCAGCTCACATGGTTAAGCACCTTAGTGGAGAAAGCCAAAAACTGACTGTCACAATAAGCGTAAATTGGTCAGCGATCCGATGACTATGACGAGCCATTCATAACATTGGCCGAAGTGTTTACGGCTTGACCTCGACTGTCGCCGAACACTACCAGGGGCTATTAACTGGCCTCCCAAACTAAATCCTCGATATTTTGCTCTTACATTCGAGCTGAGGTTTCATGATCATGCTTAGCAAGACAACCCAAAGAGAGGAACCGATAGCGGGACTATTTTCTTTGGAATACATTTCTTCTGTTAAACAGTAATATAACATATCTCTCTGCGTACCTTTGTTTATAAAACTGTGTAGCCAGATTGCCTTGTTTGTCGTAAATCTTTGCCCTCATAAATGCTTTATAAAGTAGGACAAACACTCCTCGGCTACTGGCCAAGGAGGTGGAAGCCGATGGTCGGTCAACAAAGTTTTGTACAATGCGGATCCGAGCATTAATGACATAAAGTACTTGGATACATAGAGTCATTACACATAATTTGTGATTTTACTATGGATATTGATCCTTAATTCGGCACCCATGCCCGCATTAAGGATTGGGGGCTACTGGGCTTCGGGCTTATTATTTGCAAATATTAAAGGGGCACATCGATCCCCTGATCTGGTGTTGCCACCCGACCAGTGTCTCGGGGGCTACTGCATTGCTTGTGCAATGCAGAAAATTTTATGTGCAATATAGTTTCCGAGGAGATTTTGATCCTCAGGTTGGTCGGCCGCACCCAACCTGAGTCTTGAGGACTGAGCACGCCGCTTTTGTGTCCAGAAGTATTCTGCCGAGCTAGGACTTGATCCTCATGCCGATTTTGCAAATCAACCTGAGTCTCAGCGGCTACTGGGATCAGCGGTCTTATGTCATCCTTCATGTGCATCTCGGGTTTTAGACCGATACACACCTTGAGGGCTACTGGCTATATATCTCGGCAGAGAATAAATTGCACCAATAAAAAATATTGACAAAAAATCGGCCCATAGTCGGGGTGGTGCACCACCTCGGAAGCAGTCCGGCATAAAGCTCGGGCGCTAGTGGCTGGCTCCATAGAGGGCATTTCCGGCATTAAGCTCGGCTAAACTCCTTCAACTTTTTTGAACCAAGGTGATATGACACCTCGGATATAGTCCGGCATTGGAGCCTGGACACAGTCCGGCGTTGGAGCTCGGATATATTTCGGCGTTGGAGCTCGGATATACAGTCCGGCGTTGGAGCTCGGACACATAGTCCGGCGTTGGAGCTCGGATACATTCTGGCGCTAGACCTGGGAAGCGGTCCGGCGTTGGTGCTCGGCTGCAAAAGATACCTCGAATGCAGTCCGGCGTTGGAGCTCGGACGCAAGAGGACCCTGCCTCCCGGGAACAACTTCAAACCCGAGGTGTGGCATAAAAATAAGTAAGGCATTGATAAAGGCTGGAAACTTAAAGGGGCTCCTCGGATACCCAACGTGTAAACTCGTCGAATGCATTTCGGTGATCCTCAAGATCGAAGATAAAGAAGATTTGTTGAACCAGTTTTCAAGACCGGCAACCGAAGATGAAGAATAGTTCGGAAGAATCGAGGAGCGTCCCTAACTTGAAGACCGGTTCAGGGGGCTACTGACGGTGTCCTGGACTAGGGGGTACTCACCACGTCGTCTCCCGATCTATTAGATTGGGCCGAGGACCCCCGTGGCCGTATAGTCATGGGCCAGTTCGGACGGCTACCGCATACAAGGAAGATTCCACAAGACTTGGCGATCAAGACAAGGACTTCTCCCCACCGGCATATTCGGCTAGGACTCTTGTTATCCTAGGCCTCCGGTGCATTATATAAACCGAGGCCAGGCTAGTTGATAGATATACAATATATACAAAAATCATACCATAGGGTAGCTTCTAGGGTTTAGCCTCCTTGATCTCGCTGTAGATCTACTCTTGAACTACCCATATCATCAATATTAATCAAGCAGGACGTAGAGTTTTACCTCCATCAAGAGGGCCCGAACCTGGGTAAAACATCGTGTTCCCTGCCTCCTGTTACCATCCGGCCTAGACGCACAGTTCGGGACCCCCTACCCGAGATCCGCCGGTTTTGACACCACAAAAGAGTTGCTTGCAGTCGTAGTTCAGGTTAGCCACTGAGTCAAAGCTGGCTTGCTGCAGTTAAACTCCACCACCCCCCTTGTTGATACCGATGCATATGTAGTTAGTTCTGATGTAAGTCTTGCTGAGTACATTTGTACTCACGTTTGCTTAATTTATGTTTTGTAGAGAGACGTCAGTCTCGCTAGTAGTTCCGTGTGGACTTTGACGTTTAGCTTGCTACCTCAGCTATGATCTTGTGCCCTCGGCAGGATCTGGTAGATAGTCACGCTTCTCAGCCTTTTTCATTTGTAGATGTCTGTACTTAGACATGTTAAGCTTCCGCATGTGCTTTGACTTGTATGCTCTGAATGTTGGGTCATGAGACCCATGTTTGTTTTATCTGGCTCTTCGAAGCCTAATGAATAAATACTTGAGTCGTAGAGTTATGTTGTGATGCCATGTTGTATTTATACATATCGAGCATATTGTGTGTATGATTGAAATGCTTGGTATGTATGGGATCCGACAATCTAGTTGTTTATCCTTGGCAGCCTCTCTTATGGGGAAATGTAGTCTAGTGCTTCCATGAGCCATAGTAGTCCACTACAGCCTGGTTCACCGGAGTCCTGCTAGCCCAGCACTACTGTTCACGACACTTGACTGGCCGGCATGTGTTTCACTTCGTTCGTGTGTCTGTCCCTTCGGGGAAATGTCACGCGGTGACATCCGGAGTCCTGCCTAGCCTGCTACAGCCCGGGTTCCCAGAGTCCTATTAGCCCAGTGCTACAGCCCGGATTCACACGCTGCTGACCGGCATGCTCGATGTGATTTATGTATGCCTGTCCCCATAGGTTGGTGCCGCTTTGGGTTCACGACTAGCCATGTCGGCCCGGGTTCTCTGTCATATGGATGCTAGCGACACTATCATATACGTGAGCCAAAAGGCGCAAACGGTCCCGGGCCATGGTAAGGCGACACTCGTGGGAATACCGTGTGTGAGGCCGCAAAGTGATATGAGGTGTTACCGGCTAGACCGATGTGACTTGGAATCGGGGTCCTGACAGCATTGGTATCAGAGCCTGACTGCCTGTAGGATTACCAAGCCAAACTGGTCGAAGTTGTGTCTAGAAATGCTTTAGTTATGTAAGGGAATTGATTGTGGAAGGGAACGTATGGCTCTTTTACTCCTTATACCTCATGCCTTCTGATCTGAGTCACCCTCTTCTCTTCTACAGGGATTAAGAACTAGGCTTCTCATCTTTCTATCAGCATCACATGTTACTAATCCGTAGATTCGTAGGATTGTTGGTCTCAAGCCTCAGTTCAGTTTCTACTACTCCAGTGTGTTGTTAAATGGCCTCAAAACCCTGATATGATGTTGTTGAGTGGTTATGCCACCATTTTGCAGGATGTCTCAAATATTTTTGAGCATTTACAGCTGTTATGCTGTCCGAGTCATCCCAGGTCTCTACATAGTCTGATGCATTTGCAAATCCATTCTTTCCGTTCCCGATGTCCCTTGGGGCCAGTTCAACCACACTAATCGATGAGTTGAGGTACTCTATTGCCTCGACATATATGTTGGAGTTATTATTATGACCCTAGGTGTCTTAGGGAGTCACCTAGTAATCTAGCAATGCTTTGTATTCCCAGTGTGATGACTCTGGCCATTAATCCCGAAGCATCCAGTGATGCCATTAATTAGTAGGCATTCTATTCCTGGGTTTTTGAACCCGAGATTCACCCTACTTACTTCATGTTGATAGTGTTTGCTCGTTCCTTTACGTTATTAGTAACCTTTGCATTAGTCCTCGAGGTCCGTGGTATTTCTTTCTTCCAAATACTATGAACCACTTATGGCAGAAGTTTGTTGGATCAAAAGATCATAATCAGAGTGCTCTTGATGAGTTCTTCGTTCTACATTGTGAATCTGCCAGTTCTACCTTTCTGCATGGGTTATCCGGAAGAAATGTTGATCTTTCTCGACATACTAATCCATGCATCCACAACTCAGAAAATCATATGTTCTTTGAGTTGTCCCTCATTAGTTGTTTTTTTACCTCCATCTATCAATTTGTAGTCAGGAGTAGTCGTGCACTCGTGTTATCGATGCCTATTACTCTTGTGGTTCGTCAAGCCATTCTATTCCAGAATGACTAGGAGAAACAGACTCCAGTACCTCATCCATATCCAGGATTGGGTCAAAGCAGTCGTAATCCGCAAATCAAATGCCAATCCAGCTTTTGATTCTGTTCTACCTTGGAGTATTACCATCTTTATATCAAGAATGTCATGGAAATTGCACACCATCCAATGAACTCTTAATACAGTGATACTTCTTGCCATCATTATTCATTCCTTGGTCCCCATGTTATCCGACAAGTGAATCGTGATGCGTGAAATCTATACTCCTAGCAACTCCGTTGCTTGGTAGTTAATGGACAATAATTTCATTCTTAGCGTGTTGGTTACTGAATCATCATCCTAAGATTGATCGTGCTACCTAGCCTTATTCCCAGTGCACTTTTCGATCAATGAGTTAGGCTTGTGTCAATCCCTCGCTCTTTTGATCATATCATCTTGCCTCGAAAGCAAGATTGATCCCGAGCTTAATAACATTTTGGTGGTTTGTGATTTTCCGAATATATTCTCGGAAGTGTTACCAGGTTGTCACCTGACCACTATGTTGAGTTCGTGATCAAGTTGGTTTCTTCTAAACCACTCCTTCTCCAAGATTCCGTGTTGGATACCCCCGAGCTAGTTGGTTAAGCTAAACAACAACTTGGAGAGTTGGAAGATAAAAGCTTGTCTGACTTAGTTCGTGTTAAGGGATAACTTTTATGTGTGTGTGTGTTGAAGCAAGATAAAATCTTCATCGATTGGTCCTCGTGATAAGTTATTGGATCTATTATCTTATCCAAATTTTGATTTGAGTGTGGGCTATCCTCAAATCAAATTAGAACCAACGATGTTCATAATGTTGTCTTACTCATGGTTGATGCCTCGGGCATACACCATTACATCCTTTGGTCTGACCAATGCTATCACCATGTTCACTTAATTATGGAATTCCATCTATATGGCAGCCTTGATGGTTTGTTGTTGAGCCCATTGACAACAATTTCATCTTGTCCATGATTCATGTTGAACATGTAAATTAGTGTTGGAAACTTTGTAAGAAATTCTTCGTGTTCCGTTCATGAAGCCTATGCTTGGATGGAAGAAGTGACTTCCTCGAATTCATGCGCATTCTATGCAAGTTGCCGCCGTGAATACGAGAAAGATTGTTTTTGCTTCGTCTGGAATCATCCCAAGTTAGTCGCGCATGTGCGAAGTACTCTATGGTTTGATAGGTTGGCCGCATCCGTTCTATATGTGTTTCCTAGCACACCAAGCCACTAAATGACTTGTTCAAGGAGAAGAAGTTCCTTCTTAAGAGCATGCCTTATGCAAGGACTTTGATATCCTCGACGATGGTTCTCCACCTGAACTCAGTAGTGTTTTCTTATAAGACTACTACGTGGTCATGCTTGTCTGGGACAGCTTGTTCACATGTGTGTAGCAGAACCCGCTGATGTTTTGGAGCTTGCTATCGTAGTTCATTTCCCGAGAATCTCGCAACGTTATCTCGTCGATTTGTGTTGCAACTTTTATTTTTCACACATGTTGAGTCTGAAGTATCCTGTTACTGACCAGATCTGAATCTCAGGCAGATATGATGGTTGGAACATTCCCAACATTTGTATTTTGTTCCTAGCTTGCACTGCCATTGTGTCATCCTACTATGGACTGCCCTTCTCAGCAGTTATTGTTCAGGATCATCTTCAAAAGTGGTCCTACCATGGATCCCATCCATTTCCGATGATAAGAAAAGATCATCCATTGTGTTGTCTTCAACAAGGTAGTACACATCATCCATTCTAGTCAGGGTATGTCATTCTTTCGAACTCCTTCAAACGATTGCTCGAGATTTTCCCTAGGCTGGTATAGAGAATTATGTTGATCTCTGTATCAAAAGTAATTCTTTTTGCCACTTAAGGGATAATTCTAAGTCATCCTTCTCTAGGGTGTCTCGTTATGGTATCATGGCAACTCAAATCCTCGCTACGTTCACAACCGTTCACCACCCTCTTAGGTGTGGAATTGTTGTCTACCTAGTGAACCCTCGTCATATGTTCCACTCCACCCCTCTAGATGTGTACTTCGTGTCTCAGCTCAAGAGATGTTTCAATGTCTCACTCCGTGAGTTGATCTTGAGTTGTTCGATCTTCAATAAGATCGATCCTTCTAGAGTTTTCTCTTTCCTCTCATTGTCATGTTAGTTGGAGTTCTCGGGGAAAGACATCGAGACAATGATGGTGATCGCATCAACGTTCTTATGAAGTCCGACCTGGATCATGAAGATCGTGTTAGTTTGTGTTCCCCTTCCTTTTTCCCCATGCTTGAATCTCGGGACGAGATTCTTGTTTAGTGGGGGTGAGTTGTCAGAGCCCTAGAGTTTGATTGCAATTAGTTTTATAAGCATTCATGTCATCATGTTTAAATTTTAATAAATTTGAAATGGGGATTGATAAACCCTAGCACAAATGCAATTCAAATAGGTTCAACCAAAATATTTTCAATGACCTCAAAATATCCTTTCAAAATGTTCATGATTTATGGAAAAAGGTGAAAAGCCTCTACCAGAGATGATGCATATTTTTCCAGGACATTTTGGTCATTGAATTAAATCATTATGGTATTTGAGTTGGAGTTTAAAAGTTACCATTAAATATTGGTTGCTCCAAATATTCTGAAATTTATTGTGTGGTTTGAAAATAATTCAAATATTCCTCACAAAAATTTATAGAATTAACCAAAGTGTTTTGGTTGGTATTTTATTTGCAAACATAAAGCAGAGAAATAGAAAAACAGAAAGAATTAGAAAAAAAAAGAGAGAGAAAACCCACCTGAGGTTACCTGCACAGCCCATCGGGTGGCCCACTTATTTGGCCCAGCCCACCAGAGCCGCCACTGTCTCCCACCTCGCGCAAGAAGGACGCGACGCGTGTGGCCACCGCGCACCGGCACGCGCCCGGGCACCTCCTCCCTCCCTGCCTGCCTGGCTCCTCCTCAACGCGTCCGGACGACGCCACGCGATCCCCAGAGCCGTCTGGCTCTCCATCTCTCTCCCCCGAACGCTCTCCCCCTCCTCTGTTCTTCCCGCCCGAACGCCTCCGTCGCCACCGCTCACCACCACCGCGGACACTGCCATCCCGGCGACGCCCTGAGATGCCCAAGAGCTCCGCCTAGTACCCATCTTCCTCCTCGTCGAGATGTGCAACGCCGGACGCCCCCGAGCGCCTCCATGCCATTTTCTTCAACCTCCCGACGCCGGAGATCTCCATCGCTGCCCCGCTTGCTCCGGCCCCTCCCCGAGCCCACTGACCAACCCTGCGGAACCGCTATGAGCTCCTATACCCCTCGCCCCTCTTCCCATTGACGTGTTCGTCCTCTAGCCATGTCTTCCACCTTGGCCGAAGCTCGATGCCGCCGTCCATGGCGCCGCCGCGGCCACAGCTGCTGCCACCCGCGTCTAAGCTCATCAGCGCGCTCAGCGCACCCCTAGGAGCACGTTGCACTCACCAGCTCCTCCCCTGGTGCTCCGTAGCCCTGTTTCCATCAACATCCGAACTCTAGTGGCGCTCCGCTCATCGATGCCGTCGACTCCGGCCACCCCGGCCCCTCTCGTGTGCTTCCCTGGATATGGTGCATGCCCAGCTCCACGCAGATCCACTCCGCCGTCCTTTTGGTCGCCTGAGGGCGAAACCTGAGCCTCCGCCGTGCCTGCTGTCACCGGTGACGAGCCGCCGGCGTGTTGGGCCTGTTGACCAGGTTTGACCTCCCCTAGGTCATTGACATGTGGGGCCAGCCCCAGCTAATTACCTAGTTTAGGTTTAACTAAAATAGGATTAGCCCTGTGACACTGACATGCAGGCCCCACCATCCAGGTTTGACCTGGACCGAGCCGTTCACCTGCTGACGTCACTGTGCGGTCATGCTGACGCAATAATTCCTTTCTAGAATTTAAATAAATCTTAAATGATTTATTATTTCCAGAAAATATCCAAAACTTCAAAAATTCATAGTAATCAACCATAACTCCAAATCAAACAAATTATATATGAAAAATTATCAGAAAAATCCAATCTATCCATTTATGCTACTTTCATGCATGTTCAACCAACTTATACCCCCTGTATAAGTGAAAACATGATAATGGCATTTTAAATAACCCTTATGGAGTTTGCATATGAACCCTTGGTTCATATGGACTTCATTTAAATTATTGCTAGATGCATTAGTACAAATCATAGCATATTTCCATGTCATGATCATGCATCATATTGTCGCATTTGCATTAATTGTGTTCTTTCTATGTTTGCCGGTGGTTGTCCCCTCTCGATAGACGTGTTCCGACCATGAGTTCGATGACACCGATGAAGAGCTATATTATCTTCAGAAGTTCCAGGCAAGCAAAACCCCCTTGTTCATTCCGATACAATCCTACTCTCTCACTACTGCTCTCTTTTACTACATTAGGACAACAATGATTCAACTGTTACATGCTGCGGTAGTTGAACCCCTTTCCTCTGCATGACCTGTCATTGCCACAGTAAATAGATGAAACCCACTAGCATGAGTAGGAGTTGTTTTGAGCCCTGATGTGCCTACTCATTCATGCTTGTTTGTCATGCCTGCTATTGCTTAGAGTTGTGTCAGGTCTAATTCATCGGGGATGAATTGGAAAGTTGTGAACATGTCCTACTATGTGTGAGCTAAGTGTGTTGAACACGATTTGGTAAAGGTATCGATGAGAGGCCATGTAGGACTACATGGTGGGTTGTTTCATTGGAACTGTCCTTACGCACCGAGATCTGTATGTGTGATTCAAGAACCAGCTACTACCATGCATTGGGCCCGAACCTGGGTAAAACATCGTGTTCCCTGCCTCCTGTTACCATCCGGCCTAGACGCATAGTTCGGGACCCCCTACCTGAGATCCGCCGGTTTTGACACCGACAATGGTGAATATGTGGACTCATGTGCGCCACCACAAAAGAGTTGCTTGCAGTCGTAGTTCAGGTTAGCCACTGAGTCAAAGCTGGCTTGTTGTAGTTAAACTCCACCACCCCCCTTGTTGATACCGATGCATATGTAGTTAGTTCTGATGTAAGTCTTGCTGAGTACATTTGTACTCACGGTTGCTTAATTTATGTTTTGTAGAGAGACGTCAGTCTCGCTAGTAGTTCCATGTGGACTTCGACGTTTAGCTTACTACCTCGGTTACGATTTGTGCCCTCGGCAGGATCTGGTAGATAGTCAGGCTTCTCAGCCTTTTTCATTTGTAGATGTCTGTACTCAGACATGTTAAGCTTCCGCATGTGCTTTGACTTGTATGCTCTGAATGTTGGGTCATGAGACCCATGTTTGTTTTATCTGGCTCTTGGAAGCCTAATGAATAAATACTTGAGTCGTAGAGTTATGTTTGTGATGCCATGTTGTATTTACACATATCGAGCATATTGTGTGTATGATTGAAATGCTTGGTATGTGTGGGATCCGACAATCTTGTTGTTTATCCTTGGCAGCCTCTCTTATGGGGAAATGTAGTCTAGTGCTTCCATGAGCCATAGTAGTCCGCTACAGCCCGGTTCACCGGAGTCCTGCTAGCCCAGCACTACTGTTCAGGACACTTGACTGGCCGGAATGTGTTTCACTTCGTTTGTGTGTCTGTCCCTTCGGGGAAATGTCACGCGGTGACATCCGGAGTCCTGCCTAGCCTGCTACAGCCCGGGTTCCCGGAGTCCTGGTCGGCCAGTTGAGGGAGTCCTGGATTAGGGGTGTCCGGATGGCCGGACTATACCTTCAGCTGGACTCCTGGACTATGAAAATACAAGATTGAAGACTTCGTCCCGTGTCCGGAAGGGACTTTCCTTGGTGTGGAAGGCAAGCTTGGCGATACGGATATGCAGATCTCCTACCATTGTAACTGACTTTGTGTAACCCTAACCCTCTCCGGTGTCTATATAAACCGGAGGGTTTTAGTCCGTAGGACAACATACACAACAACAATCATACCATAGGCTAGCTTCTAGGGTTTAGCCTCTCCGATCTCGTGGTAGATCTACTCTTGTACTACCCATATCATCAATATTAATCAAGTAGGACATAGGGTTTTACATCAATCGAGAGGGCCCGAACCTGGGTAAAACTTCGTGTCCCTTGCCTCCTGTTATCATCCGGCCTAGACGCACAGTTCGGGACCCCCTACCCGAGATCCGCCGGTTTTGACACCGACATTGGTGCTTTCATTGAGAGTTCCTCTGTGTCGTCGCCGTCAGGCTTGATGGCTCCTACGATCATCGATAGTGATGCGGTCCAGGGTGAAACTTGTCTCCCCGGACAGATCTCTGTCTTCGGCGGCTTTGCACTGCGGTCCAATTCACTTGGCCATCTGGAGCAGATCGAAAGCTATGCCCCTAGCCATCAGGTCAGATTTGGAAGTTTAAACTACACGGCTGACATTCACGGGGACTTGATCTTCGACGGATTCGAGCCACTGCCGAGCGCCCTGCACTGCCACGACGAGCATGATCTAGCTCTGCCGCCTAATAGTGCCCTGAAGGCCGCACCCGCATCGGCTTCAACCCTTAATTTGGAACCAATTGCACCGATCAAGGATGGGTGGATGGACGCCGCCTCAGGGGCTGCGATCCTAGCGGCGATCGAGCCGAACACCAGCCCCGCACTCCGCGAGACTCGTGATTCCTAGGAGCCGGACTCCTCTCCGGACTCCGAACCATTCGCGCCTCTGCCGATCGAATCCGATTGGGCACCGGTCATGGAGTTTACTGCCGCGGACATCTTTCAGCACTCGCCCTTTGGAGATATTATGAAATCACTAAAGTCTCCCTCTTTATCAGGAGAGCCCTGGCTGGACTACGGTCAGCGAGATTGGGATACGGACGATGAAGAAATTCAAAGCCCACCCACCACCCACTTTGTAGCCACTGTCGATGATTTAACCGACATGCTCGACTTTGAATCCGAAGACATCGACGGTATGGACGCCGATGAAGGAGACGATGAAGAACCAGTGCCTATTGGGCCCTGGAACGCCACCTCGTCATATGACGTATACATGGTGGACGCACCAAAAGATGACGACGAGGAGCGGAAGAACGCACCAAGGGCTTGTTCCCTCGAAAAGCAGTCAAAGCGGCAACTCAAGCGCCGCCCCAAATCCCGCCTCGACAGAAATAGCGATCACACAGACCCAGCGCTGGAGCAGGGCGAACCGCTGTCGGACAACGGCAATCTGGATAATCAAACCGAACAAACAAATCCTATCAAGGATAATGGTCCAGACGACATAACACCGGACAAGCACCCGGAGCAGCAGACTGCCCGTAAAAGGCTTGTTGCCACCGCGAGGAGTCTGAAAAAGCAGAAGCAAAGGCTCAGGGCCGCGCAAGACACACTCCAAATCAGATGGAGGAAAATACTCAACACAACAGCAAGGTACGGCGACAATCGCCCCTCCAAGAGCTACCGAAAGCGGAAGCTGCTACCCGAATTCGATGAGGAGGCCTCAGACCCCCCACAACCAAATATCAAAGCAGCCACCTGGTCGGATAGACGACCTCTCTACCAACACAGAGGACGGTGCAACAAGATCCATGTGAGGGCTCGCACGCAAAGGACGGTGCAACAAGATCCATCTACGGACCACGCAAGCGCGCCCTAGCATACAATGCAACACAACAAACATCCGAACAACGCGGTACACCCAGCTACAGGGGTGCCGCACACCCCCTATGTTTCACCGATGAGGTGCTGGACCATGAATTTCCAGAGGGATTCAAGCCCGTAAACATAGAGGCATATGACGGAACAACAGACCCTGGGGTCTGGATTGAGGACTACATCCTCCATATCAATATGGCTCGAGGAGATGATCTACACGCCATCAAGTACTTACCCCTCAAGCTCAAAGGGCCAGCTCGTCACTGGCTCAAAGGCCTCCCCAAAAGCTCCATTGGAAGTTGGGAAGAGCTCGAAGACGCCTTTCGGGCAAATTTTCAAGGGACTTATGTCCGACCTCCGGATGCGGACGATTTGAGTCATATAACTCAACAGCTCGGAGAGTCAGCCCGAAAGCTTTGGAACAGGTTTCTTACTAAAAAGAACCAGATTGTCGACTGTCCGGACGCCGAAGCCTTGGCAGCTTTCAAGCATAGCGTCCGTGACGAATGGCTTGCCAGACACCTCGGCCAAAATAAGCCGAGAACGATGGCCGCATTAACAAACCTCATGACCTGCTTTTGCGTGGGTGAGGACAGCTGGCTAGCCAGATGCAGCACCAGCGACCCAGTGCATCTGAAGTTAGAGATGGAAACGGGAAATCACGGTGCAACAGCAATAACAAATGCCGGAATAAAGAAGACAACACGAAGGGCATGGCAGTAAATGCCGGATTCAAAAGCTCTCGGCCAGGTCAAAAGCCGCCCCCTAAAGGCACCAAGGATGAACTGTCCAGCCTCAACAAAATTCTGGACCAAGTATGTCAGATCCATAGTACCCCTGGTAAACCTGCTAATCATACCCACAGAGAATGTTGGGTCTTCAAGCAGTCCGGCAAGCTCAACGCCGTACATAAGGGGGAGGATACACCAAGTGAAGACGAGGACGAGCCTCCCAAGCAAGACACGGCGGAACAAAAGAAATTTCCACCAGAAGTCAAAACAGTAAACGTGTTACACGTGATCAAGGGAAAAAACAACACGACACTCCCAGGAAAATATACCCAAGTGCCTGTCACCGCGAAGTCCTGCCACTGGTCATCTCAACTAATCACTTTCGACCATCGCGATTACTCAGCAAGTATCCGACACGCAGGATGGGATGCCCTGGTATTAGACCCAGTAATTGGCGGATATCACTTCACACGAGTCTTGATGGACGGCGGCAGCAGCCTAAACTTAATATATCAGGATACAATCCGCGGGATGGGGTTAGACCCAACACAAATTTCCCATAGCAATACTACCTTTAAAGGAGCAACACCAGGCCCAGGGGCTCGTTGTACAGGCTCCCTCCTACTACAGGTTATATTCGGCTCCCCCGATAACTTCTGTCATGAGCATCTAACCTTCCACATCGCTCCGTTTCAAAGTGGCTACCAAGCACTGCTCGAATGTGAAGCTTTCGCTAGCTTTAATGCAATACCACACTACGCCTCCCTCACACTCAAGATGCCCGGTCCACATGGCATCATTTCAGTGAACGGAAATATCAAGCGATCTCTGCGCGCCGAAGAGAGTGCGGCTGCCTTGGCAGCCGCACAGTAAAGGCGCCCGGACCAGTGAAAGCATCCAAATAGGTCGTCAAGACCTCAGACACACCTAATCAAATCCGGCGCCGCTATTTATATCGAATAAGTGGTCACACCCCTATTTGTCAATACAAGGGGCTCAACGCGCGCAGACAAGTGGCAATTTCTTATCATCTTGAATTATACATGGTTTCTTTAAAAACTATCTTTTTGCACGACAACTTTTTCACTTAACTTCCTCTCTTTTACAAACGATCATCGTGCTACACCCGTCCAGGATACGGCACAATGTAGACACAGGCGTAGACGTGCAGCAGGGACCCGCTCCAAGGATTCTTTTTAGATTAAGACCCTGTGTAAACCTTTTTTACTGTCTCTTGTTGATACATATCCACCGTTGAGAAGGATGCTGACGTCTTGGCATGTGGCCATGCCAGAACAATGCATGTACCTGGACAGAAGGGGCTTCTTACAAAGGCCATTATTTAGGCCCGGTTTATACCACAAAGACCGAATACCTTAGGGAGTGTTCGGCGTCGCGAGTTTGGCCCTATATGCATCAGCTCCGAATCATTGTCTTTGGTCAAATGTTGGGTTTGCCCGGCTCCTGTGTTTTGGTGCCTTACGTTCCGCTTTACCGGCTAAGGTAGCACCAGGAGAACTACTGCGATTGTGCCCTGGTTCATCCGGACGAGCACCTCAGTAGAGAAAGCTGAAAACTGACTATCATGATATAGCATGAGACTGGTCAACCACTCGATGACCTGTGGGAATGTTAGAATTCCTCCGCCTTAACGAAGGGCCGTTTTCCGGCCAGACATGTACGCACCCCAGAATTGGGAGAGTGCGGAGCCACCAGGGGCTATCTAGTAGCCCCACTGTCAAACTCCTATGGCTAAGTGAAAGTGCTAAAGCATTATAGTCTGGTTGCCTCGCTCGCTCCGCTATCACCTCCTTAATAGGACCAAGACGTTGGGTTAAGTGTGAACGCGTGTTTTTGCGAGCACCTCCGCATTATATGCGTGGGGGTTGACGCCGACGACTGCAATCTTTCAGGTTATACACATGTATACATAAACGGCCGCCCAGGAGGCATCATATTACTTTCAGGCAAAAGTATAAAAATAGCCTTATAAAAATTTATAGAAGCATTTCGCTTACAATGAGATTACATATCACTCAAACATAATATTTTTTGAGCACTGGGTCTCTATCAAACGAGCACCCTCAAGAACTTCTTCAAAGTAGTGCTCAGCAGCCCTTCGACCTATGGACGAATCCCGCGCTGCAACAGTGGTAGCATCCATCTCCGCCCAGTATGCTTTAACACGGGCAAAGGCCATCCGTGCGCCCTCTATGCACGCCGACCTCTTCATCGCATTAATGCGTGGCACCACATCAAGGAACTGCTGCACCAAGCTGAAATAGCTGTTCGGTTTTGACCTTTCCGGCCATAGCTAATCCACAACAGACCTCATGGAGAGTCCGGACAACCTATTTAGTTCGGCCCATTCAGCTAATTGGTCAGTCAATGAAAGTGGACGCTCGGGAGAATGGAATTATCTCCAAAACAGCTAGTTTACTTCACGGTCCATGTGACCCTGGAAGTACTTGGCCGCATCGGCAGCGCTCGACGCCAAATCCATATACACATCCTCCGAACTTGACAGCCGATCCAGAGGGGCATACCGTGGATCTCCGAACATCCTCCGCAACATAAAGGATTTCCCAGCTACAATATCCCCGGCTTCCCGAAGCTCCTCCTTCTTTGCCCTCATAGCAGAGCGGAGGTCTTTTTTCGTCACAGCAGCCTTCTCAAGGTCCGATGCCTTCGCTTGGTTTTCCTTTTCAAGAACCCGGCAACGGTCGGCGTTGGCTTTTAATTCTATGTCCATCTTGTCTCGGCTCTCGCCATGCACGGCCTTCTCGGCTTGCAACTCTTCGGCCGCCTTCAAAGCAGCCGCATTACCCAACCTGGCTTGTTCCTTGGCTCAGGCAAGTTCTGCCCGCAAGGCTTCAACAGTGGCAGCTCCATCTGCAGTCACAACATATTAAAGATCCTGGCATCATGCTGCTCTTCCTATTGTGCCGTTTACCAGATAATGACACTTACCCTGTGCCTCATCAAGCCTTTTGTTAACAAGCTCAATGTCGGCGTCTGCCGCATCCAACTGCTGTTCTAAATGGGCAAACTCGCTAGTCCAGCTAGCCACCAGAGCTTCCATCACCTGCACACAGAGGCAGTATGGTTATTACCTGGGAATATGATCCTCTGTTCGTCGTTGTTTCCGACGACAACCAGAGTCTCAGGGGCTACTATCTACACAGGGCACACCTAGCATGTGCAGGACTATCATACATTCTTTTACGTACCTCAAAGCCTGTCAGTAGACTCATAAAAGCTTCATGAAATCCGCTTTCGGCGGACGATATTCTCTCCATCACCATATTCATCAGCACACGGTGTTCATCTGAGATGGCCGCTCGCCCCACCAACTCCCTCAGAACATTCGATCGCACACTAGACGGTGCCGGACTCTTTTGTCTGCTCTCTTCGGGAGCCGGACACTGGGAGCTTCGGGGGTCAATGGGATTATCTTCCGGCCTCACCGGACTCAGAGAGGCCCTCCGCAACGACACTTCAGGGTCGCGCGCTTCCGGAGCGGAGGAGTCTGGAGGAGGCGTTTCGCTCTCCATCATCTCTGGAAGAAGATCCCCTGAAGACGAGCTCATTTGAGAGGGGCTAAGGCCCGAACTGCAAAAATATATGCGGTGGTTATTCTCTTAGAAGAAAAAGATGGCATATCTGTACTATTAAAGTATTTCGGGTCACTTACGACTCACGGGAGAATTGATCCCCCCGCGGACTTTGTGTGGCAACAGCGCCCCCCAAGGTAGGACCCTCTGTGGGAGACTTCTTCTCTCATTTGGAAGCTTCGGCTTCCGAATCCCCGGGCGCAGTCCTTTTCCTCTTCTAGTCATCTTCCTTCATGGAGACACTCACTCCCTCGGTTAGAATGGGCAGCGTTGGGGGCCCGCGTCCTCCCGTATTATCCTCCACAGTATCTTCCTTCAAGGGCTCCGGGCAAGGTGCGGTCTGGAGCATCTTTTCCAATACCGGATTTTCCAAACCCTCAAGGAGGGGGGCCGAACACCGAATCAACTTCTCCTTTGTTAGCCAGTCCTGGTCAAAAAGCAAACTCTCAGAAATAACTTCGTAACAAAGGAGAGATAGTATGTTCGGCCGGAAGATGCCTTACCTGTTCGGCGGCGCGGTTACTACTCAGGCCCACGTCATCGGTGATTTCCGGACACTCCACCTGAGGTCCGAAGAATGACTTGTACACCTCCTAGTGCGTCAGGCCGAGAAAATTTTGAATGAAATGCGGTCCCTCGGGATTGAACTCCCACAGGCGAAGAGGCCGGCGTTTGCAAGGCTGGACTTGACGAACCAGCATAACTTTTATTACCGCAACCAAACTGAAATCTCCATTGAAGTGATCTCGAATGCGGCTTTGCAGTATAGGCACATCCTTGGCTGGACCCTAGCTCAGACCTCTGCTGGTCCATGACATCAGTTGTGGTGGAGGGCCCGAGCGGAAAACAGGGGCGGCCTCCCACTTGGCACTTCTAGGAGCCGTGATGTAGAACCACTCCTGTTGCCACAATTCAGACACCTCTGGGATGGAACCTTTGGGCCACGGAGCTCCCGTCATGTTGCGTATTGAGGCACCTCCACACGCTGCATGTTGCCCCTTGATCATCTTCGGCTTTACTTCAAAGGTCTTGAGCCATAGGCCAAAGTGTGGGGTAACCCGGAGGAAGGCCTCACACACGACAATAAATGTCGTGATATGAAGAAAGGTGTCCGGAGCTAGATCATGGAAGTCTAGCCCGTAATAAAACATCAAACCCCTAACAAAAGGATCCAGAGCAAGGCCTAGACCTCGGAGGAAGTGGGAGACGAACACGACGTTCTCGTTGGGTTCAGGGGTGGGGACGGCCTGCCCTCGGGGAGGCAGCCGATGCAAAATCTCAGCGGTCAGATATCTGGCCTCCCTTAACTTTTTGATTTCTTCTTCCGTGATGGAGGAAGGCACCCATCGGCCTTGAAGGCTAGATCCGGACATGACTGAAGGTTCGGAGCACCTGTCCTAAACTTCGGGCGTTTTAAGCTTGAGGTGGGGGAAGGATTCGATTGAGCATGGGAGGGAAAAATAAAAGCCTTGTCCCCTTTATAAAGAGGGTGAATATCAAGCGTCCTCTCCGTGTCCGTTTGGACTTGCCTATAATCTAGGAGTCCTAGAAGCGGTTGGGTTACCCACGCCCATATTTATGAGAATCCCGGAATAAGGGGACACGATCTTTGCTTTAACAAGACGTGCCAAGGAAACCGCCTCGCATGACACGCTGAGGTGGGATAATAAAACGACTCGGATAAAGGCTTGGCCGTGGTGTGTCAGACTACGGAATACGTCAGCAGATTAGATTTGTGTAAATATTATTCTCTCTATGGCAATATGTGGAAACTTATTTTGCAGAGCCGGACACTATCTTTGTGTTCAAAATTTTCTATGAAGTACTTGGAGGAGGAACCCGCCTTGCAATGCCGAAGACAATCTGCGCACCGGACTCGTCGTCATTGAAGCCTGGTTCAGGGGCTACTGAGGGAGTCCTGGATTAGGGGGTGTACGGATGGCCGGACTATACCTTCAGCCGGACTCCTGGACTATGAAGATACAAGATTGAAGACTTCGTCCCATGTCCGGAAGGGACTTTCCTTGGCGTGGAAGGCAAGCTTGGCGATACGGATATGCAGATCTCCTACCATTGTAACCGACTTTGTGTAACCCTAACCCTCTCCGGTGTCTATATAAACCAGAGGGTTTTAGTCCGTAGGACAACATACACAACAACAATCATACCATAGGCTAGCTTCTAGGGTTTAGCCTCTCCGATCTCGTGGTAGATCTACTCTTGTACTACCCAAATCATCAATATTAATCAAGCAGGATGTAGGATTTTACCTCCATCGAGAGGGCCTGAACCTGGGTAAAACTTCGTGTCCCTTTCCTCCTATTACCATCCGGCCTAGACGCACAATCTGGGACCCCCTACCCGAGATCCGCCAGTTTTGACACCGACACCAGTGCTACAGCCCGGATTCACACGCTGCTGACCGACATGCTCGATGTGATTCATGTATGCCTGTCCCCATAGGTTGGTGCCGCTTTGGGTTCACGACTAGCCATGTCGGCCCGGGTTCTCTGTCATATGGATGCTAGCGACACTATCATATACGTGAGCCAAAAGGCACAAACGGTCCCGGGCCATGGTAAGGCGACACCCGTGGGAATACCGTGCGTGAGGCCGCAAAGTGATATGAGGTGTTACCGGCTAGACCGATGTGACTTGGAAACGGGGACCTGACAGGGGGTGGCGGGCGGGGTGACGGTTTTTGTGACGTGGGGATGGTGAGGGTTTTCTTTTTTCTTTTTTGAATTGGGTGGTGAGGGTTTTCTGTCCCACAAAGAATTTTGGAGGCGATAGTTTGCTAGAGCGAACAGTGTGTGATTCATGCAACAGGCAAAATGAAAGTCATTGCACATGGTTCCAATTTTGGGAACCGTGTGTGATTGACACACTACCTCCATCCTGGTTTATTATTCCCCCTTTGTAATTTTTACCAAATATTTAACTAAGAAGTGTTTATGCATGTCACCAAAATTTATATCATTGAACACTATGCTCAAATACCCATCCAACGATATAATTTTTGCTGACCTGCACTAACATTTTGTCAGTTAAACCTTTGGTTAAAATTTAACACAAATTACAAAGGGGTCCAATAAACCAAGACGGAGGTAGATTCCGTCAACCGAACTGGTTGTATCCATAGCCCACAGTTAGACATAAATAAACATAGATTAAACATACTCAGACATAGATAATAAGCGTACATGTACATAAGCATAGTTCAACCATAAGTACATAGTTCGACCGTCATTAAGCATACTCAAGTGTACATAGTTCAATCCATCCCACACCTCACCTCACATGTCAGCACGATCCTGAAGCTTCTCCAGGTACTCGGCGTATGTGACGTGCGCCACCCTGCGAGAATATTTCTGCTTGAAGGAGCCAACGTCCCGTCCTCTTGCATGCTCCATAACACTTAGATACACGTCATGAAGCTTGTGGTTGCAAAATGGGCATCGATAGCCGCCGTTCCAGGTCCTAATACGCTTGCTATTTATTCCCGGATAAAGCTCCCTCAGGATTTGCCTCTTGTACCTCCTCTGGCCATCTTCATCCTCGTTGTCCACATTGTCAGACAGCACCTATACAAATAGTAAAACAAAATTGGCATCAAATCAATGATTACATGCCATGAAGTAGGATTAGGTATTTATGGCTATTTATTTATACATATCCAGAGATCATGGTTCGATTTTTAAGCACAGTCGTCTATGTACAAACCAATCTTGAAGAAAAAAATGGCACAAACATATGTAGGTCATTAAAAATCAATTTTCAAGTCCTGGCTAGGAATTATTAGCATGAACACTAACCCTGGCTGGATTACTAGCAGAAATCATTTGCACAGATCAAACAACTAATCACTTATCACTTGTACCATTCAAACAATCAATACACTACACGGATCTAACGAAATTGTCTCAGATTTCATGGATTGGGAGAACATAACCATAGGATTTCTATTCCAAAAGGGGGGAGGCAGGAGTAACCAGAGAAACCCTATGATCTATTTGACACATAAATGGGTATAGATGACTAACTAGTTGTTCGTCGTCATTAGAGTCATCGTTGGAGTGGTCTTCGGAGTCATCATCGGAGTCGGGGTCGTCACCAGAGTCGGTGTGGAACTCCACCTCCGGCTGTGGAAGCTCGATGTTGTCGACAACGTCAGGGTGCAGCGATAACTCGCCGGCTGTGATGTCAACCTCTGTCTCCATCTCCACGTCATGCTCCGATGCTTTAGCAGCCCCGGCATCGCCACTCCCTCCGATGGGGCGCTTCGGCAGCATCCTCATACACTGACGGCTTTGAGGACTGAGAGCGGCGTCGACGATGCAAGTGGAGAGAGAGGATTGTGTGTGTGTGGCGAGGATGGGGGTGCGGCCGCTCGGGCGCACCATTAATATGGAGTTGTGGGAGTTGTGGGAGAGAGGCGGGCGGTGGTCAAACCGATGGCTCGCCTCCCCGGTGAGCCTGCGCACCAGACTGCTGGCATGCCTACCAACTTTAGACACACACACACACACATCCATAGAGAGAGGAAGCTAGGGCTAGACTTGTTCTTCCCCCTCTAGATAAACAGCTCGAGGAGCAAGCTTGTAGCCACCATTGTTGCTTGAGTGATCATGCGGAGACCCCGCAGAGCAGGACTAGGGGTTTTATCTCCCAGGAGAGCCCTGAACCTGGGTAAAGTTCGTCGGCGTACATGTCTATGCCTTATCCCGTTTCCTGGCATCGGCGACGTCTTACTATCCCCCACCATGATAAGCCATCCTTTGGCATTGTTGACGTTCTAAGAACGGGGTCCCCAGACTTGTCTGCCTACGGCCCGTGGCGTGGGTCCACCAGCGGCCCTGTACGGCCCATCTTCACCAGCAAACACTCAAGACCCTCGCGAGGGGCCAAGCCTCGTGAGGTGGATGACGCAAGACCTCCACAGGGGAGGCCTCACCAGGCTAGCTCGCGAGGGGCAGAGAGATCAAGGCAAGGGACACCTCGCGAGGTTCACATGCCGCAAGCCATGACGATTGGAGCCAGGTGGGCACTAGCTCGCGCAGTCTCCTCGTTTCCTCTTTGGTGATAAAGAGGCAAGTGCAGGCGAGGAGTCCCGAGGAATCAGGCAAAGGTTTCCATATCGGTGCAACAAGACCGAGACCAGCAGGACAGTAGGATGGAGGTCACTGTGGAGCCCAAGACGGCGTCACCACCAGAGCCTTTGGCAGGCGAAGGCTACTTTTGTCAGGATAATTTGTACTAGTTGTCTCCCTTCGAATTTGGCCATTGTTGGATCCCTTCCCACTCAATATTTGGGAAGAGGACTAGGGCCTTTATAAATAGGACGAGCCACCACCATAGGCAAGGGATCGGCTCATCCAGATCCAGATCATCCCCAACCACACAAGTTCACCAAGCACAAGAACACCTCTCCTCAGGAGGCTGTTCTTCCCTTGTAACTGTTCATCCTCAGACCAAGAGGCAATCCACCACACCACACTGGAGTAGGGTATTAAATCACAACGGTGGCCCGAACCAGTATAAATCTTGTGTCTCTTATTCTTTGGGTTCGTCGAGCTAGGCCGTGAGATCGTGTTGAGTGCGAGTTAGAGAGGGGGAGAGATCTTTGTGCGCACCCCAGTGTTCGAACCTCAAGGGTTTTGCCGGAACCCGAAATCCAACATTTGGCGCGCCAGGTAGGGGTGCGCTTAAGCTTTCCACTTCGTCGATCCGCGCCTCACCATTCCACCAAGTTCATGGCCGACGCTTGCCGGGCCCGCGTTGAGCATCGGGCCGCCCACGCCACCCGCGTCGCTCAGACAGCCCCTGTCGGCGAGCCTCCCCGTCGTTCTCTGTCACCCACCGCGAACGCCGCCACCGGCCCGGCGACAAATGAGCAGAAAGCCTCTTTGCTGCACCCCTCCGTGTGTCGTGACGGCCGCACGGCCACCCCATCGCTGACTTCAGCCGGCTCATCATCTCACGCTCGCCGCGCCCCCACGGACGCATAGGCCGCGCTGCTCATGGCAAGCGAGCTCCTGCGCTACCGCCCGGTCGACGACCTCTACAAGGACTGGTTAGACCGCATCGCCGAGCTTGTCAGCGCCGCGGGGGGCTCTCCTGCACCATCCCTCTCGCTGCCTTGCCCGCCCCTGGCTGCGGGCGATGTGGCTCTCAGAGCGCCTCCGCCTCCTCCACAACAAGATAGCGCCCTCGCGCCGAGGCGTGCGGCTCATGGAGCGCCTCCGCCTTCTCTGCGTCAAGACGGTGTCCTCGCCCCAAGATGTGCGGCCCTGCGGCGTGACCCACCATGCCGTGTGCCCGTGCATGAGGAAAGAAGCTGTCAAGAGGTTTCCCGTCCGCAAGAAAATGCTCCACCGCTCCCAGCACCGCCACGTCAGGATCGCTTGCTGCGGCAGGGCCATGCACCACTTGTCGTGGCGGTGCAAGGACACCAAGATAAAGCTCCGCCTCCATGACGGGCCCAGTGGCCAGGAAAGCTGCCGCGCCTTCACTCCTGAGCTGCGTAGCGTCGTCTGGCCAGGCAAGTTCAAGCCGGATCTGCCTATTCGCTACGACGGCACCCCCGACCCTGCAGAGTTCTTGTAGCTCTATGAGCTGAGCATCGAGGCGGCCAACGGCGATGAAAAGGTCATGGCAAACTGGTTTCCCATGGCTCTCAAGGACGGCGCTCGCTCATGGCTCCTGATTCTGCCCCCAGGCTCGATCTCCTTCTGGGATGAGATGCGCGACCACTTCATCGCCAACTTCCAGGGCACTCGCGACCGCCCCCCGGCAATGGGTGACCTGCGCCGCATCAAGCAACAACCGGGAGAGACCCTACAAAAGTACATCCAGCGCTTCAATGGCATGCGCATGAAGATCCCCAAGGTGACAGACGAGGCAGTCATCGCAGCGTTTTCCGACGGCGTCTGCGACATCAAGATGAAGGAGGAGCTCGCCATCCACGAGGAGCTGTGCACGACTTCGGAGCTGTTCAACATAGCAACCAAGTGTGCAAGAGCTAAGGAGGGGCGTCTCTCCCTCCTCGAGCTCCCTGCTGCAGATCCAGAGGAGAAGAAGGCCAAGGTCAACGACATGAAGCGTAAACGAGTGGTCATATTCGCAGAAGAGCTAGACACCAAGCGCGGCCGGGATCTTCCCGAGTCGTCCAAGGGTAGCCGAATGTTCTGTGCCTTCCACAACGTGTGCACCCACAACACCAACGATTGTCAAGAGCTCAAGGCCATTCGAGATGGACGCTTCGGTCGACGCCCCAAGCGCAATGACCGGGGCTACGACCGAGGAGGTGGATGAGGTGGAGGACATTGGGACGACCGCGGGCCCTGCCAGGAGTGGCGCGACCAGCCTCGCGAGGATCATTGGCAAGACCAGCCTCGCGAGGACCGTCCTCAGGGCAACCTTGGTCTCCCTCTGCTGCTGCCGCCAAGAAGGAACGATGACCATCAGCAGGACGAAGGGGTTGGGGGCTTCCAGGAGCCGCGCGCCATCGCCTGCATCTTGGGTGTCGCTCAGGCCCTAGCCTCCCAGCGCATCTTCAAGAAGTTCTCTTGTGAGGTGAATGCGACCCTCCCCAAGCTCGAGGCACCCGCTCAGATGGTCCAAATACGCCATCACCTTTAGCTCGGCGGACCAGCTCAAGTGTGCGGCAACCGCCGGAGTTCTCCCAATGCTCTGTTCACCCATCATCAACAATGTACATGTCACCAAGACCCTCATCGACGGCGGCGCAGGGCTCAGTGTCCTGTCCATTGAGACGTTTGACAGCCTTCAAGTGCCCTACGATCAGCTCCATCCCACCAGGCCTTTCTCAGGAGTGACTGACAGCTCCACCACCCGGATAGGGTAAGTTCGTCTCCCTGTCACCTTCGGTCAGCGCGACAACTACCACATCGAGCTCGTCGACTTCGACGTCGCCCACATCCGCCTGCCATACAATGCCATCCTCGAGTGCCTAGCGCTAGCCAAATTCATGGCAGTCACCCACCATGGCTACAATGTCCTCAAGATACCAAGAAGCGGCGGAATCACCACAGTACCCTACGAAGAAAGAGACGAGGTGTGCTCCCTCGAGTGTGCCTTCAAGCTGCAACAAAAGAAGACCCTGATAGCGCGGGTGTGCAGTACCCTCCTGAGGCCAACCCCCAGAAGAAGAGGTAGCTACTCCGCACTAGACCTCAAGGGAGCAACACCTCTAGCGGCGCCACCTTAGGATCTGCGCCCGCGCCTGGGGCACCTTCCTCCCTCACATAGGGAGACGCGCCCGGTGCCCTCCTCATGCAGGGCTCGGGGGCTCTCTTCTGGAGGGCCTCACACCTGGCCAACATCACGAGGGAGGCGCTCGGGCACCATGTGGAGGCGTGCTTCGCGGCACGTTTCCCTCAGGAGGGCACCGGGCAAGGAGCGCCCGGCGCTCAAGAGTTCATCGTCAAGGCCACTCAGGAGCTTTAGGAAGCAAGGGCAATACTCGGCGACCGCCGCCCACCATGCGCTGCTCCCCGCCTAGGAGAGGGTGGTGAGCTACACGTCTGCATCGACATCCCCGGGCTCAATAGGGCTGCATCTCAGGAGCGCTTCTGGCCTTCGCGTGCTGGCCGGTGTGAGGGTACGCCTCACAGTTATGTTCGCATGCCATTCGGCATGCCGAGCGTGGCTGCCGCCTTCCAGCGCAATCTGCGGAGCATCCTGGCAGGTCAGGAGGCCAGGCATCACGCCGTCCAAGCGGAGATGGAGGAGGTCCTTAGGAGGCCACCCGAGCCTCCAGAGCCTCCCGAGGCTTAGGACCTCGGCGGCTTGTGAGGAGCGACTTCTTCGCTACGCGTCTTCGGCTACCCCAACACTCCTTCAACAACCAAACCAGGTGACATATTTCCAAGTTCATTTAGCTGGGAGCGCACCCTAGGCTGCATCATTCCCAGGCCGCGTGGGTCAGTCCCTGCGGCATGTATCTGCTTGCATTTTTAGTTCACCTTGCTGGGGGCACCCCTCGGGCTGTATCATCCCCAGGCCGCTTGGGTCCGACCCAGTGGCATGTATCGTTCTCGCATTTACCTAAGCCAGTTTGCTTCTCATGCATAATCTATCTATGGTTATCACCTGCTTGATTGACACCCACCATGGGAGCCGCGTGCCGATCGCCTTTCTTCAGGATCCTTCGCATAAGAAGGCTAGGCACGGCATATGTGCTCAGGCCCGTCCCTGTAGCGTCGATAAATCCAACGACTGAGCTATGTCTGGTGGGCCGGCCCCGTTCACGTCACCTCCTAGGGTCGTTCGTGCTTGGCCTTCTTGTGCGACAGCCTCAGGAAATTCCTTCGGCGCAGGTCGTCTAACCATCTCGCAGGAGCGCCACAGCCATCAAGAACCAGGACCAGGTGCAATCCACCTTGAGGTAAGGCCTCGTGAGTCCCACGCTGGCTGACGAGTGCCCAGACACACCTCGTCTAGCCCTGTCTTGCAAGCCACGTGTCAGGGAGGGGTTGTACACCCCCCGGGGGCTCTCCGCAGTACGGAGTCCCCTCCCACGTGCCAGTGGAAGCACCATGCTCTGCACTGGCAGTCGACACTGCCGAGGAACGGCTATGCCTGTGCAAGTGTTGAAGCGCTATGCTCCGTGCTAGTGATAAACAACTGAGGGCGGCCTCACGGTCGTATCAACCTCAGGGAGCTTCCG
The DNA here is from genome assembly GCF_056163025.1 of Triticum urartu. NCBI lineage: Eukaryota > Viridiplantae > Streptophyta > Magnoliopsida > Poales > Poaceae > Triticum > Triticum urartu. Next base: position 465,368,906 of record NC_141878.1, read on the forward strand.
AGCTTGGTGTCTGGCCCCATCGCAACACCTCCCCTCGGGAGAGTCGCGCGAGGGGGCTGGGCACGGGGGTTGCGCTCGGGTCACCCCCAGGCGTACGCCACCCTGCCAGGTCCCTCGGACCTGGTCGTCGCATGCCCTCCCAAGAGGAGCCAAGGTACGAAGGTCATTTGAACGTCAAGGGGGACTCTTGAGCATCACGACTCAGGAGCCTAACTAACCACGTAGCCCCTCACTCCTTGGTCCATCCTGGTGATCCGGTCGGCCCAATGGCGGTTGAGGTATGCGCGGGGTCGGTCCCTGCCGACGTAGAACACTAGGCCTACTCCTAGATCTCCTTTCTATAGGCTGTTTGCGCGTCAAGGGGGACTCCTGAGCATCGCGACTCAGGAGCCTAACTGATCACGTAGCCCCTCACTCCTTGGTCTATCCTGGTGATCCGGACGGCCCATTGGCGGCTGAGGTATGCACGGGGTTGGGCCCTGCCGACGTAGAACGTAAAGCAAATGGAAAGGAAATCGCAGAATTTCAAAGCAAATATTACAAGACATATTGTTCTCCTGAAAGCAAACACGAGTTTAACGCCTCCACGAGGCATGGTGCATATTGCAGAAACTGAAACAGGAAAGGAGCCATCAGCAAGTCATCCCTGGACATCACGCCGCCTGCAGGGGGTGCTTCTCCTCCAACGGCACCGGCCGGAGTTGCAGGGTCAGCAACACCGCCGGTCGAGGGCGTGAGAGAAAAGGCGCGGAACCTCTTCAGCAAGGCCTCCACCTGACCCTTCACAGCTGCAGCAGTGGCCTCGTAATGCTTGTCGACCACGGCCTCTAGCAGCTCGTCAAGGCGGGCGGCAGGATCACGGAGATGGAGGTGGCTGAAGACGCGCGTCAGCGCGGCTGTAGAAAGAACGCGGGCTTCTTCCTCTGCCATGGGGCCAATACCGCTCAGGACGTCCTCCAGTGCATCAACCAGAAAAGGAAGCAGCTGGTTGGGGCACTCGTCGTCGGCAGCCGGCGGCTCCTCCAAGCCCTTCTCGTAGAGCGACTGCAGCACCGTCCGAGCCCTCTCTTCAAGGAGCTTGGAGGCCGCGCGGTCCTCAGCCAGGAGCTTTGCCTTGGCGTCAAGCTTGGCCTTCTCTGCCTTCAGCTTCTTCTCCAACTCCTCCAGCCGGCTGCACTCGGTGGCCTGCGCCTTCGCCAACTGCTCCAGTTCGGCGTCGCGATCCTTGACAGCGTCCTCTCGGGCCTTCATCTTCCTGTCGACAGCGGCTTGGCTCAGCATCGCCCGGACAGACACATCGGAGTGAAGCCAGCCAGAGACCAGTTCCAGGCACCCGGCCACCAGGCGATGGTCGGTGCCTTGAAGATCTTCTCGCGGCAGGGTTATCGCAGAAAGAGCATGCTCCAGGACGTCGGGAGAGGCGGAGGAACCTGGGTACAGCAGTGCGGCAGAAGGAGGAGGAGGCGACATCGTCGCCATGGCCTGGGAGGCCAGAAGCTCCTGAGCTTCGGGGGCCCCAGCGCCCGAGCTGGACATTGGCACTTCCGGAGCCAGTGGGGCCACGGGGGCTGACTCCTCTCGAGGATGCTCCTCCAGGCATCGCGAGGATGATCAGGCCAGAGAAGCACGAGCTCCGTCGCCGCCCTTGCCCATGGAGAGGGGTGCGGCCGCAGGAGGTGATCTGGGCTCAAGCAGTACCACCTCGTCCTCCCTTCTCCTCTTCACCGCGGGCATCGGCCTAGTTGCACAATGAAGAAGAATCAAGGACGAGCATCGGAAGCAAGAACAAGGCATGACAAGAACACTTACTGGTCCACCGCGGCATAGTCCCTCCGCTTCGTAACCTTGAAGCCGGAGAGCTTCACAGCCCAAGGCGCGGGCGCGCGGGCTCCAGGAGTAGAAGCAGGGGCAGCAGATGGACCGGAAGTAGCTCCAGGCGGCGGTGAGGCAGGAATGTCGTCCCGGGAGAGCAGCGCCGACCTGCCCTTCGTCGGAACCACGGGCGGCTCCTCTCTCTCCGAGAGGACGTCGGCCTCGTCGTCGTCAGTAAGGAGGCGGAGGATGTCGGCCTTGCGCAAGGGGGAGGTCTCCCCCATCCCCTCGGGGGTCGCCTCGGAGTCACGCTCCCCACCATCCTCCTCTTCCTCCTCCTCGCGAGAATCGCCAGAAGACACGTCCACTGTCACCGTCGCCGTCACCACCGGGGCTGCAGGGGGCGTCGGTGGCACCAGGCCGCGCCCGTCAAAGGTGGGCATGGCTGCCACGACCTGTGCCCCGTCCTTCCGAAGGAACAAGGGGACATGGGCATTCGGCGGATACTCCTGGTCGTCCCTGACTAGGAGGCTGAGAGCCACAGCCAGCTCCTCTTTAGACAAGGCCTCCGAGCTCAGGCGAAGCTCGTATTCTCCGTCCCCAAGCGTCCATAAGGGGCACGAGTGCACCTGGAGAGGAGCCACCCGCAGCACCAGGAATTCCCTCAGGAGCATGGCCCCCGCCAGCTTCACCGCCTTTGTGTTTCCCAGCTTCAAGTCGGTGTTCATCTTCTCCAGCACCAACTTCGCCCGGTCGTCAGTAAGCTTCGCATGGGACCACCCCTCATCAGACTAGGGCATCTCTGTCAGCAGCTTCAGCCGTGGGTGGACACACTTGGCATCCATCATGACCCACTTGCTCATGAAGCTATCGGCCTTCTTCCCGGCCTTCAAGATCTCCATCGGCAGCTTCAGCTGCGATGAGGTTGGCGCACCCCGGTTCTTCTCCGAGATGTTGGGTGCGTCCAGAGCCAGCTCGTACCAAGCGGGCGGCAAAGAGGCCTTGGCCTTTCGGGGCGCCATTGGTCGGAAGCTCGGAAGGGGATTGAAGCAGATCTGGAGATTTCGGAAGCAAGCTGCGAGAGAGGGGGTCTGGAGCAAGACGAAGGAAGCAATGAAGGCAAGCATTGCTCGCACCGGCCTTTTTGTCAGTCGGGCAGTTGCCGAGGTAGCGTGGGGAAGCGGAGACGCCCACGTCCAATCAATCGCCACGCGCCAACCATGGTCGTAGGCTGTTGGGGTCCGCGGCGCTCTGCACTTGCCCTTTGGCTTCGCCTCGAAGCCAAGCCCGAGCGCGCCTTGGGCCAGGGGGCTACTGTCAGCGTTCTGGGAATGTGGGTCCCCAGACTTGCCTACCTGCGGCCCGCGGCGTGGCTCCACCAGCGGCCCTGTACGGCCCATATTCACCAGCAAACGCTCAAGACCCTCGCGAGGGGGCAAGCCTCGCGAGGCGAACAACGCAACACCTCCTTAGGGGCGGCATCACCAGGCTGGCTCACAAGTGGTGGAGAGATCAAGGCAAGGGACACCTCGTGAGGTTTACGTGACGCAAGCCATGACCATCAGAGCCAGGCGGGCACCAGGGCGCGCAGTGTCCTCGTTTCCTCTTTGGTGCTAAAGAGGCAAGCGCAAGCGAGGAGTCCCGAGGCATCAGGCAAAGGTTTCCATATCGATGCAACAAGACCGAGACCAGCAGGACAGTAGTACGGAGGTCACCGTGGAGCCCAGGATGGCGTCACCACCAGAGCCTTTGGCAGGCGAAGACTACTTTTGTCAAGATACCTTGTACTAGTTGTCTCCCTTCGAATTTGGCCATTGTGGGATTCCTTCCCGCTCAATATTTGGGAAGAGGACCAGGGCCTCTATAAATAGGACTAGCCACCACCATAGGCAAGGGATCGGCTCATACAGATCCAGATCATCCCCAACCACACAAGTTCACCAAGCACAAGAACACCTCTCCTCAGGAGGTTGTTCTTCCCTTGTAACTGTTCATCCTCGGCCCAAGAGGCAATCCACCACACCACACTGGAGTAGGGTATTACACCACAACGGTGGCCCAAACCAGTATAAATCTTGTGTCTCTTGTTATTTGGGTTTGTCGAGCTAGGCCGTGAGATCGTGTTGAGTGCAAGTTAGAGAGGGGGGGAGAGATCTTTGTGTGCACTACAGTGTTCGAACCTCAAGGGTTTTGCCGGAACCCGAAATCTGACAGGCATATGTCGCACGACACCCCGACAGCAGCACCGTCCACAATGGTTCCCATTGATGCCAAAAGCTATTTTCACATTTGGATTCACATAGTGGATGCCCTTAACCGTACCACTTGGTTTTGCTCCTGTGTGCTATCTATACAAATCTCGACTATATTGATCTAAAAAATTATAGTATCAAGATTAGTAAAAAGGACGTGATTTTGCCGCGCGGATAGGAGGAGGTTTCTTATTTTTAGAGGATATTGGCATGGTGGTTTGCTAACATGCGATCGCATGTGTCAGTCCTTTACCAAGCCGATCCGCGTCCCACATGAGGCAGAACAACGGCAGAAGCAACACATGGTTAACTTGAAGAAGATGAGGGAGAAGTGGATTCAGCAACAAGTGAAATGATGGTTGCTTCATCCCTCCAACTTATTTTTTAGCATTATTACTTCGTCCCTCCAACTTAACTGCGGGAAAGGTGCAGCTTTGTGATTTCATGCCTCATTGCTCATTACTACGTCGGCGCCATGACTGGGGTGCTTCACCCCTGCTGCTCTGCACTGTTATTTTGGTATGGCACGTGGACCAGGTTGCTTGATGTCCCACATGTCGGCGAAAGGGACTAGAACATTTATAAAAGTGAGCGCTCCACTCTTACGACGGAGGAGTACACGACACGGCGGCCCAATGAACTATTACTTTTACTATAGTACTACTATAGTTTTGCTATTTCGCACGATCCATCGATACAAACCCGATTAAATAGGCAAGGGCAGAATTTTTCCCGCACGGTACATGATACTAGCCATACATTTCAAAGGCAATTTTAATGTATGCAAACTGAATAATTAAGTAACAATATGAGATCTAGTAAAACTAAAAACACATATGATTTATTGTGTTAGAGTGTAGTAGTCATGCTGTATTGCATAGTTGTTAGATGTAACATGTGAGAACGTGTAGAGATGTACTTTTGGAGGGCCTACAGAGATAAATTGGGCATAAAGTGGATTCAAATATTTGTATTCATCTTCATAGCATTTTTAACTCATATCTACAGTTTATATAGTAGACGTGAATGCTTGTTCGCTCTAACGAAACCAGTACAACAATAATGGTGTGGCGTGCGCCAATTTAGGCACTGGCACATTGGCCTACTCGGCTCCACAGAGAGAGCGAGAGAAGAGATAAATATATGGACGGTTAGTGTATTTTAAGCGAAAAGCGTAATATGGTCACCGGACTTCAGAATACGCTCATTACGGTCACTATATACGTTTTGCGGTGATTATATGGTCACTTCCTCACCATTCAGCATCGGGTTGCACTCTGTTGACCGGCCAAATAGTCTGTGTGGCACTATGTTGACTAGTTAAATTGACCATGTTCCTTGTGGGTCCCACATGTTAGTTTGCATAGGAAAAGAGTTAGATAAACACAAATTTACGTAGGTGCGACAAGACTCCAACCTGTGCGCGGGAACCACCTGGTTGTGTATGTGTCTGTCAAGGCCTAATTTATGCGCATGCACGTGTAGGTTGAGCACTTGAGCATGAGAGTTTGTTTTGGTCATGTGGGGTGTGCATGCATGCGTGTGTGCGTGTGAGTGTCGCGTGCGTGCATGGCTGTGTGTGTGTATGTATGAGTGTTGCATGTTTGCGTCATTTCGTGTGTTCGTGTGAGTGTTGCATGCATGCAGTTCGTGTGCATGCGTGCATGTGTGTATAATCACCACACCAGCTCCTATGTGTTAAAACAGATGGCTCAGCATACCAATACAAGGCCACCTTGTCCGTTGTGCCCCTAGTCATGACTTTGAACCACCGTCAAATGTTTTTTTATCATTTGTTTCATTCTTAAACACGCTGACAGGTGGGCCCAATGGTAGTGAGATAATGCGATGCAATACCAGAGGTGCCACGTGGAGCATTTAACTGGTCAACTAGTCGTGTCTTGAGCAAATACAGCATTGTACGGTGAACCCGTGACTGTATAATAACCACAAAACGTAAATGGTGACCGTAATGAGTGGATTCTGAAGTCCAATGTACGTATTGTGCTTTCTCTTCAAATACAATGATCGTCACTGTATATAACGCGAGAGAAAGATGAAACATGTGTGAATGTGTTGGGGGCATAATTTTAGAGGACCTGGAGATAGTTTGTGTGCGTACGTGAAAGGGGCGTAGAGGGGGTGTATGCAATGGAGAGAGATGCTCTTCGTTTCTCTTTATTATGACTAACTTTATATATAGTATAAAATATAAAAATTCATGGTGTGGAATAAATATCATTGGGGGCACCATCCAATGCAAATTAACGTTCATACTCCTCCATATAACTTTGCAATGTTGTATATATGTAGAAATTCTAAAATAATTTTTTGGCCACACTTTGTGTGGTTTTATTCAAAAGGAATGTTGTATGCGAAATAAATGTGAAGATAGGGCTTTTTAGATCAATGGGGTACGTGATGTAACATGTGTGAATGTGTAGTTGGCGTATTTGGAAGGGCCTAGAGAGGCATGTGTATGTATTACGTATTCGAGATAGGCATGAATAGAGGGGCCGGCGGAGGGGGCGTGGGGGCGATGCCACGAGAAATGAGAGAGGTCTAGAGAGAGAGAGACGAATAGGATGTCACGACAAGAGATGCCCTTGAGTGTGTATATGCAAGGGGGGAGGGGATAGAGGCACGAGGAGAAAATATTTTATGTGGTGTCTGTTTTGGTATGTGTGGGTGTGAGAAGATAACGAGACCTGGGGGCAGAGGGTGTGTCACCGTGTGAAGTCCGGTGGGCCGAGGTGAGGCCCTTGGTTCGATTTCGTCCTGTGCCACATTGGTCGGCCCGTGACGCATTTAGGGAGACCCATGGAGGACTAGTCGTACAAGACAAAGATAGCAGAGTCGTGAAGTACTCTGCGTCCACTGACAAAGCCGACTAGGATTTGTAACCCTAGGTCCTCGGACTAAGGTAACCCCTTATCTGTGATATTACTATTCATCGAACCTAACTTTAAGGGGCATCCTACAGAATGCTCTGCTAGAATCATACTTGTCAATTAGGTAGAGAGGTGGAGACAATGCGTGAGAGACAGGCCTAAAGATAATGTGCGTGCGGGAGACACGTAGGCAGGTCTATGTATATAGAAAGGGTCAATGGGGATTATGCATGTGTATTCTTGTGAGAGGAAGAGTGCTTGTGATAAAGGTTAGTGAAAACAGTCGTAAATGGTTATGAGAGGGAGGGAGGGTTATATCGAGAGCATGTCTGCAAGAAAGACACCTCGGGAGAGAGTGTGTGATACGTCTCCAAGGTATCTATAATTTCTGATTATTCCATGCTATTATATTAGCTGTTTTGGATGTTTAATGGGCTTTATTACACACTTTAATATTATTTTTGGGACTAACCTACTAACCCAAGGCCCAGTGCAAATTGTTGTTTTTTGCCTATTTCAGTGTTTCGCAGAAAAGGAATATCAGACGGAATCCAAATGGAATGAAACCTTCGGGAGAGTTATTTTTCGAACAAACGTGATCCACAGGACTTGGAGTAGACGTCAAGAAAGAAGCAAGGTGGCCACGAGGCAGGGAGGCGCGCCCCCCACCCTCGTGGGCCCCTCGCAGCTCCACCAACCTACTTCTTCCTCCTATATATATCCATATACCCTGAAAATATCCAGGAGCACCACGAAACCCTATTTCCACCGCCACAGCCTTCTGTACCCAAGAGATCCCATCTTGGGGCTTTTTCTGGAGCTTCGCCGGAGGGGGAATCGATCATGGTGGGCTTGTACATCAACACCATAGCCTCTCCGATGATGTGTGAGTAGTTTACCACAAACCTTCGGGTCCATAGTTATTAGCTAGATGACTTCTTCTCTCTCTTTGGATCTCAATACAAAGTTCTCCTCGATCTTCTTGGAGATCTATTCGATGTAACTCTTTTTATGGTGTGTTTGTCGAGATCCGATGAATGGTGGGATTATGAACAATATTTGATTCTTCTCTGAAATCTTTTATGTATGATTGGTTATCTTTGCAAGTCTCTTCGAATTATCAGTTTGTTTTGGCCTACTAGATTGATCTTTCTTGCAATGGGAGAAGTGCTTAGCTTTGGGTTCAATCTTGCAGTGTCCTTTCCCAGTGACAGCAGGGACAGCAAGGCACGTATTGTATTGTTGCCATCGAGGATAAAAAGATGGGGTTTATATCATATTGCTTGAGTTTATCCCTCTACAGCATGTCATCTTGCCTAATGCGTTACTCTGTTCTTATGAACTTAATACTCTATATGCATGTTGGATAGAGGTCGATGTGTGGATTAATAGTAGTAGATGCAGAATCGTTTCGGTCTACTTGTCGCGGGCGTGATGCCTATATACATGATCATGCCTAGATATTCTCATAATTATGCACTTTTCTATCAATTGCTCAATAGTAATTTGTTCACCCACCGTAATACTTATGCTATCTTGAGAGAAGCCACTAGTGAAACCTATGGCCCCCGGGTCTATCTTTTATCATACAAGTTTCCAATCTATTTTACTTTGCAATCTTTACTTTCAATCTATATCATAAAAATATCAAAAACATTTATCTTATTATCTCTATAAGATCTCACTCTCATAAGTGACCGTGAAGGCATTGACAACCCCTTTATCGCGTTGGTTGCATGGTTCTTATTTGTTTGTGTAGGTACGAGGGACTTGCGTGTAGTCTCCTACTGGATTGATACCTTGATTCTCAAAAATTGAGGGAAATACTTACGCTACTTTGCTGCATCACCCTTTCCTCTTCAAGGGAAAACCAACGCAGTTTTCAAGAGGTAGCAAGAAGGATTTCTGGTGCCATTGTCGGGGAGATCTACGCACAAGTCAAGACATACCAAGTACCCATCACAAACTCATATCCCTCGCATTACATTATTTGCCATTTGCCTCTCGTTTTCCTCTCCCCCACTTCACCCTTGCCATTTTATTTGCCCTTCTTCTGTTCATCTTTTCGTTTGCTTTGATGTCTTACTTGGCTTGTTTGCTCGTTTGGTTGGAATAGATGTTTATTTATTGCTAAAAAGAGAACCTAAGAGCTATGGATCCTCATCCGCTTGCTAATCTTTTTAAGAGATCCAATTATGATGAATCAATTGCTAGTGAGTTTTGTGCACTAGATTATCTTTATGAAGTTTTGCTTGAAATACGTGAATCTAAAAATTGCGATGAAGTACTTTATGAAGTGATTCACGATAGATCTTTGAATAAAAAGCATGATTGCAATGATGATAGTATAAATTCTATTAATGTCAATTGTGCTTATAATATGCAAAACCCTAAGCTTGGGGATGCTAGTTTTGCTATGTCTACTACTTGTTGCAATGATCATGATTGGGGTGATTCTTCTTATGATCTTGAAAATTTATTTAAGCCCCATGATGAATATGAGATTGATAATAGAGTTTGCAATAATACTGAAAGTGGGTTTGGAAGAGTGTCGACTTTAGATCCCACATATTTAGAGAATGTTCAATCTTATGAAATTTTTCATAAAAGTGGGTTTGGAGAGGTCATGACTTTAGTTAATGTCAATCCCACTATTTTGGAAGAGTGTCAACTTTGCATGCATGTGGGTCATGTAGAGAAAATTTTATGTGAGAGCTATATTGTTGAATTTGATTATGATCCCACATGTAATTATTATGAGAGAGGAAAATATGGTTGTAGAAATCTTCATCTTACTAAATTACCTCTCGTCATGTTGAGATTGCTATTGTCTCTTTCTTCTTCTTTGCATATGCTAATTTTTGCTTGCTATGATAATATGTTTGCTTATAAAATGCCTATGCATAGGAAGTATGTTATACTTAGATGTGTTTTTCACATGCTTTATGATGCTCCTTTTGCGCTTCAATTCTTGTCTTTCATGTGAGCATCATTAAAATTATCAATGCCTAGCTAAAAGGCTTTAAAGAAAAGCGCTTGTTGGGAGACAACCCAATTTATTTACTTTATGTTTTTGAATTAATAATTCATCTAGACTCTGTTTAGATGTGGTTTTATGCTTTTAATTAGTGTTTGTGCCAAGTAGAGCCTTTGGGAAGACTTGGGGGTAGTTTTTGCGATCTTGCTGTAAAAACAGAAACTTCAGCGCTCACGAGATTTGCTACCATTATTTACTGGAGAGTGCGATTAGGTTGATTATTTTTGCATATGATTAATAGAAAAATTCCTCACGTACAGAAATTTATATCATAATTTTTGGGATTACAGACGTATTCGGAACCTACAGATTACTACAGACTGATGTGTTCTTGACAGATTCTGTTTTTCGTGTGTTGTTTGCTTATTTTGATGAATCTATGGCTAGTATCGGAGGGTATGGATCATAGAAAAGTTGGAATACAGTAGTTTTAACACCAATATAAATAAATAATTAGTTCATTACAGTACCTTAAGTGGTGGTTTGTTTTCTTATACTAACGGAGCTCATGAGATTTTCTGTTGAGTTTTGTGTTGTGAAGTTTTCAAGTTTTGGGTAAAGATTTGATGGATTATGGAATAAGGAGTGGCAAGAGCCTAAGGTGGGGATTCCCAAGGCACCCCAAGGTAAAATTCAAGTACAACCAAAATCATAAGCTTGGGGTTGCCCCGGAAGGCATCCCCTCTTTCGTCTTCTTCCATCGGTAACTTTACTTGAGGCTATATTTTTATTCACCACATGATATGTGTTTTGCTTGGAGCGTCTTGTATGATTTGAGTCTTTGCTTTTTAGTTTACCACAATCATCCTTGCTGTACACACCTTTTGGGAGAGACACACATGAATTGGAATTTATTAGAATACTCTATGTGCTTCACTTATATCTTTTGAGCTAGATAACTTTGCTCTAGTGCTTCACTTATATCTTTTAGAGCACGGTGGTGGATTTATTTTGTAGAAATTGTTGATCTATCATGCTTCACTTATATTATTTTGAGAGTCCTTTAGAACAGCATAGTGATTTTCTTTGGTTATAAAATTGGTCCTAATATGATAAGCATCCAAGATTGGTATAATAAAAAACTTTCATAAAAAGTGCATTGAATACTATGAGAAGTTTGATACTTGATAATTGTTTTGAGATATAAAGATGGTGATATTAGAGTTGTGCTAGTTGAGTAGTTGTTAATTTGAGAAATGCTTGTGTTGAAGATTGCAAGTCTCATAGCATGCACGTATGGTAACTGTTGTGTAACAAATTTGAAACATGAGGTGTTATTTGATTGTCTTCCTTATGAGTGGTGGTCGGGGACGAGTGATGGTCTTTTCCTACCAATCTATACCCCTAGGAGCATGCGCGTAATGCTTGGTTTTTGATGACTTGTAGATTTTTGCAATAAGTATGTGAGTTCTTTATGACTAAAGTTGAGTCCATGGATTATACGCACTCTCACCTGTCCATCATTGCTAGCCTCTTTGGTACCGTGCATTGCCCTTTCTCACCTTGAGAGTTGGTGCAAACTTCGCCGGTGCATCCAAACCCCGTGATATGATACACTCTATCACACATAAACCTCCTTATATATTCCTCAAAACATCCACCATACCTACCTATTATGGCATTTCCATAGCCATTCCGAGATATATTGCCATGCAACTTTCCATCGTTTCATTTATGACACGCTTCATCATTGTCATATCGCCTTGCATGATCATGTAGTTGACATCGTATTTGTGGCAAAGCCACCATGCATAATTTATCATACATGTCACTCTTGATTCACTGCCTTTCCCGGTACACCGCCGGAGTCATTCATATAGAGTCATATTTTGTTCTAGTATCGAGTTGTAATCATTGAGTTGTAAATAAGTAGAAGTGTGATGATCATCATTAATAGAGCATTGTCCTAAATAAAAAAGAGAAAGACCAAATAAAAAAGGACCAAGAAAAGAAAAAGAAAACAAAAGAAAAAAAGGGACAATGCTACTATCCTTTTTTCCACACTTGTGCTTCAAAGTAGCACCATGATCTTTATGATAGAGAGTCTCTTGTTTTGTCCCTTTCATATACTAGTGGGGAATTTTTCATTATTGAACTTGGCTTGTATATTCCAACAATGGGCTTCCTCAAATGCCCTAGGTCTTCGTGAGCAAGCAAGTTGGATGCACACCCACTTAGTTTCTTTTGTTGAGCTTTCATACATTTATAGCTCTAGTGCATCTGTTGCATGGCAATCCCTACTCCTTTCATTGACATCAATTGATGGGCATCTCCCTAGCCCGTTGATTAGCCACGTAGAAGTGAGACTTTCTCCTTTTTTGTCTTCTCCACATAACCCCCATCATCATATTATATTCCACCCATAATGCTATATCCATGGCTCACGCTCATGTATTGCGTGAAAATTGAAAAAAGTTTGTGATTACTAAAGTATGAAACAATTTCTTGGCTTGTCATCGGGGTTGTGCATGATGAGAGCATTCTTGTGTGACCAAACTATATGATTTTGTAGGGATGAACTTTCTTTTGCCATGTTATTTTGAGAAGACATGATTGCTTAGTTAGTATGCTTGAAGTATTATTATTTTTATGTCAATATTAAACATTTGTCTTGAATCTTTCGGATCTGAACATTCATGCCACAATAAAGAAAATTACATTGAGAATTATGCTAGGTAGCATTCCACATCAAAAGTTCTGTTTTTATCATTTACCTACTCGAGGACGAGCAGGAATTAAGCTTGGGGGTGCTTGATACGTCTCCAACGTATCTATAATATTTGATTATTCCATGATATTATACTATCTATTTTGGATGTTTAATGGGCTTTATTATACACTTTTATATTATTTTTGGGACTAACCTACTAACCCAAGGCCTAGTGCAAATTTCTATTTTTTTGCCTATTTCAGTGTTCACAGAAAAGGAATATCAAACGGAATCCAAATGGAATGAAAACTTCGGGAGAGTTATTTTTCGAACAAACTTGATCCAGGGGACTTGGAATAGACGTCAAGAAAGAAGCAAGGAGGCCACGAGGCAGGGAGGGGCGCCTGCCCCCCTGGGCGCGCCCCCCACCCTCATGGGCCCCTCGTAGCTCCACCGACCTACTTCTTCCTCCTATATATATCCATATACCCTAAAAACATCCAAGAGCAGCACAAAACCCTATTTCCATCGCCGCAACCTTTTGTACCCAAGAGATCCCATCTTGGGGCCTTTTCCGGAGCTCCACCAAAGAGGGAATCGATCACGGAGGGCTTCTACATCAACACCATAGCCTCTCCGATGATGTGTGAGTAGTTTAACATAGACCTTAGGGCCATAGTTATTAGCTAGATGGCTTCTTCTCTCTCTTTTGATCTCAATACAAAGTTCTCCTCGATCTTCTTGGAGATCTATTCGATGTTAACTCTTTTTGTGGTGTGTTTGTCGAGATCCGATGAATTGTGGGTCTATGATCAAGTTTATATATGAATAATATTTGATTCTTCTCTGAAATCTTTTATGTATGATTGGTTATGTTTGCAAGTCTCTTCGAATTATCAGTTTGGTTTGGCCTACTAGTTTGATCTTTCTTGCAATGGGATAAGTGCTTAGCTTTGTGTTCAATCTTGCGATTTCCTTTCCCAGTGACAGCAGGGACAGCAAGGCACATATTGTATTGTTGCCATCGAGGATAAAAAGATGGGGTTTATATCATATTGCTTGAGTTTATCCCTCTACATCAGGTCATCTTGCCTAATGCGTTACTCTGTTCTTATGAACTTAATATTGTAGATACATGCTGGATAGCAATCGATGTGTGGAGTAATAGTAGTAGATGCAGAATTGTTTCGGTCTACTTGTCGCGGACATGATGCCTATATACATGATCATGCCTAGATATTCTCATAATTATGCACTTTTCTATCAATTGCTCGACAGTAATTTGTTCACCCACCGTAATACTTATGCTATCTTGAGAGAAGCCACTAGTGAAACCTATGGCCCCCAGGTCTATCTTTTATCATACAAGTTTCCAATCTATTTTACTTTGCAATCTTTACTTTCAATCTATATCATAAAAATATCAAAAATATTTATCTTATTATCTCTATCAGATCTCACTCTCGTAAGTGACCGTGAAGGGATTGACAACCCCTTTATCGCGTTGGTTGCGAGGTTCTTATTTGTTTGTGTAGGTACGAGGGACTTGTGTGTAGTCTCCTACTGGATTGATACCTTGGTTCTCAAAAATTGAGGGAAATACTTACGCTACTTTGTTGCATCACCCTTTCCTCTTCAAGGGAAAACCAACGCAGTGCTCAAGAGGTAGCAGTGTGTGAGCATGTGTGAGAGACCACCGATGGATACACACCGTGTGCGTGTATGTATGAGAGAGAAAGTCAGCATGTGTGTGAGGAGGGGCCTACACGTAAAAGACTAAGGTACACATTGGTTAAAAATATTAATTGTATCCAAATATTAGGATGGGATCATGATATTTGAAATTCGCATAAGGAATGGTCGTTGATCCATCAAACATCTATATTATTTCGAATTTGAGCATGTTTATGTTATTATTCGACATAATTGATCCATGGAGTTAGTATTTTGAACTCCAGACAATGCATCGCTTTAGGAATCGAATATAAACGTGAGTATAGTTCATGTTGTGTGTGTAAAGCACATTATACATACAAAAGTTACACAATGAACACTATAAATAGCTAGCTATGAACTAGCATACATTTGAATTCAACTTAAGGTGGTTTAAAAAAATCGAATTCAACATGAAGTCCATTCAATTATTTGAATTCGATATCATGGCATTTGTAAATCATACCTAAATTATGCGGCACCAATCTTTGCTCTTCTTTTGTACATAATAGCATATATAGTCGTGTACAAAAATATATTCAAATTTACCACCTCCATTCCAAAATAATCGTATTATAGGATTTTCAAGTGTCAAAATTTCAAAAAGAAGCGTACAATTTAATGAGGTTTTCAAACATACAAGGTCAAATTTAAAATTGTCTATTTAGGTCAATCCTCAAAGTTCAAGAGTACTCTAAACGTGAATGCTTCTATTTCAAAATTTCGAATGAAGCGCCAAAAGAACCTCTACTCACCCAAAACCGCATGAGACCAATGTTTGGTAGAAGGAAATTACTTTTCTAGCTCTGACCCGTGAAACCTACCGGCCCGACGTCCAAAGGTCTAAACCGGGGTAGGTTTGTAGCTTCATCTAGATGCCACACAACCGCCTCCGAAAAACATCCATACACCATGGCCGCCTAAGCACACATGTGCTCGGCCGAAATCGCTCCCACCCACTATTTGGGACACCTGAGATTACCATCCTACCCTCGACCCGCAGTAGGTCCGAAATTTAAGAGGGGGCAAAGTTTGCACTTTCCCCAAATTTCAAACAAGCATGTCCCATCTGTTCAAAAAACCAAAAACAAGCGCGTCCCAGACCGAAACATGGTTCTCCCTTAGCTTTCCCCCGTCTGATTGCCCATTTGTCGGATTTCGGGTTCCGGCAGACCCTTGAGGTTCGAACACTGGGGTGCGCATGGAGATTTCGCCTCCTACCTACCTGCACCCCTCCGCCTCGCTAAGATCCAAGCTATGGGAAGAACGACACAAGAGACACAGGGTTTATACTGGTTCGGTCCACCATTGTGGTGTAATACCCTACTCCAGTGTGTGGTGTGGTGGATTGCCTCTTGGGCTGATGATGATGAACAATACAAGGAAGAACAGCCTCGTGAGGGTCTGTTCTTGGCTGGGGGGGGGACGAACTGCTAGGGGGAGTTCGGTCACCCTTCTCTCTCTCTGATTTCGATCCCCTTCCTACTATGGTGCCTAGTCCTATTTATAGAGGCCCTGGTCCTCTTCCCAAATATCGAGCGGGAAGGAGGCCAACAATGGCGGGATAATTTGAAGGGGGACAGCTAGTACTAGCCATCCTGACAAAAGTAGTCTTCGCCTGCACAAAGCTCTGGTGGTGACGCCGTCTTGGGCTCCACGATGACCTCCGTCTTGCAGTCCTCCTGGTCTTGGTCTTGTTGCACCGAAATGGCAACCTTTTCCTGATGCCTCGGTACTCCGCGGCTGCGCTTGCTCCCTTTGCACCAAAGAGGAAAGGAGGACACTGCGCGGGCTGGCGCCCGCCTGGCGCCTTTGGTCGTCATGGCTTGCATCACGGGCACCTCGTGAGGTACCCCGCCTTGATCTCTCCGCCTCCTCGCGAGCCAGCCTGATGAGGCCGTGCCTGAGGAAGCTCCATGTCGTTCGCCCCACGAGGCTTGGCCCCTCGCGAGGGTCTTGGGTCTGTGTTGATGAAGATATGTCGTGCTGGGGCCCCCTTTGAGCCACGCCACAGGCCGCAGGCAGGCAAGTCTGGGGACCCCCGTTCCCAGAACGCCGACAGTAGCCCCCGGGCCCAAGGCGCGCCCGGACTTGGCCGTGTAGGGAGGAGGAAGGGCAAGAGCGAAGTGCCGTGGGACCTAACAGCCTGCGGCCTTGGGCGCCGCGTGGCGGTTGATTGGACGTGGGCGGCACTGTTCCCCCACGCCCCCCTTATTTTGCGCCATGCTAGGCGGACTCGTAGTTGTACACAGCCGCTCCCCTTTCTGTTGCTCGAGCACCCTATGTCCTTCCTCCGCTCGAACTCCAGCTTCTGCTCGAACCTCCCCCCCCTTCCCATCGCCATGGCTCTGAAGAAGAAGGGAAGAGGGAATAAACCCGTGCCTCCGCCTTGCCTGCCGCCGTTGGCGGCCCCCGCCGAGGGCTTGGGCAAGGTCAGCTCGGCCCTGGCCACTATCTTCAACGAATGCGGGAGGACGACGGCCTGGCCCGCATCCCACTTCTCCATCGACAGGATAGTCACCGAGGTCCCGTATTTCGCCGACGCCCTGTGGGCGGGTCTGGTTCCTCCCTTTTCTGATTTCTTCAATGTCGTGCTTTCCCACTATCAGATCCACATGATGCATCTGGGTCCTGAATCCATCACCCTCCTTTCGGTCTTCACCTTTGTTTGCGAGGCTATGATGGGCATCCTTCCTTCGGTTGCCTTGCTGCGCCACTTCTTCTCGCTGCGCCTTGTCGACCCTACCCAATCCTAGGCGTGCGTGAGCTTCGTTGCCGCGTCTGAGACGGCAGCCTCTGGGATTGACTTCAAGCTCCCTCTGCCCGCGGGTGGGTTCCGTGAGCGGTGGCTGTATGTGGATGCAGGGGTGCCCAGCCCCTGCTATCGGAGCCAACTTCACTTGTTGTCCCCAATTCGGGCTGGGGCCAAGAGACGCTTGAGAGCCCCTGGCTCGTCTTCGTCTGGCACCGCTTCGCGTTCTTGAGGTCGCTTGGCGTGACATTGCCCAAGGTGGTGAAGGAGTTCCTGCTATGCCGCGTTGCTCCTCTCCAACGCCACTCCCGCCGGGTGTGGGCCTTCAGCGGGCGCGATGATCGTATGAGGCTCCAGGAAGAGGACCTGACGCCTGAAGTGCTGAGGACAGCGCTCTTGACCCTAACTGGGGACCCCAACCCTGGCAGCATCCAGCAGGGAGGTGCCTTGCTGTACCTCTGCCAGAGCAGGGGCGATTTTGTGAAGCAGATGCCTATCTTTAATGAGTGGGGGTCGCGCCCCGCCGGCCTCCAGGGACCTCGCGAGAACCCAGTGATGGTTACTGCCCTTCCAGTCGGCCACGGCGACTCTTCCTCAAGCGGCGGAGTAGGGAGGCATGAGGTGCCAGAGGCCGAGGGGGCTCCCGACGGGGTGACAGCGCAGGGCGATGCTCATGAGGGAGCAGCTCTTGGGGCCCGTGCCGCTGAGGCTGAGGGTGGCAAGCAGCTGCCCTCAGCGCCTGTGAATGACGCCCCTGAGGCTCCAGCTGCTTCTCTTGGCGAGGCAATTGGCAGCATGCATCAGGCGGGTGCCTCTGACGCAGATCGCCTTGACGCTCCGTCTTCGTCGCAGGTTGATCCCTGCGCCCAACTCTTGGGCCGCTTCCGCGTGGACTTTGAGGCCCTCCGGAAGAGAAGGGAGGCCCTGGCGACGATTACCCTTGTCGCATGCTGAAGCGTAGGAAGTACTTCGCCACTGATGAGTAAGCCTTCTCCCTTCCCAGCTCCCGATCCTTCTGTTGCTTTTACTGACCCTTGCTCCGCAGGCCCCTTCCAGCCGAGCTTGCGGAGACGGCTGAGGTGCCGTCCCCCTTGGCTTCGCCCCCTCCATCGTCCTCAAGCGCTCGGAGCAGTAGAGCTCTTGTGGTGAGGGCGATCGAAGAGGCGAACCGTCCCGAGGCGCATCGTGGCCCTGCGCACCTCGCGATCCTCTTTCGCGGGCCTTCTCGTGGCATAGCCAGCCTGCCGTGGGCTTCCCGCCTGGTCATGGACTGCGATTGGCTGAGGCGCTCCCTGCGCTCTTCACCTGGGAACGGGCTGGCTCCAGGACGGGCTTCTAGCGTGGCGTGCCCGACCGTCACGAGGGTGCCAGCCCCCAGCCCCCTGCCCGGAGGGGGAGTGCTGATTCGTGGCCCCCGGCGCTTGCTTGGGGCAGATGATGGTGTGGAAGATGTGCTCGAGCGCGCTCGGGAGTGTCGCGCTCTCTGCCAAGGATTCCTTCAAAGGGCGGCTGACGTGGTGAGCCTGCTTGGTGAGGAGCTTGCTGATGAAGACGTGTGCCTTGAGGCCGAGGGCCTGCGCCTGGCTGCAGAGAGGCACGAGCTGGAGGGCGCCATCGCCCTTGCGCACCGTCAGCGCGATCTTGATGACGCAGAGGCCAAGGCGTCGCTGGTGGCCTCTCGAGAGGCCCGATCTTGGGCCGCTGAGGAGGCCCGGGAAGCCGACCGGCGGCGGAGGAGCGGGCTCGGGAGCTCCTAGCCTGGTGCCACTCATTGGAGGAGCAGGTGGAGCTGCGCGAGGCAGCCCTCGCGTCGATGAAGGTGGCCTCTGGCGACTCAGCAGAGCTCCATAAGCGTGAGGAGGCGCTGACGCTGGAAGCCGCCGAACGTACCCGCGAGTACGAGCGTCTGGAGACGAGGGAGCACTTGGTGACGCAGGCGGAGGATGATGTCACTACACAAGAAGCCCGTGTCCTGGAGGAGGTCGGACATCGGGTGGCGATGGCGCGTTAGAACCTCGAGCACGAGTTCGAGGAGAAGCTAGGGTTGATCCAGGCCGAGGCTGAAGGCAGGACTGCTGCCTTCAGGGCCAAGCTGGAGGAGGCGACGCGGCGGGCCGATGCTTTCCGGGCCGCTCTTGAGGTGGCGCAAGGTGAGTTAACCACCTCCCAGGCCGAGGTGCTCCTTCTTCGCCAGCGGGTGGAGGAGGCTGAGGCCGTCGCGCTCCAGAATGCGGACGAGATACGTCAGCGGCGGATCCTGGAGCATGAGCATGGCCCCATGCTCACCACGCTCCGGGAGAGAGCCAACACAGCCTTGGGCAACATCTGTGAGGCGGCTGTTGGCGAGCCGCACGCAATCAACTACGCCGGCAATCTTCAGTTCTTCACCGACGTGGTGACGCAGCTGGAGGCGCGGTCGGTCAGGGCTGACAGGTTGGTGGAGGAGAGGAGCTGCGCCCTGCTCGGGCATGCCTTTTCTCGCGTCTTCAGCCATCTCCGGAACATGAATCCCCACTTCGATTTCGACGCCGCCATCGCCCCAGTCCCCCAGGCCTTCCGAGACGACCTGGCGCACTGGGTGGAAGACAATGTGGATGCTCTTATCAGGGCCTTCGCTTCAGACAACGACGGCGTGATCATGGCTGCCGACGAGGGCGGTGTGGTGAACGTCCCTGACACCGCTGGCGGCGATGCGGACAGCGATGGCGAGTTCAGCGACGCCAGCAACGGCTCGGGTGGTGCTCCAGCAGACGCATTGGGGGATTTATCCGACTGATTGTGCATCGTTCCTGCTTCCTTACCCTGCATGAATAGAACTCAGGTTTTGGCCCGATGGCTGTGAGAGCATTTTGGAGGGGGAGCCCCTCATGTAAAACTTGTGTTCATCGTATTAGTAGACGCTACATTGCCCATGCGCCCGCGCCAAGTGGTTGGCTTAAGCGATGCGCTGGTCGGCTAGTTTACCTTTGTCCCGTGCTGGCCCTGAGGTAGCCTGTGGGAGGTTGTGGTGTCCCGAGTGTTCCCTGATTGGATCCGTAGGACCTGCAGTAAAACACCCTCCTGAGAGGACGCGGCGGCGGCAGTCTGGGCTGCACGCAAGCTAGGCCTGACCCGGCTCGCGAGGGGCTCACGAGGGGAGGCAGCTGAGGCGAAGTGGTAACCAAAACGCGAGAAATTGCTCGAACGAGACTAAGCAACCCTTCCCCGAACACATGCAAATCTCAAATTCGAATCCAACTTGAATCCAGCGGGGGAAAGCGACAACCAAAGGGAAAAGCAACGAAAGCAGACAAAAGGCCGCGTCCAGCACCTAATCTAGTCTTGGACGTCTTCTCACCAGCGCGGAGCTAAGTGCTGCCACTGGGCATGGGAGGGAGCCCCAGGGCCTGAGGCCGGCACCCCTGAGACTCCGGGGCGTGTATAGCCCCACTCATTATTACGTGAGAGTGTCACGGGGCGGCGAGCTTCATAGGCACTAGGCCTTCTTCACAGGTACCGGCCTTGCTTCATATCGCCAAATGAGGGGCCCGCCTTGCGCCACACTCTAGTGCCATCAACGACGACCGGAAACCAGGACGCCGCCGATGGGGTAGAGCGGTCACCAGCGGTTCCCCCGACGACCACGGGTCCTCCGCCAGGGGCAGGCCCTGAGGCACCTCCCCAGCAGAGGGCCTACCTCCTGAGAACACCTTGCTCCGAACGCCGCGGTGGTGATGTCGGATCTCGGCCCCTCTCCTGCAGCCCCCTGCGCCCTCCTCCCGAGGGGTAGGAGACTGTGGGAGCGGGGCAGTGCTCGCTGTGGCGACCTGCACCTCTTGCGATCCATGGTTAGCGTATGCCTGCTCCTAAAGAATTAGCGGTACCTGATAATCGTTGCCTCCAGCGTGGCCAGTGGGACCGTCCCGGGGCTCCTGGAAAGGCTCAGCTTCTGGCGCCTCGTCCCCCCAGCTTGGGCTGAGGAGCGAGCCTTGTTCGCTCTCGCGAGGGTGTCCTTGGTCCATCATGAGGGGCATGTATTCCTCTGGCGGCGTCATCCCGAAGGCCATGCCGTAGTGCTCCGCGTGCGACGCGTTCCTGCCTGACGCGCCCACCGCGGGGTGGCAGCGTGGCTGTCCACTGGGGCCGCGGGTCGCATCGAGTCCTTCTTCTTCGCGGACCGGGAGCGGGGGCAGCACCACCGCCGGTCCGGTGCTGACAGCTTCGCTGGCGTTGGAGTAGCCTTGGAGCCCGCGGGCGCGCGCGGCGCCCCCGCGCGGGCCGCCCTGGGCTTGAGATGGGAGCTGGGTGCAGAAGGGGTGAGCCCCCGAAGCGGCAAAGCCCAGGAGCTCTGCCACCCGCTCCAGCAGCACGTCGCGGCCGCCCTCCAGCAGCCTGCACTGCAGCAGCTCTCGGGCCACCGTGAGCGCGGCCCTCGAGTTCGCCTACTCCCGACGGGTGTACGATGTCGTGGTCACGGCGTGATTGGAGGCCCTTGCTGCCGACCGCGCCTGCTACGGTGTGAGAGCTGTCGAAGCCTGTCCGCGTCGCCCGCGGCCCGCAGCGCCCTGCGGACCGCGAGCTGCCTGGGGCACGGGGTCGCCCGAGGCGAGCGGCTCTGCGCGGGCGGGCCACGCCACCCATGGATCTGGGTTGCCCGCCTGGTCGCCGGACATGGTGATGACGACGTGACGGGGCATGAAGCGGTAGAAGGTGGATTCCGGCGCACCCCTACCTGGCGCGCCAAATGTCGGATTTCGGGTTCCGGCAGACCCTTGAGGTTCGAACACTGGGGTGTGCGCGGAGATTTCGCCTCCTACCTACCTGCACCCCTCCACCTCGCTAAGATCTAAGCTATGGAAGAACGACACAAGAGACACAGGGTTTATACTGGTTCGGGCCACCATTGTGGTGTAATCACTACTAGGAAAAGGCCTACTAATGGCGCACCTAATTTGGCCATTAATCGCGCATTAGTGGTGCGCCATTAGTGCCACGCCATTAGTATATTTTACTAATGGCGCACCACAGGTGCGCCATTAGTATCTGGTATACTAATGACGCACCTCAGATGCGCCATTAGTATATACAACAGTGCGCCATTAGTATGCCTCCAAGGGGGCCATGTATACCCAGGTGCTTTGGCATACTAATGGCGCACAACACCAAGATCCGCCATTAGTAACTTCGGCATACTAATGGCGCACTGTTTAATGATGCGCCATTAGTATCCTTTGGCATACTAATGGCGCACTGTGATGTGATGCGCCATTAGTATGAATATTAGGTTTTTTTATTTCTTTATTTTTTGTTTTTTGCACAGGTTAGAAAATGTATAATTGGACAAAATATAGACAGCACACATCAACAACAGATTCCTCGAATACAATAGAAGATTAGTCTCTGAATACAATTCATCATATTAGTCTCCGAATACAATTCATCATATTAGTCTCCGAATTGAAAAGACCGAAGAAAGATAGAACATTATATTACAAGTCTCGAGACCGCGAGTAGCGAGTTTGTCTTCACATTACAAGTCGATATCGATCATCTAAACTACCATCACATAGAAGAGAGTTGCGGTCATCACGATGAGCATCATCACGATGAAACTCGTCTTCATCCGGTTCCTCCAGTGCTCCCTCCCCTCTCCCGCTAGATAGCGGGCGTATCTAGATTCGGCCTCGGCCCTAGTGGTGTACCCTTTGTAACTGTTATCACTGAATCGGTGAACCTGTCTCCGACACTCCTCCCAGTCGTCGTAGACTCCGGGAACCTTACCCTTGTACACGACATACGACGGCATCGCTATGCAGTAGCCAAATGAAACGTTAGTACCAATTCACAGACAATACATAAGCAATATATAAGTATGCAACAGAACGATCGGAAGAGAAAAGCAAGACATTAATAGCATCGATTACATCTAAGTTGAACGACTCTCGAAACCAAAGAGACATACTACAAGTTCATTAAAGTTTAATTACAACATGAGCCAATCGATGTTTCAGAACTAGACACAGCATCACTGCTTTCGACTCGACTCAAGGGATCGGAGCGTGGATGAAGCCGCCGTCTATCGTGGGAGTCATGAAATAACGGTCGTTGTCAGCCTGCATTTGTAGCATTGTGTCGATGTCACTGTTGGACGGTTGATTTCTGAGGTAGAACTGCCCCGAGGTACGAAGGACATCTTGATAGATGATTTCCGCAAACTCCAACTGGATGCGAAAGAATTCTTGTCTGATGTCCGCGTCCTGGATTGCCGACACGCTCGCGGCCCAATCTTTGAGTTTACTCGGTAGCAGAAGTTGATGATGGTCCCGTATGATCCCCGCATGTGATGGATGGCGTAGTAGGCACCCTTCTGACCGCCAGGCGGCTGCTTGATGCAGCAGAACGTCGTATTGTGGGAGAACACGTGCTTGCCGTACTTACGAATAGGCCTAGTGAAGGTGCCTCCAGATTTGGCGTAGCCGGGGAGAACATCATCAAGAACCTTCTTGACATTTGTGTAGTCTACGTTCGAATGACGGTCCGGGACGAAATACGTGGCCATGGAATATCTGGGGCTTAGGAGGATGAGCGTGCAATGTGTGTCACTGCAGAAAACACGGAATGTTAAAAGAAAAACGATCGAAATCTAAGAATTCATATGTTACGGGGCGGTTGAGGGGAGGACTTACTCGGGAAAGTAAGGCATGGGGAAGTTATCCTTATCTTGGTTTGCCAGAATGACGCCTTCGAGGTAAGAAGTCCCGACTTGCCGGTCCCCAGCGCTGCCCAAGATCTTGGCACGCATGTAGAAGGGGTCAACTATCATGATGTCTGGGGTCTTGTCGCGAATGATCCGCATCTCCATACTCAGCGAAAATAGCCGAACGAAGGTGTAGTGCAGCGGATGAAGGTTCAACATAGCGTGGATGTCATCAAACCGCAGGACGATCGTACCCCCGATGGAGTTATCCACAAAGCCCTTGCCCTCTGGCACCTTGGCCGCGAAAACCGGGTATGCCACATCCTTCTCTCTGAGACGCCGCTTCTCCAAAGAAAGAACACTGTCATGCAGACTCCGCATAGCACCGGTTGCAGCATCGAGCATATTTCTCGGTAGCATCGGCCTACCCGCCACATGCAGCCTCCTCATTAAATCCTCAGGTGAAGGTGGCCCGTCCTGAGCACGGATCGTACTCGGTGCCGGCTGGCCCGCACCCTTGTTAGTCTTTCTTTTGCGTGCCTTCTTCTTCTCCTGTAATGGGACCGAGTTCTGCTCACAGACCGCCTTCTTGAGTGTGTTGGGGGTGATAATATTTCGCACTTCGCCTATTTGAGGCTCGGTGAAGTCGGCAGCTAGAGGCGTCTCCTGAGAGCTGAACTGCAGACGACGCCTGTTGCAACTTGGCTTCTCCGCGGTACCAGCTAGATCGCGCACGTCTTTTGTTGGGTTGGGTTCTTCAGAAGGAGGCCCCATGAAGTCGCCACCATACCCATGATCGGCAAAGTACTGATCGACGTTGCCAAATGTGTCGTCGTCGTCGTCGTTCTGATCCTGTGCCATATGCATGTTTGGATCCAGTGGCATAGGGATGTCCAGCACCGTTGCGGCGGTCTTGCCATGGGGCCGACTTGGCACCGGCACGACTGGCGGTGTTGTCTTTGGGGTGGTGTCCCCCGCCCCCAAACGAATCTGGCTCTTCGGCCAAAGCAGGGGCCAGCTCAGGCAGGCGCTGAGGGTCATCACGTCATCATCGTCGGCCCCGACGGGTCGAATCGGAGGTAACAACTCGTCGCAGCCTGGCAGCACCCGAACCAGTTGAACCCTAAACAAGTTGGGTGGCATCTGGGTACCGTGGAACAAGGGGTTGCCCGGTTGAACGATTTTGCCCTTGGCGACATCGACCAACTCGTTGTTCACGAAGTGCGGGAGAGTGAACGGAACATCGGCGGCGCCCTGCGAAAACATGTAGGGCGTCAGGGATGCCCAGTCAAAGGCAAGGAGATGAAGTCCTCGGCCGAGAGAGGCTTAATTAGTTGCCGTGATGATGGCGTCGAGCTCGGCTAATGTCGAGGCACCGCCAACGGCGGGCGTGCAGTTGACGGAGGGGCCGCTTGCTGCAGAGGTGCCGGCCGGCGTACACCTGGGTGCATTAAGCTCCCGTGCCGGCGTCGGAGACACCAATGGCCCCGCCATCGCGTTTTGTGAGTTGCTGGCCGTGAAGCTAGGAATCGGGGGCGGCCCCTGTTGGCCGCCCGCAATCCACGCACTAATCCCCTGGATCAAGGTAGGCACAATGGCGGTGATCGTCGCTCCGAGTTGTTGTTGCACTTGCTCTTGGACAATCTCCGGAATCCGCGCCACCTGTGCCCTGAGTTCTTGAACCTCGCGTGCCTGGCTTTCCGAGCTGGTCTTTTTCTCCTTTCGCCCACCAGTGTTATAGTATGACGACCATTTTGTCGACAAGCCTTTGCCGGCCACACGACCAGCTGACGTCGGCTTACTGAGCTTATCCTTGTTCTTCATTACATTCAACGCCCTATTTAGAGTGGTGTCCCAAGGGTTGCTCTTAGTCGACCCCGCGCTACTGCTTTCAGTCGCCTGCGGAAGGAATGTGAACCATTTAGAAATTTGGCTTCATTAATTAGAATGCAACCATATGGAGCTAATTACGCGGGGGTGTATTCCTTACCAGAACAAGATCAAGCGCCCTGGTCTTCGGATCCGTGGTAAGCTCCTTTGTTTTCGGGTACTTCTTGTACCGGTCCCTAACAAAGTTCCTGATCTGCTTGTCACCGTATTTATCGAAGAGGGGCGGTAGGCCTTGCTTGGCACAGTCCGCCTCCTCCTTGTCCCATATAGGCTCAGCCACTCTGTAACCGCCGGGACCGAGTGTGTGTTCCCCTAAGTTTAGCTCCCGCATTTCTTTCCCCCACATACTTGATTCAGAGTTTGCGGTGCTCGAGCAATTGATATTGAAGTCGTTGTAGTCATCTTCGGTGATCGAAGGATTTTTCTCCTTGATCTTCTCATAACTCTCACCTTTCTCGATCATTCTCTTCACATTGCTTTTCCAAGTAGACAGGGCCTTGCTCATCTTCGTGAGGGCAGCATTGTTCACTTTATTCCCTTTGAGGCTTGTGTTTTCAAATTCAGCGGGGAACTTGTATCATTCGTGCAGCTTCGTGAAGAGGAGGTTGCGCAAATTCCCTCGGTCAGGATGCCTCAGGTTCTCGGTGTTGATCGATACGGTGCTCCGGAGAATGCACCCGAGCTGAAGCGAGTACCCCTTGACTATTCGTTCGGGCGCCATTGGATTCCCGTCGGAGTCCACTTCAGTAACTTCCTCCTTGAGGGTGCGGAGCACGGTCGGGCGCCGGTCCTTCCGTTGCCTCTTCGGTTGGCTGCCATCTGTGCGTGCGCCTCCATCATCAGTGGTGGCATCCTCAGCGGCACCATCAGTGGTGGCATCAGTGGGGTCATCCTCGGCGGTACCATCAGTGGTCTCAGGATCGGTGGGGAAGGCGGCGTCCTCATACAAGTGAGGTTGTTCCTCCATCTCCTGGGAGAGCTTCCAGAATGCCTTGCCGCCCGAACCCCCGGCCTCATCGTTGTTGGCCATGTTTCTCTCTAAATAGGAACAAAGTTTGGTCAAAAAGTTGGTTATTGTCAAGGAACAAGATCATGGTCTCATCATTTAGGGTTTGTCGACACCGAGGCATCCTAAAACCTAAGCTTTTATCATTGAGGGTTTTTCGACGCCGAGGCACCCTAAAAGCCTAAGCTTTCATCATTTCGGTTTTTATCGACACCGAGGCACCCTAAAAGCCATGCATTAGTCACAAGTACGCTGGGGCACTTGATCCTACTTAATTAACTACTAAGATACCCCGGCCCATGCATTAGTCATAAGTACCCCATATGTCCTATTTTTAGCAAAGTCATGCTAAAATTCACGGAAAATTTCAGCATGACCTTTGCTGAAAATAGGACATATGGAGTACCCGAATTTGCCAGAACGGAAGTTAATCGACATTCCAGCAAACTCAAGGGCCTCTCGGGTGGACAAGGAAAAAAAGGCCTCCATCACAACATGGAAAATACATTGGCATGTGAAGAGGTGAAACAATATATGCATCTCCAAGCAGTATCATTCAACATTTTGGACAAACCACTACAAGCAATACTGGATCAGATACAAGAAGAATGTGAGAAAATGCAGACAAATACTAACAGATTGAGGTGTTTAACTTGTGGTGCTCTCTGTGCTATTAACATTTCAAGTCAAAACCTTTTCTGGTTAGTAAGTGTTTCTTGAGCATATGTATGTAGTAAGTGTTTCTGCTCTCAGTGTTTCAGAACACATATTTTAGCTACCTAGTACCAGTGCTATTACCCAGCAGTTAATTAGCTTTTGCTTTTGCTTTTCAGTGCCAAATTCTAGCTAGTACCAGCAAATTAATTACCCACTGTTAGTTATTCAGTCTGATGCTTTGTTCTACACTTTGATGCAAATTAGTATATAGAAGAAGCTATTTACTAGCAGTACCATATATAAAAGACATTCAGTCTGATGCTATTTACTAGCAGTACTAGCAGTTTTTTTTCTTCTTCAATAATTGTATTGTCCATCAGATTGTATTGGCCATATATAAAAGACATTCAGTCTGATGCTATTTACTAGCAGTAGTAGCAGTTTTTTTTTTCTTCTTCATTAACTGTACTAGCAGTTTTTTTTCTTCTTCATTAACTGTATTAACTATTTACTAGCAGTACTAGCACTTGGATCATATGCTAACGCTACATTGATACATCATCATGCTGGGTAATATTAAACCCAAGCAGAGTGCCCATTGCAATGTAAACCTGAGAACACATCTCACCTCAAGTGCAGGATATAGCAGACACCTACTTCTTCAGTCAAGTGCAGTAAAAGACCGTTTGCAGAACCTGTTTAGTCAGAGTTGAACATTAGAATCCATACTATGCTCTACTATGCTTGTAAAGGAACACCTGCTAGCTAGCTGCTGTCGAGTTGCCAGCATTCGTCGTCAGTGAAAAAAAATGAAGAAGAAAAAAGGCATGCATGCACTGGTTTGCCAAAACAGAGCACTTTAGTCCTCTGTTTTTGCTAACTGCTACACATACCCCCAAGTGAACCACCACAACATCTAAAAGCTAACAATTGTTTTTGCTTATATAATCAGACTTTTTGTGCTAAAAAAACCATAGAACAACTGCTCCAAATTTATAAATAAACTGCCATTTCATTTTATTCAATAATGAACTGTACTCTTTATGGGTTTTTTAGTTAAATGCAGAAAATCCAGAGTTAATTCCGCCGGGCTTTTCTATGTTTTTTATACATAACTGCTAAAACCCTAGGAGTTAACCGAGCCACCAACAGAATGTGGACTTAAAAAGAGAGAGTCACGGACACTGACATGATACATTTTCATAAAATTAGCTAGTTTTACTTATGGTGCACAAAGGAACAAGTACTGCAGTGCACTTAGAAAAAAATGAAGGAACTTCTCTCTACCACACGTAATCTGATTTTTTCACATTGCTTGTCTTTTCCTTTTTTACTCAATAACGGTAAGCACTAATACTCTTAACTGCACTATAGAAACTGAACCAAATGAACTCCATGGGTGCTGCCATCTCACCCATCATTGACGGCGCAATGAAACAATTTTTATAACTGGTGTTTGTTCTTCTCAAAGTATATTCCTTAATCGCAATGGCTAACTGCTGAAACTATACGTAACAGTCAAAACACAAACAGAAAGAACCAGATTTGAGAATTTCAGAAACTATAAACTATGTAACTGCTGAATTATACACAACCGCTTCCAAGGCCTACTAGTGTTTTTCAGAGAGAACAACCATGTATAGTTAAAAAATGGTAACTGTGTTGGGGGAAGTTGATGTTGCTCGATGCCTGAAGTGAGGCCGGCAATTAAGGGACCACCGAGACAAAATCTACGAGTAAACTAACATCCTAAACAGGGGGAAGCTCACCGGGGCACCGGGGCGGCGGGGTGTCGGGGCGGCTAGGGCGTCGGGATGGCGGGGCGCCTGTTTGTTGACGCGGCGGGGCGCCGGGCCAGCGGGGCGCCGAGGGTGTCGGGGCGGCGGCGGCTCGGGCGGGGTGGGGGGTGGTGGACCGGCGCGGCGGGGCGGCAGGGGGTTAGGGGCGGCGAGGGTGTCGGGGGCGCCAAGGTGTCGGGGCGGCGGCGGCTCGGGCGGGGTGGGGGGTGGTGGACCGGCGCGGCGACGGGGGCGGCTCGGGCACGGGGACGGCGCAGCGAGGGCGGTGGGGGTCGGCGGCGACGGGGGCGGCTCGGGCACGGGGACGGCGCAGTGAGGGGAGAGAGACAGAGGGGAGAGAAAGAGGATGGCGTGGGCCATAAGTACATCCATACTAATGGCGCACCCCACCGTGGTGCGCCATTAGTATTTTTTTTTGATTTCTGCTCGAGCCAACAGGTTATCTTCCACCTGACCTGATCCACACCAAGTTCCCTCTACTAGCTCGATTGGTCAGCAGCTAGTTCTCACACCAGGAGGTCCTAGGTTTGATTCCCAGGCTCCACAAATTTTTTTTATGCATTTAAAATGTTGTTTGATACTTATTTGTGTTTAAATATGTTCAAACTTGTTTAAATCATAACTGTAATATTTTTTTATAAGACAGTAATAATTTTTTAAAAAATATCATCAAACAGTAATGCCGGTGGAGCGGGGAAGGGTGCGCGGGGTGCGGGGGGTCGTCGGCGGCGGTTGAGTAGGGGAATCGAGGGTGCGGGGGGTCGGCGGCGGTGGCCGGTGGACCGGGGGGTGCTCGGCGGCGAGGGGGACCGGATCTGGCGAGGTGGGATAGCGATCGAGATGGAGGGGGATCGAGATCAAGTGTCCATGAAATTTAAAAATATTCATGATAGTTCAAAAAGTGCCCATGAAATACAATCGAGAAATGAAGGCTACGATTTAAATACAATCAATCTTAGCTAGCTATCTGTTCACAATCTTCTTGCCCTTCTTTTTCGCAAATGGAGTTCTTCTATGGAACGGACGTCCTTTAGGTAGGGTGGTCCTGCTTCTTCTTGTGGTGTATGCTGCTACTTCATCATCGTCGTCATGTTCGATCCTTGGGTCGCCGTACTTGTCGAAGTCTTGCTCATTGGCTACTCCATCCATTCCGATGATCTTCCTTTTGCCTCTCCTCACGACAACACGACTGGGCTTTGACGGGTCGGTAATGAAGAAGCATTGGTCCACTTGGGAAGCCAGTACCCATGGCTCATTTTTCGCGGTGACGTTTGCGCCCGCGGTCTTGGATTTGGCTTCGGGTATAACCATGGTGGTGAAATACCGGTCTTCTTTTAGGACGCTCTTGGCCCATCTGACACGGAACATCGGGACCTTCTCTCCAGCGTAGCTCAGCTCCCAGATCTCCTCGATCCTTCCGTAGTATCTGTCCTTGTCGTTACCGGTGTAGGATTCCATCGTTACCCCGGAGTTCTGATAACCATCGCTCTTCATGTCCTTGGCCTCGGTGTAGAATGTGTAGCCGTTGATATCGTACGCCTCATAGGTCATCAGGTTGTGCTCGGCGCCCTGTGACAAGGCGAATATGAGTTGTTCTTCCACGGAAGAATCCTCATGTAAAGGGTACGACAGAAGCTTCTGCTTGAACCAACGCGTGAAACATGAGTTGTGCTCTTTGAGTATATCTCCGTCCGTCCTCTGTTGGCCTCGGTCATTGTACGTCTTCTTAATAAAGGTTTTGTGCTCTACCACCCAAGGATCGACCACGTCTATGTGTTGTAGCGCGACTAGGTTTGCTCTTTCAAAGTCGGCGAGTCGACCCTCGAAGTTGACATGCATTTCGCGGCGACCCTCATGGTGACCCCATCCAGCGAGCCTGCCGAGGTGCCTGTTGATGGGAAGACCAACGGGGTTCTCGATGCCTAAATAATTCGTGCAGTAGGAGATGCACTCTTCAGTCAGAAAGCCCCTGGCTATGCTTCCCTCTGGACGTGACATGTTGCAAACGTATCCTTTGATGACACCATTCATCCTTTCGAACGGCATCATGCTGTGCAGGAACGTCGGCCCGAGTTGGATGATATCGTCCACGATATGGACCAGCAGATGCACCATAACGTCGAAGAATGCGGGTGGGAAGTACATCTCAAGCTCACATAGTATCACCATGATCTCTTCCTGTAGCCTTCTGAGTTGCCTCACGCCAACAGACTTCCGAGAGATGACGTCGAAAAAGTTGCATAGGCCAAATAGGGTTTCACGGACGTGTGCGTCCATGATCCCACGGATTGCAACTGGAAGTATCTGCGTCATCAGCACGTGACAGTCGTGAGACTTCATCCCGCTGAACTTCAGCTTCGCTGGGTCTAGGTATCTGCTTATCTTCCCCGCGTAACCGTAAGGAAGTTTTACTCCTATGAGGCAGGTGAAAAACTGCTCGATCTCCTCCTGACTTAGAGTGAAGCACGCGGGAGGGTAGTCATTTCCGGTCTTCTTGGCCTTTTTGCCTTTGCGACGACTTTACGTGTCCTGCTTCGCCTCATCATCATCATCATCATATATAGCATGAAGCTCCTGCCTGATGCCCATTGATTTCAAGTCTGCCCTTGCTTTCGGCCCATCTTTGGTCCTCTCTGGCATGTTGAGCAGGGTACCAAGCAGACTCTCGCACACGTTCTTCGTGATATGCATGACATCAAGGCTGTGAGGCACACGGTGGATCTTCTAGTACGGCAAGTCCCAGAAAACAGACCTTCTTTTCCATACCTTCAGCAGCGGCTCTGGCCCCTTTCGCTTCTTTCCCGGCTCTGGCGCCTTTTGCTTCTTTCCCGGCAGTGGGCAGTCTTTCCAATTTTTCAACAGCTCGTCTATTTCCTCGCCGCTCCTCGTACGCGGGCGTCCTCGGGGTTCGGTTTCACCATCGAACAGATCCTTGCGTTTTCTCCACGGGTCATCGTCGCGAAGCCACCTTCGATGTCCCATGAACACGGTTTTCGAAGACCCGGGATCTCTATCTAGCTGGCGATACGTTGTGTCATCCATGCACCTGACGCATCCAGAAAATCCGTGGACCACCTGCCCCGCGACATATCCGTAACCGAGATAGTCGTGCACCGTCGTGAGCAGCGCGGCTCTCATAGGGAAATATTCTTTCTCTGCGGCGTCCCACGTATTGGCTGGCGTTTTCCACAGCATGTCAAGCTCCTCTTTCAGCAGCCCCAGATACAGATTGATGTCGTTCCCTGGTTGTTTCGGTCCTTCAATTAGCATACTCATGTGAATGTACTTCCTCTTCATGCACAACTAGGGGGGAAGGTTGTACATCCACACAAACACAGGCCGGGTGCTATGTGTGCTTCTCTGGCTGCCAAACGGATTGACTCCATCGGTGCTCGTGCCCAGCATGATGTTCCTTGGATTGTTCCGAAATTCTGGGTCTTCAAAGTTCAACGCTTGCCACAGGCTCGCATCCTTAGGGTGACTCATCATCTTGTCTTTTTTATCTATCTCCGGATCATTTGCGTCATCTTCTCGCTTCTTCTCCTCCCTATCTGCATGCCAACGCAGGAGCTTTGCTACCTTAGGGTCCGCGAAACACCGCTGCAGACGAGGAGTGATCGGAAAGTACCACACCACTTTTCGAGGAGCTTTCTTCCTCTTCTTGTATTGAGTGACGCCGCACACCGGACATATGGTAGACTCCGCGTGCTCGTCCCGATAAATGATGCAATTGTTCATGCACACATGGTATTTCACGTGCGGTAAATCCAGAGGACACACGATTTTCTTCGCCTCCTCCAAACTGGTCGGGCACTTGTTCCCCTTGGGAAGACGTTCGTGCCAGAATGACATTTTCTCGTCGAAGCATGCGTCGGTCATTTTGTGTTTTACCTTCATCTCCAGAGCCATGAGCGTTACTTTCAGGCGGGTATCCTCGGGCCTGCATCCTTCATACAATGGAGTAACCGCGTCTAACTCAAGTTGATCCATCTTGGCTTTCTCTCGGGCGGCAGCTCTTGCGTTATTCGTCTGCTTGAGAAGCAGCTCTTGAATATGAGGGTCCTGCACCCAGCCCATCGATGGTCCAGCGTCGTCTGCTCCGCCGGCATCATCATCTTCATGATCATGCCCGTCGTCTGCTCCGGCATCTTCCTCATCATCATGTCCTACATCTTCTACATGATGACTGTGTACAGCATCACCGTCGTGATCATCTCCTGGGGATTCTTCGTCTTCTCGCCCGCCCAAGCCGTGGTGGTTGTCTTGCTGCCCTTCCTCATTTCTTGTCCGGCCCCCATGGACGACTTCGTAGTCATCTTCATCACCTTGCCACCGATAGCCATCCATGAAACCACGCAAGAGCAGGTGGTCCCGCACCTGCCCGGATTCCGGGTCCGCAATAAGGCTCTTCAGCTTGCATCTTCGACACGGACATCTTATCTCCGTCTCGTTCTTTTGAAGCATCTCGGCCTTCGCGGACCTCAAAAACCTATTCACGATGCCTTCGGTCATCGTGCGGACCATGGTCTCCTGCGGGGTAGAGCAAAACGATATTTTAGAACCAAGAAAAAATTTGGCATGACTTTCCCTAAAAATAGGACCAAAAAGAATGCTTAATGCCAAAATTCTCGCTGAAACAGAAATGAATCAACATTCCGGCAAAATATTGGCAACTATCGCATTTCAAATACCGGTACACCTCCAAACACAAACACATATGCAACACCACAAACATATGCAACACCACGAACATACATAGATCTAGCTAGGCCATAAAAAGTGCATGTGCACATTGTTGTAGGGACAACAACATAAATATAGCTTCCCCCCTTACTTACGTATCAAAACAAGGTAATTTAACCACTTAAATTGAATGAATCTATGGTGGAAATGAGGTGAAAAAGAGGAGGCACCCGAGACAAGGAGCAGGTGGAGAGAATGAAGTGGGGAGAAAGTGAGTGTGGGTAGGAGAGGCTGTCCAAAATATCTTGTTGCTGCCCACTTACTAATGGCGCACCGACTCTAAATGCGCCATTAGTAATCCAGGTTACTAATGGCGCACCTTCTGGTGGTGCGCCATTAGTAGTTTTGCAAAAAAAAAATACTAATGGCGCACGGTCGAACAGTGCGCCATTAGTAGTTTTGCAAAAAAAGGAATAAAAAATATAATAAAAAAACAACATTAGTGGCGCACTTTCCGACAGGTGCGCCATTACTAGTTACAACTAGTAATGGCGCACTGTGTCTGGATGCGCCATTAGTATGTTTGGACAGGCGCACTAGTTCAAAAAAAATTGATACTAATGGCGCACCCTGGGCCAGGTGCGCCATTAGTAGTTTCAGCTCTAATGGCGTATCAGAAGGTGGTGCGCCATTAGTATATACTAATGGCGCACC
Source organism: Triticum urartu (assembly GCF_056163025.1). Lineage (NCBI taxonomy): Eukaryota > Viridiplantae > Streptophyta > Magnoliopsida > Poales > Poaceae > Triticum > Triticum urartu. The sequence continues at coordinate 465,403,438 of NC_141878.1, forward strand.
GCTTGTCTGGTGCGCCATTAGTGTCATCCCATCTATAGCCCTTTTTCTAGTAGTGAATACCCTACTCCAGTGTGTGGTGTGGTGGATTGCCTCTTGGGCTGATGATGATGAACAATACAAGGAAGAACAGCCTCGTGAGGGTCTGTTCTTGGCTGGGGGGGGGACGAACTGCTAGGGGGAGTTCAGTCACCCTTCTCTCTCTCTCTCTAATTTCGATCCCCCTTCCTACTATGGTGGCTAGTCCTATTTATAGAGGCCCTGGTCCTCTTCCCAAATATCGAGCGGGAAGGAGGCCAACAATGGTGGGCTAATTTGAAGGGGGACAGCTAGTACTAGCCATCCTGACAAAAGTAGTCTTCGCCTGCACAAAGCTCTGGTGGTGACGCCGTCTTGGGCTCCATGATGACCTCCGTCTTGCAGTCCTCCTGGTCTTGGTCTTGTTGCACCGAAATGGCAACCTTTGCCTGATGCCTTGGTACTCCGCGGCTGCGCTTGCTCCCTTTGCACCAAAGAGGAAAGGAGGACACTGCGCGGGCTGGCGCCCGCCTAGCGCCTTTGGTCGTCATGGCTTGCATCACGGGCACCTCGTGAGGTACCCCGCCTTGATCTCTCCACCTCCTCGCGAGCCAGCCTAATGAGGTCGTGCCTGAGGAAGCTCCGTGTCGTCCGCCCCGCGAGGCTTGGCCCCTCGCGAGGGTCTTGGGTCTGTGTTGATGAAGATGGGTCATGCTGGGCCCCCCTTTGAGCCACGCCGCAGGCCGCAGGCATGCAAGTCTAGGGACCCCCGTTCCCAGAACGCCGACACCATTCATACTCCATGGGCACCAAAACTACCTCTCCACCAGCCATGAAACCCCGGCGTCCTCCGTCCGCCACCCCATCCCACCCATCAACCGCCGCCCTCCTCCATCACATTGGAGCCGATACCCTGACATCGTTGTCCACCGCAACCGCACCTGCAACGCCCTCCACGGCTAGTAGTTGAAGCCGAGGCTGAGCTTCCTCCAGGACGCCGACATGCGCCATACCCGAGCCAGTTCATCCACGCCATCCCGTGCCTCATCACTGTCGCTCCAACTTCGCCACCGTCCACCGCACCAGAGTTGTTCCTGCTACGCCGTCCTTCGCTGCCTCGGATCTGCTTCCCCTCCGCTGACAGACGGCCACCGCAACACAATAAATAGTTTGGCCATGGGTTCATCCAAGGCTCCACCCTCCTCCAAAACATCGGTTCCCCCGGTAAAAACAAGAAAATCACTGCGACATCAGGAGGATAGAACACTGGCAACCGGAAATGGTACTCCTCTTCCCTTATTCGTGCAAATCTTACGTGTCTGCTTGCACTGTATTCATCCCACAGAAGACACCAGTTGACCGCTTCTTCCTGATACTAGATGTTCCTAGTAACTCGCGATGCACAAGGTTTCTCCTCATATACTATTTGACCTTAGCTAGAGGTCTGTCGCCCCCCTGGATTTCAATTCCTGGTCAGTTGATTCCCAATTAAAGGAAGCATTCCCCAGCGTATACGAAGGGGAAGCAGCGCATCGGTGTTTATCTTAGGGGTGTATGGGGCCTAGGAGCTGCTGGCGCCCGATCTGGAGGTCGGTCGGGATTAAAGAGATGGCCAGGGGGCGCTGCCAACCACTGCGGTGGTGTGAGGTCGAGGGGAGGGCGGGGCAACGGAGCCAGGGGTCTCGGCCGGTGGTCACTTGCAGTTCAAGAAAGATCGTCAACAGTGACTAGAGGGAGGTAGACTAAGGCCATCTTCATGATCCTTATAGATCGGACGGTTCATAAAAAATCAACTGACCCATTTATTTTCAGTCCACTGTTATTTTGATAGGACCACATGTGGTGGTGTGCTGGAGGAGTACCTGCATTTCCCAGTCATCCTTGTGCTCATATATTAGAAAATCATACGGAATACAATCTAATTTTGTTTGCCATGCAATGTTGTAGAGCTATCACATGTCTCATGTCATTTATTTTTCAGCCACCTGCTATCTGCTACTTTTACAGTGGACTAGTTCTACACACAGTTCACCCATACTCTCACTATTGTTTTTGTATGCATCGGTATTTCAGACTCTACCAGCCGGTTGATAGAGGCACAAAATAAAAGAGAGAAGCAGCTCCAGATTTCTTCGGGCTTAGGCAAGACACGTTTCAGCCTTATAAAGGGTGCAATTTCAGCAGATGGAGACGGTAAACGTAGTTGTGGAGTTGATGACCTTGCTTGCCATGAACCACCATCCCAGGTGCTTGCTTTAACTTCGCGGTGTCATATGTGGCTGCATGTTGCATATGGTGTCTAGCTTGTATTTGAAAGGCCGAATTCGGTCTTTATTAAGATAAGGAAAGATATTTTTACATGAACCGCCATCCCGGGAGTACAGAAAGACAAATAGCTAGGCAAGGGCACTGGCCGAGCCAGTGACAAGCCCAGCACAGACAGGCATCACCTGGAAGCGAACTAAAAAGCCACAATGGTGGCGAAGCAGCCCGCCTCCCACCAGGCTCTCAGGTCCTCAATGATCATGCTCACCGCTCCAGCCGGATGTCTAGCTTGTATTGCTTCCAATTTGGTTTAATTGCATCTACTTAGCTTACACATTATACCTTTGAATATGACATGCCTTCTTGTTTTTGGTACATACTGGTACAACTGTCTATTAACCATGTTCCTACATCAAACTAATGTTCTTGTGTATCCCTCATCGATCACTTATGATGAGATAGTCACGCCAGGGGGTTACTGTGAGAAAATACGCTCTTTTAAAGAATGAAGTGTCAGCCTCCCACATGATTCTCAAGAAACAGCAAGGCTAGATGAAGATAGTGAATGTAGCTCTGTAGTTGATGAGTGCATTTCCCCTACACCAGCATCGTAGGTGCTTGCTCTAACTTGGCAGCGTGATATGTGGTTGCATGTTGCATATGGTGTCTAGATTGTAATTCTTCCAATCTGGTTAAATTTCATGTGTTATTCTGCTTAGTTTATATATTATACATGTTAATGTGACATGCCTTCCTATTTTTAGTACATAGTACATCTGTCTATTAAGCATGTCCTTACATAAAACTATTGTTTTTTGTATCCCGCATCAATCAATATGATGAGACACCTTTAGTATATGCAGTGTGATATTAGTTGCATCTTTCATATGATTTATAGCATGCCCTGCTTCTAATTTGTTGAAACGCCATTTATGATGGGACGCTTTTAACTTGGCAGAGTCATATTGGTTGCATCTTTCATGTGGTGTCTAGCTTGCATTGCTTATTATTGTTGAAATGGCTTCTACTTAGTTTACACAAATAGTTGTGAATATCCCATGCCGCCATGTTTTTCGTACATATTCCATCCTGGTATCATGTGTTTGCCTTACATCAAAGGAGTGATTGTCAGTGTCATGCACGAATGAGTTCTGGAGAGTGAATTTTATTGCTTTTTCTTGTCTGTTTTACTTGATAATTCAAAATCAATAAAGCGGAAGGAAATTAGCAAGGCAGTGGATAAAGGTGCTCCTTCCAAACGGAGGGCCTCTACAGATTCTACTCCACCACCCCCAAGAAGATTTGCAAGATAACACATGCATAGACACTCAACGTAGTTGTGTTGATGATGAGCACATCTTCCCTAGTGCACCATCACAGGTGCTCCCTCTAACTTGGCACTTTTATATGTGGTTGCATATTATGTATGATGTCTAGCTTGTATTGCTTCTAATTTTGTTGAATTCCATCTGCTTACTTTACACATTATACTTGTGAATAAGACAGTGTTTCTGTTTCTAGAACATACAATATCTTTCTATCACACCATGTTCTTACATCAAAGTACTATTGTTGTGTAACTTGCAACAATCACTTATCATAAGACACGTTTGACTTGGGAGTGTGATATAGGTTACATCTCGCATTCTATTCTAGCTTGTACTACTACCAATTTGTTGAAATGGCACTTATGACGAGATCGTTTTAACTTGGTAGAGTGATATTCATTGCATCTTTCATATCGTGTCTAGCTTTCATTGCTTCTAATTGGTTGAAATGCCTTCTTCTTAGTTTACACATCATAGTTGTGAATATGCAATGTTGTCCTTTTTTTCTTACACATTCAATTGTCCTATCATGCAGTCGCCTTAGATTAAAGTAGTGCCCGTCAGCATCCTGCATTAATTAGTTATGAAACATGAATTTTTAATCATTTTTCTTGTGGGTTTGACTTGACAATACAATTAAGAAATAGGAAGGAAAAAAATTAAGGCAGGGATTGATGGCGGTCTTCCAGCGAAACCGGCATCCCAGGTGCTTTCTCTAGCTTGGCAGTGTGATATTGTCTTGCCTGTTGCATACGGTGTCTCACTTCTTTTGCTTGTAATTTGATTAAATAACTTTTGCTTAGTTTACACAAATAGTTGTGAATATGCCATGTCGTCCTATTTTTTGCACATATTCCATCCTCGTATCATGTGTTTGCCTTACATCAAGGTAGTGATTGTAAGTATCATGCATGAATGAGTTATGAAGAGTGAATTTTATTGCTTTTTCTTGTCGGTTTTACTTGACAATGCAAAATCAATAAAGCAGGAAATTAGCAAGGCATTGGATAAAATTGCTTCTTCCAAATGGAGGGCCTCTCCACATTCTACTCGGCCATCACCCTAACAAGATTTGGAAGACAACACATGCATATGTTGGGTAACGTAGCATGCAATTTCAAAAAATCCCTACGATCACGCAAGATCTATCTAGGAGATGCATAGAAACGAGAGGAGGAGAGTGTGTCTACGTACCCTCGTAGACCGAAGGCTGAAGCGTTAGGTTAACGCGGTTGATGTAGTCAATCGTCTTCATGATCCAACCGATCTAGTATCGAACGTACGGCACCTCCAAGTTCAGCACACATTCAGCTCGATGACGTCCCTCGAATTCTTGATCCAGCAGAGGGTCGAGGGAGAGTTTCGTTAGCATGATGGCGTGGTGACGGTGATGGTGATGTCATCCGCACAGGGCTTCTCCTAAGCACTACAACGCTATGACCAAAGGAGTAAACTATGGAGGGGGCACCGCACACGGCTAAGAGAACAATTGATATGCTATGGGGTGCCCCCTGCCCCGTATATAAAGGAGGGAAGGAGGAGGACGGCTGTCGGTGTCAAAATCGGCGGATCTCGGGTAGGGGGTCCCGAACTGTGCGTCTAGGCGGATGGTAACAGGAGGCAGGGGACACGAAGTTTTACCCAGGTTCGGGCCCTCTCGATGGAGGTAAAACACTACGTCCTGCTCGATTAATATTGATGATATGGGTAGTACAAGAGTAGATCTACCACGAGATTAGAGAGGTTAAACCCTAGAAGCTAGCCTATGGTCTGATTGTTTGTCTTTCTACGGACTAAAAACCCTCCGGTTTATATAGACACCGGAGAGGGCTAGGGTTACACAAGGTCGGTTACAAAGGAGAAGATATGCATATCCGTATTGCCTAGCTTGCCTTCCACGCCAAGTAGTGTCCCATCCGGACACGAGATGAATTCTTCAATCTTGTATCTTCATAGTCTAGTAGTCCGGCCAAAGAATGTAGTCCGGCTGTCTAGAGACCCCCTAATCCAGGACTCCCTCAGTAGCCCCTAAACCAGGCTTCAATGACGATGAGTCCGGCGCGCAGTATTGTCTTCGGCATTGCAAGGCGGGTTCCTCCTCCGAATACATCACGGAAGAATTCGAACACAAGGATAGTGTCCGACCCTGCAAAATAAGTTCCACATACCACCGTAGAGAGAATAATATTTCCACAAATCTAATTTGCTGACATGTTTCGGCAACACGACATTATGCCATGGCCCGGTAATTATTCGAACCGTTTTTCTTCAACCAGCTTCACACATAACGCGAGGCGGTTTCTTGACATGTCTTGTCAAAGCAGAGATCATGTTCCCCTAATTCGGGATTCTCATCAATACGGTCGTGGGTAACCCAACCGTATCTAGAACTCCTAGATTATAGGCAAGTCCCAAACGCCTACGGAGAGGACGCTTGATATTCACCCTCTTTATAAAGGGACAAGGCTTTTACTTTTTCCCTCCCGTGCTCAATCGAATCCTTTCCCCGCCTCGAGTTCTAACACCCGAAGCCCAGGTCAGGTGCTCCGGACCTTCAATCATGTCCGGATCTAGCCATCAAGGCTGGTGGATGCCCTCCTCCGTTACAGAAGAAGGTATCAAGAAGTTGAGGGAGGCCAGATACCTGACCGCCGAGGTTTCGCATCGGCTGCCCGCTCGAGGACAGGTCGTCCCTACTCCTGAACCCAACGAAGACGTCGTGTTCATCTCCCACTTCCTCTGAGGTCTAGGCCTCACTCTGGATCCCTTCGTTAGGGGGCTGGTGTTTTATTACGGGCTAGATTTCCATGATCTAGCCCCGGACTCCTTTCTCCACATCTCAGCATTTATTGTTGTATGTGAGGCTTTCCTCCGCATTACCCCTCACTTCGGCTTGTGGCTCAAGACCTTTGACGTGAAGCCGAAGATGGTCGAGGGGCAGCATGTAGCATGCGGAGGCGCAGTAATAAGCAAGATCGCTGGAGCTCCATGACCAAAGGGTTCTATTCCCGAGGTGTCCGGATTATGGCAACGGGAGTGGTTTTACATCACAGCTCCCAGAAGTGCCAAGTGGGCGGCTGCCCCTGCTTTCTGCTCAGGCCCTCCACCACAACTGATGTCATGGACTAGCAAAGGGCTAAGCTGGGGTCCAGTCAAGGACGTGCCTGTACTACAGAGCCGCATTCAAGATCTCTTTGAAGGAGATTTTAGTTTGATTATGGTGATGCAAGTCATGATGGTTCGACGAATCCAGCCATGCAAACGCCGGCCCCTTCGCATGTGGGAATTCAACCCAGAAGGACCGCACGCTATTCAGAATTTCCTCAGCCTGACGCACGAGGAGATGTTTAGATCATTCTTCGGACCCCAGATAGAGTGTCCGGATACTACTGAGGACGTGGGCCTGAGCAGCAACCGCACCGCCGACCAAGTAAGTTATCCTCTAGCCGAACACACCGTCTTTCATTTATCATGACAAAGGCGAAGATGATTCGGTGTTCGTCCCCCCTTCCTGAGGGTTTGGAAAATCCGGTACTAGAAAAGATACTCGAGCTAGCACCTTGCCCGGAGCCCTCAAAGGAAGACAAAGGGGGAATAATGAGGGCGAAAGCGGGCCTCCACCGCTACCTATTCCGACCGAGGGAACGAGCGCCTCCGTGAGGGAGGATAACCAAGGGGAGGAATATGACATTCTCTCACCCCGAGGAAGGAAGAGGACTACCTCTGAAGATCCGGAAACCAAGGTTTCCAAGCGGGAGAAGAAATCTCCACCAGAAGGTCCTGCCTTGGAGGGTGCTCTTGTCGCACAAAGTCCGCGCAGGGATCAGCCCTCTAACAAGTTGTGAGTAATTAAAAAGTACATTAATAGTGAAGATATATTACCTTACCTCTGAGGAAAATAACCGAAGTATTTATCCTGCAGTTCGGATCTTAGCCCTTCTCAGCAGAGCTCGTCTTCGGGGGATCTTCTTCCGGAGATGATGGAGAGCGAAACGCCTCCCCCGAACTCCTCCGCTCAAGAAGCGGGCGACCTTGAAGTGTCGTCATGGAGGGCCTCTCCAGATCTGGTGAGGCCAGAAGATAATCCTATTGTCACCCGAAGTCCCCAGCGTCCGGCTCTCGAAGAGAGCAAACAGAAGAGTCCGGCACCGTCTGGTATGCGGTCGGACGTACTGAGGGAGCTGTTGGAGCGAGCGGCCATCTCAGAAGAACACCGTACATTGATGGGTACGGTGATGGAAAGGATTTCATCTGCCGAAAGCGGGTTGCATGATGCCTTCATGAGTCTACTGACGGGCTTTGAGGTACGTAAAATGATGTACATTTGTGATGGTACCGCACATTTTTAGGTGTGCCCTGTGTAGATAGTAGCCCCTGATACTCTGGTTGTCGCTGAGAATGGCGGCAAACAGAGGATCGTAGTCCTAGGTGATAACCATACCGCTTTATGTGCAGGTGATGGAAGCTCCGGTGGCTAGCCTGACAAATGAATTTGCCGAACTAAAGCGGCAATTGGATGCGGCGGATGTTGACATCGAGCTTGTTAACAAGCGTCTTGACGAGGCACAGGGTAAGTAATGTTGTCTGGTGAATGTCACATAGTAAGGGAAGCATGATGCCAGTATCTTTAATATGTTGTGACTGCAGATGGAGCTGCCACCGTGGAGACCCTTCGGGCGGAACTTGCCCGAGCCAAAGAACAAGCAAGGAGGAGTAATGCGGCTGCTTTGAAGGCGGCCGAAGAGTTGAGGGCCGAGAAGGCCACGCATTACGAGAGCAAAGAGAAAATGACCGAGATGGTTGTAAAGTTAAAAGACACTGCCGACCGTTGCCAGTTCCTTGAAGAAGAAAACCGAGTGAAGGCGACGGACCTTGAGAAGGCCACAACAACGACCAAAGACACCCGCTCTGCTATGAGAGCGAAGAAGGAGGAGCTGCGTGAAGCCGGGGATATTGCGGCTGGGAAGCCCTTCATGCTGCGGAGGAAGTTCGGAGATCCACAGTATGCCCCTCTGGATCGGCTATGGAGTTCGGCAGACGCATATATGGACTTGGCGGTGAGCGTTGTCGATGCGGCCAAATACTTCCGAGATCAAATAGATCGTGAAGTGGACAAGTTGTTCTAGTCGCAATTTAACATTCCAGAGCGTCCGCTTCCATTGACTGATCAGCTAGCCGAATGGGCCGAACTCAATAGGTTGTCCGGACTCGCCATGAGGTCTGTCGGGAATCAGTTGTGGCCGAAAAAGCTGAAGCCGAACAGCTATTTCAGCTTACTACAGCAATTCCTTGGTGCGGTGCCGCGCATTAATGAGATGAAGAGGTCGGCGTGCATAGAAGGCTCGCGGATGGCCCTTGCCCATGTTAAAGCATACCGGGCGGAGATGGATGCTACCACTGTTGCGGCGCGGGGTTCGGCCATAGGCCGAGTGGATGTCGAGCACTATTTCGAAGAGGTTCTCGAGGGTGCTCGTTTGATAGAGGCCTAGTGCTCGAAGAATATTATGTTTGAGTGACATGTATTCCCATTGTAAACACAATGTTTTTATGAAATTTATTAAGGTTGTATTTATACTTTTGCCTGAAAGTAATACGATGCCTCCTGTGCGGCCGTTTATGTATACATGTGTATAACCTAAAAGATTGTAGTCGTCAGCTTCAGCCCCCACGCATATAATGTGGAGGTGTTCGCAGAAGACGCGTGTTCACACTTAACCCAACATCTTGGCCCTATTAAGGAGGTGATAGCATAGCGAATGAGGCAACCGGACTATAATGCTTTAACACTTTCACTTAGCCATAGGAGTTTGACGGTGGGGCTACTATATAGCCCCTGGTTGCTCCGCACTCTCCCGAATTCGGGGTGCATACATGCCTGGCCGGGAAATGGTCCTTCATTAAGGCAGAGGAATTCTAACATTCCGATAGGTCATCGAGTGGTTGACCAGTCTCACGCTATATCATGACAATCAGTTTTCGGCTTTCTCTACTGAGGTGCTCGTCCGGATGACCCGGGGCACAATTGCAGTAGTTCTCCTAGTGCTACCTTAGCCGATAGAGCGGAACGTAAGGTACCAAAACATAGGAGCCGGGCAAACCCAACATTTGACCAAAGACATGATTTGGAGCTAATGCATATAAGGCCAAACTCGCGACACCGAACACTCCCGAAGGTATTCAGTCTTTATGGTATAAACCGGGCCTAAACAGTGCCCTTTGTAAGAAGCCCCTGGTGTCCAGGTACGTGCATTATTCTGACGTGGCCACATGCCAAGACGCCAGCATCCTTCTCAATTATACTGAGAATCCGAGGGATGTGTATCAACAAGAGACAGTAAAAAAGGTTGACGTAGGGTCTTAATCTAAAAAGAATCCTTGGGACGGGTCCCTGCTGCACGTCTGCGCCTGTGCCTCCGTTGTGCCGTATCCTAGACGGGTGTAGCACGGTAGTCATCTGTAAAAGAGAGGAACTTAGGTGAAAAGTTGTCGTGCGAAAAGGTAGGTTTTAAAGAAACCATGTAAATTTCAAGATGAGTAAAAATTGCCACTTGTATGCGCGCATTGAGCTCCATGTATTTGTGATAGGGCTGTGGACATCAATCCTATACGAATTACATATAGCTGCGCCAGACTCGTCTAACCGTGTCCGTGGTCTTGATGACCTATCGAATACTTTTAGTTGGTGAGGCTGTTTTAGTGTGCGGCTGCTGATACGTCTCCAATGTATCTATAATTTTTGATTGCTCCATGCTATATTATCTACTGTTTTGGACTATATTGGGCTTTATTTTCCACTTTTATATTATTTTTGGGACTAACCTATTAACCGGAGGCCCAGCCCAGAATTGTTGTTTTTTGCCTATTTCAGTGTTTCGGAGAAACAGAATATCAAACGGAGTCCAAACGGAATAAAATCTTCGGGAACGTGATTTTCTCACCGAACGTGATCCAGGAGACTTGGACCCTACTCTAGGTGGTCAAAGAGGAGGTCACGTGGGTGGGGGCGCCCCCCCCCTCCCCCCCAGGGCGCGCCCCCCTGCCTCGTGGGCCCCTCGGTGCTCCACCGACGTACTCCTTCCTCCTATATATACACACGTACCCGCAAACGATCAGAACAGGAGCCAAAAACCTAATTCCACCACCGCAACTTTCTGTATCCATGAGATCCCATCTTGGGGCCTGTTCTGGAGCTCCGCCGGAAGAGGGCCATCGTCACGGAGGGCCTCTACATCATCATAGCCTCTCCGATGAAGTGTGAGTAGTTTACCTCAGACCTTCGGGTCCATAGTTAGTAGCTAGATGGCTTCTTCTCTCTCTTTGAATCTCAACACAAAGTTCTCCCCCTCTCTTGTGGAGATCTATTCGATGTAATCTTCTTTTTGTGGTGTGTTTGTTGAGACCGATGAATTGTGGGTTTATGATCAAGTCTATCTATGAATAATATTTGAATCTTCTCTGAATTCTTTTATGTATGATTGGTTATCTTTGCAAGTCTCTTTGAATTATCCGTTTGGTTTGGCCAACTAGATTGGTAGTTCTTGCCATGGGAGAAGTGCTTAGCTTTGGGTTCGATCTTGCGGTGTCCTTACCCAGTGATAGAAGGGGCAACAAGGCACATATTGTATCGTTGCCACCGAGGATAACAAGATGGGGTTTATTTCATATTGCATGAATTTATCTCTCTACATCATGTCATCTTGCTTAAGGCATTACTCTGTTTTTAACTTAATACTCTAGATGCATGCTGGATAGCGGTCGATGAGTGGAGTAATAGTAGTAGATGCAGAATCATTTCGATCTACTTGTCACGGATGTGATGCCTATATACATGATCATGCCTAGATATTGTCATAACTATGCTCAATTCTGTCAATTGCTCAACAGTAATTTGTTCACCCACCATAGTATACTTATGCTTTTGAGAGAAGCCACTAGTGAAACCTATGGCCCCCAGGTCTATTCTCATCATATCAATCTCCATCACTTTAATCTTGCTTTGCTTTTTACTTTGCTTTTACTTTTTACTTTGCATCTTTATACCAAAAATTCCAAAAATATTATATCAATCAGATCTCACTCTCATAAGTGACCGTGAAGGGATTGACAACCCCTAATCGTGTTGGTTGCGAGTAGCTATCGTTTTGTGCAGGTACGAGGGACTTGAGCGTGGCCTCCTACTGGATTGATACCTTGGTTCTCAAAAACTGAGGGAAATACTTACGCTACTCTGCTGAATCATCCCTTCCTCTTCGGGGAAAACCAACGCAAGCACAAGACGTAGCAAGAAGGATTTCTGGCGCCGTTGCCGGGGAGTCTACACAAAAAGTCAACATACCAAGTACCCATCACAATCCCTATCTCTCGCATTACATTATTTGCCATTTAGCTCTCATTTTCCTCTCCCCCACTTCACCCTTGCCGTTTTATTCGCCCTCTCTCTCTCTCTATCCTCCCTCTCTATTTGCCTCTTTTGCCTGTTTGCCTTTTTTTGCTCGTGTGTTAGATTGCTTGTTTGTCGCGATGGCTCAAGATAATACTAAATTGTGACTTCACCAATACCAATAATAATGATTTCCTTAGCACTCCGATTGCTCCTCTTATCGATGTTGAATCTTGCGAAATTAATACTGCTTTGTTGAATCTTGTTATGAAGGATCAATTCGTCGGCCTTCCTAGTGAAGATGCCGCTACTCATCTGAATAGCTTCGTTGATTTATGTGATATGCAAAAGAAAAAAGATGTCGATAATGATGTCGTTAAATTGAAGCTATTTCCTTTTTCGCTTAGAGATCGTGCTAAAGCTTGGTTTTTGTCTTTGCCTAAGAATAGTATTGATTCATGGAACAAGTGCAAAGATGCTTTTATCTCTAAGTATTTTCCTCCCGCTAAGATCATCTCTCTTAGAAACGATATTATGAACTTTAAACAACTTGATCATGAACATGTTGCACAAGATTGGGAGAGAATGAAATTAATGATACATAATTGCCCTACTCATGGTTTGAATTTGTGGATGATCATACAAATTTTTTTTGCCGGATTGAATTTTGCTTCTAGAAATCTTTTAGATTCGGCCGCGGGAGGCACTTTTATGGAAATCACTTTAGGAGATGCTACTAAACTCCTAGATAATATTATGGTTAATTATTCTCAATGGCATACTGAAAGATCTTCTAATAAAAAGGTACATGCGATAGAAGAAATTAATGTGTTGAGTGGAAAGATGGATGAACTTATGAAATTATTTGCTACTAAGAGTGCTTCTTCTGATCCTAATGATATGCCCTTGTCTACTTTGATTGAGAATAACAATGAATCTATGGATGTGATTTTTGTTGGTAGGAATAATTTTGGTAACAACGCTTATAGAGGGAATTTTAATCCTATGCCATATCCTAGTAATCCTTCTAATAATTATGGGAATTCCTACAACAACTCTTATGGAAATTATAATAAGATGCCCTCTGAATTTGAGAATAGTGTTAAAGAATTTATGAACTCACAAACGAATTTTAATGCTTTGCTTGAGGAGAAATTGCTTAAAGTTGATGATTTGAATAGAAACATTGATATAATTTCTCTTGAGGTTGATTCTTTAAAGCTTAGATCTATTCCTCCTAAACATGATATCAATGAGTCTCTCAAAGCCATGAGAATTTCCATTGATGAGTGCAAGGAAAGAACCGCTAGGATGCGTGCTTCCAAAGATGCCTTTATTAAAGCGTGTTCTTCCAATTCCTATGAAAATCAAGATGAAGATCTAAAAGTTATTGATGTGTCCCCTATTAAATCTTTATTTTGCAATATTAATCTTGATGAAACTGAATATGATCTTCCTTTACCTAGAAGGCGTTCTAAAAATTTGGAGTATTTAGATATTAATGATGAAATTGATGAAAGTGGGATTGAAAGAAATAAAAATCTAGATGTTGCTAAACCCACTATATTGGATTTCAAGGAATTTAATTATGAAAGTTTCTCTTTAATTGATTGTATTTCCTTGTTGCAATCCGTGCTAAATTCTCCACATGCTTATAGTCAAAGTAAAGCCTTCACCGAACATATTGTTGATGCCTTGATGAAATCTTATGAAGAAAAACTTGAGTTGAAAGTTTCTATCCCTAGAAAACTCTATGATGAGTGGGAACCAACTATTAAAATTAAAATTAAAGATCATGAGTTTTATGCTTTGTGTGATTTGGGTGCTAGTGTCTCTACTATTCCCAAGACTTTGTGTGATTTGCTAGATTTCCGTAATTTTGATGATTGCTCTCTAAACTTGCATCTTGCGGATTCCACTATTAAGAAACCTATGGGAAGGATTAATGATGTTCTTATTGTTGCAAATAGGAATTATGTGCCCGTAGATTTCATTGTTCTTGATATAGATTGCAATCCTTCTTGCCCTATTATTCTTGGTAGACCTTTCCTTAGAACGGTTGGTTCAATTATTGATATGAAGGAAGGTAATATTAGATTTCAATTTCCTTTAAAAAAGGGCATGGAACACTTTCCAAGAAATAAAATAAAATTACCATATGAAACTATCATGAGAGCCACTTATGGATTGCCTACCAAAGATGGCAATACCTAGATCTATCCTCGCTTTTATGCCTAGCTAGGGGCGTTAAACGATAGCGCTTGTTGGGAGGCAACCCAATTTTATTTTTATTCCTTGATTTTTTTCTACTTATTAGTAATAAATAAATTATTTAGCCTCTGTTTTGGTTGTGTTTTTTGTGTTTAATTAGTGTTTGTGCCAAGTAGAACCGTTGGGAAGACTTGGGGAAAGTCTTGTTGAACTTGCTGTAAAAAAAACAGAAACTTTAGCGCTCATATAGAGTCATATTTTGTTCTAAGTATGGAGTTGTAATTGTTGAGTCGTAAGAAAAATAAAAGTGTGATGATCATCATTATTAAAGCATTGTCCCAAGTGAGGAAAGAATGATGGAGACTATGATTCCCCCATAAGTCGGGATGAGACTCCGGACGAAAAATAAATAAAAGAGGCCAAAGAAGCCCAAATAAAAAGAGGCCATAAAATAAAAAAAAGGCCCAAATAAAAAAATGAGAGAAAAAGAGAGAAGGGACAATGTTACTATCCTCTTACCACACTTGTGCTTCAAAATAGCACCATGATTTTCATAGTAGAGAGTCTCTCATGTTATCACTTTCATATACTAGTGGGAATTTTACATTATAGAAATTGGCTTGTATATTCCAATGATGGGCTTCCTCAAATTGCCCTAGGTCTTCATGAGCAAGCAAGTTGGATGCACACCCACTTAGTTTCTTCTTAAGCTTTCATATACTTATAGCTCTAGTGCATCCGTTGCATAGCAATCCCTACTCACTCACATTGATATCTATTGATGGGCATCTCCATAGCCCGTTGATACGCGTAGTTGATGTGAGACTATCTTCTCCTTTTTGTCTTCTCCACAACCACCATTCTATTCCACCTATAGTGCTATATCCATGGCTCACGCTCATGTATTGCGTGAAGATTGAAAAGGTTTTGAAAAAGTTAGAGTATGAAACAATTGCTTGGCTTGTCATCGGGGTTGTGCATGATTTAAATACTTTGTGTGGTGAATATAGAGCATAGCCAGACTATATGATTTTGTAGGGATAACTTTCTTTGGCCATGTTATTTTGAGAAGACACAATTTCTTTGTTAGTATGCTTGAAGTATTATTACTTTTATATCAATATAAACTTTTGTCTTGAATCTTTCTAATCTGAATATTCATACCACAATTAAGAAGATTTGCATTGAAATTATGCCAAGTAGCACTCCGCGTCAAAAATTCTCTTTTTATCATTTACCTACTCGAGGACGAGCAGGAATTAAGCTTGGGGATGCCTGATACGTCTCCAACGTATCTATAATTTTGATTGCTCCATGCTATATTATCTACTATTTTGGACTATATTGGGCTTTATTTTTCACTTTTATATTATTTTTGGGACTAACCTGTTAACCGAAGGCCCAGCCTAGAATTGTTGTTTTTTTTGCCTATTTCAGTGTTTCAGAGAAACAGAATATCAAACGGAGTCCAAACGGAATAAAATCTTCGGGGACGCGATTTTCTCACCGAACGTGATCCAGGAGACTTGGAACCTACTCCAGGGGGTCAAAGAGGAGGTCACGAGGGTGGGGGCGCCCCCCCCCAAGGGCGTGCCCCCCTGCCTCGTGGGCCCCTCGGTGCTCCACCGACGTACTCCTTCCTCCTATATATAGACACGTACCCCCAAACAATCAGAACAGGAGCCAAAAACCTAATTCCACTGCCGCAACTTTCTGTATCCACGAGATCCCATCTTGGGGCCTATTCCAGAGCTCCGCCGGAAGAGGGCCGTCATCACGGAGGGCTTCTACATCATCATAGCCTCTCCGATGAAGTGTGAGTAGTTTACCTCAGACCTTCGGGTCCATAGTTAGTAGCTAGATGGCTTCTTCTCTCTCTTTGAATCTCAATACAAAGTTCTCGCCCTCTCTTGTGGAGATCTATTCGATGTAATCTTCTTTTTGCGGTGTGTTTGTTGAGACCGATGAATTGTGGGTTTATGATCAAGTCTATCTATGAATAATATTTGAATCTTCTCTAAATTCTTTTATGTATGATTGGTTATCTTTGCAAGTCTCTTCGAATTATCCGTTTGGTTTGGCCAACTAGATTGGTAGTTCTTGCCATGGGAGAAGTGCTTAGCTTTGGGTTCGATCTGACGATGTCCTTACCCAGTGACAGAAGGGGCAGCAAGGCACGTATTGTATCGTTGCCATCGAGGAGAACAAGATGGGGTTTATTTCATATTGCATGAATTTATCTCTCGACGTCATGTCATCTTGCTTAAGATGTTACTCTGTTTTTAACTTAATACTCTAGATGCATGCTGGATAGCGGTCGATGAGTGGAGTAATAGTAGTAGATGCAGAATCGTTTCGATCTACTTGTCACGGACGTGATGCCTATATACATGATCATGCCTAGATATTGTCATAACTATGCTCAATTTTGTCAATTGCTCAACAGTAATTTGTTCACCCACCGTAGAATACTTATGCTCTTGAGAGAAGCCACTAGTGAAACCTATGGCCCTCGGGTCTATTCTCATCATATCAATCTCCATCACTTTAATCTTACTTTGCTTTTACTTTTTACTTTACATCTTTATACCAGAAATACCAAAAATATTATATCTATCAGATCTCACTCTTATAAGTGACCGTGAAGGGATTGAGAACCCCTAATCGCGTTGGTTGCGAGTAGCTATCGTTTTGTGCAGGTACGAGGGACTTGAGCGTGGCCTCCTACTAGATTGATACCTTGGTTCTCAAAAACTGAGGGAAATACTTAAGCTACTCTGCTGCATCATCCCTTCCTCTTCGGGGAAAGCCAACGCAAGCTCAAGACGTAGCAGCTGCCGAGGTAGCCGCACCCTCCTCGGCACGCAGGGGTCGCTCAATATTTCCATTTACTGTAATGATGCCACATGGACCGGGCATCTTAAGCGTCAGGGAAGCGTAATGCGGTATTGCATTAAAGCAAGCGAAAGCTTCGCGTCCAAGTAGTGCTTGATAGCCACTTTGGAACGGAGCAATGTGGAAGGTTAAATTTTCGCTACGGAAGTTATCGGGGAAGCCGAATATAACTTCTAGTAGCAGGGAGCCCATGCAATGAGCCCCTGGGCATGGCGTTACTCCTTTAACGGTAGTGTTGCTGAGGCAAATTTTCGTTGGGTCTATCCCCATTTTGCAGATTGTGTCCTGATATATCAGGTTTAGACTGCTGCCACCGTCCATCAGGACTCGTGTGAAGTGGTATCCGTCAATTATTGGGTCTAATACCAAGGCAGCCCGTCCTGCACGCCGGATACTTGCTGAGTAATCCCGATGGTCAAAAGTGATCGGTTGAGATGACCAGTGGCAGGACTCCGCGGTGATAGGCCCTTGGGCATATTTCTCTGGGAGTGCCGCTTTGTTTCTCCCCTTGATCATGTGTAACACGTTTACTATTTTAACTTATGGTGGAAATTTCTTTTGTTCACCATTGTCTTGCGTGAGAGGCTCATCCTCGTCTTCGCTTGGTGTATCCTCCCCCTTGTGTATGGCGTTGAGCTTGCCGGACTGCTTGAAGACCCAACATTCTCTGTGAGTATGATTAGCGGGTTTACCAGGGGTGCTATGGATCTGACATATTTGGTCCAGAATTTTGTTTAGGCTGGACAGTTCATCTCTGGTGCCTTTAGAGGATGGCTTTTGCTGACCTGGCTGAGAGCTTTGGAATCCGGCGTTTACCGTCGTGCTCTTTGGGTTGTCTTCTTTATTCCGGTGCTTATTATTTTTGCTGCGTCGTGATTTCCCGTTTTCATCTCTAACTTCGGATGTACTTGGGTCGCTGGTGTTGCATCTGGCTAGCCAGCTGTCCTCACCCGCGCAAAAGCGGGTCATGAGGCTTGTTAATGCTGCCATTGTTCTCGGCTTTTCTTGGCCAAGGTCTCTGGCAAGCCATTCATCACGGACGCTATGCTTAAAAGCTGCCAAGGCTTCGGCGTCCGGACAGTTGACTATTTGGTTCTTTTTAGTGAGAAACATGTTCCAAAGCTTGCGGGCTGACTCTCCGGGCTGTTGATTTATATGACTCAAATCGTCCGCATCTGGGGGTCGGACCTAAGTCCCTTGAAAATTTGCCCGAAAAGCGTCTTCGAGCTCTTCCCAGCTTCCAATGGAGTTTTCGGGGAGGCTTTTAAGCCAGTGCCAAGCTGGCCCTTTGAGCTTGAGGGGTAAGTACTTGATGGCGTGGAGATCATCTACTCGAGCCATATGGATATGGAGGATATAGTCCTCAATCCAAACCCCAAGGTCTGTTGTTCCGTCGTATGCCTCTATGTTTACGGGTTTGAATCCCTGTGGAAATTCATGGTCCAGCACCTCATCGGTGAAACATAGGGGGTGTGCGGCACCCCTATATCTGGGTTTACCGTGTTGTTCGGATGTTTGTTGTGTTGCATCGTATGCTGGAGCGCGCTTGCGTGGTCCATATATGGATCTGGTTGCGCCATCCTTTTGATGCGAACCCTCGCGTGGATCGCGTATTGGCTTATGTGCGGCGTTTTTTGCCGCTCTATGTTGGTCGTGAGGTCGTCTATCCGGCCAGGTGGCCGTTTTAATTTTTGGTTGCGGGGGATCTAAGGCCTCCTCATCGAATTCAGGTAGCAACTTCCGCTTCGGGTAGCTCTTGGTGGGGCAATTACCGCCGTACTTTGCTGCTGTATTGAGTACTTTACTCCATCTGATTTTAAGTGTGTCTTCCGCAGCCTTGAGCCTTTGCTTCTGCTTTATTAGGCTCCTCGCGGTGGCAACAAGCCTTTGGCGGGCATTCTGTTGCTCCGGGTGTCTGTCCCATGTGATGTCATCCGGACTGTTATCTTTGACAGAATCGGGTTGTTCGGTTTGATTCTCTGTGTTGCCGTGGTCCGACGATGGTTCACCCTGCTCTAACGCTGGGTCTGTATGATCGTTGTTTCTGCCGAGGCGGGATTTGGAGCGGCGCTTACGCCGCTGCTTTCACTGCTTCTTGAGGGGACAACCCTTCATTGCATCCTTCTGTTCCTCGTGGTCGTTTTCTTTTGGTGTGTCCACCATGTATACGTCATGTGATGAAGTGGGTGTCCAGTGCCCTGTGGGCAGTGGTTCCTGTTCGTCTCCTACATCGTCGTCCATACTGTCGATGTCTTCGGAGTCGAAGTCGAGCATGTTGGTTAGGTCATCGACAGTGGCTACTAAGTGGGTGGTGGGTGGGCGGTGAATTTTGTCGCCATCCGCATCCCAATTCTGCTGGACATAGTTCGGCCAGAATTCTCCTGACAAGGAGAGAGACCTTAATGAGTTCAGTATGTCTCCAAGGGGCGAGTGCTGAAAAATATCCGCGGAGGTAAACTCCATGATCGGCACCCAATTGGATTCAATAGGAACGGGCGCAGGCGGTTCGGAGTCCATGGCCGGAGAAGAATTCGGCAGTTTAGCAACACGGCTCTCATGCAGGGTAAGGTTGATGTTCGGCTCTGTCGTCGATGAGGGTAAGGCCTCCATGGCGGGGTCCATCCACCCGTCCATGGCGGCGTGACTGGCTCTGAATTGAGGGTCGGAGCAACTGCCGGTGCGATCTCCTGAACATTGTCTGATGGTAGAGCTAAATCGTACTCATCGTGACCGCATGACGCACAAGGCAGAGGCTCGAATCCGTCGAAGATCAAGTCTCCGCGGATGTCGGTCGTGTAGTTTAAACTTCCAAACCTGACCTGATGGCCAGGAGCGTAGCTTTCAATCTGCTCCAGATGGCCAAGCGAATTGGCCCGCAGTGCAAAGCCGCCGAGTACAAAAATCTGTCCGGGGAGAAAAGTCTCACCGTGGACTGCGTTGCTAACGATGATAGAAGGAGCCATCAAGCCTAACAGCGACGACACAGAGGAACTCTCAATGAAAGCACCAATGTCAGTGTCAAAACCGGCGGATCTCGGGTAGGGGGTCCCGAACTGTGCGTCTAGGCGGATGGTAACAGGAGGCAGGGGACACAAAGTTTTACCCATGTTCGGGCCCTCTTGATGGAGGTAAAACCCTACGTCCTGCTCGATTAATATTGATGATATGGGTAGTACAAGAGTAGATCTACCACGAGATCAAAGAGGCTAAACCCTAGAAGCTAGCCTATGGTATGATTGTCTGTCTTTCTACGGACTAAAAACCCTCCGGTTTATATAGACACCGGAGAGGGCTAGGGTTACACAAGGTCAGTTACAAAGGAGAAGATATGCATATCTGTATTGCCTAGCTTGCCTTCCACGCCAAGTAGAGTTTCATCCGGACACGAGACGAAGTCTTCAATCTTGTATCTTCATAGTCTAACAGTCTGGCCAAAGAATATAGTCCGGCTGTCCGGAGACCCCCTAATCTAGGACTCCCTCACCGGCCACCAAGGGGTGTGCCATGGGGGGGGATCCTACTAGGACTATACTCCTAGTAGGATCCCACCTTTTCCTTTCTCATCGGAGGGGAAAAGGAAGGAGAGGGAGAGGGAGAGGGAAAGGGGGGCGCCGCCCCCTCCCCTAGTCCAATTCGGACTCCCATGGGGGAGCATGCACCCACCCCTTGCGGGCTTCCCTCTCTCTCCACTAAGGCCCATGTAGGCCCAATATTTCCTCGGGGGTTCCGGTAACCCCTCGATACTTTGAAATATACCCAAACCTTTCCAAAACCATTCCGGTGTGCGAATATCATCGTCCAATATATCTATCTTTACCTTTTGACCATTTCGAGACTCCTCGTCATGTCCGTGATCTCATCCAGGACTCCGAACAAACTTCGGTCACCAAAACACATAACTCATAATACAAATCGTCATCAAACGTTAAGCCTGCGGACCCTACGGGTTCGAGAACTATGTAGACATGACCAAGACACATCTCCGGTTAATAACCAATAGTGGAACCTGGATGCTCATATTGGTTCCTACATATTCTACGAAGATCTTTATCGTTCAAACCGCAATAACAACATACGTTATTCCCTTTGTCATCAGTATGTTACTTGTCCGAGATTCGATCGTCGGTATCCACATACCTAGTTCAATCTCGTTACTGGCAAGTCTCTTTACTCGTTCCATAATGCATCATCCCGCAACTAACTCATTAGTCACATTGCTTGCAAGGCTTATAGTGATGTGCATTACCGAGAGGGCCCAGAGATACCTCTCCGATACTCGGAGTGACAAATCCTAATCTCGGTCTATGCCAACCCAACAAACACTTTCAGAGACACCTGTAGAGTATCCTTATAATCACCCAGTTATGTTGTGACGTTTGATAGCACACAAGGTGTTCCTTCGTTATTCGGGAGTTGCATATTCTCATAGTCAGAGGAATATGTATAAGTTATGAAGAAAGCAATAGCAATAAAACTTAACGATCATTATGCTAAGCTAACAGATGGGTCTTGTCCATCACATCATTCTCCTAATGATGTGATCCCGTTCATCAAATGACAACACATGTCTATGGTTAGGAAACTTAACCATCTTTGATTAATGATCTAGTCAAGTAGAGGCATACTAGGGACACTCTGTTTTGTCTATGTGTTCACACATGTATCAAGTTTCCGGTTAATACAATTCTAGCATGGATAATAAACATTTATCATGATATAAGGAAATATAAAATAACAACTCTATTATTGCCTCTAGGGCATATTTCCTTCAGTCTCCCACTTGCACTAGAGTCAATAATCTAGTTCACATCGTCATGTGAATTAACACGAATAGTTCACATCTTTATGTGATTAGTTCACATATCCATGTGACTAACACCCAAAAGGTTTACTAGAGTCAATAATCTAGTTCACATCTCTACGTGATTAACACCCAAAGAGTACTAATGTGTGATCATGTTTTGCTTGTGAGATAAGTTTAGTTAACGGGTCTGCCATATTCAGAGCCATATGTATTTTGCAAATTTTCTATGTCTACAATGCAATGCACGGAGCTACTCTAGCTATGCTCCCACTTTCAATATGTATCCAAATTAATATTTAGAATCATCTGGATTAGTGTCAAAGCTTGCATCGACGTAAACCTTTACGACGAACTCTTTGTCACCTCCATAATTGAGAAACATATCCTTATTCAACTAAGGATAATTTTGACCGTTGTCCAGTGATCCACTCCTCGATCACTATTGTACCCTCTTGCCAAGCTCATGGTGAGGTACACAATAGGTTTGGTACATAGCATAGCATACTTTATAGTACCTATGACTGAGGCATAGGGAATGACTTTCATTCTCTTTCTATTTTTTGTCATGGTCGGGTTTTGAGTCTTACTCAACTTCACACCTTGCAACATAGGCAAGAACTCCTTCTTTGACTGTTCCATTTTGAACTACTTCAAAATCTTGTCAAGGTATGTACTCATTGAAAAATCTTATCAAGCGTCTTGATATATCTCTATAGATCTTGATGCTTAATGTGTAAGCAGCTTCACTGAGGTATTTCTTTGAAAAACTCCTTTCAAACACTCCTTTATGCTTTCTAGAAAATTCTACATCATTTCTGGTCAAAGATATGTCACTCACATATACTTATCAGAAAAGTTGTAGTGCTCCCACTCACTTTCTTCTAAATACAGGCTTCACCGCAAGTCTGTATAAAACTATATGCTTTGATCACACTATCAAAGCGTATATTCCAACTCCGAGAGGCTTGCACCAGTCCATAAATGGATCGCTGGAGCTTGTACACTTTGTTAGCACCTTTAGGATCGACAAAACCTTCTGGTTGCATCATATACAACTCTTCTTTAAGATATACATTAAGGAATGCAGTTTTGACATCCATTTGCCAAATTTCATAATCATTAAATGCGGCAATTGCTAACATGATCCGGACAGACTTAAGTATCGCTACGGGTGAGAAGGTCTCATCGTTGTCAACTCCTTGAACTTGTAGAAAACCTTTAGCAACAAGTCGAGCTTTGTAGACAGTAATATTACCGTCAGCGTCAGTCTTCTTCTTGAAGATCTATTTATTCTCTATGGCTTGCCGATCATCGGGCAAGTCAACCAAAGTCCACACTTTGTTCTCATACATGGATCCCATCTCAGATTTCATGGCCTCAAGCCATTTCGCGGAATCTGGGCTCATCATCTCTTCCTCATAGTTCGTAGGTTCATCATGGTCAAGTAACATCACCTCCAGAACAGGATTACTATACCACTCTGGTGCAGATCGTACTCTGGTTGACCTACAAGGTTCGGTAGTAATTTGATCAGAAGTTTTATGATCATCATCATTAGCTTCCTCACTAATTGGTGTAGAAATCACTGGAACTAATTTCTGTGATGAACTACTTCCCAATTCGGGAGAAGGTACAATTACCTAATCGAGTTCTACTTTCCTCCCACTCACTTCTTTCGAGAGAAACTCCTTCTCTAGAAAGGATCCATTATTAGCATTGAATATCTTGCCTTCGGATCTATGATAGAAGGTGTACCTGATGGTGTCCTGGACTAGGGGGTACTCACCACGTCATCTCCCAATCTTTAGATTGGGCCGAGGACTCCCATGGCCATATACTCATGGGCCAGTTCAGACAGTTGCCGCATACAAGGAAGATTCCACAAAACTTGGCGATCAAGACAAGGACTTCTCCCCACCGGCGTATTCGGCTAGGACTCTTGTTATCCTAGGCCTCTGGTGCATTATATAAACCGAGGTCAGGCTAGTCGATAGATCATATACAACAATCATACCATAGGCTAGCTTCTAGGGTTTAGCCTCTACGATCTCGTGGTAGATCAACTCTTGTAATACTCATATCATCAATATCAATCAAGCAGGACGTAGGGTATTACCTTCATCAAGAAGGCCCGAACCTGGGTAAACATCGTGTCCCCTGCCTCTTGTTACCATCGATTCTAGACGCACAGTTTGAGACCCCCTACCCAAGATCCGCCGGTTTTGACACCGACATTGGTGCTTTCATTGAGAGTTTGGCTGTGTGATCGACAAAGGATCAATGGCTCGCCCGCAGATCAACTGTGACGCCGGCATCTTCGTCGCCGGCTCAACTGGTCACCTCGGCTCGACCGAGGACCGCGCTCCATCTCGGATCGTCGTGATCAGACGGGGGCCTTCATCAACATCAACTCCGATCTCTATCAAGATTATGGACATCCATGGAGCTCGGGGGCTCAACGTCAACATTGCCTTCGGGCGACCATGCTGTTTTTTCCGAACAACGAACTTGTATCCGCTGCCATTGCCTCCTCGAGCATCTCTTTGATGATTCCTTTGGTGGAATTGTGTGGAATTGAGTCTACAATAGCCACGCAAAATTTTGTCGAGTTCCGATGGAGGAATCCCTGGCAATCCACGTATACCGGAGCCCTGTCAAATCTGGACGGGAATCTGGACGAGTCTAGGGCGTGGTCTCCAGCATCCAACTCGGACGTCCTTTGGAAGATCCAACCGTTGATCGGCTGCGGAATTCCTATATCTACCACCCCTCCAAATTTCAGCTCGATCCGACCGTCCAAACTCCGGGAACCTTCTGATTGGTGCATCACTTTTCGGATCTGTTTTCTGCACGAATACGGATCCGACCCGAATTCATGTTTCTTTATGAACGTGATATCGGACAACCTTCTTAAAGGAATTTGCTCCTAGGGTATTGTGCACTATTTTTAAACACGTGCCCATAAAATTTTAAGCCTCCTCTGAGGTAATCTTCACTATCATGCTGGTGTCAAACCAGTCCGGCAATACTGCTCCACGGCTGCCGACCTGCGCTAGACACGTCGTCGCCTTTTGAGCCGAGCTCAACTTCTTCGGATCATCATCTCGGCGAGCAAGAGTTCGGAATCACCAAGAATAAATCATCACAAACATCGCCGCCCCACGGATTACACGGAGCGGGAACACACGTATCGCCGCATGGTCACTTCATCAAACCGGCATTGACCACATCACAAGTTACGACCTGCGTTGGCATGGCCGCACTGTTGCTTCTTCAAGCCGATGTCCATCACGCCGAATTGCTTCAACACCTCGGCTGACACGGCAGCTGCAACGTCTCTTTACCGACCTGCTCCGTCTCCTTGGCTAGACCGAGGGCTTCACCATCTCTTCATCAACTAACTTCGGAGACTTCAGCGTCACCAGCCGACCAGCTTCATCACATTAGCTGGACCACGGGCTTTTCCTCGGCGAGCTAACCTTTGCTAGCATCGCCATGCCACCGCTTCATCACCCATCAGGCAATGGGTGTGCGGACCGAGCCCTAATTTTGGGAGAAACCTTTCTCCAGATTGCTACAACAGATAAACCAGGTGCTATAAATCCTAGTATTTTTTCTTGCTTGGGTTTATTTTTCCCAAGGAATTATTACTCCGGTTTGTTTCATCATCTATACACAGGTCTATCACATGGTTGTTGTATTAACAACGATGGCGTGGTAGTTCGGTCAGTTTCCGTATACAGTTCGGTGAATGCCGCATCCGGAACTCAGACCGGCCTGCGAATTCGGGCTTGGCTACGCCTTCACCGCGTCACGCCGACGCCCTGCATCGACATGGACTTCGGCATCGCCAAGAGAGCCCTACCTCATCGAGTATTCGGCGCACAGGCCATATTTCTTTTATTACTCACTTTGTATAAATTATTGATTATGCAACATTTTTTATTATTCCTATTATCTCCGGCTTGCACTATTTTCTGTGCACAGGTAGATAATCCGGGCAGCGCTGTCACCGCGGCGTACCGATGTACCACGTTACCTCAGCTGACCGGGAGCTTCGTCATCACTTCATTAACACATGCTGGGGGCTTCGACGTCACACTGCCGGCCTGCTCCGTCGCCGCGGTCGGACTAGGGTTTTCACCTCGCCCATCGACTATGTTGTGTCACCACTTCATCAAGCCGAGTTCTTTACTCGGACATCTCGGGACCGGCTTGGGGGCTGGGATCTCGTCCCGCCACAATCTCGGCCTGCGTCATCAACATCGAACACATTAACCAGCTAAGTTTCCTTCATGCTCAAAGTTTTAAATTTTTAATTTGTGTTCGTTTCGACCAAGCATTATACTTTTTTGGAAAAAAGTTGCTTGTAAAAAATTTCCTTGTCCAAACTTTGTTTGTGATGCAGAAATTCAAATACCCCGTTTATTTGGGGGATTCCTTTATGAACCTTTTCCTCTTGCATATGATTATACTTGTACGGCTTCCTTCCTTGTTCGTGTATTATGCCACAATATGCACCATATTGACTTAAGCGATTTGCAAGCTGGGTTGCCTGGCTCCTGTGCTTACCCCTACGTTCCCGATTGTTCGGCTAGGGAGTAAAGGGAACACCTCTGCGATTGTCACGACCGGGTCCTCTGAGCTTTGACCTCAGACTGGGTGAAGCCGAAAGCTAGTGCTCTTATTGTTTTTAATCATGGTCGGCACACAACGGAACTCATGAGTACAAAAAATCTATTGCACAAGTCTCATAGTAATAATGAGCACCAAAGAAAGGTATCGGTGGGGGTATTATTTTCTTCGAAGATGCTTCTTACACTTCGTCTGTAATATAGCATAAGTTCCCTGAGCGCGCTTTGTCTGTTACAGCCTTATGGCCCAGTTGCCTGGTTATTGGAAACATTGTCGATATTCTCGACAGGTGGAGTACATAACACTTTTCAGTACTTGACCGAAGAGGGAGAAGCCGACGGTCGGTTAAGACACGTTTAAAGTTCATGTGAACAAAGATATGATATTAGTACTTCGGTACATACAATCATTATACATAAAATTCTTTTACGCAAGTCACTTGGGGGCTCTTAAATTTATATGAGCCGTTTTATAATAAGTGTTCTTCTTCTTAGTTGTTGCAAAGTTTTTTCATCACTCCTTTTTTCAATACGAGTGTGTCGTCACTAGACGGGGAGCCTAATTTCTCTCTCAAAGCCGCTAGAGTTCAGTTTGCTAAATTTGCCTAATGAGAAGTACTCCACCTTCGGGATAGGAGGTTGAAGCCGTAGGCTGACCCGCTTGAAGTCTTGAGATAGGATGTGTCATGTTAAAGCACAATAGAAGCACTTTTTTTTCGAAGACCAATTCTCGGATTGGCACCGAACACTTGATCTTGTTCGGACGTCAAGTTTTTACTAACGTTTTTTGGTTTTCCAAGCTTATGACACTTTTAAACTATTTGTGTGTTTTCAGCACAAGTCTCGCAATGCAATGCCGGACACCTTTAGAGATTCGGCAAAAACATTCTCGGATATCGCTATATATGCATTGGTTTCGAATTGTGTCTTCGGTCAATAGTTGGGTTGCCCAGCTCCTGCACTTGCTTCCTACGTTCCGCTTTGTTCGGCTAGGCGTACAAAGGGAGAACCACTGCGACTGTGCTTCCATCTCACATGGTTAAGCACCTCAGTGGAAAAAGCCGAAAACTGACTATCGCAATAAGCGTAAACTGGTCAGCGATCCGATGACTGTGTTAAATGATGGGCCATTCATAACATTGGCCGAAGTGTTTACGGCTTGACCTCGACTGTCGTAGAACACTACCGGGGGCTAGTAACTGGCCTCCCAAACTAAATCCTCAATATTTTGCTCTTACATTAGGGCTGAGGTTTCATGATCATGCTTAGCATGACAACCCAAAGAAAGGAACCGATAGCGGGACTATTTTCCTTGGAAGACATTTCTTATGTTAAACAGTAATATAACATATCTCTCTGCGTACCTTTGTTTATAAAACCGTATGGCCAGATTGCCTTGTTTGTCGTAAATCTTTGCCCTCATATAGGCTTTATAAAGTAGGACAAACACTCCTCGGCTACTGGCCGAGGAGGTGGAAGCCGATGGTCGGTCACCAAAGTTTTGTACAATGCAGATCCGAGCATTAATGACGTAAAGTACTTGGATACATAGAGTCATTGCACATAATTTGTGATTTTATTATGGATATCGATCCTTAATTCGGCCACCCGTGCCCGCATTAAGGCTCGGGGGCTACTGGGCTTTGGGCTTATTATTTACAAATATTAAAGGGGCACATCGATCCCCTAATCTGGTGTTGCCACCCGACCAGTGTCTTGGGGGCTACTGCATTGCATGTTCAATGCAGAAAATTTTAAGTGCAATACAGTTTCCGAGGAGATTTTTATCCTCAGGTTGGTCGGCCGCACCCAACCTGAGTCTCGAGGGCTGAGCACGCCGCTTTTTGTGTCCCAGAGTATTCTGTCGATCTAGGACTTGATCCTTAGGCCGATTTTGCAAATCAACCTGAGTCTCAGCGGCTACTGGGATTAGCGGTCTTACGTCATCCTTCAGGTGCATCTCGGGTTTTAAACCGATACACACCTTGAGGGCTACTGGCTATATATCTCGGCAAAGAATAAATTGCACCAATCAAAAATATTGACAAAAAATCGGCCCATAGTCAGGGTGGTGCACCACCTCGGAAGCAGTCCAGCGTAAAGCTCGGGCGCTAATGGCTGGCTCCATAGAGGGCATTTCTAGCATAAAGCTCGGCTAAACTCCTTCAACCTTTTTGAATGAAGGTGATATGACGCCTCGGATACAGTCCGGCGTTGGAGCCCGGATACAGTCCGGCGTTGGAGTTTGGACATAGTCCGACGTTGGAGCTCGGATACATTCCGGTGTTGGAGCTCGGAAAGCGGTCCGGCATTGGTGCTCGGCTGCAAAAGATACCTCGAATGCAGTCCGGCGTTGGAGCTCGGATGCCAGAGGACACTGCCTCCCGGGAACAACTTCAAACCCGAGGTGTGGCATAAAAATAACAAGGCATTGATAAAGGCCGGAAACTTAAAGGGGCTCCTCGGATACCCGACGTGTAAACTCGTCGAATGTATTGCGGCGTTCCTCAAGATCGAAGATGAGAAGATTTGTTGAACCAGTTTTCAAGACCGACAACCGAAGATGAAGAACAGTTCGGAAGAATCGAGGAGCGTCCCTAACTTGAAGACCGGTTCAGGGGGCTACTGACGGTGTCCTGGACTAGGGGGTACTCACCACGTCATCTCCCGATCTGTTAGATTGGGCCGAGGACCCCCATGGCCGTATACTCATGGGCCAGTTCGGACAGTTGCCGCATACAAGGAAGATTCCACAAGACTTGGCGATCAAGACAAGGACTTCTCCCCACCGGCATATTCGGCTAGGACTCTTGTTATCCTAGGCCTCTAGTGCATTATATAAACCGAGGCCAGGCAAGTCGATAGATCATATACAACAATCATACCATAGGCTAGCTTCTAGGGTTTAGCCTCTATGATCTCATGGTAGATCAACTCTTGTAATACTCATATCATCAATATCAATCAAGCAGGACGTAGGGTATTACCTTCATCAAGAGGGCCCGAACCTGGGTAAACATCATGTCCCCTGCCTCATGTTACCATCGATCCTAGACGCACAGTTCGGGACCCCCTACCCGAGATCCGCCGGTTTTGACACCGACAGTACCCAACAGTCTCCTTTGGGTATCCTATGAAGACACATTTCTCCGATTTGGGTTCGAGCTTATCAGGTTGAAGCTTTTTCACATAAGCATCGCAGCGCCCAACTTTAAGAAACGACAACTTGGGTTTCTTTCCAAACCACGGTTCATATGGTGTCATCTCAACGGTTTTAGATGGTGCCCTATTTAACGTGAATGCAGCTGTCTCTAATGCATAACTCCAATACGATAGTGGTACATTGGTAAGAGACATCATAGATCGCACCATATCTAATAAAGTACGGTTACGACGTTCGGACACACCATTACTCTGTGGTGTTCCAAGTGGCATGAGTTTTGAAGCTATTCCACATTGTTTTGAAATGAAGGCCAAACTCGTAACTCAAATATTTGCCTCTGCAATTAGATCGTAGAAACTTTATTTTCTTCTTACGATGATTCTCAACTTCACTCTGACTTTCTTTGAACTTTTCAAATGTTTCGGACTTGTGTTTCATTAAGTAGATATACCTATATCTTCTCAAATCATCTGTGAAGGTCAGAAAATAAAGATACCCGCCGCGAGCCTCAACACTCATCAGACCGCACACATCAGTATGTATTATTTCCAATAAGTCAGTTGCTCGCTCCATTGTTCCGGAGAACGGAGTCTTAGTCATCTTGCCCATGAGGCATGGTTCACAAGCATCAAGTGATTCCAAAAGCCCATTAGCATGGAGTTTCTTCATGCGCTTTACACCAATATGACCTAAACAGCAGTGCCACAAATATGTTGCACTATCATTATCAACTTTTCATCTTTTGGCATCAATATTATGAATATGTGTATCACCACGATCGAGATTCAATAAACCATTTACATTGGGTGTATGACCATAGAAGGTTTTGTTCATGTAAACAGAACAACAATTATTCTCTGACTTAAATGAATAACAGTATCACAATAAACATGATCCAATCATATTCATGCTCAACGCAAACACCAAATAACATTTATTTAGGTCCAACACTAACCCCGAAGATAGAGGGAGTGTGCGATGGTGATCTTATCAACCTTGGAATCACTTCCAACACACATCGTCACCTCTCCCTTAACTAGTCTTTGTTCATTTTGCAACTCATGTTTCGAGTTACTAATCTTAGCAACTGAACCGGTATCAAATACCCTGGGGTTACTATGAACACTAGTAAAGTACACATCAATAACATGTATATCAAATATACCTTTCACTTTGGTATCCTCTTATCCGCCAAGTATTTGGGGTAGTTCCGCTTCCAATGACCATTCCCTTTGCAATAGAAGTACTCAGTTTCAGGCTTAGGTCTAGCTTTGGGTTTCTTCACAGGAGTGGAAACTTCCTTGTCATTCTTCTTGGAGTTCCCTTTCTTTTCATTTGCCCTTTTACTTGAAACTAGTGGTCTTGTCAACCATCAACACTTGATGGTCTTTCTTAACTTCTACCTTCGCCGATTCCAGCATCGCGAAGAGCTCGGGAATCGTTTTTGCTATCCCTTGCATATTAATTATAGTTCATCACTAAGTTCTAGTAACTTGGTGATAGTGACTAGAGAACTCTGTCAATCACTATCTTATCTGGAAGATTAACTCCCATTTGATTCAAGCGATTGTAGTACCCCGACATTCTGAGCACATGCTCACTAGCTAAGCTATTCTCCTCCATCTTGTAGGCAAAGTACTTGTCAGAGGTCTCATACCTCTTAACACAGACATGAGTCTAAAATATCATTTTTAGCTCTTGGAATATGTCATATCTTTCATGGCGTTCCAAACATTTTTGAAGTACCGGTTCTAAGCTGTAAAGCATGGTGCACTAAACTATCAAGTAGTCATCATACCGAGCTTGTCAAATGTTCATAACATCTTCATCTGCTCATGCATTGGGTCTGTCACCTAGCGGTGCATCAAGGACATAATTCTTCTGTGCAGCAATGAGAACAATCCTCGGATAACGGACCAAGTCCGCATCATTGCTACAATCATCTTTCAACTTATTTTTCTCTAGGAACATATCAAAAAATAAATGGGGAACTACATCACGAACTATTGATCTACAACACAAATACTATCAGGACTAAGTTCATGATAAATTAAAACTCAATTAATCATATTACTTAAGAACTCCCACATAGATAGATATCTCTCTACTCATCTAAATGATCATGTGATCCATATCAACTAAACCATGTCCGATCATCACGTGACATGAAGTAGTTTTCAATGGTGAACATCACTATGTTGATCATATCTACTATATGATTCATGTTCGACCTTTCGGTCTCAGTGTTCCGAGGCCATATCTGAATATGCTAGGCTCGTCAAGTTTAACCCGAGTATTCTGCACGTGCAAAATTGTCTTGCACCCATTGTATGTGAACGTAGAGCTTATCACACCCGATCATCACGTGGTGTCTCGGCACGACAAACTGTAGCAACGGTGCATACTCAGGGAGAACACTTATACCTTGAAATTTAGTGAGGGATCATCTTATAATGCTACCGCGGTACTAAGAAAAATAAGATGCATAAAGGATAAACATCACATGCAATCAATATAAGTGATATGATAAGGCCATCATCATCTTGTGCCTTTGATCTCCATCTCCAAAGCACCGTCATGATCACCATCGTCACCGGCTTGACACCTTGATCTCCGTCATAGCATCGTTGTTGTCTCGCCAACTATTGCTTCTACGACTATCGCTACCACTTAGTGACAAAGTAAAGCAATTACGTGGAGATTGCATTTCATACAATAAAGCGACAACCATATGGCTCCTGCCAGTTGCCGATAACTGTTACAAAACATGATCATCTCATACAACAATTTATATATCATCACGTATTGACCATATCAAATCACAAAATGCCCTGCAAAAACAAGTTAGACATCCTCTACTTTGTTGTTGCAAGTTTTACGTGGCTGCTACGGGCTTCTAGCAAGAACCGTTCTTTCCTACGCATCAAAACCACAACGATTTTTCGTCAAGTGTGATGTTTTAACCTTCAACAAGGACCGGGCATAGTCAAACTCGATTCAACTGAAGTTGGAGAAGCAGGCACCTGCTAGCCACCTATGTGCGAAGCACGTCGGTAGAACCAGTCCCATGAACACGGTCATGTAATGTCAGTCTGGGCCGCTTCATCCAACAATACCGCCGAATCAAAGTAAGACGTTGCTGGTAAGTAGTATGACTATTATCGCCCACAACTCTTTGTGTTCTACTCGTGCATATAACATCTACGCATAGACCTGGCTCGGATGCCACTGTTGGGGAATGCAGTATTTCAAAAAAAATTACCTACAATTACGCAAGATATATCTAGGAGATGCATATCAACGAGCGGGGAGAGTGTGTCCATGTACCCTCATAGACCGAAAGCGGAAGCGTTTAGTAGCGCGGTTGATGTAGTCGAACGTCTTCACAATCCAACCGATCCAAGCACCGAACGTACGGCACCTCCGAGTTCAGCACACGTTCAGCTCAATGACATCCCTCGAACTCTTGATCCAGTTGAGGCCGAGGGAGAGTTCTGTCAGCACGACGGCGTGGCGACGGTGATGATGAAGTTACCAGCGCAGGGCTTCTCCTAAGCACTACAACGATATGACCGAGGTGTGTAACTATGGACGGGGGCACCCCACATGGCTAAGAGAAGACTTGGTGTGCCTTTGGGGTGCCCTCTCCCACGTATATAAAGGGGGAGGAGAGGTGGCCGGCCCAAGAGGGCGCGCCAGGTGTGGGGAGTCCTACTAGGACTCCCTAGTCCAAGTAGGATTCCCCTCTCCTTTTTCCTTTTTTCGGAATAGCAAAGAGAGAAAGAGAGGAGAAGTAGGAGAGGGAAAGGGGGGCACCGCCCCACCCCTTGTCCAATTCGGACTGGGTAAGGGGGGTGCGCCACCTCCCTGGCCGCCCCTCTCTCCTCCACGAAGGCCCATGTATGGCCCATTAACTTCCCAGGGGGGCATTCCGGTAACCCCCGGTACTCCGAAAATCATCCGATATGACCCAAACTATTCCGGTGTCCGAATGTAACCTTCCAATATATGAATCTTTACCTCTCGACCATTTTGAGACTCCTCGTCATGTCCGTGATCTCATCTGGGACTCTGAACGGACTTCGGTTCATCAAATCACATAACTCATAATACAAATTGTCATCGCACATTAAGTGTGCGGACCCTACAGGTTCGAGAACTATGTAGACATGACCGAGACACATCTCTGGTCAATAACCAATAGCGGAACCTGGATGCTCATATTGGTTCCTACATATTCTTCGAAGATCTTTATTGGTCGAACCGCATGACAACATACGTTGTTCCCTTCGTCATCAGTATGTCACTTGCCCGAGATTCGGTCGTCGGTATCATCATACCTAGTTCAATCTCGTTACCGGAAAGTCTCTTTACTCGTTCTGTAATACATCATCCTGTGGCTAACTCATTAGACACATTGCTTGCAAGGCTAATATTGATGTGCATTACCGAGACACCTCTCTGATACACGGAGTGACAAATCCTAATCTCGATCTATGCCAACTCAACAAACACCTTTGGAGACACATGTAGAGCATTTTTATAATCACCTAGTTACGTTGTGACGTTTGATAGCACACAAGGTGTTCCTCCAGTATTCGGGGGTTGCATAATCTCATAGTCAGAGGAACATGAATAAGTCATGAAGAAAGCAATAGCAATAAACTAAACGATCATTACGCTAAGCTAATGGATGGGTCTTGTCCATCACATCATTCTCTAATGATGTGGTCCCATTTATCAAATGAAAACACATGTCTATGGTTAGGAAACTTGACCATCTTTGATTAACGAGCTAGTCTAGTAGAGGCTTACTAGGGACACTGTGTTTTGCCTATGTATCCACACATGTATCAAGTTTTCGGTTAATACAATTCTAGCATGGATAATAAACATTTATCATGATATAAGGAAATATAAAATAAAAACTTTATTATTGCCTCTAGGGCATATTTCCTTCATCTTGCACCTAGCGGTGCTTCCAGGATGTAATTCTTCTGTGTAGCAATGAGGATAATCCTCAAGTTACGGACCCATTCCATGTAGTTGCTACCATCATCTTTCAACTTAGCTTTCTCTAGGAACGCATTAAAATTCAAGGGAAAAGTAGCACGGGCCATTGATCTACAACAACATAGATGTGCAAAAACTATCAGGACTAACTTCATGATAAATTTAAGTTCAATTAATCATATTACTTAAGAACTCCCACTTTGTCGTGGTATTTTCACGGGGGGTGCAAGACGACATATGCCACAAGGTGGCTTCATGTGAGGGCAAGACTGCTGCTGATAGGCCCGGGAGCGGGTATGCGAATAGCACGCGGTAGTTTACCCAGGTTCGGGGCTCTCCGGAGAGATAATACCCCTACTCCTGCATGTCAGGATATATATCTGGGTTGTACATCGGGCAGTACAAAGTGCTCCTGGAGCTGTATCTGGAGTTAGTGCCATAGGCATCTGACTTGGTATATATGCATATGAACTAGTGGCTGCATGTGCTTGAGCTTGCATGCATGAGTGGCCTTGTGGCCGGCCAAGTGCATGTGGCATGGCTATGTGTGTGGTGGATGGATGGATGGGTGCCTTATATATAGGTGAGCTAGCTTACTACCTAAGCTAGGTAGTGGCGTGGGGGCTAGTGGGCATGGGACACCATGCCCATGAGAGATGTGTATGTGACGTGCATGCCTCCTTGTCCTTGGTGCACTTTATAAAACAGTTCCCAAGGACAGATACACTGTAGATGACGTTGCGGTATGGCCGTCTCGTCTGTGTCTTGTCGGTGTCGGCGGTTGACTTCGGGCAGCAGTTGGCGGCCGGCTGGATGGCGCAGTCGGCAGCCGGCTGGTTGACGCAGTCGGCAGCCGGCAGCCGGCCGGGTAGAGCAGTCGAACGGGGAGCCGGCAGGAGCGGCCGGGCGGTCGGACTGAGGGGCTTTGCTAGCCCCGATGTCTTGATTTATTGTCTCGCCGTCTTCGGGGTATCCGTGTCCAATTACTCTAACAGTAGCCCCCAAGCCTCCGGGAAACTTGGCAAAGTTGGGCAGAGGTTTTTTGGTGAGTGTTCATGGAAATGATCATGAAAAAGACAAAGTTAGTCCGCGCAGATATATCAAATGTTTGCTTTTAGCATTGCAAGTTTTATGCGGAGGGTTCCGACTTAGTTTCGTCCGAGCCCCCTTAATCTTTTTTGTGTTCCCTCCGCTTTTTGGCTTGTGCTCTCGCTCGCCGGACAACCAGTCTGCGGTCTGTGGCTGACAGTGGGCCGCGAAGTGGAGTGTACAGTACTCAGAGTCTAGGAGCAGATTCAACCGAGCAGATACTTATAAAGGAAATGGCTGGGTCGCCCAAACCGTTTTTCTTCCCGGACGTTTTTCGCGTGGGTGGCCTCCAGCGATCACTCTTGCTAGTCGAACAGCCGCTCTTCAGTCTGTGACTAAGAGTGGGCCTTTGGTACCGCGCACGCTACTAAGCCGTTTGCGGGAACTAACGTCTCAGGCCAAACGACCAGCCCCCGGGCCAACTCTGGTTGGCGTCGGGGCAAACAGTGATGCTACTATAATAAAACGCGGAGACAGGCCCCGAGCTTCGCTCGGGGTTATCCATGCTTGCGTGGTGCAAAAAATATGCGGGTGAGGAGCTCACATTGGTTTTCGCGTAGCCGAGGCGGAGTTTCCCAAAGACAGCCGGCGTGGCTCGGCGCTCGCGGAGTGCGCCGGTGCACCCGTTAGGTGTAGCCTTCGAGCCCCCGGGTGCTTGAAGGGGGGTCCCGGCCGGTCAGGCTCGACCGGACAGGCGGCGAGGCGTCTTGCAGAAACTTTTTTCTTCTTGTTCTCTTCTGCCGGCTGCTGGAAGCCAGACAAAACTCTTCTTTTGTCTGCAATCTTCGCGGGGGCGCGTCAGAGCACCCGCTGGGTGTAGCCCCCGAGATTCGGGACAACTGCTAAGCAGTCGGGCCGGATCTCCCGGCGACTACTTTGTCTTCTTCTTCGCGGGGGCGCGTCAGCGCACCCGCTGGGTGTAGCCCCCGAGATTCGGGCCGACTGTTGAGCAGTCGGGCCGGATCTCCCGACAACTACTTTGTCTTCTTTCTCGCGGTGGCACGTCAGCGCACCCGCTGGGTGTAGCTCCCGAGATTCGAGCCGACTGCTGAGCAGTCGGGCCGGATCTCCCGGCAACTACTTTGTCTTCTTTTCTAAAGTTTGTGCTTTTTTCTTCTTCAGCCGGCTAGGCAGACGGACTCCGGCACAGCAGTCGGGCTCTTTGCAGCCGGCCAGGCAGTCAGCGGTCGGACACACATCTGGCAGTCGGACGCATATTCCAACCTGTTGCGTGGAGTCGAACGCACATATCTCTCATTTTTTTCTGTCTATCCGACTCCATGCGAGCAGTCGGATGCACAAAGTTCTTTCTTTTTCTTTTTTCTTCAGCCGGCCCTTGACTTTTCTTATGGACGGGATGGGGAGCCGGCTCCCTCTTCTTTTCTTTCTGCCTGGGGCAGCCGGCGTAGAGGTCGAGCCGGGTCAGACGGCAGGCGACCGCGGGCGGAGGCGACCGGACGGGGGAGCTGTCGTGGCAGAGCCGGCTAACAGCGACAAGAGACGGCACGCGGGTGCGCAGCCAGGTGGGAGCGGCGCGAGGCAGCAGAGCTGCTGTCGGCGTGGGGCAGCGCCAGGCCAGCCGGAGTGGCGGAGGTGGCGACAGGGCAAGCCGGCGCAGGGCGACGTAGGCTCGGGGCTGCAGCCGGCCAAGGGCGACGCGGGCGGGCGGACGGAGCAGCCGGAGCGGCCAGGCACGGGACTCGGCGTCCGGGTGTGCGGCGCGATGCAGGCGCGGCGCGGCAGTCGGCCAAGGGCGACACGGACAGAGGAGTCCGTGTTGCGGGAAGTCGGAGCCGGCGTAGAGGACCCGGCGCGGAGCATCCGGCGGGGAGGAGCCAGCGCGCAGAGGCCGGAAGCGGGGCCAAGCGGCGCCGGCAATGGGAGTCCGACTTGGGGCTCGGGTGGACGGAGCGAGGCGGCGACTTGGGCGACGAGGCGGCCCCGGTGCTGGTGGAGGGTAGTGCGGCAGCACAGGTGGCCGGGCCATGGGCGGAGGCGAGGCCCTTACACGCGCGGGCGGACCAGCCCGGAAGCATACTGGAGCAGCTGCGCGCACACGCGGGCGAAGCCGAGCAGAGGCAAGCGAGCGTATGGTAGCATCCGACTTGCATCCGGCCAATATGTAGAATGTATATGGCCATTGTCTGGCTTGTGTCTGAGTGTTATCTGATGCATGTATGGCTGGTGTATGAGTTGTATATGGGGTAGTATCTGTAGTGGTATGGCTAATGGTTTGACCATTGTTGACTAGCATCTAGCTAGCTTGTCTAATGATATGTGGAGGAGAAAATGCATGTTTCGGTCGGAGCAAGGCGCAACGCGGAGGGGAGCAAACGAGAGCGGCGCGGCACGGCGCGCACACGGATGCGGTCGACCGAAGCGAGGAACCGCGCGCGCGGCGCACGTGCGGACGAACAGCCGGTGTCGCAACGATGGTGATGATGAAGGCGGCGAGGCCGACGACGAGGACGCGCTGTCCCGGGCGGCCGCTCCGGGGGCGGGTCGATGTCGAGCCCCCGAGCGCTACCGGAGAGATGGCGCGACGCCGCGGCGGAGATGACGAAGATGGTCCCGCCCGGACAGCGAAACCAGCAGCAGCGCGGTAGCATAGTACCGCCCCACGGTGGGCGCCAAATGTCGTGGTATTCTCACGGGGGGTGCAAGACGACATATGCCACAAGGTGGCTTCGTGTGAGGGCAAGACTGCTGCTGATAGGCCCGGGAGCGGGTATGCGAATAGCACGCGGTAGTTTACCCAGGTTCAGGGCTCTCCGGAGAGATAATACCCCTACTCCTGCATGTCTGGATATATATCTGGGTTGTACATCGGGAAGTACAAAGTGCTCCTGGAGTTGTATCTGGATTCAGTGCCATAGGCATCTGACTTGGTATATATGCATATGAACTAGTGGCTGCATGTGCTTGAGCATGCATGCATGAGTGGCCTTGTGGCCGGCCAACTGCATGTGGCATGGCTATGTGTGTGGTGGATGGATGGATGGGTGCCTTATATATAGGTGAGCTAGCTTACTACCTAAGCTAGGTAGTGGCGTGGGGGGCAAGTGGGCATGGGACACCATGCCCATGAGAGATGTGTATGTGATGTGCATGCCTCCTTGTCCCTGGTGCACTTTATAAAATAGTTCCCAGGGACAGATACACTGTAGATGACGTTGCGGTATGGCCGTCTCGTCTGTGTCTTGTCGGTGTTGGCGGTTGACTTCGGGTAGAAGTCGGCAGCCGGCTGGATGGCGTAGTCGGCAGCCGGCTGGTTGACGCAGCCGGCAGCCGGCCGGGTAGAGCAGTCGGACGGGGAGCCGGCAGGAGCGGCCGGGCGGTCGGACTGAGGGGCTTTGCTAGCCCCGATGTCTTGATTTATTGTCTCGCCGTCTTCGGGGTATCCGTGTCCAATTACTCCGACACACTTAGATAGACATCCCTCTAGTCATCTAAATGATCACGTGATCCATATCAACTGAACCACGTCCGATCATCACATGAGATGGAGTGGTTTTCAATGGTGAACATCTCTATGTTCATCATATCTACTATATGATTCACGTTCGACCTTTCGGTCTCAGTGTTCTGAGGCCATATCTGTATATGCTAGGCTCGTCAAGTTTAACCTGAGTATTCTGCACGTGCAAAACTATCTTACACCCGTTGTATGTGAACGTAGAGCTTATCACACCTGATCATCACGTGGTGTCTCGACGCGACGAACTGTAGCTGATACGCCTCCGTTGTATCTACTTTTCCAAACACTTTTGCCCTTGTTTTGGACTCTAACTTGCATGATTTGAATGGAACTAACCCGGACTGACGCTGTTTTCAGCAGAATTTCCATGGTGTTATTTTTGTGCAGAAATAAAAGTTCTCGGAATGACCTAAAAATCAACGGAGAATTATTTTGGAATATATAAAAAATACTGGAAGAAGAATCCACATCAGGGGGGCCTCCACCTGTCCACGAGGGTGGGGTGCGCCCCCTGCCTCGTGGGCCCCCTG
The DNA here is from genome assembly GCF_056163025.1 of Triticum urartu. Classification (NCBI taxonomy): domain Eukaryota; kingdom Viridiplantae; phylum Streptophyta; class Magnoliopsida; order Poales; family Poaceae; genus Triticum; species Triticum urartu. The sequence goes on from NC_141878.1 coordinate 465,443,243, forward strand.
ACGCTCCACTGACCTCAACCTTGACTCCATATATTCACTTTTGGGGATAAAAAAACAGAGAGAAGGATTCATCACGTTTTACGATACAGAGCCGCCGCCAAGCCCTAAACTCTCTCGGGAGGGCTGATCTGGAGTCCGTTCGGGGCTCCGGAGAGGGGAATCCATCGCCATCATCATCATCAACCTTCTTCCATCACCAATTTGATGATGCCCACCGCCGTGCGTGAGTAATTCCATCATAGGCTTGCTGGACGGTGATGGGTTGGATGAGATTTATCATGTAATCGAGTTAGTTTTGTTAGGGTTTGATCCCTAGTATCCACTATGTTCTGAGATTGATGTTGCTATGACTTTGCTATGCTTAATGCTTGTCACTAGGGCCCGAGTGCCATGATTTCAGATCTGAACCTATTATGTTTTCACCAATATATGTGAGTTCATGATCCTATCTTGCAAGTCTATAGTCACCTACTATGTGTTATGATCCGGCAACCTCGAAGTGATAATAATCGGGACCACTCCCGGTGATGACCTTAGTTTGAGGAGTTCATGTATTCACTATGTGTTAATGCTTTGGTCCAATACTCTATTAAAAGGAGGCCTTAATATCCCTTAGTTTCCATCAGGACCCCGCTGCCACAGGAGGGTAGGACAAAAGATGTCATGCAAGTTCTTTCCATAAGCACGTATGACTATATTCGGAATACATGCCTACATTACATTGATGAACTGGAGCTAGTTCTGTGTCACCCAATGTTATGACTGTTACATGCATATCAAGATGTTCGTCTCAGAGAGTACATCATTTCATCTCATTGCATCATTTTCATTTGAGTTCATCTTGATGCCTGAAATGCTGTTGGAAGAATGCTATTTGAGAGAATTGTCAGATCTGCTGCTCCAAAAGGCTATTTGTCATTTTTGCCATGATTATTGTGTGCATGATATGCCCCTAAGCTCTACATGTGTTTTGTTATATGTTTTGCCATCTATCCAGAGGTGCAACCCATGTATTTTTGTGATGTGTGTGGTAACTAGCACAAGCTTGCAAAGTGGTGCATTCGTTAATGCTGATTTCATGGACTTAGCAATTCCACTAAGTCCTTGATCTGTTTATCTCAATATGCCATATGTTCATGTTGTTTCCTAGTGATCCGTGCCTCTTTTGAGGATGATCAGTAAGGATGTTTTGTTAATATTGTAGTGCTCTATCCATACATGCCTTTGTTTGCAATTATGGAGCACCCTAGCTTGAGTCAATCGAGCTCTACTTTTGCTATTTCATGAATCTGGGAAGATTGTCTACTTGTTAGCGATTTTGCCGAGGATGTTGTAGTTGATCCGTGCATGCTAGGTTATTGTTCTTGCCATGTATAGCTTGTATAATATGTATTCTTGATGGGTGTATGCTTATATTGTCATGCCATGCTCTGTAGTGAGTGCATTGAGCTCGTAAACATGCCTACTTGATATCTGATTTGCATGCTCCAGTTTTTCACAGTCTGTAAACTGATTATGTTTTTGCCATGTTCACATGCTTGCAAATGTATTTTCTGATCCCTTTTGGCACAAGGTCACTAAGGGACTTTTATTAAGCTCTTTGAGTAGCTCCATGCCATGCTTTACTTTGCCATGTTCAGGCCCTGTAGCATATAGTTTTCATGCTCCAAAGTGTGCTACCTGATCTGAAATTCCAGGCTTGTGTTAATTTCACAAAGTCTGAGATCTGTTTACCAATTGCACTTTTGCCATGCTTGTTTGGACCTGTTAATTGATGAATTGGCCGTACCTCAGTGTTCCTCTTTTGTCAAGAATTATGAATGGATCCCTGCCATGTATTTTGTTCCCATGTTTGAGTGTTGTAGCATGTTCATCTTGTTGCATTTAGATGGCTACTTGCTGTATATCGCAGACCGGTGCCATATTTGAATTGCTTGCCATTTCCAAACCGTAACTCCGATTCCGGTGATCTTTATATCGTTTTCAAGCGGAATCATCTCCTCTTTCCAGTGGCACACTTGGATTTCCAATTTGAGGCCAGATTAAATCATTCCTTGTCAAATCATGCATATGCATCGCATAACGCATCCCGCATATCATACCATGTTCATGTGTTGGTTGTTTACAATGTTGTGTGCTTCTTTCCGGTGTTTGCTTCATCGGGTTGGTTCCGATAACGTCGCGTTTGTGAGGACCCATTCGACTATGTCCGTTTGTCTTCTTCATGGACTCGTTCTTCTTCCTTGCAGGATTTCTGGCAAGATGACCATACCCTCGAAATCACTTCTATCTTTGCTTGCTAGATGCTCGCTCTTTTGCTATGCCTATGCCACGATGCCTACCACTTGCTTATCATGCCTCCCAAATTTCCATGTCAAACCTCTAACCCACCATGTCCTAGCAAACCGTTGATTGGCTATGTTACCGCTTTGCTCAGCCCCTCTTATAGCGTTGTTAGTTGCAGGTGAAGATTGAAGTTCGTTCCTTGTTGGAACATGGAGATGTTGTTCCTTGTTGGAATATGTTTACTTGTTGGGATATCACAATATCTCTTATTTAATTAATGCATCTATTTACTTGGTAAAGGGTGGAAGGCTCGGCCTTATGCCTGGTGTTTTGTTCCACTCTTGCCGCCCTAGTTTCCGTCATATCGGTGTTATGTTCCCGGATTTTGCGTTCCTTACGCGGTTGGGTTATAATGGGAACCCCTTGACAGTTCGCTTTGAATAAAACTCCTCCAGCAAGGCCCAACCTTGGTTTTACCATTCGCCACCCAGCCTCTTTTTCCCTTGGGTTAGGCCAGCCCAAGGGTCATCTTTATTTTAACCCCCCGGGCCAGTGCTTGTCTAAGTGTTGGTCCAAAATGGGCAGCCTGCGGGGCCACCTCGGGGAAACTTGAGGGCTGGTTTTACTCGTAGCTTGACCTATCCGGTGTTGCCCTGAGAACGAGATATGTGCAGCTCCCATCAGGATGTCGGCACATCGGGCGGCTTTGCTGGACTTGTTTTACCATTGTCGAGGATGTCTTGTAGAACCGGGATACCGAGTCTGATCGGAATGTCTCGGGAGGAGGTCTATTCCTTCGTTGACCGTGAGAGCTTGTCATGGGCTAAGTTGGGACACCCCTGCAGGGATTTGAACTTTCGAAAGTCATGCCCGCGGTTATGGGCAGATGGGAATTTGTTAATGTCCGGTTGTAGATAACTTGAACCTTAACTCAATTAAAATGCATCAACCGCGTGTGTAACCGTGATGGTCTCTTTCCGGTAGAGTCCGGGAAGTGAACACGGTTTTGGAGTTATGCTTGACGTAGGTTGTTTTAGGATCACTTCTTGATCATACTTTCTCGAACGTGCTTTGCCTTCTCTTCTCGCTCTCATTTGCGTATGTTAGCCACCATATATGCTAGTCGCTTGCTGCAGCTCCACCTCATACCTTTACCTTACCCATAAGCTTAAATAGTCTTGATCGCGAGGGTGCGAGATTGCTGAGTCCCTGTGGCTCACAGATACTTCCAAAACCAGCTTGCAGGTGCCGATGAGTCCGTGCAGATGACGCAACCAAGCTCAGGAGGAGCTCGATGAAGATCTTGTCCTTTGTGTTGTTTCGTTCTAGTTGATCAGTAGTGGTGCCCGGTTGGGGTCGATCGGGGACCATGTCGCATTTGGGGTTCTTCTTTGACTTTGGCTCCATAGTCGGGCCCTGATTGTATTTGGATGATGTAATGCTTTATTCATGTATTGTGTGAAGTGGCGATTGTAAGGCAACTATGTATCTATTTCCCTTATGTATTACATGGGTTGTGTGAAGATTACCTCACTTGCGACATTGCTTTCAATGCGGTTATGCCTCTAAGTCGTGCTTCGACACATGGGAGATATAGCCGCATCGAGGGCGTTATAAGTTGGTATCAGAGCCTTCCCCGACCTTAGGAGCCCCCACTAATTGATCGTTTTTAGCAGCCGTTGTTGAGTCTAGAAAAATGTTTTTGAGTCATTTAGGAATTATATATCGGAGAGTTTAGGAATTCTTTTTACTCCCCAGTCCCTTCATCGCTCTGGTAAGGCATCCTGATGTAGAGTTTTGAATCTTCTCTTCTCAAATTTCACTAAAAAAAATTTAGGATCACGCGGGTATCTTGGAATCGTTCCGATGGATTTGTGACGAGAACATTGTTCTTGGTGCCTCCTGTCATTTAGGGGTGGTGGCAGTGTCCCGGGGAGTTGAGATCCGAGGTGTCGTCGTCACAATTTTATCGTTGCAGTTCTGGAATACCTTAGTTTAGTACGCCGACATCGAAAATCTCTTTTATGCAGTTCGTTGGTGAGATAACCTCGACGTCACCCGGTACTGGGGCGGGAGTTCGGGAGTATTGCCATAACTCGTATAACGGATGCTTTTCGAAGGTTGAGGTAGACCATTTCCGAAGGTTTCTTGGTTATGTGTTGAAGGATGGATACAGCTGGATGTAGGATTTGCTAGTTTTGGGTGAGATATTATGCTTCCCCTGTATTCCCAACACCTGATTGCATAACTGGGTAAGTTTCGGGAGTTTATAAGTGGGAATTCAAGTAGCTCTTAGGATATCTTTCCGACAGATGTATGATATGAAATTGGGGTTCGACGTCTAGTGGTCCGCCTATTCACGGTTGGTTTTACAGTGGTCTCGTTGTGTCTTAAAGAGTCCTTGGCTATGCCGACTCGGGGACGCTTCGTATGTCATGTGCACTGCCTTGTACATGATGGTGCTGTACGATCGAGCCCATGTAGGCCCCACCATGAAAACTTCGGACGAAATCTCTATCATATGTTTGTTTCGGCTTATTCTGCAAGCCAATCCTTTGTTTTTGTTTTGAGTTGTGGTATTCGAGTTGCTTCGAAGTCAAGAGTTGATTCCATACCTTTCCTAAATGGTGTTCTCATACTCTGAGGTGAATACCAATCCTTCTTGGTAATCGAGACGGTCATGTCAATCCTTTTTCAACCGGCGTGTTTCTCTTCAAGTGGATCCGATCATTTCAACAACCGCAAGATCAAGTATCAGTTCTTCTCAATGGTGTTCATTTCATCCATTCCAAATTGTCTTTGTTTTTCCCACCCTCCCTCCCTTTGTTTTTCTCCAAGGATTCAGATCTCTTAATCGAGTATCCATCTTACTGATGTGAAGTCTCTCCATTCTTTTCTATCATTATTCTTACCCAGTGGTTCCCTTGAAGGTGTTCTTCTAGTTCACCATTATTCGTTCTTTTCTTATCCGGTGATTCTCATGAAGATTCTAACGGAGCTTCAAGTTCGTCATTCTTCATTCTTTTCTTCTCTGGCGAATTCAATTCAAGCTTTGCCAATTATATCCTTTCCTCGTTGCAAATGCTTTTCTTATGCCGGTACACCTCATAATCATTCCCCGCTTGCTATTCATTTGTTCCGGAGTGCTCAAGATATCTCGAAGATTCGTGTTTTCCACTCTACATTCGTTCAAGCTATTTCGAGGTCCTATCTTATTCAAGCCATTTAATTCAACCGGTGCAATCTCTCTTTTTAATCATTTCAACGGTGTTTCTTTTGAGTGGGACCTAACCCACAGGTCATTTCCCAGGAACTTACCTGACTCTTCTTATTTTTCCGGAGCTATCCTAAATTCTTTTGAAGTTTGACGTAAGAATGATTTATCATCAGTCAAATGTCTTTCTCCAAGATCGGTTAAATTCTTTCATCGTTGGCTCAACCTCTCCTCTTTTAATCATCCCGGAGTGTCTCAATAATTCTTGGTGGTGTTTTTCGTCGTCATTTGAAGACCGAAGAAGAGTTTTACCTCCATATCTTATCCGTTCTCTCAGAGATTCGTGGTTCTAATTCGAGGCCATCCTCTCATAATTTTTTTGATTGTGAGAATTCTTTCTTCTCAGTTTGATTACCTAGAGGCCATCATCTCAGAATTATTCATTTCCCAGCTTTCAGTTATCGTTCTCCAATCTTACCGGTGCTTCATTCAAGTCATCTCTAATCAGTTTGTGATCCCTTCGTTCTCATGTATCTAAATCCTCTCAAGCATCTTCGTTCATTTCATAATTCTTCCCGGTGTTTCTTTATCTTTACTTCGTTCATTTTCAATTCTTACCGGTTGTTCGTTCAAGAGTTTTCTTCCTTCGTGTATCATATCTATGCATTCGTGCTTTTCAAATCCTATTGGTGGTGCATTGAAGACCTTCCCAAGTTTGCGCTATATCTATCTTAATCCTTTCAACGAGAATAAGTAATATGTCAAATCCGTTGATTGTCATCAATTTAATTGGTGAAGGATAAGCATAATGTAATTCTTATTCTTGTTTTCATCCAAGTGATTAACTCCTTATTCTGGAGGCTCATCAAATTCTCGGTTTCATTTGTTTCATCTTTTCTTTTCCCGGAGTTCCAAGCTCTCTCAATTATATCATCATGAAGATCCATCTAATCATTACAAGGTTTCACCTTATGTTTTCAACTTCTCTTTCTTTTTGTTACACTTTTGTTTACCGAAGTTATTCATGGAGGCTCTACATGTTGGTTCATCAAGGATTTATATTCCTTCTCAAAACGTTCATCAACTTTCTTTTCAGAGGAGCTCAAGTTTTCTTCATATTGTAATCCGGAGTGCATTTCTGTCTACCATATCATTGGAGGTGGTATTATGTCATTCTTGATAATTTGAGTTCTTGCTTACATGATTCACATGTTGTTAGGAATGAGATATATTAAATCCATCATCATCTTCGTCGGAGCTATCTTGTGTCATGTTTCACCTAAAAGCCTTCCCTAAGATTTGTTACTAGTTATGGTGCTTATAAATGACCCAAGTTCTTCTTTTATCCTCCCGGTGATATAGTTTTCTCGTCTCCTTGTTCTTATCAATCCAATTCTTTTTCCGTGAGTGGCAGGTTGTCACCTCATAATTTGAGATGTATTCCATAAGACCATATCAAGCTTATTCTTTTCGTCGTTGGTTTTCCAACAACTCCGTTCTAGCATTTGTTGTAAGTGTGCTCCCTCAAGATCTTGTTTTCCCTTCGTTCATTTCATTCTTACTTTTGTTCCGGAGGCTTTGTGATGTTGCTCTTCTCAACCCATCTCCTCGCTTTGTCGGGACCATGTTTTGATCGTACTTATCCTTTTAATCGGAGTATTGTGTCCCTTTTGCTCAAGCTCTTTCATTTTATCAAGTCTTTCATCTCTTTTCAACCGAAGTGCTGTCCAAATTTGTAATTCCTTATTCCACTTCTCTACCGGAGTACTTTCAACTTCATTCATCTCCGTTGTATTTTTTTCTCGATATGGCTTAACCTTTTCAAGGTTCTTTGGTTTCACTCGTTTGTCAAAGAAGCAACTTACTTTTACCTCTTCTCTTTCTCTTCCGTTTTTCCCTCTGGTGCCATTCTAGATCTCGGGACGAGATCCTCTCATAGTGGTGGAGTGTTGTAATGCCCCGAGACTGATGTGCCAGGTGTCCTCCAGTTATTTGTTGTTGTTGCCTTGTCATTGCTTGCGTGTCATGCATTGCATATCATGTCATCATGTGCATTTCATTTGCATACATGTTCGTCTCATGCATCCGAGCATTCTCCCCATTGTCCATTTTGCAATCCGGTGTTCCTATGTCACCCGGTGTCCCTTTCTACCTTTCTTTCGTGTGTGGGGATTAAACATTTCCGGATTGGACCGAGACTTGCCATGCGGCCTTGGTTTACTACCGGTAGACCGCCTGTCAAGTTTCGTACCATTTGGACTTCGTTTGATGCTCCAGCGGTTAACCGAGGGACCGAAAAGGCCTCGTGTGTGTTGCAGCCCAACACCCTTCCAAAGTGGCCCAAAACCCACCAAAACCATCTCCATCATCTCGGTCGTTCGATCACGATCGCGTGGCCAAAAACCGCACCTCATTTGGACTCTCCTAGCTCCCTCTACCTATAAATATGCCTCCCCGTCCATTTTCGCGGTCGAAACCCTAGATCCCACCTTCTCACGCCGACGAACACGTCCGCTCCCGTGCCGGACATGTCTGCACCCCGCCCGCGTCCAATCCGGAGCCTCCACGTGGCACCGCCGCCCGCCGCCGCCGCCCGCCCGGCGAGGCCTAGTTCGGGCCCCCCCCCCCCGAGCCCATCGCCTCGCGCCGCCCGCGACCGCGCGCCCTGGCGGTCTTCCTCCTCGCGCCCCGGCCGCCGTCCTCACTCCGCCGCCTGCTCACCGGCGACGAGCCGCGCGCCATCGCCGCCCTGTTGCAGCTACAGCCCGCGCCGCGGCCGGCCATCGCCGCCGCCTTCACGCGCCTCCCCGCCGTCGCCGCGCCCGGATCCGGCGAGGTCCGGGCCGGATCTGCTCCTCCCTCGACCTCCTCCTCACTTCCGGCCGCTCTCCGGTGAGTCTCTCTAGCGAGATCCGTGCTGCATCGAAATTCGTGCCAAGAACCCTAGATCTGGAGGTCTAATTTGTACTAAGTCCCCAAGTTTTCCATGTTTCAAATGCCCATGTTCATCATGTCGTAACTTTGCATCTGTAGCATATCAAAACGTTCGCCTCAGAGAGTACATCATTTCATCTTACTGCATAATTTTCATTTGAGTTCATCTTGCTGCCCGAAATGCTGTTGGAAGAATGCTATTTGAGAGAATTGTCAGATCTGCTGCTCCAAATGGCTATTTTTCATTTTTGCCATGATTATTGTGTGCATGCTATGCCCCTGAGCTCTACATGTGTTTTGTTATATGTTTTGCCATCTATCCAGAGGTGCAGCCCATGTATTTTTGTGATATGTGTGGTGACTAGCACAAGCTTGCAAAGTGGTGCATTCGTTAATGCTGATTTCAGGGACTTAGCAATTCCACTAAGTCCTTGATCTGTTTATCTCAATATGCCATATGTTCATGTTGTTTCCTAGTGATCTGTGCCTCTTTTGAGGATGATCGGTAAGGATGTTTTGTTAATCTTGTAGTGCTCTATCCATCCATGCCTTTGTTTGCAATTATGGAGCACCCTAGCTTGAGTCAATCAAGCTCTACTTTTTCTATTTCGTGAATCTGGGCAGATTGTCTATTTGTTAGCGATTTTGCCGAGGATGTTGTAGTTGATCCGTGCATGCCATGTCTAGCTTGTATAATGTGTATTCTTGATGGGTGTATGCTTATATTGTCATGCCATGCTCTGTTGTAAGTGCATCGAGCTCGTAAACATGCCTACTTGATATCTGATTTGCATGCTCTAGTTTTTCACAAAGTCTGTAAACTGATTATGTTTTTGCCATGTTCACATGCTTGCAAATGTATTTTCTGATCCCTTTTGGCTCAAAGTCACTAAGGGACTTTTGTTAAGCTCTTTGAGTATCTCCATTCCATGCTTTACTTTGCCATTTTCAGGCCCTGTAGCATATAGTTTTCATGCTCCAAAGTGTGCTACCTGATCTGAAATTCCAGGCTTGTGTTAATTTCACAAAGTCTGAGATCTGTTTACCAATTGCACTTTTGCCATGCTTGTTTGAACCTGTTAATGGATGAATTGGCCGTAGCTCAGTGTTCCTCTTTTGTCAAGCATTATGAGTGGATCCCTGTCATGTATTTTGTTGCCATGTTTGAGTGTTGTAGCATGTTCATCTTGTTGCATTTAGATGGCTACTTGCTGTATATCGCAGACCGGTGCCATATTTGAATTGCTTGCCATTTCCAAACCGTAACTCCGATTCCGGTGATCTTTATATCATTTTCAAGCGGAATCATCTCCTATTTCCAGTGGCACACTTGGATTTCCAAGTTGAGGCCAGGTTCAATCATTCCTTGTCAAATCGTGCATATGCATCGCATACCGCATCCCGCATATCATACCATGTTCATGTGTTGGTTGTTTACTATGTTGTGTACTTCTTTCCGGTGTTTGCTTCGTCGGGTTGGTTCCGGTAACGTCGCGTTTGTGAGGACCCATTCGACTACATCCATTTATCTTCTTCATGGACTCGTTCTTCTTCCTTGTGGGATTTCAGGCAAGATGACCATACCCTCGAAATCACTTCTATCTTTGCTTGCTAGATGCTCGCTCTTTTGCTATGTCTATGCCACGATGCCTACCACTTGCTTATCATGCCTCCCAAATTGCCATGTCAAACCTCTAACCCACCATGTCCTAGCAAACCTTTGATTGGCTATGTTACCGCTTTGCTCAGCCCCTCTTATAGCGTTGTTAGTTGCAGGTGAAGATTGAAGTTCGTTCCTTGTTAGAACATGGAGATGTTGTTCCTTGTTGGAACATGTTTACTTGTTGGGATATCACAATATCTCTTATTTAATTAATGCATTTATATACTTGGTAAAGGGTGGAAGGCTCGGCCTTATGCCTGGTGTTTTGTTCCACTCTTGCCGCCCTAGTTTCCGTCATATCGGTGTTATGTTCCTGGATTTTGCGTTCCTTACGCGGTTGGGTTATAATGGGAACCCCTTGACAGTTCGCTTTGAATAAAACTCCTCCAGCAAGGCCCAACCTTGGTTTTACCATTCGCCACCCAGCCTCTTTTTCCCTTGGGTTAGGCCAGCCCAAGGGTCATCTTTATTTTAACCCCCCGGGCCAGTGCTTGTCTAAGTGTTGGTCCGAAATGGGCAGCCTGCGGGGCCACCTCGGGGAAACTTGAGGGCTGGTTTTACTCGTAGCTTGACCTATCCGGTGTTGCCCTGAGAACGAGATATGTGCAGCTCCCATCAGGATGTCGGCACATCGGGCGGCTTTGCTGGACTTGTTTTACCATTGTCGAGGATGTCTTGTAGAACCGGGATACCGAGTCTGATCGGAATGTCTCGGGAGGAGGTCTATTCCTTCGTTGACCGTGAGAGCTTGTCATGGGCTAAGTTGGGACACCCCTGCAGGGATTTGAACTTTCGAAAGTCATGCCCGCGGTTATGGGCAGATGGGAATTTGTTAATGTCCGGTTGTAGATAACTTGAACCTTAACTCAATTAAAATGCATCAACCGCGTGTGTAACCGTGATGGTCTCTTTCCGGCAGAGTCCGGGAAGTGAACACGGTGTTGGAGTTATGCTTGACGTAGGTTGTTTTAGGATCACTTCTTGATCATACTTTCTCGAACGTGCTTTGCCTTCTCTTCTCGCTCTCATTTGCGTATGTTAGCCACCATATATGCTAGTCGCTTGCTGTAGCTCCACCTCATACCTTTACCTTACCCATAAGCTTAAATAGTCTTGATTGCGAGGGTGCGAGATTGCTGAGTCCCTGTGGCTCACAGATACTTCCAAAACCAGCTTGCAGGTGCCGATGAGTCCGTGCAGATGACGCAACCAAGCTCAGGAGGAGCTCGATGAAGATCTTGTCCTTTGTGTTGTTTCGTTCTAGTTGATCAGTAGTGGTGCCCGGTTGGGGTCGATCGGGGACCGTGTCGCATTTGGGGTTCTTCTTTGATTTTGGCTCCGTAGTCGGGCCCTGATTGTATTTAGATGATGTAATGCTTTATTCATGTATTGTGTGAAGTGGAGATTGTAAGCCAACTATGTATCTTTTTCCCTTATGTATTACATGGGTTGTGTGAAGATTACCTCACTTGTGACATTGCTTTCAATGCAGTTATGCCTCTGAGTCGTGCGTCGACACGTGGGAGATATAGCCGCATCGAGGGCGTTATAGCGCCCAGCCCCACTGGGCGCGCCCCCTGCCTCGTGGGCCCATGGTGGCTCCCCTCCACTTATTCCAGCCACCACACACTCCTTCTTCCTCCCAAAGAAAATCACTAACCAGCTCAAGCACGAGTTCTAGCTCATCTTGCTGCCATATTCGATCTCCTTGCTCAAAGCTCCATTCACAAAACTGCTTTGGGGGATTGTTCTTTGGTATGTGACTCCTCCATTGGTCCAATTAGTTTTTGTTCTAGTGATTTACTCATTTGAAATTTTTGCTGCTTAGGTGACCCTGTTCTTGAGCTTGCATGTCAAATTTATATGGTCAAAAGTAGTTTTAATGCATGATATAGTCTCTAGGAACTTGTGGGAGTAGTTGCTATCAATTTTGTTGAGTTTGGTTCACTTTTATTTTGAAGTTACTAAAAATTTCAGAAATTTTTTAGAGGAGGAAATATGTTTAGGAAAATGTACCAAGGTGGTTCTTCAAGGAAGCAAGGACCCAGGCTCGCAATGCGTGAGCCGGACGATGAACCACCGAGGGACGCTCAAGTGTGGCCTTGTGAATGGCCGTCAGAGGACTTCATGGTTCGAGCGGGAATCAAGGAGGAATTTGACCCATATGTGTGTAATTCTGATCTGGAGAGCTTCGAGGCAGATAAGTGACGTCAATACCTCTATTAAACTGATTCATTTGTAAGAAGGTTTAAATTTTCATCATCACGCAATTTTCAGACTGTCTTGTTTGATCTTTATGAAAATTCTTATACTATGGACTTAGAAGATTTTAACACTGCTTGTAAACTTCCACAATGCGGTAGCACTAGTGAGCCTCGCAAATCTGAGTTTAGAGATTTTCTTACTAGTATAACTGTGGGGGAGTCTAGAGATATAACACAAGCTACCATAGGGAGCATTCATTTTCCTGCTGTACATTATTTTGCTCTCTTCATAGGTAGGTGCATCAATGGTAAGGATGAAGCATGTCACATGTGTGTCCCTGATCCCAGTGTTCTCAGGAGTGTTGTATTAGGAGATAAACATTATAATTTGGGAGCCATTGTTGCACGTAGGTTGCATAATAATCGTATTCATGGAGATTTCTTTGGTGGAATTTATGCAACTCGTATAGCTTACTTTCTTGAGATACCCATACGTGGAGATGATATTGAGTTGCCTCCTTCTTATTTAGATTATGAGGCTATGGTTCGTCATCAGTTTGTTGAGAGGAACGATCAGTTCCTCCAGTACCGACTAATCTTTGACAGACAATGCACCTATCATGTTGCCCTCCCTGCTCCTACTTTCTTTGACTTTCAGGAAAAGGGGCGATATTTTATAACCAGGGAGGAGGCGACTGAGTACGAGAGGAGGGCGGAGACAGCTCACCTCCAAGTTGTAGCTCATCAGGCAATTGTCGATGCATCTCAGTACGACCCCAACTACAACTTTGGATATCCGCCAGGCCAGCCATGGCCATAGACCAACTTAGGCCAAAAGCCTAAGCTTGGGGGAGTACGTATTTCTCACCGACATTACATTTATGTTCACACACTCATGCTAGTTGTCGGTGCTCATACTTTTTCATTGTACTATCCATGCTAGTTTATTTTCTGTTTTAAGCTTTCTTCTTGTGTGTTTGAAAAAACCTTAAGAAAAACCCAAAAAATAGTTGTAGCTTTTAGCTAGTTTACTTTCCATGCTTATAGTAGTAATTAAAAAGAAAACCCAAAAAGATTTCTCGTTCTTCTTTTGCTTGTGAGGGAGTCCTGGATTAGGGGGTCTCCGGACAGCCGGACGGTTGGACTATGAAGATACAAGATTGAAGACTTCGTCCTGTGTCTGGATGGGACTCTCCTTGGCGTGGAAGGCAAGCTTGGCAATACGGATATGTAGATCTCCTCCCTTGTAACCGACTCTGTGTAACCCTAGCCCCCTCCGGTGTCTATATAAACCGGAGGGTTTAGTCCGTAGGACAACATACAATCATACCATAGGCTAGCTTCTAGGGTTTAGCCTCTACGATATCATGGTAGATCAACTCTTGTAATACTCATATCATCAAGAACAATCAAGCAGGACGTAGGGTATTACCTCCATCAAGAGGGCCCGAACCTGGGTAAACATCGTGTCCCTTGCCTCCTGTTACCATCCGCCTTAGACACACAGTTCGGGACCCCCTACCCGAGATCCGCCGGTTTTGACATCGACAGCTTGTTGGGAGCTTTCCCGTGTAAATAGTTTTGTTTCTTTCCTTGTTCTTTGGGGGTTGAGAGGAGAATACCATGATTAAAATGTTGAGTGGCTCTCATTTGCATTATTGTTGATCTAACAAAGAGCCCATATTACCTTATCTTCTCTCTTGAATTGAATGCTTGCAGATTCCAGCTTAGTCCAATGCACGTGCACTATTATTATTATCCACACTATTCGGTCATGCAAGTGAAAGGCAATAATGATGAATATATGATGAACTTATTGAGATGAGAAAAGCTGGTATGAACTCGACCTCTCTTGTTTTTGTAAATATGATTAGTTCATCGTTCCTGATTCAGCCTATTATGAATAAACATGTTTGCAATGACAATTAGAGATTATAGTTGCTTATGCCATGCTTAATTAGCTAGGAGCTTATAATGGTTTACCTTGCGTTCCAACATGCTATTAAAATGGTTGTGATGTGGTATGATAGGGTGGTATCCTCTTTTGAATGATTCGAGTGGCTTGACTTGGCACATGTTCACGCATGTAGTTGAAACAAAATCAACATAGCCTCTACGATATTTATTTTCATGGTGCATTATATCCTACTCATGCTTACATTCGGTGTTGATTAATTTTAATGCATGTGCCTGACTGTTGTCGCTCTCTAGCTGGTCGCTTCCCAATCTTTTTCTAGCCTTCACTTGTACAAAGAGGGAATACTGCTTGTGCATCCAATTCCATAAACCTTAAAGTTGTTCCATATGAGTCCACCATACCTACCTATATACGGTATCTACCTGCCGTTCCAAGTAAATTTGTATGTGCCAAACTCTAAACCGTCAAATAAACATTCTGTTTTGTATGCTCGAATAGCTCATGTATCAACTAGGGTTGTCTGTATCTTCCATGCTAGGCGGGTTATTCTCAAGAGGAGTGGACTCCGCTCCTTGATAACCCACAAGTATAGGGGACCGCAACAGTTTTCGAGGGTAGAGTATTCAATCCAAATTTATTGATTCGACACAAGGGGAGCCAAAGAATATTCAATTCAACCACACCTGGAAACTTAATATCTGCAGCAAGGTATTTAGTAGCAAAGTAATATGATAGTAGTGATAATGGTAGCAAAAGTTAACGATAGCAAAAGTAATGTTTTTGGTATTTTGTAGTGATTGTAACAATAGCAACGAAAAAGTAAATAAGCGAAGAACAATATATGGAAAGCTCGTAGGCAATGGATCGGTGATAGAGAATTATGCCGGATGTGGTTCATCATGTAACAGTCATAACCTAGGGTGACACAGAACTAGCTCCAATTCATCAATGTAATGTAGGCATGTATTCCCAAAATAGTCATACGTGCTTATGGAAAAGAACTTGCATGACATCTTTTGTCCTACCATCCCGTGGCAGCGGGGTCCTAGCGGAAACTAAGGGATATTAAGGCCTCCGTTTAATAGAGTACCGGAGCAAAGCATTAACACATAGTGAATACATGAACTCCTCAAACTACAGTCATCACCGGAAGTGGTCCCGATTATTGTCACTTCGGGGTTGCCGGATCATAACACATAGTAGGTGACTATAGACTTGCAAGATAGGATCAAGAACTCTCATATATTCATGAAAACATAATAGGTTCATATCTGAAATCATGAAACTCGGGCCCTAGTGACAAGCATTAAGCATAGCAAAGTCATAGCAACATCAATCTCAGAACATAGTGGATACTAGGGATCAAACCCTAACAAAACTAACGCGATTACATGATAAATCTCATCCAACCCATCACCGTCCAGCAAGCCTACGATGGAATTACTCATGCACGGCGGTGAGCATCATGAAATTGGTGATGGAGGATGGTTGATGATGACGATGGCGATGGATTCCCCTCTCTGGAACCCCGAACGGACTCCAGATCAGCCCTCCCGAGAGAGTTTAGGGCTTGGCGGCGGCTCCGTATCATAAAACGCGATGAAGATTTCTCCTTGATTTTTTTTTCTCCGAACACGAATATATAGAGTTGGAGTTGAGGTTGGAGGAGCTCCAGGGGGCCCAAGAGGTAGGGGCGCTCCCAGGGGGGCAGTCGCGCCCCCACCCTCGTGGCTAGGGTGTGGGCCCCCTGGTCTTGATCTTTTGCCAGTATTTTTTATTACTTCCAAAAATAGTCTCCGTGAAGTTTCAGGTCATTCCGAGAACTTTTGATTCTGCACATAAATAACACCATGGCAATTCTGCTGAAAACAGTGGCAGTCCGGGTTAGTTCCATTCAAATCATGCAAGTTAGAGTCCAAAACAAGGGCAAAAGTGTTTGGAAAAGTAGATATGACTGAGACGTATCAACTCCCCCAAGATTAAACATTTGCTTTTCCTCAAGCAATTCAGTTGATAAACTAAAAGTGTAAAGAAAAACTTATACAAACTCGGCTTGCTCTTGTTGTTGTAAATATGTAAAGCCATCATTCAAGTTTTCAGCAAAGATTATAAACTAACCATATTCGCAATAACGCGTAGTTCTCATGTTTACTCATATCAATGGCATAATCAAATAGCGAGCAATAATAATAAATCTCGGTTGACAACACTTTCTCAAAATAATCATAATATGATATAACAAGATGGTATCTCGCTAGCCCTTTCTGAGACCACAAAACATAAATGCAGAGCACCTTTAATGATCAAGGACTGACTATACATTGTACTTCATGGTAAAAGAGATCCAGTCAAGTCATACTTGATGTAAAATAATCAGTAATGAATGCAAATCACAGAGGTGCTCTCCAGCGGGTGCTTTTTAATAAGAGGAGGATGACTCAGCATAAAAGTAAATAGATAGGCCCTTCGCAGAGGGAAGCAGGGATTTGTAGAGTTACCAGAGCTCGGTTTTGAAATAAAGATGAATAATATTTTGAGCGGTATACTTTCATTGTCAACATAACAACCAAGAGATGGCGATATCTTCCATGCTACACACATTATAGGCGGTTCCCAAACAGAATGGTAAAGTTTATACTCCTCCACCACCAAGCATCAATCCATGGCTTTCCCGAAACAACGAGTGCCTCCAACTAAAAAGAGTCCCAGGGGGAGTTTTGTTTGCAATTATTTTGATTTGATTTGCATAAAGCATGGGACTGGGCATCCCGGTGACCAGCCATTTTCTCGTGAGTGAGGAGCGGAGTCCACTCCTCTTGAGAATAACCCACCTAACATGGAAGATACAGATAGCCCTAGTTGATACATGAGCTATTCGAGCATACAAAACAGGATATTTATTTGAAGGTTTAGAGTTTGGCACATACAAATTTACTTGGTACGGCAGGTAGATACCGCATATAGGAAGGTATAGTGGACTCATATGGCATAACTTTGGGGTTTATGGAGTTGGATGCACAAGAAGTATTCCCGCTTAGTACAAGTGAAGGCTAGCAAAAGACTAGGAAGCGACCAACTAGAGAGTGACAACAGCCATGAACATGCATTAAAGTTAATGAACATTGAGTGCAAGCATGAGTAGGATATAATCCACCATGAACATAAATATCATGAAGGCTATGTTGATTTTGTTTCAACTACATGCGTGAACATGTGCCAAGTCAAGTCACTTAAATCATTCAGAGGAGGATACCACCCTATCATACCACATCACAACCATTTTAATAGCATGTTGGCACGCAAGGTAAACCATTATAAGCTCCTAGCTAATTAAGAATGGCATAAGAAACTATGATCTCTAATTGTCATCGCAAACATGTTTATTCATAATAGGATGAATCACGAACGATGAACTAATCATATTTACAAAAACAAGAGAGGTCGAGTTCATACCAACTTCTCCCATCTCAATCAGTTCATCATATATCGTCATAATTGCCTTTCACTTGCACGACCGAACGATGTGGATAATGATAATAGTGCATGTGCATTGGACTAAGCTGGAATTTGCAAGCATTCAATAAACGGGAGAAGACAAGGCAATATGGGCTCTTTTGTCAGATCAACAATAATGCATATAAGAGCCACTTCAACAATTTAATCATGGTCTTCTCCTATCGACCCCCAAAGAAAAGAAAAGAAATAAAACTATATACACGGGAAAGCTCCCAACAAGCAAAAGAAGAACAAGAAATCTTTTTGGGTTTTCTTTTTAATTACTACTACAAGCATGGAAAGTAAACTAATTAAAAGCTACAACTAATTTGTTTTTGTTTCTCTTAAGGTTTATTAAACACACAAGAAGAAAGCAATAAAAGGAAATAAACTAGCATGGATAATACAGTGAAAAAGTATGAGCACCGACATCTAGCAATGAGTGTGTGAACATGAATGTAATGTCATTGAGAAATACGTACTCCCCCAAGCTTAGGCTTTTGGCCTAAGTTGGTCTATGGCCACGACTGGCCTGGCGGATATCAAAAGTAATAGTTGGGGTTGTACTGCGAAGAAGAAGACTCTGATTGCCACTAGTTGGCAATCATCTCCGGATCCCACTGGTAATTAGACTGTCATGGAGGATCAAATTGTGGTTCCGACTCTGGCTCTGTGGCTGATGTAGGGTTCTGGTAGGCGTGAATAGCCTCTGGCGAGACGAGGTACTGGCATGTACATAAATCAAACAAGGAAGGAGCAGGCAAGGTGATAGTCTCAAGATGACGTTTATCAAAGAACAATTTGTATTTAAGCTCCCCTTCCCTATTCTTTACAATAAAATCATGCTCTACCATACTCTTATAATCTAAATAAATAGTAGGCGGAAATTTTTCTTCTTTTTCATAGTGCCTAATAGGTATGTTATAGTATGCAGTAAGGCGTGAAGCATAGTTACCACCAAATATGGGGCCCTTTGTATGGTTCAGACTTAACCGTTTAGTAATAATACCGCCCATACTAATAGAGTCGTCATGGAATAAACCATGGAACAAAATAAAAATATCAGGAACACTAAGGTTTCCATAGTTTCTGCGACCAATTAAGCAACGACTAGCAAATATTGCAAAGTAGCGTAAAACAGGAAAATGTATGCTAGTGATTCTTGCATCGGAAACTTTCCTAGTTTCCCCTACAGTGATAGTGTCAATAAACCCGTCCACATCTCTACGATGTGGTTCCTCTAAGCTACCCTCGAAAGGTATTTTGCAAACCCTGCAAAATTCATATAGTGACATCTTCTTAACCACATCATATAAATGAAACTCTACTGAAGGAGGTGATTCCCTAGGATAATAGTAGAAGTTTTGCACAAAAGTATTGGTGAGTAATAGATACTATTCGCGTTTTGGTCGTGGAGGAAGTCGGTGAGGCCTGCATTCTTAGCCAATTCATAAAAATCATCATAAATCCCAGTTGCTCTCAAGAAATCATCGGAAGGCCATTCACACGGCTGAACCTCCGCGGTGCGAGGCAGATTATATTTGGGCCTCTCTGCTTCTTCATTTTGCTTTTCCTGCGAGCTTCGGCTCGATGAACCCCTCAAAAATCTCTTCATTATTTTCTGAAATTTTTTGAATTTTTTAGTAACTTCAAATAAAAGTAAACCAAACTCAACAAAATTTATAGCAGCTACTCCTACAAGTGCCTAGAGCCTATATCATGCATTAGAACTACTTGAAACCATATAAATTTGGCATTCAAGCTCAAGAACATGGTTACCTAGGCAGCACAAATTTGCAATGAATAAAGCACTAGAACAAAAACTAATTGGACCAATGGAGGAGTCACATACCAAGGAACAATCCCCCAAGGCAGTTTTGTGAGAGGTGCTTTGAGCAAGGAGATCGAAAATCGCAGCAAAACGAGCTAGAACTCGTGCTTGAGCTGGATAATGGTGTTTGTGGGAGGAAGAAGGAGTGTGTGGGTGCAGGAATAAGTGGAGGAGGGCCACCATGGGCCCACGAGGTAGGGGGCGCGCCCTCCACCCTCGTGGCAAGGTGGATGCCCCCCTGCTATGTTCTTAGTGCCAAATATTCTCAAATATTCCAGAAAAAATCATATTTAAATTTTAGGGCATTTGGAGAACTTTTATTTTCGGGGTATTTTTATATTGCACGGATAATTCAGAAAACAGACAAAAATTACTATTTTGCTTTATTTAAACTAAATAACAGAAAGTAAAAAGAGGGTACAGAAGGTTGTGCTTTCTAACTTCATCCATCTCATGATCATCAAAAGGAATCCACTAACAAGGTTGATCAAGTCTTGTTAACAAACTCATTCCGAATAACATGGAACCGGAGAATTTTCGAATAACTCTAGGTTACCTCAACGAGGATATGGACATCCCCAACAATAAGAATATCATATTTCTTCTTGACAGTAGGTAGAGGAAATTCAAAACCTCCAAAAATAATCGACGGAATTTTTCCAATAGAATTGATACTGTGGACTTGAGATTGTTTCCTCGGAAAGTGTACCGTATGCTCATTACCATTAACATGAAAAGTGACATTGACTTTGGTGCACTCAATAACAGCCCTTTCAGTATTCAAAAAGGGTCTTCCAAGAATAATAGACATACTATCGTCCTCGGGAATATCAAGAATAACAAAGTCCATTAAAATAGTAACGTTTGCAACCACAACAGGCACATCCTCACAAATACTGACAGGTATAGCAGTTGATTTATCATCCATTTGCAAAGATATTTCAGTCGGTGTCAACTTATTCAAATCAAGTCTACGATATAAAGAGAGAGGCATAACACTAACACCGGCTCCAAGATCACATAAAGCAGTTTTAACATAATTTCTTTTAATGGAGCATGGTATAGTGGGTACTCCTGGATCTCCTAACTTCTTAGGTATTCCACCCTTAAAAGTATAATTAGCAAGCATGGCGGAAATTTCAGCTTCCGGTATCTTTCTTTTATTAGTAACAATTTCTTTCATGTACTTAGCATAAGGATTCATTTTGAGCATATCAGTTAATCGCATACACAAAAAGATAGGTCTAATCATTTCAGCAAAGCGCTCAAAATCTTCATCATCTTTTTTCTTGGATGGTTTGGGAGGAAAATGCATGGGTTTTTGAACCCATGGTTCTCTTTCTTTACCATGTTTCCTAGCAACAAAGTCTCTCTTATCATAATGTTGATTCTTTGATTGTGGGTTATCAAGATCAACAGCAGGTTCAATTTCTATATCATTACCATTACTAGGTTGAGCATCAACATGAACATCATCATTAACATTATCGCTAGTTTCATGTTCATTACCAGATTGTGTTTCAGCATCAGAAATAGAAATATCACTGGGATTCTCAAGTGGTTTAACAATAGGTTCACTAGAAGCATGCAAAGTCCTATCATTTTTATTTTTCTTCCTTTTAGAAGGACTAGGTGCATCTATATTATTTCTCTAAGAATCTTGCTCAATTCTCTTAGGGTGGCCTTCAGGATACAAAGTTTCCTGAGTCATTTTACCAGTTCTAGTAGCCACTCTAACAGCATAGTCCTTATTCTTACTATTCAATTCATTGAGCAAATCATTTTGAGCTTTAAGTACTTGTTCTACTTGAGTGGTAACCATAGAAGCATGTTTACTAATAAGTTTAAGTTCACCTTTAACATTAGCCATATAATAACCCAAGTGTTCAAGCATATCAGCATTGCGTTTTAATTCTCTACCAAAATAAGCATTGAATTTTTCTTGTTTAACCATAAAGTCATCAAACTCATCCAAGCATGGGCTAGCAAACTTAGTAAATGGGATTTCAGCTTTATCATATCTATAAAGAGAATTTACCTTTACTGCCTGTGTCGGGTTATCAAGACCATGTGTTTCTTCAATAGGCGGTAAATTAAGACCATGTATTTCTTCAACTGGAGGTAAATTCTTAACATCTTCAGGTTTAATACCCTTTTCTTTCATGGATTTCTTTGCCTCTTGCATATCTTCAGGACTGAGAAAAAGAACACCCCTTTTCTCCGGAGTTGGTTTAGGAATAGGCTCGGGAGTTGGCTAAGGAGCTGGCTCAGGATCCAATTATTTTCATTTGTCAACATATTATTCAATAGACTTTCAGCTTCATCCGGTGTTCTTTCCCTGAAAACAGAACCAGCACAACTACCCAGGTAATCTCTAGAAGCATCGGTTAGTCCATTATAAAAGATATCAAGTATTTCACTTTTCTTAAGAGGATGATCAGGCAAAGCATTAAGTAATTGGAGAAGCCTCCCCCAAGCTTGTGGGAGACTCTCTTCTTCAATTTGCACAAAATTATATATATATATATATATCCCTTAAGGCAGCTTGTTTCTTATGAGCAGGGAAATATTTAGCAGAGAAGTAATAAATCATATCCTGGGGACTACGCACACACCCAGGATCAAGAGAATTAAACCATATCTTAGCATCACCCTTTAATGAGAACGGAAATATTTTAAGGATATAAAAGTAGCGAGTTCTCTCATCATTAGTGAACAGGGTGACTATATCATTTAATTTAGTGCGATGTGCCACAACAGTTTCAGATTCATAGCCATAAAAAAGATCAGATTCAACCAAAGTAATTATATCACGATCAATAGAGAATTCATAATCCTTATCAGTAACAAAGATAGGTGAAGTAGCATAAGCAGGATCATATTTCATTCTAGCATTCAGAGTTTTTTTTGTTTAAGCTTAGCTAATAATTTCTTAAGACCACTTCTATCATTGCAAGCAAGAATCTCTTTTAGTTTCTTCATCCATAGCATAGCCCTCAGGCACAACAGGTAATTCATATTTATTAGCAGAGCCTTCATCATTACTTTCATCGGTATTATCAGTTTCAATAATTTCATTCTCTCTAGCCCTAGCGAGTTGTTCATCAAGAAATTCACCGAGTGGCATAGTAGTATCAGGCATAAAAGTAGTTTCATCATAACTATCTTGCATAGCAGAAGTGGCATCATCAATATGAAGGAAATATGCCCTAGAGGCAATAATAAAGTTATTATTTATTTCCTTATATCATGATAAATATTTATTATTCATGCTATAATTGTATTAACCGAAAACATAATACATGTGTGAATACATAGACAAACAGAGTGTCACTAGTATGCCTCTACTTGACTAGCTCGTTGATCAAAGATGGTTATGTTTCCTAACCATAGACATGAGTTGGCATTTGATTAAAGGGGTCACATCATTAGGAGAATGATGTGATTGACTTGACCCATTCCGTTAGCATAGCACTTGATCGTTTAGTTTGTTGCTATTGCTTTCTTCATGACTTATACATGTTCCTATGACTATGAGATTATGCAACTCCCGTTTACCAGAGGAACACTTTGTGTGCTACCAAACGTCACAACCTAACTGGGTGATTATAAAGGTGCTCTACAGGTGTCTCCGAAGGTACTTGTTGGGTTGGCGTATTTCGAGATTAGGATTTGTCACTCCGATTGTCGGAGAGGTGTCTCTGGGCCCTCTCGGTAATGCACATCACTTAAGCCTTGCAAGCATTGCAACTAATGAGTTAGTTGCGGGATGATGTATTACGGAACGAGTAAAGAGACTTGCCGGTAACGAGATTGAACTAGGTATTGAGATACCAACGATCGAATCTCGGGCAAGTAACATACCGATGACAAAGGGAACAACGTATGTTGTTATGCGGTCTGACCGATAAAGATCTTCGTAGAATATGTGGGAGCCAATATGAGCATCCAGGTTCCGCTATTGGTTATTGACCGGAGACATGTCTCGATCATGTCTACATAGTTCTCGAACCCATAGGGTCCGCACGCTTAAAGTTTCGGTGACGATTGTATTATGAGTTTATGTGATTTTATGTACCGAAGGTAGTTCGGAGTCCCGGATGAGATCGGGGACATGACGAGGAGTCTCGAAATGGTCGAGACGTAAAGATTGATATATTGGACGACTATATTCGGACATCGGAAAGGTTCCGAGTGATTCGGGTATTTTCGGGGGTACCGGGGAGTTACGGGAATACGAGGAAGAAGTAATGGGCCTCATGGGCCAAGTGGTGGAAGAGAGGAGGCAGGGCGCGCGGCCCCCTAGCCCAAACCGAATTGGACTAGGGGGCCGGCCCCCCTTTCCTCCTTTTCCTCCTTCTCCTTCCTTCTCCTTCTCCTCCTTCCTTTCCTCCTCCTAGTAGGAGTAGGAAAGGGGAGTCCTACTCCTACTAGGAGGAGGACTCCTCCTCCTGGAGCGCCCATAGAGGGTCGGCCGGCCTCCCCCCTTGCTCCTTTATATACAGGGGCAGGGGGCACCTCTAGACACACAAGTTGATCAGTTGATCTCTCCCAGCCGTGAGCGGTGCCCCCCTCCACCATATTCCACCTCGGTCATATCATAGCGGTGCTTAGGCGAAGCCCTGCGTCGGTAGCAATATCATCACCGTCACCACGCCATCGTGCTGATGGAACTCTCCCGTGAAGCTCTGCTGGATCGGAGTTCGCGGGACGTCATCGAGCTGAACGTGTGCTGAACTCGGAGGTGCCGTGCGTTCGGTACTTGGATCGGTTGGATCTGAAGACGTACGACTACATCAACCGCGTTGTGCTAACGCTTCCGCTTTCGGTCTACGAGGGTACGTGGACAACACTCTCCCCTCTCGTTGTTATGCATCACCATGATCTTGCGTGTGCGTAGGAATTTTTTTGAAATTACTATGTTCCCCAACACAATAATATGCGACATATCAGAATTAATAGTAGAAGCAGGTTTAGGTGTCACAAGCTTACTCAAAACAGAACGTGAAACAAGTGCAGAGCTAGATCGCAGTTCCTTACCTCCCCTCGTAGTTGAGGGATAAATCTTGGTTTTTGGATCTCTCAAGTTCTTCATAATGATAAGCAGATATAAATCCCAAGTGACTCAAAGAATAGAGCTATGCTCCCCAGTAATGGCGCCAGAAAATAGTCTTGATAACCCACAAGTATAGGGGATCGCAACAGTTTTTGAGGGTACAGTATTCAACCCAAATTTATTGATTCGACACAAGGGGAGCCAAAGAATATTCTCAAGTATTAGCGGCTGAGTTGTCAATTCAACCACACCTGGAAACTTAATATCTGCAGCAAGGTATTTAGTAGCAAAGTAATATGATAGTAGTGGTAATGGTAGCAAAAGGTAACGATAGCAAAAGTAATGTTTTTGGTATTTTGTAATGATTGTAACAATAGCAATGGAAAAGTAAATAAGCGAAGAACAATATATGGAAAGCTCGTAGGCAATGGATCGGTGATAGAGAATTATGCCGGATGTGGTTCATCATGTAACAGTCATAACCTAGGGTGACACAGAACTAGCTCCAATTCATCAATGTAATGTAGGCATGTATTCCGAATATAGTCATACGTGCTTATGGAAAATAACTTGCATGACATCTTTTGTCCTACCCTCCCGTGGCAGCAGGGTCCTAGCGGAAACTAAGGGATATTAAGGCGTCCTTTTAATAGAGTACCGGACCAAAGCATTAACACATAGTGAATACATGAACTCCTCAAACTACGGTCATCACCGGAAGTGGTCCCGATTATTGTCACTTCGGGGTTGCCGGATCATAACACATAGTAGGTGACTATAGACTTGCAAGATAGGATCAACAACTCTCATATATTCATGAAAACATAATAGGTTCGGATCTGAAATCATGGCACTCGGGCCCTAGTGACAAGCATTAAGCATAGCAACGTCATAGCAACATCAATCTCAGAACATAGTGGATACTAGGGATCAAACCCTAACAAAACTAACTCGATTACATGATAAATATCATCCAACCCATCATCGTCCAGCAAGCCTACGATGGAATTACTCACGCACGGCGGTGAGCATCATGAAATTGGTGATGGAGGATGGTTGATGATGACGATGGCGAAGGATTCCCCTCTCCGGAGCCCCGAACGGACTCCAGATCAGCCCTCTCGAGAGAGCTTAGGGCTTGGCGGCGGCTTCGTATCGTAAAACGCGATGAATCTTTCTCCTTGATTTTTTTCTCTTTGAACACGAATATATAGAGTTGGAGTTGAGGTCGGAAGAGCCCCAGGGGGCCCACAAGATAGGGGGGCGCGCCCCCCACCCTTGTGGCTAGGGTCTGGGCCCCTAGTCTTGATCTTTTGCCAGTATTTTTTATTATGTCCAAAAATAGTCTCTGTGAAGTTTCAGGTCATTCCGAGAATTTTTGTTTCTGCACATAAATAACACCATGGCAATTCTGCTGAAAATAGCGTCAGTCCAGGTTAGTTCCATTCAAATCATGCAAGTTAGAGTCCAAAACAAGGGCAAAAGTGTTTGGAAAAGTAGATACGACAGAGACGTATGACTCGTCACTCACGAGAAAATGGCTGGTCACCGGGATGCCCAGTCCCATGCTTGATGCAAATCAAATCAAAATAACTGTAAACAAAACTCCCTCGAGACTCTTGTTAGTTGGAGGCACTCATTGTTTCAAGCAAGCCATGGATTGATGCTTGTTGGTGGAGGGGGAGTATAAAATTTACCATTCTGTTTGGGAACCGCCTATAATGTGTGTAGCATGGAAGATATCGAGATCTCTCAGTTGTTATGTTGACAATGAAAGTATACCGCTCAAAATATTATTCATATCTACTTCAAAACCGAGCTCTGGCACCTCTACAAATCCCTGCTTCCCTCTGCGAAGGGCCTATCTATTTACTTTTATGTTGAGTCATCATCCTCTTATTAAAAAGCACCAGTGGGATAGCACTGCTGTCATTTGCATTCATTATTGTTAGTTTACATTGAGTATGACTTGACTGGATCTCTTTTACCATGAATTACAATGTCTAGTCAGTCCTTGATCTTTAAAGGTGCTCTGCATTTATGTTTTGCGGACTCAGAAGGGGCTAGCGAGATACTATCTTGTTATATCATATCATGATTGTTTTGAGAAAGTGTTGTCATCCGAGATTTATTATTATTGCTCGCTAGTTGATTATGCCATTGATATGTGTAAACATGAGACCTAAATGTTATTGTGAATATGGTTAGTTCATAATATTTGCTAAAAACTTGAATGTTGGCTTTACATATTTACAACAACAAGAGCAAACAGAGTTTGTAAAAGTTTTTCTTTATCACTTTCAGTTTATCAACTGAATTGCTTGAGGACAAGCAAAGGTTTAAGCTTGGGGGAGTTGATGCGTCTCCGTCGTATCTACTTTTCCAAACACTTTTGCCCTTGTTTTGGACTCTAACTTCCATGATTTGAATGGAACTAACCCGGACTGACGCTGTTTTCAGCAGAATTGCATTGGTGTTATTTTTGTGCAGAAATAAAAGTTCTCGGAATGACCTGAAAATCAACGGAGAATTATTTTGGAATATATAAAAAATACTGTAAGAAGAATCAACATCAGGGGGGCCTCCACCTGTCCACGAGGGTGGGGGCGCGCCCCCTGCCTCGTGGGCCCCCTGACGCTCCACTGACCTCAGCCTTGACTCCATATATTCACTTTTGGGGAGAAAAAAACCAGAGAGAAGGATTCATCATGTTTTACGATACGGAGCCGCCGCCAAGCCCTAAACTCTCTCGGGAGGGCTGATCTGGAGTCCGTTCGGGGCTCCGGAGAGGGGAATCCGTCGCCATCATCATCATCAACCTTCCTCCATCACCAATTTGATGATGCCCACCGCCGTGCGTGAGTAATTCCATCATAGGCTTGCTGGACGGTGATGGGTTGGATGAGATTTATCATGTAATCGAGTTAGTTTTGTTAGGGTTTGATCCCTAGTATCCACTATGTTCTGAGATTGATGTTGCTATGACTTTGCTATGCTTAATGCTTGTCACTAGGGCCCGAGTGCCATGATTTCAGATCTGAACCTATTATGTTTTCACCAATATATGTGAGTTCGTGATCCTATCTTGCAAGTTTATAGTCACCTACTATGTGTTATGATCCGGCAACCCCGAAGTGATAATAATCGGGACCACTCCCGGTGATGACCGTAGTTTGAGGAGTTCATGTATTCACTATGTGTTAATGCTTTGGTCCGGTACTCTATTAAAAGGAGGCCTTAATATCCCTTAGTTTCCATTAGGACCCCGCTGCCACGGGAGGGTAGGACAAAAGATGTCATGCAAGTTCTTTCCATAAGCATGTATGACTATATTCGGAATACATGCCTACATTACATTGATGAACTGGAGCTAGTTCTGTGTCACCCAATGTTATGACTGTTACATGATCGATCGCATCAGGCATAATTCTCCATCACTGATCCAATGCCTACGAGCTTTCCATATATTGTTCTTCGCTTATTTACTTTTCCTCTGCTACAGTTACAATCACTATAAAACCCAAAAATATTACTTTTGCTACAGTTACCTTTTGCCACCGTTACCACTACTATCATATTACTTTGCTACTAAACACTTTGCTGCAGATATTAAGTTATCCAGGTGTGGTTGAATTGACAACTCAGCTGCTAATACTTGAGAATATTATTTGGCTCCCCTTGTGTCGAATCAATAAATTTGGTTTGAATACTCTACCGTCGAAAACTGTTGCGATCCCCTATACTTGTGGGTTATCAGTAGCAATGGTGCATATTCAGGGAGAACACTTCTACCTTGAAATTTAGTGAGAGATCATCTTATAATGCTACCGCCGTACTAAGAAAAATAAGATGCATAAAAGATAAACATCACATGCAATCAAAATATGTGAAATGATATGGCCATCATCATCTTGTGCCTTTGATATCCATCTCCACATCACTGTCATGATCTCCATCGTCACCGGCTTGACACCTTGATCTCCATCATAGCGTCGTTGTCGTCTCGCCAACTATTGCTTCTACGACTATCGCTAATGCATAGTGATAAAGTAAAGCAATTACATGGCGATTGCATTTCATATAATAAAGTGACAACCATAAGGCTCCTACCAGTTGCCGATAACTTCTACAAAACATGATCATCTCATACAATAACTTATATCACATCATGTCTTGACCATATCACATCACAACATGCCCTGCAAAAACAAGTTAGACGTCCTCTACTTTGTTGTTGCAAATTTTACGTGGCTGCTACGGGCTTCTAGCAAGAACCGTTCTTACCTACGCATCAAAACCACAACGATTTTTCGTCAAGTGTGTTGTTTTAACCTTCAACAAGGACCGGCCGTAGTCAAACTCGATTCAACTAAAGTTGGAGAAACAGACACCCGCCAGCCACCTTTATGCAAAACAAGTTGCATGTCTGTCGGTGGAACCGGCGTGGTCATGTAAGGTTGGTCCGGGCCGCTTCATCCAACAATACCGCCAAATCAAAGTAAGACGTTGGTGGTAAGCAGTATGACTATTATCGCCCACAACTTTTTGTGTTCTACTCGTGCATATCATCAACGCATAGACCTGGCTCGGATGCCACTGTTGGGGAACGTAGCATGCAATTTCAAAAAAATTCCTATGATCACACAAGATCTATCTAGGAGATGCATAGAAACGAGAGGGGGAGGGTGTATCTACGTACCCTCGTAGACCGAAAGCGGAAGCGTTAGGTTAACGCGGTTGATGTAGTCGAACGTCTTTGCGATCCAACCGATCTAGTACCGAACGTATGGCACCTCTGAGTTCAGCACACATTCAGCTCAATGACGTCCCTCGAATTCTTGATCCAGCAGAGGGTCGAGGGAGAGTTTCGTCAGCACGATGGCGTGGTGATGGTGATGGTGATGTGATCCGCGCAGGGCTTCGCCTAAGCACTACGACGCTATGACCAGAGGAGTAAACTGTGGAGGGGGGCACCGCACACAGCTAAGATAACAATTGATCTACTATGGGGTGCCCCCTGCCCCCGTATATAAAGGAGGTGAGGAGGAGGCCGTCCACCAAGGGGCGCACCATGGGGGGAGTCCTACTAGGACTCCACTCCTAGTAGGATTCGCCACCCCCCACCCCCACCCCCTTTTTCCTTTCTCATTGGAGGGGAAAAGGAAGGAGAGGGAAAGGGGGCGCCACCCCCTCCCCTAGTCCAATTCGGACTCCCATGGAGGGCGCATGGCCACCCCTTGTGGGCTCCCCTCTCTCTCCACTAAGGCTCATGTAGGCCCAATATTTCCTCGGGGGGTTCCGGTAACCCCTCGGTAGTCCAAAATGTACCCGAACCTTTCTGAAACCATTCCGGTGTCCGAATATCATCGTCCAATATATAAATCTTTACCTCTCGACCATTTCGAGACTCCTCGTCATGTCCGTGATCTCATCTAGGACTCCGAACAAACTTCGTTCACCGAAACACATAACTCATAATACAAATCATCATCGAATGTTAAGCGTGCGAACCCTACGGGTTCGAGAACTCTGTAGACATGACCGAGACATATCTCTGGTAAATAACCAATAGCGGAACCTGGATGCTCATATTGGTTCCTACATATTCTACGAAGATCTTTATCGGTCAAACCGCAATAACAACATACGTTATTCCCTTTGTCATTGGTATGTTACTTGCCTGAGATTTGATCGTCGGTATCCCCATACCTAGTTAAATATCGTTACCGGCAAGTCTCTTTACTCATTCTGTAATGCATCATCCTGCAACTAACTCATTAGTCACATTGCTTGCAAGGCTTATAGTGATGTGCATTAGCGAGAGGGCCCAGAGATACCTCTCCGATACTTGGAGTGACAAATCCTAATCTTGATCTATGCCAACCCAACAAACACCTTCGGATACACCTGTAGAGCATCTTTATAATCACCCAGTTACGTTGTGACGTTTGATAGCACACAAGGTGTTCCTCCGGTATTTGGGAGTTGCATAATCTCATAGTCAGAGGAATATGTATAAGTCATGGAGAAAGGAATAGCAATAAAACTTAACGATCATTATGCTAAGCTAATGGATGGGTCTTGTCCATCACATCATTCTCCTAATGATGTGATCCCATTCATCAAATGACAACACATGTCTATTGTCAGGAAACTTAACCATCTTTGATTAACGAGCTAGTCAAGTAGAGGCATACTAGGGGCACTATGTTTTGTCTATGTATTCACACATGTATCAAGTTTCTGTTAATACAATTGTAGCATGAATAATAAAAATTTATCATGATATAAGGAAATATAAATAACAACTTTATTATTGCCTCTAGCGCATATTTCCTTCAGCATAGACACTCAAAGTAGCTGTGTTGATGATGAGCACGTCCCCCCTTGTCCACCATCGCAGGTGCTTGGTGTCTGCTAGAACTACGTCGGTATTTCCCTAAAGAGGAAGGGATGATGCAGCACAGCGATGGTAGGTATTTCTCTCAGTGATGAGACCATGGTTGTCGAACCAGTAGGAGAACCAAGCAACGCTACATAACAACACCTGCACAAAAATAACAAATACTCGCAACCCGACGTATTAATGGGGTTGGCAATCCCTCTCAGGCAACGGCGCCAGAAATTGGCAAACGAACATGATAAAAATATGATAGATAGGATAAATAGATCTTGAATAAAATAAAGTGCAGCAAGGTATTTTTGTACTTTTGGTTTAATATATCCGAAAATAAAAGCAAAGGAAAATCGATCACAAAGGCAAATATGATAAAGAAGAGACTCGAGGGCCGTAGTTTTTACTAGTGGCTTCTCTCGAGAAAAATAGCAAACGGTGGGTAAATGAATTACTATTGGGCAATTGATAAAACTTCAAATAATCATGACGATATTCAGGCAATGATCATTATATAGGCATCACGTCCAAGATTAGTAGACCGACTCCTGCCTGCATCTACTACTATTACTCCACACATCGACCGCTATCCGGCATGCATCTAGTGTATTAAGTTCATGGAGAAACGGAGTAATGCAATAAGAACGATGACATGATGTAGACAAGATCTATTTATGAAGAAATATACCCCATCTTGTTATCCTTAATGGCAACGATACATACGTGTCGGTTCCCCTTCTGTCACTGGGATCAAGCACCGTAAGATCGAACCCATCACAAAGCACCTCTTCCCATTGCAAGATAAATAGATCAAGTTGGCCAAACAAAACCCAAATGTAGGAGAAGAAATATGAGGCTATATGCAATCATGCATATAAGAGATCAAAGAAGACTCAAATAACTTCCATGGATAAAAAGAGATTAGATCTGATCATAAACTCAAAGTTCATCAGATCCCAACAAACACACCGCAAAAAGAGTTACATCATATGGATATCCAAGAGACCATTGTATTGAGAGTCAAACGAGAAAGAGAGGAAGCCATCTAGCTACTAACTACAGACCCGAAGGTCTACAAAGAACTACTCACGCATCATCAGAGAGGCACCGATGGACATGATGAACCCCTTCGTGATGGTGTCTAGATTAGATCTGGTGTTTTTGGAACTTGCGGCAGATGGAATTGATTTTCGTTGACTACCCTAGGGTTTCTGGAATATTGGGGTATTTATAGAGTAAAGAGGTAGTTCGGGAGGCAACCGAGGTGGGCACAACCCACAAGGGCGCGCCTGGGCCTCCAGGCGCGCCCTGGTGGGTTGTGCTCCCCTCGGAGCACCCCCCCCCCCCCCGAGGTGCTACTCCGGCCCACTGGATGTCTTCTGGTCCAAAAAAATCCACAAAATGTTTCGCTGCGTTTGGACTCCGTTTGATATTGATTTCCTGCGATGTAAAAAGCATGCAGAAAATAGCAACTGACACTTGGCACTATGTCAATAGGTTAGTAACAAAAAATGATATAAAATGACTATAAAATTATTGTAAAACATCCAAGAATGATAATATAACAGCATGGAACAATCAAAAATTATAGATATGTTGGAGACGTATTAGTGCTCCCTCTAACATGGCACTGTTATATGTGGTTGCATGTTATGTATGATGTCTAGCTTGTATTGCTTCTAATTTTGATGAATTCCATCTTCTTACTTTACACATTATACTTGTGAATAAGACACGTGTTCCTTTTTCTAGAACATACAATATCTGTCTATCACACCATGTTCTTACATCAAAGTACTACTGTTGTGTAACCTGCAACAATCACTTTTCACAAGACACGTTTAACTTGGGAGTCTGATATAGTTTACATCTCGCATTATTTTGTAGCTTGTACTACTAATTTGTTGAAATGGAACTAATGACGAGACAGTTTTAACTTGGTAGAGTGATATTCGTTGCGTCTTACATATGGTGTCTAGCTTTCATTGCTTTTAATTTGTTGAAATGCCTTCTGCTTAGTTTACACAAAGACGAAACCCAGTTCAACACCTTCCTCGACCATTTATCTGTAAGTATGGTTATGTATGGAAACTAGTAATATCGTCTTGCTCTATCCCATACTTTCTAGGTTGCTGATAATGAGACTCCCATAATTTTCAATAGATGAGATTCAAGTTGGATAGCCAAGATGATGCAACCAGACAAGCTTGCACCCATGTTTTCAAGTCTGCTTTGCGACAGTATCGGTATAACATGAGGAAAACTCACTTTGAAGGCAAGGCTAACAGTGAACTTGCCCAAACATCTCTAGTGGAAAATATATCGGATGAAGACTAGAGAGGCCTCGTTAAACACTGGTCTGATCCAAAGTATCAAGTACGTTATATGTATGTGATCAGATCACATGTTGAACTCCTATTTACGCATGTGCCTCACAAATCTATCTTCTTGTAGGTGAACTGTTCAAAGAACAAGGCCAACCATACGAAAGTGAAATTCCAACATACGACAGGATCTCATAGCTATATTGCACACTACGAGGCTCTTGTAATTAGCTGTTGTTTCACTGTTTTCGTTGTGCCATATTATCAGATCTATATTGACTTGTTCCAAATGCAGAGGAAAGCCCGCAAGGACCAAAAAGTACCTGAATGAAATGATGTGGAAATATTCAAGGACTGACACACCAGCAAGACGAAGGGCATGACTACACCAGTCAAAGCCGCTGTTGTAAGTCCTTAATGCTCATGCCTTTTAGCTACTACTTACTCTAACTCGTGCATTCAACTGCATGGTTTGCAGCCATTGTCTATTACTCTTTTCAATTTTATACACAATTGTCTTAGCGTATCATTGCACCTTACAAGGTTTAAAAGAGAGGAGTGATGTTCCTTTGATCTTGATCTGTAATCTAGTTCCGTGCTGGACTTGCCCACACAAAATTACAATTGCATGTTTGTCTATTCTCGGTTGTTTTGTGATATGAATGATTCATACTATGCTTACCGTATTATAAACTTTGTCTCTTTATCTTTAGTTGTCAATACAATGTGAAGAAATGGACAGTACATTAGCCATGGTACATGGTCATATGTTTGGAACCTGGTTTTATTATGTACTTTGTAGTAAAATACAACTAATATTTTACACGGGTTCACCAGAATAAGTTCTGTATATAGACCAAAGCTATTTTGTTTGGTTTTGCTGCCTTCTTAATATCTTCTGTTCTGATACTACTAATGTAAAAACTCAACTTTTCAGCAAGCTATGGAAAAAATGGTGGAACCACCACCTTCTGAAGGTGACGAGGCAACTATAACCGCAATGTCACCTCTTGCTGCAGTGGGTCAGTACCTATCCACTAACAGTGCCAAAAGCACGTTCCTGCGTAATACTGGGTTGGTTCTTAAGGCAATCTTGTACAAACTGCCTCATGATCAAGATATGCAAGCTCAAAACAATGTTATATCTGCGCTCCAGACACAAGTCCATTCCCTAACAGAGACCCTTTGTGAAACAAGGACAACCATTGTTCGATGTTGTCAAGATATGCATGGTTTTGAAACCAGACTATCAGACATTTGCTATGTTGTTCAAGAGCCTAGGAGAAATGAAGGTGAAGGTTATGGTGCTCCATCACAGCATGAAAACATAATAGTCGGGTCAAATGAACTGAGCTTCTAAACTTCTGGTGGTGCATTTATCTGCCAGACTATTAACTTTTTTGCCAACCTTCCTTTTGTTTTATGGTTGTAATTTGTTTTGTTGCGATACAAAATTTGTTCTTAACGTGCAGCCACCGGCTAAAGAAAACAGCAAGCCATTTTTGTATAGTGTAGGGTGTTCCCTATATTTGCACTGGTGGCGAACTTTGATGCCCAGTGGATGTAATCTGTGCAATCGCCTTAATAGCCTAGCATTAGTTTCGGGCTTATTTATTTCTTAGTCCTATTTTTCCCTGCTTTACTAGTGGCTGCAACAACCATGTGCCATATACGGACTGTGGTAACCTTGACCCTGCTACAGGCCGTAGGATCCATGGGCCTCCTATGGGCCGTCGGATAAATGGGCCTCCGACGGGCCATAGAATCAGTGGGCCTCAGGCCTTCGGAAAAATGGGTCCACATGGGCCGTAAACGGGCATAATTGGTATCGGGCCAGCATGGTAACGGGCCGTTAATAGGCCGGAAGACAGCAAAGGCTTAATTCTATCACAGGCATAACGGGTCGTTAATGGGCCAGAATATAGGACGAGCTGGAAACAACGCAACAGGTTAACAGGCCACAAACGGGCTGATTCTAACCACGGGCCATGGCCCATTAGGGGAACATGCCAGTGATGGGCCGGAAAGGAGCCCAAGAACGTATGGGTCGTATGTAGGCCGAAAGCTAACACGGGCTGGAAACGGCCCATGTGAATCATGGGTCGTTAATGGGTACAAAGAAATGTACTGTTCATTATCAGCCAGAGTCACCGTGGGCCACTAAAGGGCCTAAAGATACGAAAGGCCTCATATGGACCGAAAGACGTCATGGGCCATACATGGGCCGAAAGACGTCGTGGGCCATACATGGGCCGAAAGTGAAACAGGTTGGTGTTATATTCGACAGCTCACATGATGCTGTTGGGCCGATTTCGGGAAGGCCCTAACGGGTCGTGAGTTACCGGGCCGTAAAATGGGCTATATGCGAACAGACCGTTAACAGGCTTTTCGTGGGCTGGCCCACTAAATTTTAACCAAGTCAAATGGGGCGGCCTTTGTAAGCTAAATGGGCCAGTGTTGGGCCATCCCACGTGTCGACATATCATAGGCGCATATCTGACCCAATGACGAGTTGATACATGTTTCCTTCGGCCAATGAGAATTTTACACGTGGAAAATCCCCATTGGTCCGGGCTGTTAACGGGTTATCGGATCCAAAACCGGACCCGATAGCTTAACGGTGACCCGTTAGGGTGGATGCCACGTGTCGGTTACCCTTGACGAAAGCACTTCCATGACGCATCATTTATCATCATGAGTTTGCGTTGGTTTTTTCCTTGAAGAGGAAAGGATGATGCAGCAAATTAGCGATAAGTATTTTCCTCAGTATAGTATCAAACCAGTAGGAGGAACACACAAGTCTCCAATGATAGCACCTACACAAACAAACAAATACTTGCACCCAACGCGATACAGGGGTTGTCAATCCCTTCATGGTTACTTTCAAGGATGAGATCTGATAGTGATAGATATAAAAGATAAGTAAAAGTGCAAAATAAGATAAAGGTAAATAAATTGCAGTAAGGTATCTTGGGGTTTTTGGTTTTATAGATCTGAAAATAATATGATAGAAATAGACCCGGGTGCCATAGTTTTCACTAGAGGCTTCTCTCTTGAAAGAAAGCATACGGTGGGTAAATAAATTACTGTTGACATGACGATATCTAAGGCAATGATCATGAATATAGGCATCATGTCTGTGACAAGTAGACTGACTCCTGCCTGCATCTACTACTATTACTCCATACATCGACCGCTATCCAGCATGCATCTAGTGTATTAAGTTAACAAGAACAGTGTAACGCCTTAAGCAAGATGACATGATGTAGATGGATAGATCCAATCAATATGAACAAACCCCATCTTTTTATCCTTAATGGCAACAATACGAATACATGTCATGTCCCTTCTGTCACTGGGAATAAGCACCGCAAGATTGAACCCATTATAGAGCACCTCTCCCATTACAAGAAAAATCAATCTAGTTGGCCAAACCAAATCAATAGCTCGGAGATAAATACAAAGCTATCTTAATCATGCATAAAAGTGTTCAGAGAAGACACGAATAATATTTATAGATAATCTGATCATAAACCCACAATTCATCGAATATCAACAAACACACCGAAAAAGATGATTACATCAAATAGATCTCCAAGAACATCAAGGAGAACATTGTATTGAAGATCAAAGAGAGAGAGAGAGAGAGAGAGAGAGAGAAGAAGCCATCTAGCTACTAGCTATGGACCGGTAGGTCTGTGGTAAACTACTCACACATCATCGGAACGGCAGCAAGGTTGATGTAGAAGCCCTTCGTGGTCGAATCCCCCTCCGGCAGAGTACCGGAAAAGGCCTCCAGATGAGACTCTCGAGAACAGAAACTTGCAGCAACGGAAAAGTATTTTTGGTGTGCCCTCTGGTATATGGGGAATATTTGGGTATTTATAGAGAGAAGATTAGGGTTAGAGGAGCATCAGGGGGCCCATAAGCCTGGGGGCGCCTCCCCTAGGGTGCGGCCTCCAAGCTTGTCGCCAACTGGTGGCCCCTCTGACCTCCTCCTGAAGGTTCCTAGGTGTCTTCTAGTCTAAGAAAATCCTCAAGAAGTTTCGTTCTGTTTGGTATTTATTTTCTAAAAAGGCGAAAACAAGGAAAAAAATAGTAACTGGCACTTGGCACTAGGTTAATAGGTTAGTCCCAAAAATGATATAAAATAGCATAATAATGCATATAAAACATCCAAGGTTGATAATATAATACTCCCTCCATCCGGAAATACTTGTCGCAGAAATGCATAAAAATGGATGTATCTAGAATTAAAATATGTCTAGATACATCCATTCCTCCGACAAGTATTTCTGGACGGAAGGAGTAGCATGGAACAATCAAAAATTATAGATACGTTGGAGACTAGTTCAGGGGCTACCGAGAATGTCCTGGACTAGGGGGTGCTAGCCACGACGGCCTGCCAGTCATGGGCCGGCCGAGGACCCCCATACAACCGAAGAACGGGCCATGCTTACCATGACACCTGGTGTACTCAGCATGGAATCCTCTGAAGATTTGGCGCACACTTCAAGACATATTCAAATCATCGGCAAGCTTATCCCTAGATGTAACCAACATAAATGTAACCCTAGGTACCCCCGGTTCCTATATAAACTGAGGGGTTTTAGGTCGTAGGGTTAAGTTAAGTTAGATCCATTCACATACGATCTCAAGGTAGATCATCCTGTAATTTATACTCCATCACAATCAATACAATAAAAGTAGAACATAGGGTTTTACCTTTTTGAGGGGGCCCGAACATGGGTAAACATCGTGTCTCTTGTTTGTCTTGTTACCATCTAACTAAGATCACCAGCTAGGGACTCCCTACCTAAGATCCGCCGGATTTAACCTCGACACAGCGGTCGGACAATTGCCGAGATGCAAGTGCCGAGAGGACGAAGACATACCGCGAGGTGGCGCGGAGCGCTTGGGTGGTTGTGTTGTTCGGTTCCTGACGAAACACGACGGCATCGGCACCTGGGTGGGTCGAATCTAGCAGTGGTGGGCATTGATGCATCAATTCCAGCGGCGACGATGAGGGGTGACAGAATCGAAGTGGGGTGAAGGAGTGGTGTCTGCTACAAGGTGTGTGGTGGCCGACGGAGGCAAGGACGGTCGCGCCGGAGTGGATGTGGCCGATGCAGGGAGAACGGCGAGCACGGGGGAAGTGGAAAAACAAAAGTTATCCTAAGAATGATTCACGGCTGAGTAAATATAAGTGGTGGCACTGTTTTAAGGGATTTGTTAGAGATGCTCTTAGCAGTGTATGCACATGTGGCAGCTCAACAAACCAACGTGATAAGAAAATCGACTAGCCGCTTGTCTTTTTCAAGCGGTTTTTTCAAAACCTGGGAGGTAACCAACTCTGCTGTAAAAAAAAGACTCTTCGATTGAAATCTCACAAATAAAAGAAAAGTGACCGAAACTAAAATAAAATCACAACTTGCAAATAAATGGCCCATTCGGAGAAAGAAAAGTCCTAAAGATGTATCCAATTGTCACAAGGTCCACCGAAGTTATAGTCGAAAGCAATTTCGCTCAAGTTACTCAACAAAGAAACTAAAATGAAAAAGACAATCTGTTAGTTGATGAGCATGCAGCAATAATGAATCTCAAAGGAAGCCACCAGAGCACGATAACGGGGTGGGCTGCTGGTTGCAGGTAGTACCGTAATAGCTACAGGACTTGGTTCTTTTAAAAAAATCTAAAGGACTTAGTTGATCTATTATGAAGTTGACATATCAAATTCAAGCGATTGCATTTTCTGGAAGCTTGTCAAACCCAACTCTGATTGCAATTATACGATCAGATTCAAATATTCAATCCTTGATATGTAAGGTCTGATTTGAGAAATGCTAGTTTACATTATCATACACGTTTTGAAATAGTAGTGCCACATGACAAATATAGAAAGATACCTTTCTTTTGGTTCACTTTTCTGATTGGTCGTCCTTCATGAAGAAGTGCCCTGCAGCTAGGCTGGAGATCATTATGCCCTTATGAGAAGTCCATGAGGAAGAACCTTGTATCGTTATCTGCAATCGATATAGTCACATGATTATTTGCATACCCCATCCGTTCTCAAAGGATAATAACATTTTAGAATACGTGCATTCAAAATTTACAAACTTGAAATACTACAGTGGTATTTGGATCTTGAAATATTGCAATAATAGAATATTGTTTTAGGGTACAGTAATACTTCATCGGTACCAAAATAAATGACTCACTTCACGGAGGAAATAGATGATTGTGTGCATCAATCGATGTAGAGGCCGACATTTCCCTAATTTTCAAAAAGCGAAGAAAGTTGTTTAAATTCATCACATGGAAATGGAAATTATATTAGAAACATGTCATCAAATAGCTTCCACTCGATCATACTCCGTTGTAATTGACTTCATTAATATATGGTAAACACAAATGTGAGCGAATATATATGTATATTGGAAAAAGTGCCAATGCCAAAATGACAAATGAGGGCTTCATGGCATCTCCAAAGCAGACCATCAAACTGCCCGCAAACTTTTAGATTGTGCGACCCTAACGTGTTAACGTCGTCGTCATCTCCAACGGCGGAAGTGGCTTCTATGCGAGTGGACAAGGCTGCGGTAGCCCTCCGGCACCCTTCCGCCGTTGGAGATGACGACGATGACGACGGAGACATGAACGGCGACGGCGGTGTGGCAGGGTAGGGTGGCCACGCGTACGATGTGGTCGTCCTGTATAGAGTTTAGTTTTTGTATGTAAATTGTAGCCGAACTTGAATGAATTCGGCCATGTTTGCATGAACTTCATCCGTTTAGTTCAAAATATGGTTGAAATGTATGCGAGCAACGTTGGATGGCTGCCTCCGGCATCAGTGTCCGCGGACTGGTCCCTGTCCGCGAACAGATGCCGAAGCAAATTTAAGGGTAGCAGTTGGAGATGGCCCGTCTGAGGGATATATCTATCATGGAAAAGGCAGTTAAGTTTAAGCTAATCATTTCATCCTAGGAAGCCAACAGAGTCTAACGGCAGGTAGGTAACTCTAGTCTTGTATAGTTGCCACAACAAGAAAAACTGAATGAGAAAACGGCGCTCCTGAAAATTATGTAACGACGGGAGGTGTCACATTGATTAATTATTGGTGGTGTTCATCAACCATCATTAGTTTAGTCATTTAAATACCATGTGATTGTAAGCAGAAACTTCTTTATGTTCGCAGATACGATTGGCTAAAAAAAGCTTCTTATATACTATTTGTGTCAGAGTATCACTCCTAAACTCCATGTTGGTACTATAGCTTCATAAAAATTTCTTGATAAGCTTGATTAGAGATTGATCAATAATCTATACCTTGGCCAACCGAGGCCACAGAACCATTTAAGTCAATACTAATGTATGAACTAACTAACGATACATGCGATGAAGCTAAAATAATAATAGTTTGTTTTAGTTGTTGCAACGTCTGCTAACTGTATTACCGTCTTGATGCATAGAGAAGCTCACTGACAGGCATGCAGAATAATGGAGAAAATAATGCAATTAAGTCAGCAGGTGTTAACTGCTGAACATGCGACCAGCCAAGCAGTGCAAGCCAGTCACATTGTATCTGATCTAGTTATAGATAATATATCACAGGATACTGAGAAGGGAATAAGTTAACAGCTATAGTGGAATATGCTCAAATTATAGTTTTAACATGGACGTCTAGAGTTTTCCTGTGTTTGATGGAGATGCTTAGAACCACTAGCTTCAGCCTTCAGTACAGATAGAACATGTCATGCATGAGCGTGAGTTCTATTCTAGACAGAAACGAGAAGTCCTTTTTGAAAAAAGAAACGAAGGATCAACCATAGAGAACTTCAGTGAGATAGAATACTTTAGACGCTTAACCAGAAATGAGCAAGAGTGAACATCCGCCTGCACAAAGTAATGCGAAGGCAAGGTGCAAGAGTACATGACAACCGTGAACTGGAGTAATTTGGTGATTTTGCACTCTCTACGAGCTTATTTTGACATATGACATTACTTTTGTTTAAGAAACGACATCAATTATAGTTGGCGTTGAGAAATAAATTGTAGAGGTTTGTAAGGTCAATACTATTTTTTTGGATAACAATCTCTCAACCTCAAGTCACAGCAAACGATCCGTACTTCTGACAGCTAGAGTCAACGGCATATAAATTGCAAAACTCCAAGCTGGATTTACAGGTTCTCAGATGATAATGTAAATAAATTGCATGATTACTTATTCCAAATCGAAGCTGGAAACCCTGCTTAGATTGGATCGAAGAAATCATTTCTGTTTGATCACGAAGGAGGGCTTTTGCTTTACTGACAGGAGAGTTACACAGTAGTGACTACAACTGCTAATTGCCAACGAACTAGATAATAATAGATCTAACACGCGAAATATGAAGACCATACTGTCTCTATCGCTCTACTACCTCCGTATTTGAACTGCAAAACGTCTTATATTTAGTTACAGAGGGCGTACATGATCGACATCCCTTACTCATCTTTTTTTCGAGCTTCGTACACAATAATCAAGAAAAAAAATCCCACATCGAAAAAGGTAGATCATGGTACGTAACAACGAGGATTTGGTGAAGCAACTAAAGATATCAAGTCAGGCTTTCTACTTCGATGGCTCACACGCAGTAGCATTTCAACAAGCACCTGCCGTGTATAGCTCATGTTCCTACTAAAACAAGAACAATCAGGAGGGAACAAACATTCACGCCAAAATGAGTTAACAGATGCGGAACCTGATCTCGCAGTAGGCCGAAAGCAAAATCTCCTTTCGAAGAAAGCAACCAACGATGCGAAGCCTGGCCTGGTCGGCTTTATGGAAATCAGCGTCGGCGTCGATGGAATTAAACGGAAGGAAAGGAACTGCGGGGCACACCAAATTCCTACGTTCATTAGCGTTTTTTTAGCATGCATTCGTTGGCGCTGTGATAGCTATCATTTTCTGATTTGTATTCTTTTTACAGATAAATTATGATTTGCATTTGCTTAGGTTTTTGTTTTTTTAGGTAAATTTGCATTTCCTTTTTTTCTGAGTGAGAGAGAGACCATATGCATCTGAGTGAATAGCAAAAAACTACCATATTACGGGCTATCGTTCCTGAAAACTACCGCTTTTTTTAGTTTTTCAAAAAATTACCACAAAAGTGGCTGGCTGTTCCAAAAAACCTAAGTGGCCGAACGGTTGAGTTTTAACTAGGGTTATGACATGTGGGGCCCGCCCGTCAGGGTTTTGTCGGCCACAGTGCTCACGGCGCGCGGGTGACGGCCATTAGGGCGCACGGGCCGTCCCGACCAGGTCAAAATGGATCCGGCCCTCACTCTGTCTCCCTCTCGCTCACTCACTCTCTCCCCCCTCACTCTCACTCTCCCCCCCTCGCTCTGTTTCCCCTGGCCGAGCTCTCCATCGTCGCCGACCACCTCAGTTCCTCGTCGCCGGCCAGGATGCCTTCTTGGAATGATGGGGATGAGAGCTCCGACGACAGCATGGGGGGCAACCTGATGGACATGGAGTACTTTGTAAGCCTCATCCTCCTCCTCTCTGTCATTATCTAGGGTTAGGGTTGAATCGATTTGGGAATGAGGGTTGATGAGATGTATATTTGTATGGATGGATTCGTTTGGTTTGGTTATCTATTAGTTTTGATCTAGGGTATGGATGGCACTATGATGTCTGATCTGACCTTGAGCAAGGCAAAGCTTGACTCAAGTTGAACTAGTTGATGCATTGGTTCTGATCTACCTTTTACTGCATGTAGGACACACCTGACACCATCCCTGAGCCACTCTGGTGTGGTGCTCCCATGGAGGAAGTTGCCAAGTGTACTCTGCATGATATGAAGCCTAGGAAGTGTGTTGCTTTTGAAGGTGCTAAGACTGGGAGGAGGTTCTATGGATGCCCTGTTCAGGTGAGTAATTGAGTATGCTAGGTGGATTCAGTTATGCCTAGTGGATTCAGTTATGCCCAGTGGTTACTGAATTTGTACATTAACTCTATTTGAACTGAATTTAGTACTGAACTTATGGTTACATGTCCTCCTTGTGTACCAACCCTCTTTTTGAATTGAAGTTAGAACTGAATTTATGCATTTTCTGAAGTATGTGTTCTCTGATCAAACTACAGGGAGGTGTGAATTGTGGTGTAGTTCAGTGGGTTGATCCTGCCTGGCCTGATGTACTTAAGAACTGCCTCATCAAGTTGTGGGAAATGTTCCATGAGCAAAACCTTGGAAGGATTCAAGACAAGCATGCATATGAGGATGAGGTTGCCAAGTTGAAGAAGGACTATGATCTGCTCTGCACTGAGTATCATAAAATGGTTGATGATGTTAGCAAGATGTTTGACTGGCATGATGGTGTTGGCAAGATTGACTACCAAAAAGCAATGGATGCTGGGAAATTTGAGAAGCAGAAGGAAGAGCTAGAGCTGGAGATGAAGATGGAGAAGCTAAGGCTAGCAAAAGAACAGAGGTGTATCCTTCAGGCCCAGGCAGACATAATTCACAACACCAGGAAGGCAATGAAAGAGATAAAGGTGGACAGGGATCTTCTTGCACAAGAGAAGACAGAGCTTGAGAAAGTAGTTGCTGATCTGCTGAATGCTGGCCATGGGAGCAAGGAAAAGCTTGAGAAAATCAAGGCCATACTGGAGGCTTGAAGATTTGGACAATGGTGGTTAAGTAAGTAAGGTGGCCTACACATATAACAGGCCTTGCAAGATGATGGTAGGAGTATATTTTGTGCAGTCATATATGAACTGTTTAAGTTATGGTAACTAGAGTGGTGGAGAACCTTTGCTAAGTCTGGCTTATGTTATTGTACTGTTAAGAACCTATCTATCTTAAGTAATGCAGTGAAGAACTGTTTTATTTCTTTAGGTTGTTTTCCTGAAAGTAGCAACGCTGAACTAGTATATTTTTGGGCCTAAAACCATTATGTACACATTGTGGGCCTAGACTGGGCTGTTTTATTACTCCACCTACCTACCACCAACCATTAGTAGTCTATAAAGCCCACCCCTTGAGTGAAACCGCAGTCAATCCCCCCATCCCCACCCTTCTCAACCCCCCAGCCGCCAAAGAAACCCTAGAATCCAAGG
Organism: Triticum urartu; assembly: GCF_056163025.1. Classification (NCBI taxonomy): domain Eukaryota; kingdom Viridiplantae; phylum Streptophyta; class Magnoliopsida; order Poales; family Poaceae; genus Triticum; species Triticum urartu. Next base: position 465,487,663 of record NC_141878.1, read on the forward strand.
GAGAGATGGATCCTGGAGAGGTCATAGATGGAGAAGAAGAGGTGCCCAGACAAGCCAGGCGCAGAGATGCAAGGAGGAGGGCGAGAAGGCAACTTGCTGAGATGATCCTTGCAGCACGCAACCGCAAGGACATAGAGCAGTTCCTGGAGGCATTCCCCCCTGGTTCCAACCCTAGTGATGATGATATCATCTACTGGGCAAGGAGGAGGGCAAATTTCCATCCCTTTCAGGTGGACTAGGATTTTGTACCCATGATGCTGCTGTTATGTTTCTGTGTTCCTAGATCTGTCTTTCTATCTATGTGATGTTTGAAGTTGGTGTAAGAACAATGTTGAATGAGCTATGTATGTGACGAATCAAGTTGTTTATGATGCAATGCAATGTATGAAGCTGGTGAAAGAAAAATGTTGAATGATCTATCTATGTGATGAATCAATCTGCCTATGATGCAATTTATGAGTGAATCTTTTATCTATATTTGTATGTATGAATGAATTGATCTGGTGATCTTGATGTTTTAAGTTAGGTATGTTATGGTTTGGTCAGATGGCCATATCTTGTTGTTTTAGGTTTGATCTCTTAGGGTTTGGTGCCTAGATGGGAAAATCTTAATGTTTTAGCTTTGATATGTTAGGTTTTGGTCCTAGATAGCCACTTTGGGGTTGGTCGACAAGTAGCCACCCAAAGTGGCCAAATTTGGGTGGCTTTAGGGTTGGTCGACAAGTTCCACCCCAAAGTGGCCAAATGTGGCCACTTTGGGGTTGGTCGACAAGTAGCCCCCCAAAGTGACCAAATTGACCTAATCATATCAATCAATTATCAACAAAATAAATCACTTGATCTACATAACAATGCTCAGCATAAGAAATAATTTCATATGAAACAATTCATAACCTAGGACATATCAAATCAAAATAGAGCTTGACAGCAGATAACTTAATTGTTCCAAGCAGTTCAAACACAGACCATATAACTTAATTGTTCCAAGTAGTTCATACATAGACCACATAACTTAATTGTTCAAATGAAAACAGAGTTCACTGCAAATAACACAGATAGCAAGCATGCCTAACAAGCAGAGTTCAAGGCATAAAGCATAGTTGAGTGCAACACATTCAATGGTTGCCACTGGCTGTGAAATACAAAGCAAGTTTGCTTGGGGCCTTCCTCTTCCTCTTAGAACCAACATCAGCTTGACCTGATGTTGATGCTGCCCTTGGATCATTGAAACCTCTTGCACTTGACCTGGTGTTCTTTGCTGGAGATGATGCACTTGACCTGGTGTTGTTGGCTGGTGCTGAAGCAGGTAGTGGGTTCTTTCTCTTTCTTGATCCACCTGTTGAAACTGCAGTAGATGTGGTTGCCCTTGTTGTAGCAGATGTGGTTGACCTTGTTGAAGCTGTTGCTGTTTCCTGCCCCTAAGTGGTCCTAAAGCTGGAGCAGGACCTGAAGCTGGAGCTGGACCTGAAGCTGGAGCTGTACCTGATGATGTGACCTGATGGTTGTTTTTCCTTGTCATAAACTTGGCCTTAAGTCTGTCTCCACACATTGTCCATCTGTGGCCTTGCAGACCACAGTTACTGCATGTTATTGTGCCCATCCTTGATGTATCCTTTGGAGCTGGCACCTCAAATTCACCCTTTCTCCTAGCTGTCTGCTTCTTGCCTTTCTTCTCCCTGAAAACTGGTGGTTCTATGTCTGGTGTGTTGGTGTTGGGCCAGAATTCAGGGCCAGGGACAGGGTAGATGATGTGCTGGTATGCAGCCTTATACATTGGCTTCTTAAAGAATGGATGCACATAATCTTCTGGGTGAACTTTTATCTTCTGCATTGCAGATATTGCATGGTGGCAAGGTGATCCAGTCATGTCCCACCTCCTGCAAGAGCAGCTCCCTACATCAAGCTTCACACAATATGTGTTCTCTCCACTAGTTACTTGCTAGAAGTTGGGACCAGCCATGTTTGCTTCACAGTATTTAGCCCACTTCTTGCTCTCCTCAAGCTTTTCCATGTAATGTGGGGTTATTTCCCATCTACAGCTCTCTGTTTTCTCTCTGATGCCCTGGTACTTAACCATTAGTTTGGTCCTCAACCCTTCAAACATGGTCTTAATTGGTTTTGACCTAACATCTAGAATCATTTTGTTGAAAACCTCACTAAGGTTGTTCACTACCAAGTCAGTCTTGCACACATGATCCATTGCATATCTAGCCCAACACTCCTTAGGGATGCCATTCAACCACATGTAGGCTGGTTCACATGCTGCTTTCAAACCTGTCATTCCTTCTTTGTGACCATGTTCAGTGAAGGAATAGCTAGCTTTGTCAACCCATTTCTTAAGTTCTTCTGCTCTAAAGCCAGCTGACTGGAAGTTGGCATATATGTGTCTTAGGCAATATCTTTGTGTGGATTGAGGAAATACTTCATTAATTGCTTTAAGAAGGCCCTGTTGTTTGATTACATAAGGTAGTAATGAGATAACTATAGCAGCATTGCTATGTGCATAAGAATAATACAGAGTCAGAGAAAATACCTTCTGCCTGTCAAACATGGTGGTGTAGTTCCCAAACTGGTTGCTGGTGCCAATGCAGACTCTAAGTTGGTTTAAAAACCAGGTCCAGCTAGGCCCATCCTCTTTGTCAACCACCCCAAAAGCAATTGGGAACACATTGTTGTTCCCATCTCTCCCAGTTGCTGCCAATATCTGCTGGCCTGTGGATAACTTGATGAAGCAACCATCAAGTCCTGCATAAACAGAGATAGTTAGGGCAAAATTGAATAACTTGATTACATTTGTAACATGATTAAATCACTGATTTGTACCTATGAAAGGCCTACAACCAGCAAGAAATCCATCTTTTGATGCCTGGAGGCAATAGAACATGTACTTGAACCTTGGCGTGGGGGCTGGGTTCAAAGGATCCTCAAAAGTTGTCACTATGCACCTGCTTCCAGGGTTTGTGTCAAGCACACATTGTAGGTAGTCCCTCAACCTCAGATACTGCTTTCTATGATCACCTTGCACAACATCAACAGCCATCAGTCTTGCCCTATATGCCAAACTCCTAGGTACATGCACCCCAAACTTCTTCTTAGTATGTTTGAGAACTGTCTCTACATCAGCCTTTACATTTGATCTAACTGTGTCCTCCACAGCTTCTGCAACCCATTCAGCAGTAACCTTTGTACTCTCTCCACAAGCTCCACAACTATGATCCATGTGGCACTTCTTGATTGTGAATGTATCTTCATGGGCTACTTTGGATGCAGTCATGAAAAAATCATATCCATTCTTCCTCTCTGGGCACCAAACAATAACCCTTGATGGTTCATTCCTATGGTACTGAAAGTTTCTCAAAGTCCTAACATGAAAATTTCTCAATGCCTTTCTAAACTCATACACATTGGTGAAGCAAAGGTCCTTGCACAGCTGCTCATGTGCATCAGGTACCTTTGGGTCATACCATTTCCTCTCTTTCTTCTTCTTCAATCTCCTCTTCCTTCCAGAAGGTAGTCTTGGAGTCTCCCCATCTGAGTCAGAAATGCCCACATCACCAGGGAAGCAATACTCATCAGCTTCAGGTACAAAATCTTGAAACTTTGGGATCTCTGGCTGACTGTGAGCTCTGGAAGTTGGACCTGGATTTGCTGCTGCTCTTCTCACAGGCTTGAGTTTCTCAGGCCTGCATTTTTCCACAACTATTTCCTCTCCACTGTCTGCCTCTTTCTCCTCCTGCCAAAACTCTGAAACATCACTATCATCTTCAAACTGTGGTCTGTCTTCTATAGTATCTCTTTCTTCTTCATTTCCAATATTTTCTTCACCTCTCTTCCAAGCCTTGTAAGACATCTTTATCCCTCTATAGTCACCCCTATCAATCTCAAAGTCTGAGGATGATTTGTCAATATCATCATCCTCTTGACCAGCAGCTTGTCCATCATCATCTCCACCATTAGCTTCTGAAATGTTGAAGTTACAGCTTTGTTGTGTGTTCAAATTAACTTCAAGAGGGTGGACCACTCCATCTTGTGACAGACTTAACACAAAACCAGGACCCCCCACTGGACTGCCTATTGGAATTTGTTCTTCACAAACATTGTGAGCCCTGTTACATTCAACATCTCTATCTTCATTTGCCTTGGAAACAATGATATTGAGCACTGTGAAATCTGAGTGGTCTATCATTTCTTCAACTGCATCTTGACTGTCCAGAAAAAATAAACCTTCCTGTCCAATCCCTTGTTCTTTTACCCAGTACATGTAGTCATCTGACCCATAGCCTTCAGTCTCAGTAAGCGCTATCAAGTTCAGAAATGTGATGTCTGAAACAGAAAACCTCTTTCCATATTATCTCTGCCCTGGAAATGCAGCCTAACATCCCAAACTTCATCATCCAGCCTGCATTACATAATATGTTATTTGAAAAGCCCAACTAAGTAAGTGTTTTTTGCTACAAAAATTCAGTGCACACTACTATAAAGTACAGTAAGGAATCTGAATCCAACAAATGCTTCTCTGAATCCACCATGCATTTCTACTAAATCTAACTAATCCTTCAGTGCTAAGTGATACTGTTGCATCCAAAACATGCCACAGAGTGTTTGCTCAACTATTATTCAGTGCATGTTCATGTTCTAAGATGAATCACAGCAGCATCAACCTAGGGTTTGGTCAAAAAACTAACTAAATTATGCTATGTTGTTTGAAATGAACAAGTAGAAATGCAGAAACTGTTGAAGGAGCTCATAAGAGGAAAAAAACTTACTCCACCCCTCCAAATGCAGAGGACCAGTGCTGGGAGTTGGCCGGATCTGCCTGCACAGCCCTAGCAAGAGACCTCGCTGCTCTGTACTCAAGCGAGAACTGGCAATCATCAGGCGACGGCGGTGTAGCCTGTGTCGTAGGAGACTGCATTAGAGCTGCAGCCTGTGGTGTCCGCTGTGGCGGCGGCGGCGCCGCCGGCTGGGTTGCGAAGCTACCGCTCCCCGGCCAGTTATCAACCTCTAAGAACTCGCCGCCTCCATCCCCCCTTCCACCTCCACCCGTTGAATGGCCGCCATCGCCTAGTTTCGCCGCCGCCGCCATCGGAGAGGGAGGCGCGCACGAGAGAGAGGGAGACAGAGAGGGGGAAGACAGAGTGAGGGCGGGCCGGATCCGTTTGACCTGGTCGGGACGGCCCGTGCGCCCTAACGGCCGTCACCCGCGCGCCGTGAGCACTGTGGCTGACAAAACCCTGACGGGCGGGCCCCACATGTCATAACCCCAGTTAAATCTTAACCGTTCGGCCACTTGGGTTTTTTTGGAACAGCCAGTCACTTTTGCGGTAGTTTTTTGAAAAATTAAAAAAAAGCGGTAGTTTTTCGAAACGATAGCCCGTAATGTGGTAGTTTTTTGCTATTCACTCTATGCATCTGCTTAAGTTGCCCATACATGGCACATCCTAAATGGAGGCCGCAACAAGAGCTCCTGTATGCCGCCTGTGTGCGTCCGATCGTCGTGGCCTCGCTCAAGTGACGCGCAAACTGGTCGGCCCAATTATCACGTGTCGAGAAAAAAATCGAAAAAAAAGCACACGAATTGGATCGAACTCCGGACCTCATGCGATCCGGAGTTCGCTGGCTTCCACGTGCGGGTCGCTCAATTCTTTTTTGTTCAGCAGATTCTATTTGGCGCTTCAGTAGAGCAATAAAGAGAAGAAAAACATAAACAGAAAATAAAACAGGAAACATAAAAGAATAAAATGAAAGGAAAAAATAAACCAAAACAGAAAAATAGAAAAAACAGAATAGAAAAATAAAAACCAGACATAATAGTGAAAAAAGCTGGAAGCAAAAGGTCATAGAAGAAAAGGAAAACCTGCAAGAAACAAGGAAACGGCAGCAGCGAACGAAATCTGTACGTGCGCCGGCCCAAGAGATGACTCGCTTCAGCGAAGCCCTGACTGTTTGCCGCCCGCGGGCGGCAAATACGATTGGCCGGCCGCAACGCCCACGTGCAATGCAAGTTGGGCCGAGCCACTTCGGGTTCGCTGGCTTCCACGTGCGGGTCACTCAATTCTTTTTTGTTCAGCAGATCCTATTTGGCGCTTCAGTAGAGCAACTAATTAAGGAGTACTTCGGTTGCTCAAATTTTTTTCCGATTGCTTAAATTATTTTTGAGAAGGGAGCGTTTCCAAGAGTCATTTGGGATGGACTGAGAGCACGTCATTTTGATTTCACGAGAGGTACATATTTGTTTTTTGGACCAGTCTAGCTGGCGGCTGGGCGCTCGCTGCCGCTTGCGAGCGGCCGGTCCCTAGTCCCAGATGTCTAGTCACTGCCACATATTAAAAAGAGTAAAATTACTGTAATCCAAAAGTGCTTAAAGGACACTGCTAATTAATCATCTCTATGTGGTTTTTTCTCATGTGATGGATGCCTGTTTTTCATGTTCGTCCCTAATGTATTAATTTTTTATTTTTAAAATTATAAAAGACATATCTTCTAAACCGTGTGTCGAAATTCAGATCCGTTTTCATCGTTGAAACCCTCGCGACGTGCTCTTTAAAAGTAGATCCCGCATGGGGATGTTTCGACGAATTAGTCTTCCTGCCAACTAAACATCAATGTGTGTGCAACTAGACTACATTACCGTGTCAACTAAGCATATGAGTGTGCCAATAGTCCTGCCAACTAAACATCAATATGTCTGCAACTAGACTACATTGCCGCATCAACTGAGCATATGTGTATGTCAATAGTCCTGCCAACTAAACATCAATATATGTGCAACTAGACTATATCGCCGCGCCAACTGAGTATATGTGTGTGTAACTAGTCCTGTCAACTAAATATTAATGTGTGTGCAACTAGACTATATTGTCGCGCCAACTGAGCATATGTGTGTGCAAGTAGTGTCCTACCAACTAAACATCAATGTGTGTGTAACTAGATTATATTACAAACCAACTAAGCATATATTTGTGCAACTAGTCTTCCTGTCAACTAAATATCAATGTGTGTGTAACTAGACTACGTTATAAGCCAACTAAACATCAATGTATGTGCAACTAGACTACATTACAAGCGATGACAATTCATATGCGACTATGTGGACTAGATTATGCAACTCTCTGGCCATGCATGTGCCAACTAGGACTACTGTGTGTGTGCAATTACAACTAATGTGGATGCAGCTCCAAAAAACTGGGTTTGAAAAAAATTGCACCATGCAGTACTAAAGTTGCACAATATAGCGCTAAAGTTGGCATCAAAAAAATTTCGTCGAAACATACTCATGCGGGATCGAGTTTCAAAGATCTCATCGTAAAGAATTCAACAGTGAAGACGAATCTGAATTCCAACGCGTGATTTGAAAGATATGGTTTTTAAAATTCAAAAAACCAAAATAATTATACGTAAAGTTGTTTCTTTTAAATTGGACTAACCAGTATGAACACATTAAATACTGACAACGACACGCACTTGCAGACAAAAACAACTCATGCATGCTAGGAAGCCCGACCGCTCGCTTTCTCCAGTTAGTCCGCAACCATTTTTAGATTTTGGGTTGTTTTTTTTTATTTCGCAAGAGGCACGGATTTGCTTTCACGAAAGGCATGGTCGTGCCTTTTGGAAATGAAAAAATATTTTTTTTTCCTTCCACGAGATGTACGGCCATGCCTCTCCAAAACAAAAAAAAAATGTGTTTTCTCTTTTCTTTTTCCTTCCGTGAGAGGCACGGCCGTGCCTCTCGAATTGAAAAAAAATATGTGTTTTTTCCTTTCACGAGAAGTATGAATTTGCTTCCATAAGAGATACGGCTGTGCATCTCGGAAACGAAAAAAAATGTTTTTTTCTTTCGCAAGAGGCACAATTTTGCTTAGTCGTGCCTCTCAACAACGGAAAAAAAAATCATGTTTTCTTTTTTTTCCTTCCACAAGTGGTACAATTTTGCTTCCGAGCGAGAGGCACACATTTGCTTCCGTGAAAGGCATGGCCATGCCTCTCGAAAACAGCTTCGGAAAGGGAAAAAATGTGCTCCCGGTGTGGTTTTTCCATCTGTTTTTTTCATGAAAAAATGTTCAGCAAAACTTATCAACATGGGATCTAGGAATCCAACGCTGAAAATGGTTCGATATTTGAACGCATGATTTAATAGATAAATTTTTTTAAATAAATAGACCTACAGAATAAGGAAAAACTTCTAAAGAGTTGGGAGTGACCATTGCAAAAGTGTTTCTTAATTAGTGACTTCGGTGCTTCAGACGCCATTATAGCAAGATTTGCAAATGGGCGCCTGAAGCACACCATCCTCTTGCGAGCCTTTTTGTCCCTTTATGTGAAACTTCTAAAATAAAGATGAGATAGCAAGGTTCAAACCTACGACATCTGTGTTATGTGCATAGCACACAAATCACTAGGCCATTTCGACCTCTTGTGCCGACTCACTTCTTTTACACTTCTTACCCTCTTTTAGTTCCAGGAACGTTTTTCTTTTTTTTTTCTCTTTCTCTTTCTCTTTCTTTTTCTTTTCTTTTTCATTTTTTCTTGGAACAGCTTTGTTCGTTTTTCTTTTCTTTTCCTTTTTACTAAATGTGTGAACCTTTTCTACAAATTCGTGATTTTTTTTTCCAAATTGATAACTTTTCTTCAAGACCGATGACTTTTTTTTAAAAGGTAGAAATTTTTCTAAATCGATGAATTTTTTTCGAAATTGATGAAACTTTTAAAAATTTGATGAATCTTTTCTACACTCGATGTGCTCATTTTTTATTCAATGAAATTTTTCTCAAAATAATTCGATGAACATATATTCAAAATTGATGAACTTTTTTGCAAATTCAAGAACCATTTTTCAAAATTGATGAACTTCCAACTTTGTGAACTTTTTCCGTAATCAATGACCATTTTTCAAAGTCGATGAACATTTTTTCCAAAATGGGCGAACTTTTTTTAAAATCAATGAATTTTTTTTACATCGATGAACTTTCTAAAATTTTGTGAACCTTTCTTAAAAGTTGATGATCTTTATTTTTAAATCCACGAACTTGCTTTCAAATTTATGTTTTATTTTTTCAGATAATTTATATTGGGGATACATTAATGTTTTACTACACGAAAGGTTAACTAGCACTGCTTTCTGGTAATAGGCAGTAAAAGTACTTTTGTCTAGTGGTTAATGCGTTAGGCTGTCAACGTTGAGGTGCCAAGTTCGATTCCCCGCAATCCCAAATTTGTAACACGATTGGTGTTTTCTTCTTTTCACCTTCCCTTTTCAAGCAGGTTCCTAGCCAGCCCGCTATGTGTCGCTAGCGAGCCCTACCGTCTGGGTCAGGGACTCTCGCTTAATGCGGGAAATAGTCCCCCGCCACGATTGACGTCTTTCTTTTCTTAACGTTTCCTTTTCGAGCAGGTTACTGGGCCGGCCCGCCACGCATCGGTAACGAGCGTTAGTAGCCCCAGCCGGCGCTTAGAGCAGCGTCGCCGATTAGGGCAAATCCTAAACGGCGCTCATAGCATCGGTTATAGTGTTAATGGTACACGGCGCACACCCCCCCCCCCCCCCTTCCCGATGGGCCAGCCCATGATCATTTTTTTTCCTTCGTAAACTGCTGCAAAAATAAGCGCTGATAAGGATTCGATCCCGGGCGGCGAGGTTACAGCGCAACACTCGCTAACCACCCGAGCATGGTCAGTCATGTGATCATGTGCAGCTTCTTCTTTCTTGTATTCTTTTTTTTCCTTTTTCTTTTTTTCTTTTTATTTCTTCTTTCTTTTATTTATTATTTTTCTTTTTCCGTTTTCTTTCTTTCTTTTTTTCTAATTCGATATAAAAAGTTCACCGGATTATATGAACGTTTTTTCAAAGTTGATGAACTTTTTTCAAAATTCATGACTTTTTTCAAATTCAATGAGCTTTTTTTTCCAAATACGTGAACTATTTTTCAAATTCGATGAGCTTTTTTCAAATTAGGTGGTCTTTTTTGAAATTCGATGAACTTTTTCTCAAGTTCAATGAACTTTTTTTTTTGAAGTTTGTGAACCTTTTGAAAATAGATGAACTTTTTTGAAAGTCGGTGAATTTTTTTTCGAAATTCAATGAACTTATTTTTCAAAATCGATGAACTTTTTCCCAAAATCAACGAACTTTTTGAAATTTTGTGAATTTTTCTAAAAATAGATGAACTTTTTCCTAATTCATAAATTTGTTTTGAATAGATGAACTTTTTTCCAAGTCGTGATTGTTTTTAATATTTTGCTCTGATCTTTTTCCAAAAAAATAACGTTTTTTCTTGAATGTATGTGGAAGAAATAGTGCAGCAATGTCTTAACTGTTTTGTAACGTAAACATTCACAAACTTGTAGTAGCTCTAGTGGTTAAGCAACATGCACATGACCTAAACGGTGGTAGCTCGGATCCTCACGGGAGCACATTTTCTATCGAACAAAACTGGGGTTTTTTTGTGAACAAAACTAACTCGTTAGCACGGCAGCGTTGATGGGCCGGCCCACCCAAGAGAGCGCGTGAGCGCCGGGTTCGTCTGGCGGCGCTAAAAGCGCCAGTTAGGAGCTCCCGTCGATTAGGAGGTTCTTTTCTTCCACGTGCGAGTAGCTCACTTTTGTTTCATACATTGGTGCTGCAGCGTTTTTTTTTTCTTCGGTTCTTTTCTTTCGTTTTCTGTTTGGGTTTTTCTTCCTAAATTTTATTTAGTTTTCTTCTTCTTCTCTTCCATGTTTGGTCCCTCGATTAGTTTCTTCTGGTCTTTGATTCAGGTTTTGTCTTTCTCTTTTTTCAGATTTGTTTATTTCTTTTGTTTCCCTTTTCTTTTTCTTTTTGATATTTCTTCTCCTTTTGTGTATTATACAAAGAGCCCACCCATGTATTTACAAAAAAAATCATCGTACATTTAAAAAATGTTCACCATATATTAAGGATATGCTCAATGTATTTTTATAAAAGTTCTCTGTTTATTTAAAAAAGCTTCGGCACATATAAGATAGATGTTTAATGTGTATTTAACAATTGTTCATTGTATATCACAAAAAAATTGATGTGTATTTAAATATTGTTCAGAGTATATCACGAATATGTTTAATGTGTATTTTAATATTGTTCAGCTTATATTACAAAAATAATTTTCAATATATATTAAAAAATTGTTCATCGTATATAAAGTTTTTTTTATAACTGTTGAGAATTCCAAATTTGTGTTCATTTTTGAAAAAATAGTTCATGTTTTAATAATTTGTTTGAATTTAAAATATTGTTCAAAATTTTCAGACATTATTTGGATTATTTAAGAAAATTTGTTCAGATTTTTCCAAGAAATTTATTCTAATAAAAACCCAAATCCGCCGCTGTACCGAGTACTTTTTGGTTTAGTGTTGCAATTTGGCAACCAGCGCTCGCAAGGTCTACTGGCTAGGAATAATGCGGTCGATTGAAAGGTTGGAGGTTCGAGTCCATGTTTTCCCTTCCATTTTTACTGATATTCGGCATCTCAATGATTTTACGAGCACCTCCCACACTTCTTGCAATTCCTATTTGGAGCTTCACTACTGCAGGATGCTGCTAACGCGACACTACGATCATACACCCTTCGAAAAACTGTGTGCGATGCAGTAATCGCAAATGGTGGTGTATGAAAACCATCAAAAAGGTGCAAAACGTTTGCGATGGAGGATGCATCAAATACGGTTCAGATTTTAGTTGTGTGTGCGATTCAGGCCACACGGTTAACCCGTTTGAACTATTTGCGATGAGGCAGAACAATAGAAACGGGCAGCCATATCAATGTGTGTGCGATATACGGCATACAATTCGCTCCGATGAATCGTTTGCTATTAGGGAGTGCAATATAAACGGTTAGCCACATCAAGGTGTGTGTGATATAGGGCATACGGTTCACTCGGACGAACTGTTTTCGATTAGCGAACGCAACGAAAATGATTCAACTTAACAAGATGTGTGCGATTCGTGACAAACAACTGACTCGGATGAACTGTTTGCGATGAGAATTTACAACACAGACGGTTAATACAGTTAGTTCGTGTGCGATTCTGTGTGTACAAAAAACTTTGAAAAATGCAAACTAGTTGCTTGTGGTGGCTAGGAGTATCGCACACGATGCGTCTGCGAGTACTCGTGTGCGATGATTAGTAATTTACACATGCGTCTGTGAGTACACGGCCGCAAGGGTGCTATGCTGATCATGGAGTCCGAGAAGAACATCGTCGGAAGGCCGCCAACTCAGCCTTTTAGCTTATATTTTATTATAATTGTATGCATATGTAGGTCGTGAGTATTCTGGGCCTTGCCACATTTGGCATTTTAAATTATCCTGAATATGTAAGACAATTATTAAGAATTATTAATAGTTTCCATTGTAACTTTGTCTCAACGGCGAGCAGAGCGCGCGCAGGGACGCCAGAGCGGAGTGCGTCGCGGCCGCCTCAACGGCGAGCAACCACGTGGTCAACCTTCTGCCATCAATAAATTTTGACCTTGTTTCTCGTCACTGTTGATTACAACGCAATAAGTAATTGCAAATCTGTTCACACCTCTCAAACAAATATGTGTTCACACTTAGCACCAGGCTATAAAAACTACTCACTCGAAAATTAATTCACAGTTCTTCTCCTCATCACCCACAAAACTGGTTTTCTCTGTCAAGTCGTTCTGCCATGACCGGTAGGAGGAGTTTAGGGTGGACATATAACCAGGCAGCAAAGACCAAGGCCGCGGAAGCACTAGAGAGGTCCCGCCGCGAAGGCGCAGCCGCAGCCGCAGCAGAGATGTCCGGACACGCCGCGGAGCCCTCGAACGAGTTCTCACGGGCACACGAGGGCTCTCACAAGCGCATTCGCGCCATCGCGACGAGTCGGCGTTCCTGAAGTCCTTCGCCGGCGACGACGACATTCTCGTTGGCGTCACTACGCAGCAGGAGCTGGTCGATGGCTTGATGGAGCTGCTCAAGATCAGCGATGCCTCGGTTGACAAGGCGACCGGCCTCGTCGAGCAACTCATGGATGACAATGCGAAGCTCCTCAAGTTGGTCGTAGAGAAGGAGGAGGAGGCCGCCAGATGGAAGATGCTGCAGGAGCAGAGCAGTGCCTCGGAGATGACGCTGAAAGCGGTCATCGAGGAACTGATGGGTGGCTTGAGGAAGCTTGATACGTCTCCAACGTATCTACTTTTCCAAACACTTTTGCCCTTGTTTTGGACTCTAACTTATGATTTGAATGGAATTAACCCGGACTGACGCTGTTTTCAGCAGAATTGCCATGATGTTATTTTATGTGCAGAAAACAAAAGTTCTCGGAATGACCTGAAACTCCACGGGATATCTTACAATAAATAATAAAAAATCCTTGCCAAAGATGAAGACCAGGGGCCCCACACCCTTCTCACGAGGGTGGGACGGAGCCGCCGCCAAGCCCTAAAATCTCTCGGGAGGGCTGATCTGGAGTCCGTTCGAGGCTCCGGAGAGGGGGATTCGTTGCCGTCGTCATCATCAACCATCCTCCATCACCAATTTCATGATGCTCACCGTCGTGCGTGAGTAATTCCATCGTAGGCTTGCTGGACGGTGATGGGTTGGATGAGATTCACCATGTAATCGAGTTAGTTTTGTAAGGGTTTGATCCCTAGTATCCACTATGTTCTGAGATTGATGTTGCTATGACTTTGCTATGCTTAATGCTTGTCACTAGGGCCCGAGTGCCATGATTTCAGATCTGAACCTATTATGTTTTCATCAATATATGAGAGTTCTAGATCCTATCTTGCAAGTCTATAGTCACCTATTATGTGTTATGATCCGTTAACCCCGCAGTGGCAATAATCGGGATACTTACCAGTGATGACCGTAGTTTGAGGAGTTCATGTATTCACTATGTGCTAATGCTTTGTTCCGGTTCTCTATTAAAAGGAGGCCTTAATATCCCTTAGTTTCCATTAGGACCCCGCTGCCACAGGAGGGTAGGACAAAAGATGTCATGCAAGTTCTTTTCCATAAGCACGTATGACTATATTCGGAATACATGCCTACGTTACATTGACGAATTGGAGCTAGTTCTGTGTCACCCTATGTTATGACTGTTACATGATGAACCGCATCCGGCATAATTATCCATCATTGATCCAATGCCTACGAGCTTTCCATATACTGGTTTACGCTTATTTACTTTCCCGTTGCTATTGTTACAATCACTACAAAATACCAAAAACATTACTTTGCTTTCATTACTCTTTTGTTACCGTTACCATCACTATCATATTACTTTGCTACTAAACACTTTGCTGCAGATACTAAGTTTCCAGGCGTGGTTGAATTGACAACTCAGCTGCTAATACTTGAGAATATTCTTTGGCTCCCCTTGTGTCGAACCAATAAATTTGGGTTGGATACTCTACCCTCGAAAGCTGTTGCGATCCCCTATACTTGTGGGTTGTCAAGACTAATTTCTGGCGCCGTTGCCGGGGAGTATAGCTCTATTCTTTGAGTCACTTGGGATTTATATTTGCTGGACACTATGAAGAACTTGAGAGATCCAAAAACTAAGATCTATCCCTCAACTACGAGGGGAGGTAAGTAACTGGCATCTAGCTCTGCACTTGATTCACCTTCTGTTATGAGTAAGCTTGCGACACCTACACCTGCTTCTGCTATTCGTTCTGATATGTCACATGTTATTGATGATGCTACTTCTTCTATGCATGATACTTATGATGAAACTACCTCTATGCCTGATACTACTATGCCACTTAGTGATTTTCTCGAGGAACGACTTGCTAGGGCTAGAGAGATTGAAAATATTGAATATGATTATGAAGATGAAAGTGATGATGAAGAATCACTTGTTATTCCTGAGGGTTATTTATTTGATCAAGATGCTTCTTTAGCTATTTTAGCCTGCAAAGATAGATATGAACTCAAAAGGTTATTTGCTAAATGGAATAAGAAATCTCCAAATGCTAGGATGAGACCTGACCCTGCTTTTGCTACTTCACCTATATGTGTTGCTGATAAGGATTATGAATTCTCTGTTGATCCTGATATAATTACTTTGGTTGAATCTGATACTTTTCATGATTATGAATCTGAAACTGTTGTAGAACATCTTACTAAATTAAATGATATAGCCACCCTGTTCACTAATGATGAGAGATCTTGCTACTTTTATATCCTTAAAATATTTCCGTTCTCATTAAAGGGTGATGCTAAGATATGGTTTAATTCTCTTGATCCTGGTTGTGTGCGTAGTCCCCAGGATATGATTTATTACTTCTCTGCTAAATATTTCCCTGCTCATAAGAAACAAGCTGCTTTAAAGGAAATATACAACTTTGTGCAAATTAAAGAAGAGAGTCTCCCACAAGCTTGGGGGAAGCTTCTCAAGTTACTTAATGCTTTTCCTGATCATCCTCTTAAGAAAAATGAAATACTTGATATCTTTTATGATGGACTAACTGATGCTTCCAGAGATTACCTGGATAGTTGTACTGGCTCTCTTTTCAGGGAAAGAACACCGAATGAAGCTGAAATCTTATTGAATAATATGTTGACAAATGAAAATAATTGGGCACCTCTTGAGCCAGCTCCTGCTCCAATTAATGATCCAATTCCTAAACTAACTCTGAAGAAGAGAGGTGTTCTATTTCTCAGTCCTGAAGATATGCAAGAGGCAAAGAAATCTATGAAAGAAAAAGGTATTAAAGCTGAAGATGTTAAGAATTTACCTCCTATTGAAGAAATAAATGGTCTTAATTTACCGCCTGATGAAGAAATATATGATCTTAATCCTTTATTTATTGAAGAACCTCCAGACCTCGATAACCCGACACAGGTAGTAAAGGTAAATTCTCTCTGTAGATATGATAAAGCTGAAATCCCTCCTACTAAAATTGCTAGTCAATGCTTGAATGAGTTTGATAATTTTATGTTTAAGTAAGAAGACTTCAATGCTTATTTTGGTAGACAATTAAAACAAGATGCTGATATGATTAAATACTTGGGTGATTATATGGCTAATATTAGAGGTGAACTTAAACTTGTTAGCAAACATGCTTCTATGGTTACCACTCAAGTAGAACAAGTACTTAAAGCTCAAAAAGAATTGCTCAATGAGATGAATAGTAAGAAAAAATGATTATGCTGTTAAAGTGGCTACTAGAACTGGTAGAATGACTCAGGAACCTTTGTATTCTGAAGGCCACCCTAAGATAATTGAGCAAGATTCTCAGAGAAATAAAATTGATGCACCTAGCTCTTCTAAAAAGAAAAAAAAAGAAAAATGATAGAACTGTGCAAACTTCTAGTGAACCTATTGCTGAACCACCTGATAATCCAAATGATATCTCTATGTCTGATGCTGAAACACAATCTGGTAATGAACATGAACCTAATGAAAATGTTAATGATGATGTTCATATTAATGCTCAACCTAGTAATGATAATGATGTAGAAATTGAACCTGTTGTTGATCTTGGTAACCCACAATCAAAGAATCAACATTATGATAAGAAAGACTTTGTTGCTAGGAAACATGGTAAAGAAAGAGAACCTTGGGTTCAGAAACCCATGCCTTTTCCTCCCAAACCATCCAAGAAAAAGGATGATGAGGATTTTGAGCGCTTTGCTGAAATGATTAGACCTATATTTTTGCGTATGCGATTGACTGATATACTCAAAACAAATCCTTATGCTAAGTACATGAAAGATATTATTACAAATAAAAGAAAGATACCGAAAGCTGAAATTTCCACCATGCTTGCTAATTATACTTTAAGGGTGGAATACCAAAGAAACTTGGGGATCCAAGAGTACCTACTATACCATGCTCCATTAAAAGAAACTATGTTAAAACTGCTTTATGTGATCTTGGAGCCGGTGTTAGTGTTATGCCTCTCTCTTTATATCGTAGACTTGATTTGAATAAGTTGACACCTACTGAAATATCTTTGCAAATGGCTGATAAATCAACTGCTATACCTGTCGGTATTTGTGAGGATGTGCCTGTTGTGGTTGCAAACGTTACTATTTTAACGGACTTTGTTATTCTTGATATTCCCGAGGACGATAGTATGTCTATTATTCTTGGAAGACCCTTTCTTAATACTGCAGGGGCTATTATTGATTGCAACAAATGCAATGTCACTTTTCATGTTAATGGTAATGAGCATACAGTACACTTTCCAAGGAAACAACCTCAAGTTCATAGTATCAATTCTATCGGAAAAATTCCATCGATTATATTTAGAGGTTTTGAATTTGCTCTCCCTACTGTCAAGAAGAAATATGATATACTTATTATTGGGGATGTGCGTATCCCTGTTGAGGTAACCTAGTGTTATTTGAAATTTCTCCGGTTTCATGTTAATCGGAATGGGTTTGTTAACAAGACTTGATCAACCTTGTTAGTGGATTCCTTTTGATGAGCATGAGATGGATGAAACTAGAAGCACAACCTTTTGTACCCTCTCTATACTTTCTGTTATTTAGTTGAAATAAAGTAAAAATAAATAATTTTCTGTCTGTTATCTGATTATCCGTGCAATATAAAAATACCTCGAAAATAAAAGTTCTCCAAATGCCCTGAAAATTAAATATGATTTTTATAGAATATTTGAGGATTTATGGAACAAAGAACACACTAGGGGGGCCAACCACCTTGCCACGAGGGTGGAGGGCGCGCCCACCCCCCTAGGGCGCGCCCCCTGCCTCGTGGGCCCACCGTGGCCCTCCTCCACTTATTCTTCCAGCCACACACTTCATCTTCCTCCCCCAAACACAAAAACCCAACTCAAACCCGAGTCCAAGCTCGTTTTGCTGCCATTTTCGATCTCCTTGCTCAAAGCACCTCTCACAAAACTGCTTGGGGAGATTGTTCCTTGGTATGTGACTCCTCCATTGGTCCAATTAGTTTTTGTTCAAGTGCTTTATTCATTGCAAATTTGTGTTGCTTAGGTGACCCTGTTGTTGAGCTTGCATGCCAAATTTATATGGTCAAAAGTAGTTTTAATGCATGATATAGGCCCTAGGCACTTGTAGGAGTAGTTGCTATCAATATTATTGAGTTTGGTTTACTTTTATTTTGAAGTTACTAAAAAAATTCAGAGGAAGAAATATGCTTAGGAAAATGTTCCAAGGTGGTTCTTCAAAGAAGCAAGGACCCAGGCTTGCAATGCGTGATGCTGACGAAGAGCCACCAAGAGACGCTCCAGTGCGTCCTTGTGAGTGGCCTTCTTAAATTTTTATGGATCAAGCGGGAATTAAAGAAGAATTTAACGCATATTTGCGTAATGCCGATCTTGAGGACTTTGAGGCAGACAAATGCCCCTAGTATCATGAGCTCACAAGCTCTTTTGTGAGGAGGTTTGAATATTCATCTTCACGTAATTCTCCTTCAATCATGTTTGATCTTTATGATAAATCTTATATCATGGACCTAGAGGATTTTACTCCTGCTTGCAAACTTCCACAATGGGGTAGTGTTAGGGATCCCCCTAAATCTGAATTTAGAAACTTTCTTGCTAGTATAACTGTAGGGGAATCCAGAGATATAGCGCAAGCTACCATAGGGAGCATTCACTTTCCTGCTATACATTAATTTACTCTCTTCATAGGTAGGTGCATAAATGCTAAGGATGAAGCATGTCACATGTGTGTCCCTAACCTTAGCATTCTCAGGAGTGCTGTGTCAGGAGATCAATCTTATCATATGGGAGCCATTGTAGCCCGTAGGTTGCATCATAATAGACATAATGTAGATTTCTTTGGAGGAATTTATGCAACCCGCTTAGCCAAATTTCTTGAGATAGACGTTCGTGAAGGAGACATGGAGTTGCCTCCTGCTTATTTAGATTTTGATTCTATGGTTTCCCACCATTTTGTCGAGAGGAACGAATCACCTCTCCAGTACCGACTAATCTTTGACAGACGCTGTGTTGTCCATATTACTCTCCCTGCTCCTGCTTTCTTTGATTATCAGGCAAGAGGAGGATATACTATTACCAGAGAGGAGGCAGATGAGTACGAGAGGAGAGCGGAGGCCGCTCGTTGCCACGCTGCAGCTCAGGAGGCGATAGCCGCTGCATCTCAGTACGACCCCAACTATTATTATGAATATCAGCCAGGCCAGCCGTGGCCATAGACCAACTTAGGCCAAAAGCCTAAGCTTGGGGGAGTACGTATTTCTCACCGACATTACATTTATGTTCACACACACTCATTGCCAGATGTCGGTGCTCATACTTTTTCATTGTATCATCCATGCTAGTTTATTTTCTTTTATGCTTCCTTCTTGTGTGTTTAATAAACCTTAAGAAAAAACAAAAAAAATTAGTTGTAGCTTTTAATTAATTTACTTTCCATGCTTGTAGTAGTAATTAAAAAGAAAATCCAAAAATATTTTTTGTTCTTCTTTTGCTTGTTGGGAGCTTTCCCGTGTAAATAGTTTTATTTCTTTTCTTTTCTTTGGGGGTCAGTAGGAGAAGACCATGATTAAATTGTTGAAGTGGCTCTTACATGCACTATTATTTATCTGACAAAAGAGCCCATATTGCCTTGTCTTCTCCTGTTTATTGAATGCTCACAGATTCCAGCTTAGTCCAATGCACGTGCACTCTTATTATTATTCACATTGTTCGATCATGCAAGTGAAAGGCAATTATGATGATATATGATGGACTGACTGAGATGAGAAAAGCTGGTATGAACTCGACCTCTTTTGTTTTTGTAAATATGATGAGTTCATCGTTCTTGATTCAGCTTGTTATGAATAAACATGTTTGCAATGACAATTAGAGATCATAGTTTCTTATGCCATACTTGATTAGCTATGAGTTATAATGGTTTACCTTGCGTGCCAACATGCTATTAAAATGGTTATGATGTGGTATGATAGGGTGGTATCCTCCTCTGAATGATTTAAGTGACTTGACTTGGCACATGTTCACGCATGTAGTTGAAACAAATCAACATAGCCTTCACGATATTTATGTTCATGGTGGATTATATCCTACTCATGCTTGCATCCAATGTTTATTAATTTTAATGCATGTACATGGCTGTTGTCGCTCTCTAGTTGGTCGCTTCCCAGTCTTTTGCTAGCCTTCACCTGTACTAATCGGGAATACTGCTTGTGCATCCAAACTCCTTAAACCCCAAAGTTATTCCACATGAGTCCACTATACCTTCCTATATGCGGTATCTACCTGCCGTTCCAAGTAAATTTGTATGTGCCAAACTCAAAACCTTCAAATAATCATCCTGTTTTGTATGCTCGAATAGCTCATGTATCAACTAGGGTTGTCTGTATCTTCCATGTTAGGCGGGTTATTCTCAAGAGGAGTGGACTCCGCTCCTCATTCATGAGATAAAGGGCTGGTCACCGGGATGCCAGTCCCATGCTTTATGCAAACTGAATCAAAATAATTGCAAACAAAACTCCCCCTGGGACCTGATGTATGTTGGAGGCACTCGTTGTTTCGAGCAAGCCATGGGTTGATGTTTGTTGGTGGAGGGGGAGTATAAACTTTACCATTCTATTTGGGAACCGCCTATAATGTGTGTAGCATGGAAGATATCGCCATCTCTTGGTTGTTATGTTGAGAATGAAAGTATACCGCTAAAAATATTATTCACCTCTATTTTAAAACCGAGCTCTCGCACCTCTACAAATCCCCGCTTCCCTCTCCGAAGGGCGCCTATCTATTTACTTTTATGTTGAGTCATCACCCTCTTATTAAAAAGCACTAGCTGGAGAGCGCAGCTGTCATTTGCATTCATTACTGTTAATTTATATTGGGTGTGACTATGATTGGATCTCTTTTACCAGGAATTACAATGTCTAGTCAGTCCTTGATCTTTAAAGGTGCTCTGCATTTATGTTTTGTGGTCTCAGAAAGGGCTAGCGAGATACCATCTTGTTATATCATATTATGATTGTTTTGAGAAAGTGTTGTCATCCGAGATTTATTATTATGGCTTGCTAGTTGATTATGTTATTGATATGAGTACTCATGAGACCTGAGAATTATTGCAAATGTGGTTAGTTATAATCTTTGCTGAAAACTTGAATGCTAGCTTGACATATTTACAACAACAAGAGCAAAAGAGTTTGTAAAAGTTTTTCTTTATTTCTTTCAGTTTGTCAACTGAATTGCTTGAGGACATGCAAGGGTTTAAGCTTGGGGGAGTCGATACGTCTCCAACGTATCTACTTTTCCAAACACTTTTGCCCTTGTTTTGGACTCTAACTTGTATGATTTGAATGGAACTAACCCGGACTGACGCTGTTTTCAGCAGAATTGCCATGATGTTGTTTATGTGCAGAAAACAAAAGTTCTCGGAATGACCTGAAACTCCACGGGATATCTTACAATAAATAATAAAAAATCCTCGCCAAAGATGAAGACCAGGGGGCCCACACCCTTCTCACGAGGGTGGGGAGCGCGTGCCCCCTACCTCGTGGGCCCCCTGGAAGCCTCCCGACTCCAACTCCAACTCTATATAACTACTTTCGGGGAGAAAAAGATAGAAGAGAAGAAATCATTGTGTTTTACGATACGGAGCCGCCGCCAAGCCCTAAAATCTCTTGGGACGGCTGATCTGGAGGCCGTTCGAGGCTCCGGAGAGGGGGATTCGTCGCTGTCGTCATCATCAACCATCCTCCATCACCAATTTCATGATGCTCACCGCCGCGCGTGAGTAATTCCATCGTAGGCTTGCTGGACGGTGATGGGTTGGATGAGATTCACCATGTAATCGAGTTAGTTTTGTTAGGGTTTGATCCCTAGTATCCACTATGTTCTGAGATTGATGTTGCTATGACTTTGCTATGCTTAATGCTTGTCACTAGGGCCCGAGTGCCATGATTTCAGATCTGAACCTATTATGTTTTCATCAATATATGAGATTTCTAGATCCTATCTTGCAAGTCTATAGTCACCTATTATGTGTTATGATCCGTTAACCCCGAAGTGACAATAATCGGCATACTTACCGGTGATGACCATAGTTTGAGGAGTTCATGTATTCACTATGTGCTAATGCTTTGTTCCGGTTCTCTATTAAAAGGAGGCCTTAATATCCCTTAGTTTCCATTAGGACCCCGTTGCCACGGGAGGGTAGGATAAAAGATGTCATGCAAGTTCTTTTTCATAAGCACATATGACTATATTCGGAATACATGCCTACATTACATTGACGAATTGGAGCTAGTTCCGTGTCACCCTATGTTATGACTGTTACATGATGAACCGCACCCGGCATAATTATCCATCATTGATCCAATGCCTACGAGCTTTCCATATACTGGTTTACGCTTATTTACTTTCCCGTTGCTATTGTTACAATCACTACAAAATACCAAAAACATTACTTTGCTTTCATTACTCTTTTGTTACCGTTACCATCACTATCATATTACTTTGCTACTAAACACTTTGCTGTAGATGCTAAGTTTCCAGGTGTGGTTGAATTGACAACTCAACTGCTAATACTTGAGAATATTCTTTGGCTCCCCTTGTGTCGAGTCAATAAATTTGGGTTGAATACTCTACCCTCGAAAGCTGTTGCGATCCCCTATACTTGTGGGTTATCAAAGCTCCGGATCGAGCGCGAGCAAGAGGTGGAGGAATCCGTGGCTGCTTTCAAGCAAAGTCGTGAGGAATTGAAGAAGGAGTTGGAGGATTTCGCCGCCCGTCGATCCATCGACGAGTACAGACAGTAGCGACCCAGCTCATTGTCTGCAATTTCCTTCTTCTCTTGCCCCCGTGTCCTCCGGGCTTTGCCACATGTGGCATTTTATATTATCCAGAATATGTAAGACAATTATTATGTGCGCCATTGTAAATTTGTCATCATATTATCTGTTGCCATTTTATTTGTGGTAGTATTATCTGTTGCCCTATGTGGCAATTTAAATTAGGGTGGAATACTAGCTGAAAACACGAACAAAGCAAATGCTGCCATGGGATCACAAGCAAACACCCTCCGTCCAGGTGCTTTAATTAACCCATTAATTGAGAAGTTGTGAGCGAGGCGGGCGGCGGCTGGTGCATGGAGGTCAAAGAGCTCGCTTCCTTGTGAGCATGGGTGGCCTTGCTTCTCGCATGTGTCCCATTGAGCCTGTGAGGTGGACAGGATGCACGCGTCCCGTCGAGTTTGCGCGGCGGACTGCTCGAACGTGTCCCGTCGAAGCTGCATGGCGGACTTCTCGCGTTCGTCTCGTCTAATCAAACAGCTGCACGCACGCCACCGAGTATGGTTATATTTTGACACGATAAATATAATACAACCGTTTGCGATATTAACATGTTAGTTTTTTTTCAAAAAGGACTTCGTTGGCTACTAATGTGTGCGCCTCTTCTCAAACTGGATGATTTTTCTTACCACGGCATATATGTGCCATGTCATGAAACCATGCCAAGTTTCATGTTTTTCGGGCGACTTTTTTCTTTACTGGGATTTAAAAACTGAGATTCTCATTGTTTCAGGACGACGACAAGTTTGCAATTCATTCTCATTCCTTAAACGAGACCTAAACATGCACCCAATGACACATGTACGATTTCCCACCCATTTTGCTTCACTGG
Organism: Triticum urartu; assembly: GCF_056163025.1. Classification (NCBI taxonomy): domain Eukaryota; kingdom Viridiplantae; phylum Streptophyta; class Magnoliopsida; order Poales; family Poaceae; genus Triticum; species Triticum urartu. Next base: position 465,511,247 of record NC_141878.1, read on the forward strand.
AGCATGTGGTTGTAGTTCAAATTTGAATTATGGACTACATTAAATGCATAGAAAACATAGCAATTAGTAATATATATACAATGGCCAAACAAACCCCGAACAGTTTCAAATTTCATCCCGACACTCCTGTTATTCTATGTTGCCTGTAGAAAACAAAGTTCAAGGCGAGAAGAGGCATCGATTATCGTTTCGCCCACAAGAGGGGCATGTTTCCCTACCGGAACCACGAGGGTTGTGACAGGCCCCGGTTTGTAAAAGGCTTGTAATATAGCTTCGCCCAAATTGGACAATTATATATACCATGTAGTGATACCATACCAAGTTTCATGATTTCCTGGTGAGTTCTCGATTTATAGACATTTAAAAACCGAGACTCGCAATGTTTGTGGACGGGCCAGGACGGTGAGATGGTTGAATTCGTTCCCATTCGTTCCATGGGACCTAAACATGCACCCCAAGGAAACATGTACATTTTTTCTAGCCATTTTGGTGCACTGGAGCATGTATTTGTAGTTTGGATTTGAATGATGGACATTAAATGCCTAGAAAACTCAATTAATGAATAAAAAAGGTCAAACAAGAACTGAATAATTTCAAAGTTCAGCCCGAATCTCTAGTTATTCCGTGTCGCGTGTAGAAGAAAATACGAGGCTAGAAGAGGGAGTGATTATCGTTTGGCCCACAAGGGGACACGTTTCCCTATCGAAACCACGAGGGTTCTTGTGACATGCTCCAGTTTGTAAGATGTTTGTAATAAAGCTTGGCCCAAATTGGCAATGTTTTTACCACGACATATACGTGTCATGACATGACACCTTGTAGGGATGAAAATGGAGTGGAAACTTTCCGTTTTTCTGGAGGAAAAATGGAAACGGAGAGGAAATATGAAAACGGAAATGGAAATTTGCAAAACATTAGTGGAACTGGAATTTTTTATGTGGAAACGGAAACAAAAATGGAACAGTGTTTTCCGATGGAACATGCATGGAAAAGGAACTTTCCATTTCCGTGAATATGAAATTTCTGTATTTACTATAGACCTATAACTGCTTTGTAGCCCAACCACCAAAGAGAACACAATGACACAATTAGTAGAATGGATCTGAGGCCCAACTTCTACTACCACACATGTACTCAGCTTGACCCTATATGCAATTGTACGGTACTACTACAATACTATGCTAAGTTGCTAACATAATGGTATTATTTTGTAACCATGTTAACAACTCATTAAATTTGTTTGTTTTTGTGTGTATTTCTCTATGATTCAAGGGGTTTTTAAGTTCCGATCAATGCCTATTTCTGTTTCTGTATCCGCATTGTATTTGCTCCGTGTCCGTTTCCGGTAGTATCTGTTTCCGTATTCATTTCCGGGGTTTTTGTATTCGTTTCTGCTTCTGCAAAATAATGTGAAAACAAATATGCTAGCACTCAGTTCCATCCATTTCCGCTCCGTTTTCATCCCTAACACCTTGGCACCTTTGATGATTTTCTGGTGAGTTTAGGATTTATGGGGACTTAAAAACCAAGATTCGAAATGTTTGAGGAAGAGCCAGGACACCGGTACGGTTGTAATTCATTCCCATTCCTGGCATGAGACCTAAACATGCACCCAAGGACACATGTACAATTTTTCTAGCCATTTTGTGATCTGGAGCATGTATTTGTAGTTCATATTTGAATTATGGATATTAAATGCCTAGGAAACTCAATTAGTGTATAAAAAGGCCAAACGAACCCTGAATAAGTTTAAATCTCAGCACGGATATCCTGTGGTTCCATGTTGCCCGTGGAAGAAAATACAAGGCGAAAATAGGTAGTGATTACGTTTCACCCACAAGGGGAACACGTTTCCCTATCAGAACCATGAGGCTTCTTTGAGAGAAGCTCCAGTTTTTGTAAGAGGTTTGTAATAAAGCTTGGCCCAAATTGGACAGTGTTTTTACCACGACATATATGTGCCATGACGTGACACCATACCACCTTTGATGACTTTCTGGTGAGTTTAGGATTTATGGGGACTTAAAAACCGAGATTGATGTTTGAGTACGAGCCATGACACTAGTGTGGTTGTAATTCGTTCCCATTCTTGGCATGGGACCTAAACATGCACCCAAGGACACATCTAAAAATTTTCGAGCCATTTTGGTGAACTGGAGCACGTATTTGTATTTCAGATTTGAATTATGGACATTAAATGCCTAGGAAACTCAATTAGTGTATAAAAAGGCCAAGCGAACCCTGAATAAGTTTAAACTTCAGCACGTATATCATGTCGTTCCATGTTGCCCGTAGAAGAAAATACAAGGTGAAAAGAGGCAGTGATTACGTTTCGCCCACAAGGAGGACATCGGAACCATGAGGCTTCTTTGAGAGAAGCTTCGGTTTGTAAGAGGCTTGTAATAAAACTTGCGCCACAATGGACGAAAAAAATTCCTCGACATATAAGTGCGTTGTCGTGACACCATGGCAGGTTTCACGATTTTCAGCTTAATTTTGGATTTACGGGGATTTAAAACCGAGATTCTTCTCACGAAATGTTTTCAGATAGCACATGGTACACTCACGAAAGCCGATATTCAATGAAAACTTCATGGAAACCATACTTTAAAGTTTCATAAAATCTGAAAAAATGTGGGATGTTAAGAAGGTGATGTTTTATTGCAACACAAAATTTCAAGTTGAAAAACATTACGAGATGTGAGCTATGAAAAAGACAAATTCCTCCCTAAATAGTGACATTACTATTCGGCACTATTCAACACTGATTTTATCTTTTTCATAGCTCACATCTCTTAATGTGTTTCAACTTGAAATTTTGTGTGCCAATAAAACATCATCGTCTTAACATCCCGCATTTTTTTGAAACTTCAAAACATCTTTTTCTCATGGTTTTCACCGGTTTCCACCGAATGTTGGTTTCCGTATGATATCCCCCCCCGTTGCGCGCGCGATCTGAGTCCTGAGTTCTGACTGGCCAGAACCCAAACCACACAGATCGTACGTGTGCACCGTTGGATGCTCCCAAATTGAGAGACAACCCCGAGCCCTTTCAACAGCACATGCAGTACATGGGTAAGCACTGTGCGCATGCGTCGTGTAGCTCACGCTTCCTTCTATACTAGGTTTTGACTCAAAACAGGCTACCGTTTCTCGCCACTCCTCTCATCGGTTTCCCGCCTCTTCTCCCAGATATGCATGATGTAGATGTTTGTTTAATTCTTATAGTTCATCTCATCCAAAATCAATTAGTTTTGTAAAAAAACTATTTTAAGATTCATGGAATTGTGCATTGTAAAGGTAAAAACAAATAGTGACAATTCATTTAGAAAAAAAAGGTTTGGGCAATTAAGATAGGGAAGATTCTAGAGAACAAAGGAGAAGTGCTTGTGTTTAGAGGTTTGTGCATTATGCTTAAGTTCAACCATGGAGTCTTCTAGATTGTACATGTGGCAGAATCTGGTGAAATGTAGATGATATCCAACGGCCAGTACTCGGATTTGCCATCTGTTTACCGTCGGATTGGCTTCATCCAACGAGCAACTTTCATAGTTATTCGCACACTATATATGTGTATTGATGTATATATATATATATATATATGTGTGTGTGTGTGTGTGTGTGTGTCCCATGCTAGACAAAATAAAGTTTGAGCGCATGCGTAGGACGACCCCCCCGTTGCCGCCTCGAAGTTGGGAAACTGACATCATAGGTATTGAACCAAGCTTGGAATCGAGTACGGTGTTCGGTTTGTAATGTACTTGGCGTGGCCCATCGAAGTTGTGCATTTGGGATTTAAACACATCATACACCATCGTACCCATACATATTTTCGGGCCGCATGCAGTGTATACGGGGTCTTCTGATCGACCACGTCTCCCTTGTGCGGTTTTTTGTGAGGACACGGATATATGTGGGCTCCCTGAGTGTGTATATATGATCCCTTTGGCCGATAATGAGGGGTATGTGTTTGCCATGAATGGATTCCTCCTAGTTCATATTAGGGCCGGTCACTGTCAAATGTTGGTCAACCAAAACTCAAGCTCATGTGTTGTCAGGATTCCCTCCCAGATGCTCGGATTGCTGGGTTTGACCTACATCAAACCCTGCATACGTATCTCGTCCTTAACTACCTTGCCTTCATGGTTGTTGTCCGTATCGAGAGGTAGGCACCACATCTAAATTGTACATTATTCTATATTGAAAACACACATAACCCCTTCCCAACATACATCATTTTGGGCCGCATGCAAGAGGTGCTGGTTTTGTGGTCCCTCTCGTGCGATGTTTATGATGGTTCAATCTATTGGCCCAAGCGGTTTAGCGATGACAACAACTGTCATTTGACCAAATGAAAGATTCATTGGTCCGTCTTATGGTAGGTCATGTCGACATGCATGTATGACCAAAGTATAAATAATTACGTGCATCCGCCCCGCTGACATGAAGTGGGAGGTGGTGGCCCAAGCATCCTAGCTAGGTACGACATTATGTCATTATATATATCCTAGCTAGGTGGTTGTTAGGGTGCTTTCGGGTTTGCGAGGTAGGTGCCACCAAAGTTATGCAATATGTATTTAAAGTTTTAAACATCCCCAATATTCATACATATATTTGCCCACTTCCAGGTGGTTCTTGACTTCTGGCCCCTCTCATCGATCTTCATTGACGCGCCCAACCGTGGGCCCGCGGGGTCAAAGTTGTGCATTGGAATTTTGAACATCACATACCACCCTTTTCACTCATATATATTTGGGCCACATGCTGGTGTGGCTGTCTTTTGACGCTCCCTAACGTTATATTTTGCTGCAAAGATGTCGGCGTTCTAGGAAAGGGGGTCCCCAGACTTGCCTGCCTGCGGCCTGCGGCGTGGCTCAAGTGGGGGCCCAGCGCGGCCCATCTTCATCAGCTCAAGCTCAAGACCCTCGCGAGGGGCCAAGCCTCGCGGGGCGGACGATAGGAAGCTTCCTCAAGAGCAGCCTCATCAGGCAGGCTCGCGAGGAGGCGGAGAGATCAATGCAAGGGTACCTCGCGAGGATCCCATGACGCAAGCTGTGAGGATCAAGGCCAGGCGGGCGCCGGCCTGCGCAGTGTCCTTGTTTCCCCTTTGGTGCAAAGAGGGCAAGCACATGCCAAGGCATCGGGCAAAGGTTGCCATTCCGGTGCAACAAGACCAAGACCAGCAGAGCGGCAGGACGGAGGTCACTGTGGAGCCCAAGACGGCGTCATCACCAGTGTTTTTGGCAGCCGAAGACCACCTTTGGTCAGGATAACTTGTACTAGATGTTCCCCTTCAAAATGGCCAATTGTTGGCGCCCTTCCCGCTCAATTATTCGGGGAGAGGCCCAGGGCCTCTATAAATAGAGCTAGCCTCCACAAAGGAAAGAGATGGAGAAGAGAGGGAGACGGGCAGACAGACATCTAGACACCCAAGGGAGACACAGAGAGAGAAATCTAGTAGAACCCTAGCAGAGAGAGAGAGGCGACCGAACTCACCCTAGCAGTTCATCGCACCAGCTCAAGAACACCTCTCGCGAGGCTGTTCTTCCCTTGTACTATTCATCATCAGCCCCTGAGGCAATCCATCACACCACACACTGGAGTAGGGTATTACACCACAATGGTGGCCCGAACCAGTATAAACCTCGTGTCTCTTGTGTTGTTCATCATTTTCATCTTAGTTCACACAAGAGGATCGGACGTATATCGGTAGGGGAGAGATCTCCACACGCACCCCAGTGTTCGAACCTCAAGGGTCTGCCGGAACCCGAAATCCGACATTTGGCACGCCAGGTAGGGGTGTGCCGGAATCTTTCTTCCGCTGTTCGCGTGTGATCTTCCGTCGTGTCCATGGCTGACGCTCGCCGGGCCCGCGCCGAATGCCGGGCTGCTCGCGCCACTCGCGTCGCCCAGACGGCACCCGTCGGCGGCCCCCCTCGTCGTTCCCCGTCGCCCGCCACCAATGCCGCCATCGGCCCGGCGGGGAACGAGCAGCAGGCCTCGTCCCAGCATCCTTCGGTGCGGCGGGATGGCCGCACCGCCACCCCGTCGCTGACTCCTGCTGGCTCGTCGTCCCACACCCATCATGCACCCATGGATGCGCACGCCTCACTGCTCTTGGCGCGGGAGCTCCTCCACTATCGCCCCGTTGACAACCTCTATGAGGACTGGCTCACCCGCATCACCGAGCTCGTCAGTGCCGCAGGGGGCTCCCCCTTGTGGTCCCTCTCGCTGCTTCATCCTCCGTCCCATGCAGGGGGCGAGGATCAGGAGGCGCCTCCGCCGCCTCCTCTCCAAGAAGGTGCCTTGGCTCCAAGGCGCGCAGCCCCAGGGTGGGACCCTCCATGTCCGGCGCCTGCGCAGCAAGAAGGGAGCTGCCAAGAGATCCCACGACCCCGGGAAGGTGCTCGCGTGCTCCCAGCGCCGGCACGCCAAGATCGCACCCCAGCGCCTCCACGACGAGACCCCGCGCTGCTCCCAGTGGCGGCATGTGGTGACCCGCAAGAACAAGTCCAGCACCAGCAAAGGGCGCCGGTGGCCATGGTGGGCCGCCTCGCCTTCACCCCCGAGCTGCGCGGCGTCACATGGCCAGGCAAGTTCAAGCCTGACCTCCCTCCCCGCTACGATGGCACAGCGGACCCCGCGGAGTTCTTGCAGCTCTACGAGCTGGGCATCGTAGCTGCCAATGGAGACGAAAAGGTCATGGATAATTGGTTCCCCATGGCGCTCAAGGACGGCGCTCGCACCTGGCTCCTGAACCTGGCTCCCGGCATGATCTCCTCCGGGAGCGATATGTGCACCCGCTTCATTGCCAACTTCCAGGGCACTCGCGACCGGCCCCCGGCCATGAGCGACCTGCGCCGCATCAAGCAACAGCCGGGAGAAACCCTGCAGAAGTACATCCAGCGCTTCAACTACGCTTGCCTCAAGATCCCCAAGGTAACTGAAGAAGCTATCATCTCAGCCTTCTCCGACGGCGTGCGCGACGTGAAGATGAAGGAAGAGCTAGCAATCCATGAAGACCTGTGCACATCCCTGGAGCTGTTCAACTTGGCGACCAAGTGCGCTAGGGCTAAGGAAATGCGTCTCTCCCTCCTCGAGCTCCCGATAGCCGACCCGGAAGAAAAGAAGCTCAAGGCCAAAGACGTGAAGCGCAAGGGGGCTGCCGTGCTAGCAGCGGAACCGGACACCAAGCGAGGCAGGGATCAGCCTGAGTCATCCAAGGGCGGACGGTACTGCGTGTACCACGACCTCCACACCCACAACACCAACGAATGTCAAGAGCTCAGAGCCATGCGAGATGGGCGAATTGGCCGACGCCCAGAGCGCAACGACAGGGGCTATGGCCGAGGAGGAGGAAGAGGTGGCGGACGATGGGAAGACCGTGGCCTTCTCCAGGGATGGCGTGACCGCCCTCGCGAGGATCGTTGGCAGGACCAGCCTCGCGAGGGAGGCTGGAGGGACCAGCCTCGTGAGGGCCACCCGCACGGCAACGCGGGTCTCCCTCCTCTGCCGCCTCCACCAAGGAGGAACGAAGACCAACACCAAGACAATGGGGCTGGGGGCTTCCAAGAGCCGCGTGCAATTGCTTGCATCTTGGGTGGCGCCCAGGCCCCAGCCTCACAGCGCATCTTCAAGTAGTTTTCTCGCGAGGTGAATGCAGTCCTTCCCAAGCTGGAGGCCACGCGTCCTCTTAGGTGGTCTTCGTGCGTGATCACATTCAGTTCCGCAGACCAGCTCAAGTGTGCGTCAACGGCTGGAGTCCTCCCGATGCTTTGCTCCCCAGTCATCAGCAACGTGCAGGTCACCAGGACCCTCATCGATGGCGGGGCAGGACTCAACGTCCTGTCCGTCGAGACGTTCGACAATCTCCAAGTGCCGTACGACCAGCTTCAGCCGACCAAGCCTTTCTCAGGAGTCACCGATGGTTCCACTGTTCCAATTGGGCAGGTTTGCCTTTCGGTCACCTTCGGGCAACGCAAAAACTACCGCACCGAGCTCATCGACTTCGACGTCGCTCACACCCGCCTGCCGTACAACGCCATCCTTGGGTACCCAGCCCTAGCCAAGTTTATGGCGGTGACTCACCATGGTTACAATGTCCTCAAGATGCCAGGAAGCGGTGGAGTCATCACCGTACCTTGTGAAGAAAGGGACGCAGTGTGCTCGCTTGAGCGTGCGTTCCAAGCCGCAGCAATCGAAGACCCAGATCACGGGAGCGGGAGGCCTCCTGAGGCGACCCTCAAGAAGAAGAAGACCTCACCTGGCCCGAGCCACAAGGAGGCAGGCACCTCCGGAGGTATCGCGTCAGGGTTCGCGCCCGATCAGGGAGCGCCGCCCTCTCACGCATAAGAAGGTGCGCCCGCGCCCTCCTCAGGCAGGGCTCGGGGGCTCTCTCTTGGAGAGCCGCCGACCTTGCCAAGGTCACGGGAGGCGCTCGGGAACCACTTGGAGCGGTGCTTTCAAGCACGCTTCCCTCAGGAAGGTACAAGTCAAAGGAGACCAAACCCTCGGGAGTTCATCGCAAGGAACACCCATGAGCTACAAGAGTCCAGAGTCATGCGCGGCAGCCGCCGCTTACCTGCCGTGGCCCCACACCCAGGTGAGTATGGAGGACTGCGCGTCTGCGTCGACGTACCAGGGCTCAACCGAGCTGCGTCCCAGGAGCGCCTATGGCCTTCGGCCGTATGGCGCTGCGAGGGACCACCTCACAGCTACGTTCGCATGCCCTTTGGCCTACCGAGCGTGGTCGCCACACATCAGCGCCTGTTGAGGAGCATTCTGGAGGCTCAGGAGGGCAGGCATCGTGCGGTCCTGGCGGAGGTGGCGATGGTCCCCGAAGACCTGCACGTGCCACCGGAGCCTCCCGAGGCCCCTGGGCCTGGGGGCTCAAGAGGGCCGATGTCTTCACCGTGCATCGCTCACTTCCTCAGCATCACTTCATCTTCAACAGCACCAGGTGACATCTTTCAGAGTTCTACTTTCAGCTGGGAGCGTCCACAGGGCTGCACCATTCCCAGGCCGCGTGGGCCCGTCCCCGTGGCATGTATCCATTTTGGTTATGCTCTTTACTTACCTTGTTGGGGGCGCCCCTCGGGCTGCATCATCCCCACGCCGCTCGGGCCCGACCCAGCGGCGGTTGCTTTTACCTGCGCTTGCTTGAAATTGGATTTCCTATGTGCTTAACATACCTGACCTAATCACCTGCTCGATCGACGCCTATCTGAAGAGCTGCTCGCTCTGGCACGGCGCGTGCGCATGGGTCCGTCCCTGCATCATTGATAAACCTGAGTGGTCGAGCTCTGGCCGCGGCAGCCCCGCATGACGCCACCTCACCAGGCCCTCAGTGCCCTGACCGCTCCCTCGGAGTGACCATAGGTTGGCCGGCGACCGTAACGACAGGCCTTGTTTCTCCTCATGATTGGTGTGCAGGATCTACTCCAGGAGCAATGTTGGGGGGCATCGTGAGCTCTCTCTCCCACTCTTCGGCATGGACCGCTTGCACGTTAAAAGGGGGGCGCCTGAGCATCGCGACTCATGGTCTCTTACTGGCTCTCCAACCCTCACCCCCTGGCCTTGACCCACGGCATCGCGACCTATCATACCAGCAACGGCTGAGCTCGCTCGAGGGCCGGGATCTGAGGACGCAGAGCGTTAAGGAAAGTGCGGGGGAGTGGGAAGAAGCTCGGGAGGGCCTCACCCAGCAGTACCTCGGCCACCACCTCTCGGGCCGGGCGCCTCTCCGAGGAACTACATCAGACGCACAAGATAAGTCGCGCCCTCGCAAGAGCTAGACCAACGCAGCACTAAATCCCCGCCCAGTGCAACTCTGTCACGGCGACGCTACCTTCCTTTCTCGCCTAGCAAGGACTGCTTGAGCGCTAAAGGGGACCTCCTGAGCATCACGACTCGGGGGCTCTTAACGGACCTCGGGCCACTCACCTCCTGGCCTTGACCACGGCATCGTGACCTGGCATACCAGCGACGGCTGAAGCTTGCCTGGGGACTGGGACCTGTCAGCGTAGAGCGCCAAGTCCTCATGAGGATAGAAAGGGGGAGCTTAGCCGGGACAGAACGGACACCTCACGCCAATTCATATTAAGGATATAGTGTTTACAAAAGGCACGGCAGACGCCTTACATGCCCCCGCGGGGTGTTGCTTTAATTCCTCGCAGGGAACAAAAGGTGCTAACCCTAAGGAACGCTACTTGCTAGCATCTTCCCAAGCAACGCCATCATCAACAGTGGGCTGCCCGGTGCCGGCGCCAATCCCATGCAGATCAGTGGCGTCAACGGCTCGATGCAGCTGCCCCACTCCGAGCGCGGTGCAAGCTCGGAGGCTCGTAACTGTCGTTGCTCGTCTCCAGGGTCACGAGGAGTTCGGGGGAGCCGCTGAAGCCCTCAGTCCATCCACTGCTGCCTGAGGAGCTGCAGGAGGACCAACGGGCAGTGCTAGTCCTCGCCAGTTCGTCACCACTGCCGCTTCCCTTAGGGCAGCATTCCAGCCGGCATCCTTCTGCATCAAAAACCTTGAAGAACATCAAGTAGGCGCCGTCGTATTCAAGATGGATCACCAAGGCGCCGTCCGCACGATAGACCCGGGAAATCTCACCCCAGCCCCGGGTCATGAAGACCTTGCCCGGAGCGACGACCACGACCTCCACTCCGGTTGCAGGGGTGCCACAGTCGGCATGCTGCAGCCAGAGCTCCAGGGCCCCGCTTGGCGGCATCTCAAAGGCGAAGGAGGAAGGAAGGCGGATCCAAGAAGTTGGAGGCATGGCGGCATGGAGCACGACCTCGCGAGAGGAGCGCTCCGCGTGGACTCCAGGGGGACGACACGCACCACTGTGACTCGCCGGCGACGCTGTCGGTGTTTCTCGGCGCCCTCCACCCTGGGGTCTACAACGCGGGCATACAAGGGCAGCATAAACCCAGGTGGCAGCCGCTCATACCACGGCCTCGACACCACCTGTCAGGCGCCTTCGTCCCGGTGACAGAGGATTGGCCACTTCTTTGGCGGGAGGGGGTCAGGACCCTCTCTCGGGGCCTTTCCCTTCTCCTCAGCTGAAAACCGGCAGATCGGTGCCATTGGTGCAAGAGGAAGCAAGGATGAGGAAGAAGAAGAGAAGGGAGTAGCAGACAGGGGTGAACTGGCGGAGCTCACGCAGCCCCGTACTTATAGCCGGAGGAGGCCAACCGTCGAGCACCACGATCGCAGGTAATCATGACTGGTTTCTCTGCATGCAGGGACTTGTCAAGTCGTGCGGTCGCCGAGGCGTCGTGGGAGGCACAGACGCCCACGTCCAATCAACCGCCACGCGGCGCAAGGCCGCAGGCTATTAGGGCCTGCGGCGCTTCGCGCTTGCCCCTTCGCTTCTCTGCTAAGCCAAGCCCGGGCGCGCCTTGGGCCCGAGGGCTACTGTCGGCGTTCTGGGATCGGGGGCCCCTAGACTTGCCTGCCTGCGGCCTGCGGCGTGGCTCAAGTGGGGGCCCAGCATGGCCCATCTTCATCAGCTCAAGCTCAAGACCCTCGCGAGGGGCCAAGCCTCGCGGGGCGGATGACATGAAGCTTCCTCAAGAGCAGCCTCATCAGGCAGGCTCGCGAGGAGGCAGAGAGATCAATGCAAGGGTACCTCGCGAGGATCCCATGATGCAAGCTGTGACGATCAAGGCCAGGCGGGCGCCGGCCTACGCAGTGTCCTTGTTTCCCCTTTGGTGCAAAGAGGGCAAGCACAGGTGTAGGATCGAAAGTATGTCTAGAGGGGGGGGGGGTGATTAGACTACTTGACCAAATAAAAATCTAGCCTTTTCCCGATTTTAGTTCTTGGCAGATTTTAGCTATCTTAGCACAAGTCAAGCAATCTCCACACAATTCAAGCAAGCATGCAAAAGAGTATATGAGCAGCGGAAATTAAAGCATGCAACTTGCAAGAATGTAAAGGGAAGGGTTTGGAGGATTCAAACGCAATTGGAGACACGGATGTTTTTGTCGTGGTTCGAATAGGTGGTGCTATTTTACATCCACGTTGATGGAGACTTCAACCCACGGAGGGTAACGGCTGCGCGAGTCCACGGAGGGCTCCACCCACGAAGGGTCCACGAAGAAGCAACCTTGTCTATTCCATCATGGCCGTCGCCCACGAAGGACTTGCCTCACTAGCGGTAGATCTTCACGAAGTAGGTGATTTCCTTGCCTTTACAAACTCCTTGGTTAAACTCCACAATCTTGTCGGAGGCTCCCAAGTGACACCTAGCCAATCTAGGAGACACCACACTCCAAGAAGTAACAAATGGTGTGTTGATGATGAACTCCTTGCTCTTGTGCTTAAAATGATAGTCTCCCCAACACTCAACTCTCTCTCACAGGATTTGGATTTGGTGGAAAGAAGATTTGGGTGGAAAGCAACTTGGGGAAGGCTAGAGATCAAGATTCATATGGTTGGAATGGAATATCTTGACCTCAACACAAGTGTAGGTGGTTCTTTCTCAGAAAATGTGTATTGGAAGTGTAGGTATGTTCTGATGGCTCTCTCTTCTAATGAAGAGTGGGTGGAGGGGTATATATAGCCTCCACACAGAATCTAACCGTTACACACAATTTGCCAAACTCAGTGGGACCGAATGGTTAAACTTGGTCGGACCGATTCAGCAAACCTAGTGACCATTAGGGTTTTCGGTGGGACTGAGATGCAACTCGGTAGGACCGATATGGTTAGGGTTAGGGCATAACGTAATCTCAGTGTGACCGATTACACAAACTCGGTGGGACTGATTTTGGTAATAAGCTAACCAGAGAGTTGGTCAGGTAAACTCGGTGGGACCGATTCGCTCATATCGGTGAGACCGGAATGTTACAAAAGGGAAACAGAGAGTTTACATTGCAATCTCGGTGGGACCGATCGCTCATCTCGGTAAGACTGAAACGTTATGAAGGGAAATAGAGAGATTACAATACCATCTCGGTGAGACCGAGATCCCTATCGGTGAAACCGATTTGCCTAGGGTTTGTGGCAGTGGCTATGACATTTGAAACTCGGTGGCGCCGGATAGATATAATCGGTGGGGCTGAGTTTGACTTTTGGTTTAGGTCATATGTGGATGTGGGAAGGTAGTTGAGGGTTTTGGAGCATATCACTAAGCACTTTGAGCAAGCAAGCCAATAAGCAACACCTCATCCCTCCTTGATAGTATTGGATTTTCCTATAGACTCAATGTGATCTTGGATCACTAAAATATAAAATGTAGAGTCTTGATCTTGAAGCTTGAGCCAAACTTTTTGTCCTTAGAATTTTGAGGGATCCACTTTCCTCATCCATGCCATGCCATCCATTGAGCTTTTCCTGAAATATTAATCTTGGAATAATGTTAGCTCAATGAGCTATATGTTGTTAGGAATTACCAAAACCACCCAGGGATTGTTGCACTTTCAATCTCCCCCTTTTTGGTAATTGATGACAACATATAAATCAAAGCTTCGACAAATGATAATAAGAGTGAAAGATATCGTCGCTTTGAGAAGTATGTGAAAAGCAAGAGCTCCCCCTAAATTTGTGCATATCTTAAGATTTGCTTTGTACTGCAAATGCACAATGAGTTAGGATCATGGGTTACTCTTCCATGTCACATATATCTTGGTGGAGCGCTCAAAATGATAAGAATTAAATACATGCACTCATCACCAAGCAAAGTGAATCATCATATAAGGATAAGTAAGATAATATCATCTAACAAGCATAAGTGTAGCTTATGATCAACCACATGATCATCAATGTCTCACAGATAATAGCATAGTATCTCAAGCAATCAAAAGATAAACAAAGTTCAACCACCAAAGCAAGAGAGAATAAAAAGCAACGCTCTCTCTCGAAGCCTATGATCTATACATTTTTACCCCCCTTTGGCAACAAGTTACCAAAAAGTTCATAGAAAATGCATAGCACTAGAACGTCTCTCATGCTTGGTCTTCAGGTGGTGGTGTCCGGAGAACTCCAAGGACGAAGGCTTCAGTCGAAGTAGACGGAGCTGATGGGGTAGGTGCTGGAGCTGGTGGCACTGAAGCTGTAGCTGGTGCAGATGAAGCGGCTCTAGTGTCTGGTACAGGCACTGCAGCAAATCTCTGAGCCCGAGGCACTCTGGCAAATGCATCAGTGGTTGTCTTGCCCTTCCTCTCCTGCATGTCATCCTGTAGCTACTCCACAACAGACTGAATCTCAGTTACTTTGACATCTAAATCATAGAATTTTTGTTCCACGATTCTTTCCAGGCTCTCCTGGTTTTGAGTTAGGGTGGCCAACCCCTTCTCAATCCTCAGAGATGATGCTATCAATTAACCAAGCTGGTCCTACTTGCTTTTCAAAAAGTACTTAGATGCCTCCTCTTGAGTTGGCATCTTGGCAGCCTTCTCTTTCTTTGCCTTCTCCTTTTTTGCTTGTGCTTGCACTGAGGAGGGTTCATCTTCATTCATCACAACTTGGTTGTCCTTGAAGTCAGGATAGATAGGCAAGTGTTCCTTATCCAACAAGTATGTGCCTGTGCCCATCTTTGAGTTTATCAACTCCTGGATCTGTGGGGCATATCCACAACTTCTTTTCTGGTCAGCTGCAGTCCTCTTGATAGTCTCGACTATAAGGATCATGACCTTGAACTTCTGTGGCACATCAAATATATGTAGCAAGTTACTTGCATGGCCTCTGATCATTCTGTGATCACCAGACTTGGGCAAGAGAGTGTGCCTAAGGATCCAATTGATTGTAGGCAGCCCTGACAGCAAGTGTTTTACTGACCCAAACTGGTGAGTCTCAAGATCATCTTCAGGAATCTCCTTGTACATATTTGCCATAGAGTTGTGATCCATCTTCTTCTTGGCATAGACATCCAAGTCATCTTCTTCTTCCTTAGGAGCATTGATCAGATTTTCCCATTCCTCAACAGTTGAGTGGTACCTTGTACCTTCAAACATCCATACTATCCTGCCATCTGGATAGAAGTGTGCTGTGGAGTAGAATTGCATTATGAGCTCCTCATTCCACTTTGTGAGATTCTGCCCAACAAAGTCTGCAACTCCACAAGCACTGAAGCTGTCAAACACACCAGGATAGTGTTCCTCATTTTCCTTCATGTAGGTCCAGTTGACCCACCTCATATCACACACTATAGGTTTCTTGTCCAGCAGCACTGTCTCATAGAAATCCTGCTGTTCCTTTGTGTGGAACCTGTAATCAACAGCAGTCCTTCTCCTGGTGGCATATGGATCTGACTCTCTCCATTTCCTCAGTCCTGAGTCTCTCCTGATCTTCATGTTCTCAGTCACAGGATGAGCATCATTGTGGTCTGGAATTTTTGGCTTCAATTTTCTCAGAACATGCTCTTCATCTTCTTCTTCAGCAACAGTCTCAGGCACTGGGGCCTTGTTCTTCTCAGCAGCTGGTATGTTTCTGGAATTTCTCTTTGGTGCAGTCTTGGGCTTGGAGGCAGCTTTGGGTGCTTCTTTGGGCTTTGATGATGCAGCCCCTGTCCTGATAGCATCACCCATAAGCTTATGTGCCTTGGGTGCTGGTGCAGCAACCTCTTCTTCCTCTTCTTCTTCCATCATGGAAGCCTTTCCAATCACTCTGGCCATGGTCTTCTTGACCCTTTCCTTCCTTTTCTTTCCTACTGCAGCAGGCTCTTTGGGTTGAGATTCCAAAGATGCTTGAGAGGATGCTCTGGCCTTAGACATTGGTTGTCTTCATGCTGGCCTTTTGATCTTCATTCCTGGCTTAACTGCAGCTAAGATGTACTCCTTCTTAACCACTTTCTTCTTTGATGTGGCCTCATCCTCAGTGGCCACATAGTCTTCATCCTCAGACTCTGAAGTTTTCTTCTTGCTTGCTCTAGTGGCAGCCTTTGGCAAATTGCTTGGGGTGCTCCTGCTACCATCATCTGAACTGCTAGAGGGACTAGTGCCCTCACTCAGGTGAACCTGCTCCTCTGACCTGTTCTGGCTGTCACTCTGGTTAGACATGTTGCAAGCACTGACAGCAGACCCTGTGAATAGATATAGATGAGATAGAGTGGATGAGCATCACAAAATGCAGAGGCTTTTGCAAAAGAATGAGTCAAAAACTTAGTTTTAGTTTTCCACAGAAAGCATTTCGGATCAACCGATTTGCAAACTCGGTGATACCAAAGCAGCTGTTGGAACATAAACTAGTGAACTCGGTCAGACCGAGTCACAGTTCTGTGGCACCGAGACTGCTAAGGTTTCACAAAGTCCTGAACTCGGTCACACCGATTTGCAATTCTCGGTCAGACCGAAAATTACATGTGCAATGGCCTGAGCCGAATCGGTGGTACCGAGTTCCACAACTCGGATGGTCCGAGATGGTTTCGGCGGAAACCTAACCCTAAATTTTTGATTCAACTCTAATCTACGGAGTGTTTTGACTATATAGAAGTGTTTCAATCGTGGCAAGAATCATAATGAACACAATGTGCTAGGAATCGGACGGGGATAGCACCGTGATCGAGTCCATACCCTAGTTCGGCGATGAACTCCCTACGGCGGCAACGGCGGGGAAGAATTCCGTTGACAGCGGCGGAGACCAGCGACAGGAGGCGGCTGGCGACGAGGAGGACGATACGGAGACCCAGGAGGCAGAGCGAGCTATGTGCGGGCGAAGGGGTTTCGGAGAAATTTCCAAAATTTTGCCCGTGAGTATATATAGCCCGACTCTATCGGTGTGACCGAGTGGAACAACTCGGTGGCACCGAGATGCATAACTTTGACAGTTACAGCAACTCGGTGTGACCGAAAAGTTCAAATCGGTTGCACCGAGATTGAAAACCTAGATCGACTTAGTGATCTCGGTATGACCGAAATGGAGGAATCGGTCAGACCGAAACACACAAAGAAGTTTTGTAAGTTTAAGTCTATGACGAATCGGGGACTCTGAGTGCTCCTCACACAGAGTGGTTCGAATCTGACTTGATCAAGTTTTGTGATGTAGCATGAATAGAGTTTGAGACAAGAAAAGCATAGATAGCTAGAGAGGGTTCTTAGGCATTCTTGTCCATCCACTTGGCAAAAGAAAAGAAAACCAATCAATCAAAAAAACAAGTGGATGTCCTTGAATGAGTAAAATATGCAATCAACATGGTCACACAATAAAATGGCAATTGAAATATGTGGCAAAGCATGCACAACCAATTCTAGCATCTATCAAACAATTTGCGATGACTAGGTCATCTATATATGAGTATATTGACTTAGGAGTCAAATGATAACATTTGATCATAGGTCATACTCATCGTTTAAGCACAAGTGGGGTTACCACTTTTACATAAAGCATTGTTGTGTTCACACCATTAGAGTTGCTTTAGCTCAGTTCTTAGAGTAAAGCTCCCCCTAGATGTGAGATCCCCCCTAAGAGGGATGAACTAACCTTGGGTTTTGTCGATGATGACTTCATGTAGATGTTGAAGATGTGGATGCTCAATGTTGATGTAGATGTAGATCATTTGGAGCTATCCATTGGAGTGAGTTGCACTTTCAATATCTACACGGGTTAGTCCCACAAGGAACAAACACGGATATCCATAGACATAGAGTGATGCACACACAAGATGATGTCTATGAAAGCTTTTAGGTTACCTTGTCCCTTGTATTACCAACAAGAGGGTTTGTGACTCCTTGAACTAGTGCAAGATGTGGAAGTTGATTGCACTTGTTCTTGCCAAGATGATAAGAGTGAAGTATGTTGGCAGAGTCACCCTCAAGAACTCTCTAGTTCTTCTTCTTTGGGATCCACACCATCTTGATGGGAATCCTCGGTGTTGTAGTTGTACTTGATGAAGTGGAACTTGAAGTAGTCTTGGGAACCCACTTGACCAAGGCCTTAGGAGCTTCTTCAAATGCATCAATTTCCTCTTGAAGCTTGTCCTTGCCTTTTTGCTTGTGGTCTTGTGGTGGAAGATCATCTTGAGCTTGTGTCCCTTTGAGAGAAGTAGGATCATACTCCTCTTGTTGAGGAACAAACTTCGTCTTGGGGTATTGATCTTCATCCCACTCAACTCCATTGGCATTGAACTTTCATTCAAAACCAACACCTTGATTCTTCCGGTGCCTTCCTTGCTTGCGTACAATTTCCTCGAATTTCTTACTTCCGACAAGGCTCTTGTAAACACCTTTCTCTATAATTCCCTTAAATAAGCTATTTTCTTGCTCAAGTGTAACTTGGCTAAGAGAATCATTAGTGGAATCAAGAGAACTACTAGAAGCAACAATATTGGATTTAGCATGATTATTGTTACTACTAGAGGAAGAATCTTTATTGTTCTTGTTACTAGACTTGACTTCAGGCATGTAAGTGGATAAGAGTATACGCTTGGCAATGTAAGAAGAAATTTTCTTGCGAAGATCATCATTGATTGCTTTTAAGAACTTATGCTCTTGCTCAAGGTTGAGCTTTTCAAAGTGCAATTTCTCATGAGTCCTTAAAAGTTCTCGATGATCTCCTAAGATAGTTTCATGAGCTAACTTAAGAGTGTTTAGTTCTTTAGTTAGAGACTCAATCTTCTCCTTATCATTGTCATTCGTTTTATCTTGATTAGCATGATTAATTGACGTTTCATCATAGTATTCATCACTAGAGTTGTCAACAAGTAAATCATTATCACCTAACAAGTCATCTTCATCACTATTGAAATCAACATACTCGGGGTGTGATACCTTTGGGCCTTTAGCCATGAAGCATGTTCCAACTCCTTCATTTGGTGAGTCAAATATGTCGTAGGAGTTGGTTGTCACAAGTGCTAGACCGGCAACACCTTCATCTTGAGTATATTCAGAGTCGGAGTGATAGCTTCTCTCGGAGTGGTTATCGGAGTCGGAGCCGGATACCCATTCACCAACATGAGCTTGGTGTCTTCGTTTTGTGTAGCTCCTTTATGACTTGTCCTTTCTTTCCGAATCCTTGCTTCTCCGTGAGGGTCTTCATTCATAACGATCATATCTACTCCTTCTTTCTCTAGATGGTGATTCTTCTCTTCTACTTCTTCTCTTGGGAGAATCTTCTCTTCTCTTGTAGGGGGCCGTACACTCATTGGAATAGTGTCCGGACCTTCCACAATTGTAGCAGTTTCGCTCTCGACTAGAAGATCTTTTGTCATTGTAGGACCTTGATTTGGAGCTTCTCTCTTTGCTTCTACTCTTGTAGAACTTGTTGAATTTCTTCACCATTAAGCTCAATTCTTCATTGAAGGTTTGTTTCTCACTCGATGATGTGGGGGCTTCACATGAGGCTTTGTAAGCACCACTTGATTTGTTGTGAAGTTCCTCTTTATCCTTGAGTGACATCTCATGAGCAACTATTCTTCCGATGACTTCTGTTGGCTTGAGATCTTTGTAATTTGGCATCATTTGGATCAATATGCACACGGTATCATATTTTCCATCCAAGGCTCTTAGGATCTTCTTGATGATGAATCTATCGGTCATCTCTTCACTCCCTAAGCCGGCAATCTCATTTGTGATAAGAGCAAGCCTAGAGTACATTTCAG
Organism: Triticum urartu; assembly: GCF_056163025.1. Taxonomy (NCBI): domain Eukaryota; kingdom Viridiplantae; phylum Streptophyta; class Magnoliopsida; order Poales; family Poaceae; genus Triticum; species Triticum urartu. Next base: position 465,530,786 of record NC_141878.1, read on the forward strand.
CGACACCTTCACCATCCTTCATTTTGAACTTGTCAAGTTGACTTTGAAGCACATCCAATTTGGATTCCTTGACGGAGTCGGTACCTTCGTGCATATCAATCAAAGTATCCCAAATTTCCTTTGCATTCTCAAGACAGCTGATTTTGTTGAATTCTTCGGGGCACAATCCGTTGAAGAGGATATCACAAGCTTGAGCATTGTATTGTAGCATCTTCAACTCATCCGCGGTAGCTTCACGATTCGGTTCTCTCCCATCAAAGAATGCACCTTGCAAGCCAACACACACAATAGCCGAAACGGCGGGGTTATGTCCAAGAATATGCATTTTCATCTTATGCTTCCAACTAGCAAAATTAGTACCATCAAAGTAAGGACCTCTACGGTGATAATTTCCCTCGCTAGACGCCATACTCTCCTAGGTTGTGAAACCAAGGCTATGACCACCAAAAGCTATGGAAATCAAAGAAAATGGAGACCAAAGCTCTGATACCACTTGTAGGATCGAAAGTATGTCTAGGGAGGGGGTGATTAGACTACTTGACCAAATAAAAATCTAGCCTTTTCCCGATTTTAGTTCTTGGCAGATTTTAGCTATCTTAGCACAAGTCAAGCAATCTCCACACAATTCAAGCAAGCATGCAAAAGAGTATATGAGCAGCGGAAAGTAAAGCATGCAACTTGCAAGAATGTAAAGGGAAGGGTTTGGAGGATTCAAACGCAATTGGAGACACGGATGTTTTTGTCGTGGTTCCGATAGGTGGTGCTATCGTGCATCCACGTTGATGGAGACTTCAACCCACGGAGGGTAACGGCTGCGCGAGTCCACGGAGGGCTCCACCCACGAAGGGTCCACGAAGAAGCAACCTTGTCTATTCCATCATGGCCGTCGCCCACGAAGGACTTGCCTCACTAGCGGTAGATCTTCACGAAGTAGGCGATCTCCTTGCCCTTACAAACTCCTTGGTTCAACTCCACAATCTTGTCGGAGGCTCCCAAGTGACACCTAGCCAATCTAGGAGACACCACTCTCCAAGAAATAACAAATGGTGTGTTGATGATGAACTCCTTGCTCTTGTGCTTCAAATGATAGTATCCCCAACACTCAACTCTCTCTCACAGGATTTTGATTTGGTGGAAAGAAGATTTGAGTGGAAAGCAACTTGGGGAAGGCTAGAGATCAAGATTCATATGGTTGGAATGGAATATCTTGACCTCAACACAAGTGTAGGTGGTTCTTTCTCAGAAAATGTTCGGATGGCTCTCTCTTCTAATGAAGAGTGGGTGGAGGGGTATATATAGCCTCCACACAAAATCTAACCGTTACACACAATTTGCCAAACTCGGTGGGACCGAATGGTTAAACTCGGTCGGACCGATTCAGCAAACCTAGTGACCGTTAGGGTTTTTGGTGGGACTGAGATGCAACTCGGTAGGACCGATATGGTTAGGGTTAGGGCATAACGTAATCTCGGTGTGACCGATTACACAAACTCGGTGGGACCGATTTTGGTAATAAGCTAACCAGAGAGTTGGTCAGGTAAACTCGGTGGGACCGATTCGCTCATCTCGGTGAGACCGAAATGTTACAAAAGGGAAACAGAGAGTTTACATTGCAATCTCGGTGGGACCGATCCCTCATCTCGGTAAGACCGAAACGTTATAAAGGGAAACAGAGATATTACAATCCCATCTCAGTGAGACCGAGATCCCTATCAGTGAAACCGATTTGCCTAGGGTTTGTGGCAGTGGCTATGACATTTGAAACTCGGTGGCGCCGGATAGATAGAATCGGTGGGGCCGAGTTTGAGTTTTGGTTTAGATCATATGTGGATGTGGGAAGGTAGTTGAGGGTTTTGGAGCATATCACTGAGCACTTTGAGCAAGCAAGCCATTAAGCAACACCTCATCCCTCCTTGATAGTATTGGCTTTTCCTATAGACTCAATGTGATCTTGGATCACTAAAATATAAAATGTAGAGTCTTGATCTTGAAGCTTGAGCCAAACTTTTTGTCCTTAGAATTTTGAGGGATCCACTTTCCTCATCCATGCCATGCCATTCATTGAGGTTTTCCTGAAATATTAATCTTGGAATAATGTTAGCTCAATGAGCTATATGTTGTTAGGAATTACCAAAACCACCCAGGGATAGTTGCACTTTCAACAGGCCAAGGCATCGGGCAAAGGTTGCCATTCCGGTGCAACAAGACCAAGAACAGCAGAGTGGCGGGAGGGAGGTCACCGTGGAGCCCAAGATGGCGTCATCACCAGTGCTTTTGGCAGCCGAAGACCACCTTTGGTCAGGATAACTTGTACTAGATGTTCCCCTTCAAAATGGCCAATTGTTGGCGCCCTTCCCGCTCAATTATTCGGGGAGAGGCCCAGGGCCTCTATAAATAGAGCTAGCCTCCACAAAGGAAAGAGACAGAGAAGAGAGGGAGACGGGTAGACAGATATCTAGACACCCAAGGGAGACATAGAGAGAGAAATATGGTAGAACCCTAGCAGAGAGAGAGAGAGGCGACGAACTCACCCTAGCAGTTCATCGCATGAGCTCAAGAACACCTCTCGTGAGGCTGTTCTTCCCTTGTACTATTCATCATCAGCCCCTGAGGCAATCCACCACAGCACACACTAGAGTAGGGTATTATACCACACCGGTGGCCCGAACCAGTATAAACCTCGTGTCTCTTGTGTTTTTCATCATTTCATCTTAGTTTGCACGAGAGGATCGGACGTAGATCGGTAGGGGAGAGATCTTCGCGCGCACCCCAGTGTTTGAACGTCAAGGGTCTGCTAGAACCCGAAATCCGACAAAAGACTCTGATGATCTTCTGTCGGCGTTCTGGGAACGGGGGTCCCCAGACATGCCTGCCTGCGGCCTGCGGCGTGGCTCAAAGGGGGGCCCAGCACGGCCCGTCTTCACCAGCACAAACCCAAGACCCTCGCGAGGGGCCAAGCCTCGCGGGGCGGATGACACGGAGCTTCCTCAGGCACGGCCTCGTCAGGCTGGCTCACGAGGAGGCGGAGAGATCAAGGCGGGGTACCTCGCGAGGTGCCCGTGACGCAAGCCATGACGACTCGGGGCGCCAGGCGGATGCCAGCCCGCGCAGCGTCCTCCTTTCCTCTTTGGTGCAAAGGGGGCAAGCGCAGCCGCGGAGTACCGAGACATCAGGCAAAGGTTGCCGTTTCGGTGCAACGAGACCAAGACCAGGAGGACTACGAGACGGAGGTCACCGTGGAGCCCAAGACGGCGTCATCGCCTGAGCTTTGCGCAGGCGGAGACTACTTTTGTCGGGATAGTTGATACTTGCTGCCCCCCTTCAAATTAGCCTGCCATTGTTGGCTCCCTTCCCGCTCAATATTTGGGGAGTGGACCAGGGTCACTATAAATAGGACCAGCCACCCACGTAGCAAAGGGGTTCGGCTCAGTCTCCTCCAAGGGCTCGACAAGTAGAGGGGTGGTAAAGAGAGAGAGAGAGAGATAGAGAAAGGTGGCTGAACTTCTCCCAGCAGTTCATCGCCCCAGCCAAGAACAGACCCTCGCGAGGCTGTTCTTCCTTGTACTGTCCATTATCATCAGCCCAAGAGGCAATCCACCACACCACACACTGGAGTAGGGTATTACACCACAACGGTGGCCCGAACCAGTATAAACCCTGTGTCCCTCGTGTTGTTCTTTTCGTAACTTTGATCCTAGCATGGTGGAGGGGTGCAGGGAGGTAGGAGGCGAAATCTCCGCGTGCACCCCAGTGTTTGAACCTCAATGGTCTGCCGGAACCCGAAATCTGACATTTTGCGCGCCAGGTAGGGGGTGCGCCAGAATTCGTCTTCCACCACTCCGTTCTCCTCCGACCATCACGCCCATGTCTGACGCACGTCGGGCCCGCGCGGAGCGCCGGGCCGCCCTCGCTTCCCGCGCCGCCCTCGCTTCTCGTGAGGCTGTTCTTCCGGCGGGGGACGAGCAGCAAGCATCATCTCAACATCCATCCGTGCGCCAAGACGGCCGCACCGCGACTCCCTCACTCGCCCCGGCTGGATCTTCGTCCCGCGCGCTTCGCGCGCCCATGGAGGCTCGGGCTGCACTCATAGCGGCAAACGAGCTCCTGCGCTACCGTCCCGTTGACGACGTCTACGAAGAATGGCTCGACCGCGTCGCCAAACTCGTCCGCGCCGCAAGGGGATCCCCCGCGCCGTCCGCTCCGCTGCACCGCACCCCGCCCCGCGCGGGCGACGAGGCTCCGGCGGTGCACCGGCCGCCTCCTCCTCAAGAAGACGCCATGGCTCCAAGACGCGTGGCCCTTGGGCGGAACCCGCTCCGTCAGGTGCCAGCGCGGCAAGAGCGGAGCTGCCAAGAAGTCCCTCGCCCGCCAGAAGCTGCCCGGGCACTCCCTGCTCCAGCACGTCGCGACCATCCTCCTGCTCCGGCGCGTGGGGACATGCAGGACCAGGCTCTCCATCACCCAAGGCCCCCCGTGGCCACAGCAGGCTGCCGCTCTTACACCACCGAACTGCGCAGTGTCGCGTGGCCGGGCAAGTTCAAGCCGGACCTGCCTCCTCGCTACGACGGCACGGCCGACCCTGCGGAGTTCCTCCAGCTCTACGAACTGGGCATCAAAGCTGCCAACGGAGATGAGAAGGTCATGGCAAACTGGTTTCCCATGGTGCTCAAGGACGGGGCCCGCACCTGGCTCTTGAACCTGGCTCCAGGCACAATTTCCTCCTGGGAAGAGATGTGCACCCGCTTCATCGCCAACTTCCAAGGTACTCGCGACCGGCCACCCGCCATGAGCGACATGCGCCGCATCAAGCAACAACCCGGGGAGACCCTGCAGAAGTACATCCAGCGCTTCAACAATGCACGCCTCAAGATTCCCAAGGTGACTGAAGAGGCCATCATCTCAGCCTTCTCCGACGGCGTGCGCGACGTCAAGATGAAGGAGGAGCTGGCGATGCATGAAGACCTGTGCACTTCTTTGGAGCTGTTCAACTTGGCGAACAAGTGCGCCAGGGCTGAGGAAGGGCGTCTCTCCCTCCTTGAGCTGCCTGCCGCAGACCCGGAAGAGAAGAAGCTCAAGGCCAAGGAAGTGAAGTGCAAGGGGGCTGCCGTGCTCGCGGCAGAACCAGACACCAAGCGGGGCAGAGATCAGCCCGAACCCCCCAAGGGCAGCCGGTACTGCATGTACCATGACCTCCACACCCACAACACCAGCGAATGCCAAGAACTCCGAGCCGTGCGTGAAGGAAGGATCGGCCATCGCCCTGATCGTGGTGACCGGGGATACGGCCGAGGAGGAGGAAGGAACACAGGGCGCTTGGAAGACCGTGGCCCGTGCCAGGGATGGCGCGACCAACCTCACGAGGATCACTGGCAAGACCCACCTCGCGAGGGAGGCTGAAGGGATCAGCCTCGCGAGGATCGCCCGCAAGGCAACGCAGGCCTCCCACCGCTGCCGCCGCAGCCAAGGAGAAACGAGGACCGCCGCCAGGACAAGGAGGCTGGGGGCTTCCAGGAGCCACGCGCGATCGCCTGCATCCTGGGCGGAGCTCAGGCCCCAGCCTCTTAGCACATCTTCAAGCAGTTCGCCCGCGAAGTGAATGCAGCCCTCCCCAGGCTCGAAGCCACGCGCCCTCTCAGGTGGTCGGCGTGTGCCATCACCTTCAGCTCAGCAGATCAACTCAAGTGTGCGGCTACAGCTGGAGTCCTCCCGATGATTTGTTCCCCAATCATCAGCAACGTGGTGGTCACCAAGACCCTCATCGATGGCGGAGTAGGGCTCAACGTCCTGTCCGTGGAGACGTTCAACAACCTCCAAGTGCCCTACAGCCAGCTTCAGCCAACCAAGCCCTTCTCCGGTATCACCGACGGCTCCACAGTCCCGATCGGGCAGGTCCGCCTCCCCGTCACCTTCGGGGCATGCGACAACTACCGCACTGAGCTCATCGACTTCGACGTCGCTCACATCCGCCAGCCGTACAACGCCATCCTCGGGTACCCGGCGCTGGCCAAGTTCATGGCCGTGACTCACTACGGCTATAACGTCCTCAAGATGCCAGGGAGCGGCAGAGTCATCACGGTGCCCTGTGAAGAGAAGGACGCAGTGTGTTCCCTGGGGCGAGCCTTTCAGGCCGCATCACTGGAGGACCCAGATCGCGGAAGCAGGAGGCTTCCCGAGGCCGCCCCCAAGAAGAAGAAGACATCGTCCGGCCTGGTCCCTCAGGAGGTAGGCCCCTCTGGGCCTGTGCCTGCCCAGGGGGAACCTCCTTCCGTCGCATAGGAAAGCACACCCGGCTCCCTCCTCAGGCAGGGCTCGGGGGCTCTCCCCTGGAGGGCCACCGACCTAGCAAGGGTCACGAGGGAGGCGCTGGGGCACCACATGGAGGCGTGTTTCAGAGCATGTTTCCCTCAAGAAGGAGCAAGGCAAGGAGATCCAGACCCACAGGAGTTTGTCAGCAAGGCCATTCAAGAGCTACAGGAGTCCAGAGTCATGAGAGGCGCCCGCCGCCTACCAGCAGTGGCTCCCCATCCAGGCGAGGATGGCGGGCTGCGCGTCTGTGTTGACGTACCAGGGCTCAACCAAGTCGCCTCCCTGGAGCGCCTCTGGCCCTCGCGAGTGGGGCGCTGCGGAGGTCCACCCCACAGCTACGTTCACATGCCTTACGGCTTGGCGAGTGCGGCTGACGCGTACCAGCGCCTCATGAAGGACATCGCGGAGGTGCAAGAGGCCAGGTGCTCCGCAGCCCTGGCGGAGATGAAGATGGCCCGCGAGGAACCGCCAGCGCCTCCGGAGCCTCCCGAGGCCCCTGGGGGCTCATGAGGATCGGCTCCCGCAGCCCACCGAGCCGGCTACAACAACACCCCTTCGTCTTCAGCGTCATCAGGTGACATCTTTCAAGTTTCACTTCCAGCTGGGAGCGCCCCCAGGGCTGCATTATTCCCAGGCCGCGTGGGTCCGTCCCTGCGGCGTATATCCCTTTTATTTCGCGTCGTTAGCTTACCTTGTTGGGGGCGCCCCTCGGGCTGCATGATCCTCAAGCCGCTCGGGCCAGGCTCAGCGGCATGTACCCCATTTGCGCTCATTTCCGGTTATGTGTTAGAACTGCCATGCTAGATTATTTGATGCCGGTCCGCGGCGCCTCCTTTTCTCCATGCTGACCACTTGCACGTTAAAGGGGGGGGGGTACCTGAGCATCGCGACTCAGGGCTCTTACTGGCTCTCCAGCCCTCACCCTCTGGCCTTGACCACGGCATCACGACCTGGCATACCAGCGACGGCTGAGACCAGCTGAGGGCCATGACCCGAGGATGTAGAGTGCAGGCATCTAACCGAACTTACAGGGATACAACACAAGATAAGGCCCAGTGCCAGGCGCAACCCGCCTAGAGGTAGGGCCCCGTGAGTCCCGCGCTGGCTCACGGGTGCCCAGATACACCTCACCAGGCCCTACCGTGCCAGCCACGTGTCAGGGCGGGGCTGTACACGCCCCGGGGGCTCCTCCCGGAGGGGGCCCCCTCCCACGCACTAGTGGAAGCACCATGCTCCACGCTGGCTGCCGACACTGCTGAGGAGCGGCTATGTCCGTACTCATACGGAAGCGCTATGCTCCGCGCTGGTGATAAACAACTGAGGGTGGCCTCCGGGCCGCATCAACCTCAGGGAGCCCAGTGCTCAGTGTCTAGCCTCATCGCAACGCCTCCCCTCGGGAGTGCCGCCCGAAGGGGCTGGGCACGGGGGCTGCGCCAGGGTCACGCCCAGACGCACGCCGCCCAGCCAGGTCCCCACGGGCCTGGTTCGTCACGCGCCTCTCCCCGAGCGGAGCCAAGGTATGAAGGCCGTTTGAGCGTCAAGGGGGACTCCTGAGCATCGCGACTCAGGGGCCTAACTTGTCATGTAGCCCCTCACTCCTTGGTCCCGTCCTGGTTTCCGGTCGGGGCTATTGCTGGGTGAGGTACGCGCGTGGCCGGGCTCTGCAGACGTAGAACGGTGCATCCGCCCACATCACACCTCCCTACTTGCTGTTCGTGCGCCAAGGGGGACTCCTGAGCATCGCGACTCAGGAGCCTAACTTGTCACGTAGCCCCTCACTCCTTGGTCCCATCCTGGTTTCTGGTCGGGGCTATTGCTGGGTGAGGTACGCGCGGGGCCGGGCTCTGCCGGCGTAGAACGTAAGCAAGTAGGAAGGAAAAGCACAAACTGCAAAGGAATTCGAAAGCAAATATTATAGTCCACACTGTTATCCCAGTATCAGGCGCAAGTTTAAACGCCTCCCCAAGGCATGATACATGTGCAGGAATCAAAAGCAGGGCAGGAGCCACGATGGAGTCACTTGACGGCGGGGGAGCGGCGCGGCGTGGGCTCGCCTCACGAAGCAGCAGGGTCGACGGCGCCTTGCTCCGGCTTGGTGCTGAAGGCCCGGAACTTCCCCAGCAGAGCCTCTGTGCGACCCTTCACGGCCTCGGCAGCAGCCGCCGCGCGCTGGCCGCTCACGGGCTCCAGCAGGCTGTCAAGGTCGAACCCGGGATCACGAAGGTGGATGTGGGTAAGAACCCGCGTCAGTGCTGCAGATGAAAGAACGCGCGCCTCGGCCTCGGCCGTGGGGCCGAGGCCAAGGGCGACATCTTCAAGAGCGTGGACCAAGAAGGGAAGCAGCTTGGCGGGGCCGTCCTCGGTGCCGGCCAGTGGGCTCTCCAGGCCGCTGTCGTAAAGCGTCCTCATCGAGGAGCGAGCCTTCGCCTCCAGCTCCGTGAAGGCCGCGCGGTCTTCGGCAAGGACCAGGGCCTTGCCGTCCAGCTCGGCCTTCCTCGCCCCCAATTCCTGCTCCAACGCGCCTAGGCGGTCGCGACATTTCTTGAGCTTGGCCTCCCGGCCCTCGACGACCGCCTCGCGAGCCTTCACGTCCTCTCCTGCTCTTGGCGAAGGCGAACCTCTTTCGCGAGCTGATCCCATAGGCCCTGCAGCTCGTCCTCTAGCACCTTGCAGTGACCACGGGCGTCGACCACCTCTCCCAGGGCTGCATCGCGAGCAGCCTTTGCCTCAAGGATGGCCTGCTTCTCCTCGTCGCATGCCGTCGAGGCCTGGACTAGCGCCGCCCGAATCGAAGCGTCGGAGCGAACCCATCCAGAAACCAGCTCCAAGCGCCTGGCCACTAGGCGGGGGTCGGCGCCGAGAAGATCCTGCCACAGCCGGTCCAGCTCAGCAACCGCGCGGTCCAGGACGGCGGAAGGAGTCGGGGAGATAGCAGCCGGTGGAGTAGGAGGAGAAGGCGGTAGCACGTCCGCAGCATCCTGAGGCGGAGTCTGCCGCGCCCCGACAGCTGTAGCAGTGGCGGCAGACGGGAGCACCTCGGGAGCCACTTGGGCCGTGGGGGCTGAGCTCGCCCCAGCCGGCTCAGTCAGGTCCCGCGAGGATGACCGGGCGGGAGAAGCTTGTGCGTCGCGGTCACCTTCCTTCAGGGGCGCTGTCACGAACGAAACCTCAGGAGCCCCCTTTGACTTCTTCGCTGCGGGCGCCAACCTATCCAAAGATGCGAACGTCAAGCCTCAGAAGCAGAGCAAGAGATAAAGACAAGAATTGAACGCTTACGGGTCGTCGCCAGTGAGCTCAAGCGGCCTCCGGCCAAATTTGAAGCCTGAAAGCTGGCTGGGAGGGTCAACCTCGGGAAGCTTGGAGGCGGAAGGTGCGCCTGCGGTTCGCCCCGGGGCCGGGGGAGACCCGCGGGAGATCAGCCCGGTCCTATCCTTCTTCGGGATTGGGGGCGAGCTCCCGCCGTCCTGCTCGTCGTCTTCTTTTTCGTCGTCATCCTCGCCGTCATCATTCGGAGAGAGGCGGAGAGCGCGGGACCTGCGCCGGGGGAGGGGAGCCCTCGACTCTCTGCCAGTCGCCTCGGAGTCAGGCCCTTTTCCGCGCTCCCCTCCTTCCTCTTCTTCGCTGGAGTCGCCGGAGGGCATGTCCACCGGTCCCTCGGGAGCCTCCAGGGGCACGGGCCCTTCCCCGTTGAAGATGGGCATGGACTTCACTACTCGCTCCCAATCGTCGCGAAGGAACAAGGGCATAGGAGCGCCCTCCAACCTCACCACATGTAACACCCTGGACACACCCGCCGGTGGTCATTACTCCTGGCGGGATCTAGACTGGCCCCATAGATCAATACTAGTCTTTTCTGCGCACTTCGTCCTCACTCATGCGCACCCGGGAGCAACTTCCCGGTCAGTCACCCATCCTGACACTACTCCAAGCTGAGCACGCTTAACTTTGGAGTTCTGTCCGAATGGGATCCCGGAAAAGAAGGAATTCCTTATTGATATGAGTAGTCTATCATCCCTAATAAGCCAGGCCATCACATACACCCCCACTCAAAGGAACCGACGTCCTCGTCGGGCCACAGGATGGGTTCCTTGGAAGACCAGATTCGCCAAGCCTAGCTTCTTGATGCTATGGTGAAAAAGGTGAAGATTGGGATTGCCAAGAGTCAACCCAAGTACAACTGCTACCGCCTTGATGACAAGGACACTCTCTTCTTCGAGGATCGTATTGTTGTACCCAAAGGTGACCTCTGTAAAGTGATCATGAACGAGGCTCACAATTCTCTCCTCTCCATCCACCCTGGGAGCATGAAGATGTATCAGGACCTCAAGCAAGCTTATTGGTGGACTCGAATGAAGCGCGAGATTGCTCAATTTGTGAATGAATGTGATTTCTGCAGAAGAGTGAAGGCAGAACACCAAAGGCCAGCTGGTCTCCTCCAACCTCTTGCCATTCCAGAATGGAAGTTTGACCACATTGAAATGGACTTCGTGACGGGGTTTCCAAACTCCAAGCGTGGCAATGATGCTATATTCGTTGTCATTGACAAACTCACTAAAGTGGCTCATTTTCTGCCTATCAAAGAGTCGATCACTGCAGCTCAATTGGCGGAACTCTACACCTCTCGGATTGTCTGTCTGCACGGTATTCCTCAGGTGATCTCTTCAGACCGTGGCAGCATCTTTACATCGAAGTTTTGGGATTCTTTTCAGAAGGCCATCAGCACGAACATCCGCTTTAGCACAGCTTTCCATCCTCAAACTAGCGGTCAAGTCGAGCGTGTCAACTAGATTCTTGAAGATATGCTCAGGGCTTGTGTGATCTCCTTCGGCATGAAGTGGGAGGATTGTCTTCCTTATGCTGAATTCTCCTACAACAACAGTTTTCAAGCAAGTTCGGGCAAGGCCCCATTTGAAATTCTATATGGCAGGAAGTGCCGTACCCCTCTCAACTGGTCTAGACCCGGTGAATGTCAGCTTTTGGGTAATGACTTAATCATAGAGGTAGAAGAAATGTGCAAAGTCATTCATGATAACCTCAAAGCAGCCCAATCCCGTCAGAAGAGCTACTATGATAGTAAGCACCGTGATTTGGCTTTCGAGATCGGACATCATGTTTACCTCCGCGTCTCTCCTATGAAAGGTACTCGTCGCTTCGGTATCAAAGGGAAGCTTGCCCCTAGATACGTGGGACCTTTCAAGATTGTCAGCAAGAGAGGCGACCTCGCCTATCAACTCGAGCTTCCTTCAAACTTTGCAAATGTTCATGACGTGTTCCATGTCTCTTAGCTCCGAAAGAGCTTCAAGACTCCTGACCGCACCGTCAACTTCGAGGACATTGAGATCCAAGAAGATCTCTCTTATCGTGAGCACCCAGTTACTATTCTTGAAGAGACAGAACGCAAGACTCGCAACAAGTCAATCAATTTTCTCAAAGTCAAGTGGTCACACCATTCCGACCGTGAAGCTACCTGGGAACGCGAGGATCACCTCCGTTCTGAGTACCCGGCGTTCTTTCAGTCCTAGATCTCGGGACGAGATCCTTTCCTAGTGGTGGAGTGTTGTAACACCCCGGATGTAACTTTCCCAATTTGTACTCTAACTCTTGCCGTTTCCGGCGTTAAGTTATTTTATTTTCTCGGGTTCGGGTTTTTGTATCCGTGTGTTGTTGTCGTTGTCATGCATCTCATATCATGTCGTCATGTGCATTGCATTTGCATACGTGTTCGTCTCATGCATTCGAGCATTTTCCCCGTTGTCCGTTTTGCATTCCGGCGCTTCGTTCTCCTCTGGTGGTCATTTCTACCTTTCTTTCATGTGTGGGGATTAAACATTTCCGGATTGGACCGATACTTGCCAAGAGGCCTTGGTTTACTACCGGTAGACCACCTCTCAAGTTTCGTATCATTTGGACTTTGTTTGATACTCCAACGGTTAACCGAGGGACCGAAAAGGCCTCGTGTGTGTTGCAGCCCAACACCCCTCCAATTTGACCCAAAACCCACCTAACTCTGCTCCATCATCTAGAGCGTTCGATCACGATCGCGTGGCCGAAAACCGCACCTCATTTGGACTCTCCTAGCTTCCTCTACCTCTATTTAAAGCCCCCTCCCGAAATTCGCGGATCTCCTCCCTCTCAAACCCTAGAAATCGCCCCGCACCGGCCGGACACGTCCGAATCCGGCCAGACGCGTCCGCTCTGCCGCCCGCAACCACTCCGAAGCCGCCACGTGGCCCTCTCTACCGCCAGCCGCCGCCGCGGCCGGGGAGCCCGCAGCCGGCCACCGAGGCCCAGTTCTCCGCGCCGCCGCCCGCCTTCGTCCTCCTCCGCCGAGCCGCCTCGCCGCCCTTCGACGCTGGTGCCGTAGCCGCCGCCGCCGCGCCCGGTCGCCGCGCCGCCCGGCCGCCGTGCCGCCTCCGCCGCCCCGCGCCCGTCCTCCACCGTCGCCGCCTAGGGCCGCGCCCCTCTCCACCACCTCTAGGTCCGGCCGCCGCGGCCCTCGACGCCGGCGAGCTGCAGATCCGCCGCCGGTGAACAGTGATCACGCGGGTGAACAGTAACCCTAGATCTCGGAGGTGTTTTTTTCGTCTAAGTCCCGAAAATCTCAGTCCAAGTGCTCATGTTCATAGCGCCGTAACTTTGCATCCGTAGCTCCGATTCATGCATATAGCATACCAAAATGTTCATCTCAGAGAGTACATCATTTCATTCCATTGCATAAATTTCATTTGAATGTGTCTTGATGCCCGAAATGCTGTTAGAAGAGGGCTACTTGAGTTAATTGTCAGATCTGCTACTCCATTTAGCTTTTTGTCATTTTTGCCATGATTATTGTGTGCATGATATGCCCATGAGTTCTACATATGTTTTGTTAAGGGTTTTGTCGTCTTTCCAGAGGTGCAACCCATGTATTTTGTGATGTGTGTGGTGACTAGCACAAGCTTGCAAAGTGGTGCACTTGCTAATTCTGTTTTCAGGGACTTAGCATTTCCACTAAGTCATTGATCTGTTTATCTCATGATGCCATATGTTCTTGCTGTTTCCTAGTGATCCGTGCCTCTTTTGAGGATGATCAGTAAGGATGTTTTGTTAATATTGTAGTGCTCTATCCATCCATGTCTTTGTTTGCAATTATGGAGCACCCTAGCTTGAGTCAATCGAGCTCTACTTTTGCTACTTTATGAATCTGGGCAGATTGTCAACTTGTTTGCAATTTTGCCGATGATGTTGTAGTTGATCCGTGCATGCTATGATATTGTTATTGCCATGTATAGCTTGCATTTTGTGCCCTATTGATGGATGTATGCTTGTCTTGCCATGACTTGCACCGTAGTGAGTGCATCAAGCTCGTAAACATGCCTACTTGAGATATGTTTCAGCATGTGCCAGTTTTCACCAAGTCTGAAAACTGATTATGTTTTTGCTATGTTCACATGCTTGCAATTATATTTTCTAATCCTTTTTGGCTCAAGGTCACTAAGGGACTTTTGTTAAGCTCTTTGAGTAGCTCCATGCCATGCTTTACTTTAGCATGTTAAAGTCCTGTAGCATGTAGTTTTGTTGCTCCGAGGAGTGCTACCTGATCTGAAATTCCAGGCAAGTGTTAATTTCACTAAGTCTGAGATCTTTTTGCCATATGCATTTTTGCCATGCTTGTTTGAACCTGTTAATGGATGAATTGGCCGTAGCCTAGTGCTAGACTTTTGTTAAGCATCTTGAATGCATCCCTGCCATGTATTTTGTTGTTATGTTTGTGTGCTGTAGCATGTTCATCTCATTGCATTTAGATGCCTACTTGCTGTAAATCGCAGACCGATGTCATTTTCGAATCGCTTGCCATTTCCAAACCGTAACTCCGATTCCGGCGTTCTTTATATAGTTTTCAAGCGATTTCATCTCATCTTTCCAGTGGCACCCTTTGATTTCCAAGTTGAGGCCAGGTTCATGCATTTCCTGTCATATCTTGCATTTTGCATCCCGCATAGCATATCATCATTGCATCATATTGCTTGATCCTTGCACGTGGTTGATTGTGCCCATGTTGCTTGTTTGTCTTGTTTGGGTAGAGCCGGGAGACGAGTTCGCTAACGAGGAGCCCATTGAGTTAGCTTTCGAGGATCCAGTCAACTCTGACAACTTTGCAGGCAAGATGATCATACCCTCGAAATCACTACTATCTTTGCTATGCTAGTTTGCTCGCTCTTTTGCTATGCCAATGCTACGATGCCTACCACTTGTTTTTAAACCTCCCAAATTGCCATGTCAAACCTCTAACCCACCATTATCCTAGCAAACCGTTGATTGGCTATGTTACCGCTTTGCTCAGCCCCTCTTATAGCGTTGCTAGTTGCAGGTGAAGATTGGAGGCCGTTCCTTGTTGGAACATTTATTTTACTTGTTGGGATATCATTATATTATCTTGTTATCTTAATGCATCTATATACTTGGTAAAGGGTGGAAGGCTCGGCCTCTCGCCTAGTGTTTTGTTCCACTCTTGCCGCCCTAGTTTCCGTCATATCGGTGTTGTGTTCCCGGATTTTTGCGTTCCTTATGCGGTTGGGTTATAATGGGAACCCCTTGATAGTTCGCCTTGATTAAAGCTTTTCCAGCAATGCCCAACCTTGGTTTTACCATTTGCCACCTAGCCTCTTTTTCCCTTGGGTTTCCGGAGCCCGAGGGTCATCTTATTTAACCCCCCGGGCCAGTGCTCCTCTGAGTGTTGGTCCAACCTAGAGCCCCTTGCAGCGCCACCTCGGGGAAACTCGAGGGCTGGTTTTAGTTGTACGGATTGCTTATCCGATTATGCCCATAGAAAGAGATATGTGCAGCTCCTATCGGGATTTTTCGGCACATTCGGGCGGTGTTGCTGGTCTTGTTTTAACCTGTCGAAGTGTCTTGAAGAACCGAGATACCGGGTCTGATCGGAACGTCTTGGGAGGAGGTCTATTCGTTCATTGACCGTGAGAGCTTGTCATGGGCTAAGTTGGGACTCCCCTGCAGGGAATTGAACTTTAACTTAATTAAAATGAATCAACTGAGTGTGTTACCGTGATGGCCTCTTCTCGGCGGAGTCCGGGAAGTGGACACGGTGTTGGAGTAATGTTTGCGCAGGTTGCTCTCTAGTTTCTCGCTCCCGCTTTGCCTCCTCTTCTTGCTCCCTTTTGCGAATAAGTTAGCCACCATACTTGCTAGTCGCTTGCTGCAGCTCCACATATATTTTACCTTGCCATACCGATAAGCTTAAATAGTCTTGATCATGAGCTGAGTCCCTGTGGCTCACAGATTACTATTACACCAGATGCAGGGCCTGATGATTCCGCTCCAGGAGACGCGCTTGAGTTCAAGTGGGAGTTCGACGAGGACTCTCAACGTTACTATGTTTCCTTTCCTGATGATCAGTAGTGGTGCCCAGTTGGGGGTGATTGGGACCGTGTCGCATGTTGGGTTATCTTTTATTTTGGTGCCGTAGTCGGGCCATGAGTGTTTGGATGATGTAATGTTATTTATGTACTTGATTGACGTGGCGAGTGTAAGCCAACTATGTTATCTCCCCTTTTATTACATATATATTACATGGGATGTTGTGAAGATTGCCTAACTTGCGACATATGCCTTCAATGCGATTATGTCTCTAAGTCATGCCTCGACACATGGGAGCTATAGTCGCATCGAGGGTGTTACAAGTAACTTTCCCAATTTGTACTCCAACTCTTGCCGTTTCCGGCGTTAAGTTATTTTATTTTCTCAGGTTCGGGTTTTTGTCTCTGTGTGTTGTTATCGTTGTCATGCATCTCATATCATGTCATCATGTGCATTGCATTTGCATACGTGTTCATCTCATGCATTCGAGCATTTTCCCCGTTGTTCGTTTTACATTCCGGCGCTTCGTTCTCCTCCGGTGGTCATTTCTAGCTTTCTTTCGTGTGTGGTGATTAAACTGTTCCGGATTGGACCGAGACTTGCCAAGAGGCCTTGGTTTACTACCGGTAGACCACCTGTCAAGTTTCGTATCATTTGGACTTCGTTTGATACTCCAACGGTTAACCGAGGGACCGAAAAGGCCTCGTGTGTGTTGCAGCCCAACACCCCTCCAATTTGGCCCAAAACCCACCTAACTCTGCTCCATCATCTAGAGCGTTTGATCACGATCGCATGGCCGAAAACCGCACCTCAATTGGACTCTCCTAGCTCCCTCTATGCCTATAAATAGACCTCTCCCCGAAAATCCGGATTCCCCATCGTCCAAACCCTAGATCCAACCCACCGCGCCGTGCCGGACGAAAAACCTGCCGACGGACATGTCCGGAGGCCTCCCGCAGCCGCGACGTGGCGCAGTCTGAGTGGCTGCCGCCTCCCACCGCCGCCGGAGCCCGCCGCGGCCCGTGACCGGCCCTCGCCGGCCCGCGCGCCGCCGCCCTTCTCCTCCTCCTGCGTCGCTTGCCGTCCCGGCCGCCGCCACCGCGCCACCTCGCTGCCCTCCGCCGTTCCTTCCCCGTCGACCCCGGCCGTCGTCGCCTCGCCGGTGAACAGTGCCTCGCCGGCCCCGCCTCGATCTACGTGCCTCGGGTCAAAACCCTAGATCTGGGAGGTTGAATTTTCTTCTAAGTCCCCGGAATTTCTAGTCCAAGTGCTCATGTTCGTAGCCCCGTAACATTGCATCCGTAGCTCCGATTCATGCATCTAGCATATCAAAATGTTCATCTCAGAGAGGAGATCATTTCATTCCATTGCATCATTTTCATTTGAGTTCATCTTGATGCCCGAAATGCTGTTCGAAGAGGGCTACTTGAGTTAATTGTCAGATCTGCTACTCCATTTAGCTTTTTGTCATTTTTGCCATGATTATTGTGTGCATGATATGCCCATGAGTTCTACATATGTTTTGTTAAGGGTTTTGTCATCTTTCCAGAGGTGCAACCCATGTATTTTTTGATGTGTGTGGTGACTAGCACAAGCTTGCAAAGTGGTGCACTTGGTAATTCTGTTTTCATGGACTTAGCATTTCCACTAAGTCCTTGATCTGTTTATCTCATGATGCCATATGTTCTTGTTGTTTCCTAGTGATCCGTGCCTCTTTTGAGGATGATCTGTAAGGATGTTTTGTTAATATTGTAGTGATCTATCCATCCATGTCTTTGTTTGCAATTATGGAGCACCCTAGCTTGAGTCAATCGAGCTCTACTTTTGCTACTTTGTGAATCTGGGTAGATTGTCAACTTGTTTGCAATTTTGCCGATGATGTTGTAGTTGATCCGTGCATGCTATGCTATTGTTCTTGCAATTTCTAGCTTGCATTTTGTGCCTTCTTGATGGATGTATGCTTGTCTTTCCATGAGTTGCACCGTAGTGAGTGCATCGAGCTCGTAAACATGCCTACTTGAGATATGTTTCAGCATGTGCCAGTTTTCACAAAGTCTGAAAACTGATTATGTTTTTGCTATGTTCACATGCTTGCAATTGTATTTTATGGTCCTTTTTGGCTCAAGGTCACTAAGGGACTTTTGTTAAGCTCTTTGAGTAGCTCCATGCCATGCTTTACTTTGCCATGTTCAGGTCCTGTAGCATGTACTTTTGTTGCTCCGAAGAGTGCTACCTGATCTGAAATTCCAGACAAGTGTTAATTTCACAAAGTCTGAGATCTGTTTGCCATATGCATTTTTGCCATGCTTGTTTGAACATGTTAATGGATGAATTTGCCGTAGCTCAGTGCTAGACTTTTGTTAAGCATCTTGAATGCATCCCTGCCATGTATTTTGTTGTCATGTTTGGGTGCTGTAGCATGATCATTTCGTTGCTTTTAGATGGCTACTTGTTGTAAATCGCAGACCGGTGTCATTTTTGAATCGCTTGCCATTTCCAAACCGTAACTCCGATTCCGGCGTTCTTTATATCATTTTCAAGCGATTTCATCTCATCTTTCCAGTGGCACCCTTGGAATTCCAAGTTGAGGCCAGGTTCATGCATTTCCTGTCATATCTTGCATTTTTGCATCACGCATCGCATCCCGCATAGCATATCATCATTGCATCATATTGTTTGATCCTTGCACGTGGTTGATTGTGTCCTTGTTGCTTGTTTGTCTTGTTTGGGTAGAGCCGGGAGACGAGTTCGCTAACGAGGAGACCATTGAGTTTGCTTTCGAGGATCCAGTCAACTCTGACAACTGTGCAGGCAAGATGATCATACCCTCAAAATCACTACTATCTTTGCTATGCTAGTTTGCTCGCTCTTTTGCTATGCCAATGCTAGGATGCGTACCACTTGTTTTCAAGCCTCCCAAATTGCCATGTGAAACCTCTAACCCACCATGTCCTAGCAAACCGTTGATTGGCTATGTTACCGCTTTGCTTAGCCCCTCTTATAGCGTTGCTAGTTGCAGGTGAAGATTGGAGGCCGTTCCTTGTTGGAACATTTATTTTACTTGTTGGGATATCATTATATTATCTTGTTATCTTAATGCATCTATATACTTGGTAAAGGGTGGAAGGTTCGGCCTCTCGCCTAGTGTTTTGTTCCACTCTTGCCGCCCTAGTTTCCGTCATATCGGTGTTATGTTCCCGCATTTTTGCGTTCCTTATGTGGTTGGGTTATAATGGGAACCCCTTCATAGTTCGCCTTGATTAAAGCTTTTCCAGCAATGCCCAACCTTAGTTTTACCATTTGCCACCTAGCCTCTTTTTCCCTTGGGTTTCCGGAGCCCGCGGGTCATCTTATTTTAAACCCCCCGGGCCAGTGCTCCTTTGAGTGTTGGTCCACCTGTCAGCTGCCGGTGGCCACCAGGGGCAACTCTGGGCTGGCCTACCCGTACCTAAGACAATCTGAGTGTGCCATGAGAAAGAGATATGTGCAGCTCCTATCGGGATTTGTCGGCACATTCGGGCGGTGTTTCTGGTCTTGTTTTAACCTGTCGAAGTGTCTTGAAGAACTGAGATACCGAGTCTGATCGGAATGTCTTGGGAGGAGGTCTATTCCTTCGTTGACCGTGAGAGCTTGTCATGGGCTAAGTTGGGACTCCCCTGTAGGGATTTGAACTTTCGAAAGACGTGCCCGCGGTTATGGGCACATGGGAATTTGTTAATGTCCGGTTGTAGATAACTTGAACCTTAACTTAATTAAGATGAATCAAATGAGTGTGTTACCCTGATGGCCTCTTCTCGGCGGAGTCCGGGAAGTGGACACGGTGTTGGAGTAATGTTTGCGCAGGTTGCTCTCTAGACTTTTGTTAAGCATCTTGAATGCATCCCTGCCATGTATTTTGTTGTTATGTTTGTGTGCTGTAGCATGTTCATCTCATTGCATTTAGATGCCTACTTGCTGTAAATCGCAGACCGATGTCATTTTCGAATCGCTTGCCATTTCCAAACCGTAACTCCGATTCCGGCGTTCTTTATATAGTTTTCAAGCGATTTCATCTCATCTTTCCAGTGGCACCCTTTGATTTCCAAGTTGAGGCCAGGTTCATGCATTTCCTGTCATATCTTGCATTTTGCATCCCGCATAGCATATCATCATTGCATCATATTGCTTGATCCTTGCACGTGGTTGATTGTGCCCATGTTGCTTGTTTGTCTTGTTTGGGTAGAGCCGGGAGACGAGTTCGCTAACGAGGAGCCCATTGAGTTAGCTTTCGAGGATCCAGTCAACTCTGACAACTTTGCAGGCAAGATGATCATACCCTCGAAATCACTACTATCTTTGCTATGCTAGTTTGCTCGCTCTTTTGCTATGCCAATGCTACGATGCCTACCACTTGTTTTTAAACCTCCCAAATTGCCATGTCAAACCTCTAACCCACCATTATCCTAGCAAACCGTTGATTGGCTATGTTACCGCTTTGCTCAGCCCCTCTTATAGCGTTGCTAGTTGCAGGTGAAGATTGGAGGCCGTTCCTTGTTGGAACATTTATTTTACTTGTTGGGATATCATTATATTATCTTGTTATCTTAATGCATCTATATACTTGGTAAAGGGTGGAAGGCTCGGCCTCTCGCCTAGTGTTTTGTTCCACTCTTGCCGCCCTAGTTTCCGTCATATCGGTGTTGTGTTCCCGGATTTTTGCGTTCCTTATGCGGTTGGGTTATAATGGGAACCCCTTGATAGTTCGCCTTGATTAAAGCTTTTCCAGCAATGCCCAACCTTGGTTTTACCATTTGCCACCTAGCCTCTTTTTCCCTTGGGTTTCCGGAGCCCGAGGGTCATCTTATTTAACCCCCCGGGCCAGTGCTCCTCTGAGTGTTGGTCCAACCTAGAGCCCCTTGCAGCGCCACCTCGGGGAAACTCGAGGGCTGGTTTTAGTTGTACGGATTGCTTATCCGATTATGCCCATAGAAAGAGATATGTGCAGCTCCTATCGGGATTTTTCGGCACATTCGGGCGGTGTTGCTGGTCTTGTTTTAACCTGTCGAAGTGTCTTGAAGAACCGAGATACCGGGTCTGATCGGAACGTCTTGGGAGGAGGTCTATTCGTTCATTGACCGTGAGAGCTTGTCATGGGCTAAGTTGGGACTCCCCTGCAGGGAATTGAACTTTAACTTAATTAAAATGAATCAACTGAGTGTGTTACCGTGATGGCCTCTTCTCGGCGGAGTCCGGGAAGTGGACACGGTGTTGGAGTAATGTTTGCGCAGGTTGCTCTCTAGTTTCTCGCTCCCGCTTTGCCTCCTCTTCTTGCTCCCTTTTGCGAATAAGTTAGCCACCATACTTGCTAGTCGCTTGCTGCAGCTCCACATATATTTTACCTTGCCATACCGATAAGCTTAAATAGTCTTGATCATGAGCTGAGTCCCTGTGGCTCACAGATTACTATTACACCAGATGCAGGGCCTGATGATTCCGCTCCAGGAGACGCGCTTGAGTTCAAGTGGGAGTTCGACGAGGACTCTCAACGTTACTATGTTTCCTTTCCTGATGATCAGTAGTGGTGCCCAGTTGGGGGTGATTGGGACCGTGTCGCATGTTGGGTTATCTTTTATTTTGGTGCCGTAGTCGGGCCATGAGTGTTTGGATGATGTAATGTTATTTATGTACTTGATTGACGTGGCGAGTGTAAGCCAACTATGTTATCTCCCCTTTTATTACATATATATTACATGGGATGTTGTGAAGATTGCCTAACTTGCGACATATGCCTTCAATGCGATTATGTCTCTAAGTCATGCCTCGACACATGGGAGCTATAGTCGCATCGAGGGTGTTACAAGTAACTTTCCCAATTTGTACTCCAACTCTTGCCGTTTCCGGCGTTAAGTTATTTTATTTTCTCAGGTTCGGGTTTTTGTCTCTGTGTGTTGTTATCGTTGTCATGCATCTCATATCATTTCATCATGTGCATTGCATTTGCATACGTGTTCATCTCATGCATTCGAGCATTTTCCCCGTTGTTCGTTTTACATTCCGGCGCTTCGTTCTCCTCCGGTGGTCATTTCTAGCTTTCTTTCGTGTGTGGTGATTAAACTGTTCCGGATTGGACCGAGACTTGCCAAGAGGCCTTGGTTTACTACCGGTAGACCACCTGTCAAGTTTCGTATCATTTGGACTTCGTTTGATACTCCAACGGTTAACCGAGGGACCGAAAAGGCCTCGTGTGTGTTGCAGCCCAACACCCCTCCAATTTGGCCCAAAACCCACCTAACTCTGCTCCATCATCTAGAGCGTTTGATCACGATCGCATGGCCGAAAACCGCACCTCAATTGGACTCTCCTAGCTCCCTCTATGCCTATAAATAGACCTCTCCCCGAAAATCCGGATTCCCCATCGTCCAAACCCTAGATCCAACCCACCGCGCCGTGCCGGACGAAAAACCTGCCGACGGACATGTCCGGAGGCCTCCCGCAGCCGCGACGTGGCGCAGTCTGAGCGGCTGCCGCCTCCCACCGCCGCCGGAGCCCGCCGCGGCCCGTGACCGGCCCTCCCCGGCCCGCGCGCCGCCGCCCTTCTCCTCCTCCTGCGTCGCTTGCCGTCCCGGCCGCCGCCACCGCGCCACCTCGCTGCCCTCCGCCGTTCCTTCCCCGTCGACCCCGGCCGTCGTCGCCTCGCCGGCCCCGCCTCGATCTACGTGCCTCAGGTCAAAACCCTAGATCTGGGAGGTTGAATTTTCTTCTAAGTCCCCGGAATTTCTAGTCCAAGTGCTCATGTTCGTAGCCCCGTAACATTGCATCCGTAGCTCCGATTCATGCATCTAGCATATCAAAATGTTCATCTCAGAGAGGAGATCATTTCATTCCATTGCATCATTTTCATTTGAGTTCATCTTGATGCCCGAAATGCTGTTCGAAGAGGGCTACTTGAGTTAATTGTCAGATCTGCTACTCCATTTAGCTTTTTGTCATTTTTGCCATGATTATTGTGTGCATGATATGCCCATGAGTTCTACATATGTTTTGTTAAGGGTTTTGTCATCTTTCCAGAGGTGCAACCCATGTATTTTTTGATGTGTGTGGTGACTAGCACAAGCTTGCAAAGTGGTGCACTTGGTAATTCTGTTTTCATGGACTTAGCATTTCCACTAAGTCCTTGATCTGTTTATCTCATGATGCCATATGTTCTTGTTGTTTCCTAGTGATCCGTGCCTCTTTTGAGGATGATCTGTAAGGATGTTTTGTTAATATTGTAGTGATCTATCCATCCATGTCTTTGTTTGCAATTATGGAGCACCCTAGCTTGAGTCAATCGAGCTCTACTTTTGCTACTTTGTGAATCTGGGTAGATTGTCAACTTGTTTGCAATTTTGCCGATGATGTTGTAGTTGATCCGTGCATGCTATGCTATTGTTCTTGCAATTTCTAGCTTGCATTTTGTGCCTTCTTGATGGATGTATGCTTGTCTTTCCATGAGTTGCACCGTAGTGAGTGCATCGAGCTCGTAAACATGCCTACTTGAGATATGTTTCAGCATGTGCCAGTTTTCACAAAGTCTGAAAACTGATTATGTTTTTGCTATGTTCACATGCTTGCAATTGTATTTTATGGTCCTTTTTGGCTCAAGGTCACTAAGGGACTTTTGTTAAGCTCTTTGAGTAGCTCCATGCCATGCTTTACTTTGCCATGTTCAGGTCCTGTAGCATGTACTTTTGTTGCTCCGAAGAGTGCTACCTGATCTGAAATTCCAGACAAGTGTTAATTTCACAAAGTCTGAGATCTGTTTGCCATATGCATTTTTGCCATGCTTGTTTGAACATGTTAATGGATGAATTTGCCGTAGCTCAGTGCTAGACTTTTGTTAAGCATCTTGAATGCATCCCTGCCATGTATTTTGTTGTCATGTTTGGGTGCTGTAGCATGATCATTTCGTTGCTTTTAGATGGCTACTTGTTGTAAATCGCAGACCGGTGTCATTTTTGAATCGCTTGCCATTTCCAAACCGTAACTCCGATTCCGGCGTTCTTTATATCATTTTCAAGCGATTTCATCTCATCTTTCCAGTGGCACCCTTGGAATTCCAAGTTGAGGCCAGGTTCATGCATTTCCTGTCATATCTTGCATTTTTGCATCACGCATCGCATCCCGCATAGCATATCATCATTGCATCATATTGTTTGATCCTTGCACGTGGTTGATTGTGTCCTTGTTGCTTGTTTGTCTTGTTTGGGTAGAGCCGGGAGACGAGTTCGCTAACGAGGAGACCATTGAGTTTGCTTTCGAGGATCCAGTCAACTCTGACAACTGTGCAGGCAAGATGATCATACCCTCAAAATCACTACTATCTTTGCTATGCTAGTTTGCTCGCTCTTTTGCTATGCCAATGCTAGGATGCGTACCACTTGTTTTCAAGCCTCCCAAATTGCCATGTGAAACCTCTAACCCACCATGTCCTAGCAAACCGTTGATTGGCTATGTTACCGCTTTGCTTAGCCCCTCTTATTGCGTTGCTAGTTGCAGGTGAAGATTGGAGGCCGTTCCTTGTTGGAACATTTATTTTACTTGTTGGGATATCATTATATTATCTTGTTATCTTAATGCATCTATATACTTGGTAAAGGGTGGAAGGTTCGGCCTCTCGCCTAGTGTTTTGTTCCACTCTTGCCGCCCTAGTTTCCGTCATATCGGTGTTATGTTCCCGCATTTTTGCGTTCCTTATGTGGTTGGGTTATAATGGGAACCCCTTCATAGTTCGCCTTGATTAAAGCTTTTCCAGCAATGCCCAACCTTAGTTTTACCATTTGCCACCTAGCCTCTTTTTCCCTTGGGTTTCCGGAGCCCGCGGGTCATCTTATTTTAAACCCCCCGGGCCAGTGCTCCTTTGAGTGTTGGTCCACCTGTCAGCTGCCGGTGGCCACCAGGGGCAACTCTGGGCTGGCCTACCCGTACCTAAGACAATCTGAGTGTGCCATGAGAAAGAGATATGTGCAGCTCCTATCGGGATTTGTCGGCACATTCGGGCGGTGTTTCTGGTCTTGTTTTAACCTGTCGAAGTGTCTTGAAGAACTGAGATACCGAGTCTGATCGGAATGTCTTGGGAGGAGGTCTATTCCTTCGTTGACCGTGAGAGCTTGTCATGGGCTAAGTTGGGACTCCCCTGTAGGGATTTGAACTTTCGAAAGACGTGCCCGCGGTTATGGGCACATGGGAATTTGTTAATGTCCGGTTGTAGATAACTTGAACCTTAACTTAATTAAGATGAATCAAATGAGTGTGTTACCCTGATGGCCTCTTCTCGGCGGAGTCCGGGAAGTGGACACGGTGTTGGAGTAATGTTTGCGCAGGTTGCTCTCTAGTTTCTCGCTCGCGCTTTGCCTCCTCTTCTCGCTCTCTTTTGCGAATAAGTTAACCACCATACTTGCTAGTCGCTTGCTGCAGCTCCACATATATTTTACCTTGCCATACCGATTAGCTTAAATAGTATTGATCGCGAGGGTGCGAGATTGCTGAGTCCCTGTGGCTCACAGATTACTATTACACCAGATGCAGGGCCTGATGATTCCGCTCCAGGAGACACGCTTGAGCTCAAGTGGGAGTTCGACGAGGACTCTCAACGTTACTATGTTTCCTTTCCTGATGATCAGTAGTGGTGCCTAGTTGGGGGTGATTGGGACCGTGTCGCATGTTGGGTTATCTTTTATTTTGGCGCCGTAGTCGGGCCATGAGTGTTTGGATGATGTAATGTTATTTATGTACTTGATTGACGTGGCGAGTGTAAGCCAACTATGTTATCTCCCCTTTTATTACCTATATATTACATGGGATGTTGTGAAGATTGCCTAACTTGCGACATATGCCTTCAATGCGATTATGTCTCTAAGTCGTGCCTCGACACGCGGGAGCTATAGTCGCATCGAGGGTGTTACAAGTTGGTATCAGAGCCTTCCCCGACCTTAGGAGCCCCATTGCTTGATCGTTTTTAGCGGCCGAGTTGTGTCTAGAAAAATGTTTTGAGTCATCTAGGAATTATATATCAGAGAGTTTAGGAATTCTTTTACTTCCCAGTCTCCTCATCGCTCTGGTAAGACATCCTGACGTATAGTTTTGACTCTTCTCTTCCCAAATTTCACTAATTTTTTTTAGGATCACGCGGGTATCTTGGAATCGTTCCGATGGTTTTATGATGAGAACATTGTCTTGGTGCCTCCTGTCAGGGGTTTAGTGGAAGTGTACCGGGGATCAGAGCCAGGTGTTGTCATCATAATTTTATCGTTGCAGTTCTGGAATACCTGAGTTTAGTATGCCGACATCGAAAATCTCTTTTATGAAGTTCGTTGGTGAGATAACCTCGATGCCACCCAGTACAGGGGCGGGAGTTCGGGAGTATCGCCATAACTTGTATAACGGATGCTTTTCGAAGGTTGAGGTAGATGGTTTCCGAAGGTTTCTTGGTTATGTGTTGAAGGATGGATACAGCTGGATGTAGGACTTGCTAGTTTGGGTGAGATATTATGCTTCCCCTGTATCCCCAACACCTGATTGCATAACCGGAAAGGTTCGGGAGTTTCATAGGTGGGAATTCTAGTAGCTCTAGTGCTTCTTCCACGGATATTGGTTTGAGATTGGGATTTCTTACCGATTATTCGTTCTTGATCCGTACCTTGTTGATTTATTTCTCTACCTTAATTCTACGTGGCTTCTCAATTTATGGATATGTGACCATTTCAAGAGGAATGCATTCGTTCGTTTTGTTCGGATGTGAAGACTATATGTTGCAATTTTCATTCCGTTGGATTCAACTTCAATAATTGTCTGTCAATGTGGTAATGGTGGTCAACCTCTTCAGGATGGCTCCTCCAACGCGCACGAATCCGAATCCTGATCCGCCACCACCTCCACCTCCTCCAGAGGCATGGCAAGCTGTGATGGCCGCAACCAATGCAAACACATAGTTGATCATGCAAATTCTCCAAGAGCGCAATCAAGGCAACCAAGGGAATCAAGGCA
Organism: Triticum urartu; assembly: GCF_056163025.1. Lineage (NCBI taxonomy): Eukaryota > Viridiplantae > Streptophyta > Magnoliopsida > Poales > Poaceae > Triticum > Triticum urartu. The sequence goes on from NC_141878.1 coordinate 465,557,453, forward strand.
ACAATCAGAATCATTTTGCTACACTCAACCAGTTCCTTGCTAACGGGCCAAATACTTTCAGCAATTGTGTTGAGGCAACCGATGCTGACGATTGGCTTGTGGATCTGTGCAAGCATTTCGAGTGCAGTAACATCAGGCCTGAGGACTTTGTTAAGTTCACTTCCTTCCAACTCAAAGATCAAGCTGCAGAATGGTTCCAGCAGTACAAGGACTCCAAAGCTGGACGTGTTATCACTTGGGATGATTTCCGTCGAGATTTCCGAGCTCATCATATTCCTCAGAGCGTGGTTGAAAGCAAGCGTGAGGAATTCCGCAACCTGAAGCAATGCTCTTTGTCTGTCTATGACTACAACAAGTTGTTTCAGAAGCTCGCCTGCTTTGCTAAGTAGGACGTACCTGATGAGAAGAGCATGATATATCAGTTCAGGGGTGGTCTCAGGGAAGAAATTCAGCTAGCTCTTGTTCTCTTTGAGCCTTTGAGATACGATGAGTTCTACAACATGGCACTGAAGCAAGAGGCTGCTCAGTTGAGGTGTGATGCTTCCAAGAAGCGAGTCAGAGATGTTACTTCTTCTTCCTCTACTCAAGTGGCCAAGCAGCAGAAGTATTGGCTTCCTCCTCCGTTCCGTCTGCCGTATCAGCAGAAGAGCAAAGGTGGCAGTGGTTCTTCCCACCCACCCAACCCTGGCTTTCAGAACAAGACTTCGTCTCAAGCTCCAAGATCGAGTGCTCCGTATCACCGTCCGCTTTCAGAGGTCACGTGCAACAAGTGCCAACAGAAGGGTCACTATGCCAACAAGTGTCTCAACCAGAGGCATCTTCCTCCTCCTCCTGTCAGATCGGCAAGTACAGCTGTGGTCAAGCATAACCCCAAGCACGCCAAGGTCAACTTGATGAATGCAGCTCAGGCAGAGGACTCGTTAGATGTGATCATGGGTAACCTTCCTGTTAATGATGTTCCTGCAAAAGTTCTTTTTGACATGGGTGCATCGCATTGTTTCATCTGGAGACCGTTTTCATCTAAGCATGGTTTTCCTTTGCAAATTTTGCCTAGTCCTTTAGCAGTTATCTCTCCTGGTAAGCGCATGCATGCTAACTCCATTGCTCCGGATGTTACTATCACTTTGGGAGACTACAAGTTTCTATCTTCTCCTACGGTTCTTGGCGACTCGGATATTGATCTTATTCTCGGAATGGATTGGCTTTCTAAGCACAAGGCTCAGCTTGATTGTGCAGCCAGGCAGATTCAATTGACTCATTCGTCTGAGGATGTAATTGTCTTTGCCGCTCGTGATGATACCATCCGTCTGTTTTCTCTCAATGAGAAGGGTGAACTCGATGCTATCTCTTAGATTCCAGTCGTTTGCGAATATCAAGACGTCTTTCCAGAAGAGCTTCCAAGAATGCCTCCGCACCGGCCAGTTGACTTCGTTATTGATCTTGAGCCTGGCACGGAACCTGTTTGCAAGCGTCCTTACAAGCTCGGACCTGAAGAGTTGAAGGAGCTAAAGAAGCAACTCGATATTCAAGAGAAAATGGGTCTCATCCGGCCTAGTTCTTCTTCGTGGGGTTGTGGTGTTCTTTTTGTGAAGAAGAAGGATGGAACAGACCGACTTTGTGTTGATTACCGTCCATTGAACAAGAAGACCATCAAGTACAAATACCCACTTCCCAACATCAACGAGCTGTTCGAACAACTCAAAGGTGCCCAAGTATTCTCCAAGCTTGATCTCCGTATGGGTTATCATCAGATTCGTATTCGTGAGCAAGATATTCCCAAGACAGCTTTCAGGACAAGTTTTGGTTCATATGAATACACTGTCATGTCTTTTGGCCTCATCAACGCTCCTCCGACGTTCTATCGCATGATGAATTTCATCTTCAACGCCTACACCGATGACTTCATTTTGGTCTATCTCGACGACATTCTGGTTTTCTCCAAGAACAAGGAAGATCATGCCAAGCACTTTGGTACTCGATAAGCTCAGAAAACATCAGTTCTACGCCAAGTTTTTCAAGTGTGAATTTTGGCTTGATGAGGTTCTTTATCTTGGTCATATCATCTCTGCCAAGGGCATTGCCATGAATCCTGAGAAGGTGTCTACAATTGTGAATTGGGAACCTCCTCAGAACGTGAAGCAACTCCGTAGCTTCCTCGGTCTCGCAAGCTATTGTCGAAGATTCGTTGAAAACTTTTCTAAGATCGCGAAGCCTCTCTCTAATCTTCTCTAGAAGCACGTCAAGTAAGTTTGGTCTCCGGAGTGTGACATTGCTTTCAACACTTTGAAAGAGAAATTGATCACTGCTCCAGTTCTGACTCCGCCTGATGAATCCAAGCCGTACGAGGTCTTTTGTGATGCCTCTCTCCAAGGTCTTGGCGCAGTATTGATGCAAGAGAAGAAAGTTGTTGCTTATACCTCTCGCCAGTTGAAGCCTAATGAGAAGAACTACCCCACTCATGATCTTGAGTTGGCGGCAGTTGTGCATGCTCTTTTGACTTGGAGACATCTTCTATTGGGAAGAAAAGTGGACATTTTCATTGATCACAAGAGTCTCAAGTACATCTTCACTCAGCCTAATCTCAACCTCAGGAAAACTCGATGGGTCAAAATGATTCAAGAGTATAATCCGAGTATCGAGTATACTCCAGGCAAGGCCAATGTGATTGCTGACGCATTGAGCAGGAAGGCCTACTGCAACAGTCTGATTCTCAAGCCTTATCAACCCGAGCTTTGTGAAGCTTTCCGCAAACTTAATCTGCAAGTTGTTCCTCAAGGTTTCCTCGCCAACCTTCTAGTCTCTCCTACCTTGGAAGACCAGATTCGCCAAGCCCAGCTTCTTGATGCTATGGTGAAAAAGGTGAAGATTGGGATTGCCAAGAGTCAACCCAAGTACAAAGTGCTACCGCCTTGATGACAAGGACACTCTCTTCTTCGATGATCGTATTGTTATACCCAAAGGTGACCTCCGTAAAGTGATCATGAACGAGGCTCACAATTCTCTCCTCTCCATTCACCCTGGGAGCACGAAGATGTATCAGGACCTCAAGCAAGCTTATTGGTGGACTCGAATGAAGCGCGAGATTGCTCAATTCGTGAATGAATGTGATGTCTGCAGAAGAGTGAAGGCAGAACACCAAAGGCCAGCAGGTCTCCTCCAACCTCTTGCCATTCCAGAATGGAAGTTTGACCACATTGAACTGGACTTCGTGACTGGGTTTCCAAAGTCCAAGCGTGGCAATGATGCTATATTCGTTCTCATCGACAAACTCACTAAAGTGGCTCACTTTCTGCCTATCAAAGAGTCGATCACTGCAGCTCAATTGGCGGAACTCTACACCTCTCGGATTGTCTGTCTGCACGGTATTCCTCAGGTGATCTCTTCAGACTGTGGCAGCATCTTTACATCGAAGTTTTGGGATTCTTTTCAGAAGGACATGGGCACTAACATCCGCTTCAGCACAGCTTTCCATCCTCAAACTAGCGGTCAAGTCGAGCGTGTCAACCAGATTCTTGAAGATATGCTCAGGGCTTGTGTGATCTCCTTTGGCATGAAATGGGAGGATTGTCTTCCTTATGCTGAATTCTCCTACAACAACAGTTTTCAAGCAAGTTCGGGCAAGGCCCCATTTGAAATTCTGTATGGCAGGAAGTGCCGTACCCCTCTCAACTAGTCTGAAACCGGTGAACGTCAGCTTTTGGGTAATGACTTAATCATAGAGGCAGAAGAAATGTGCAAAGTCATTCGTGATAACCTCAAAGAAGCCCAATCCCGTCAGAAGAGCTACTATGATAGTAAGCACCGTGATTTGGCTTTCGAGATCGGAGATCATGTTTACCTCCGCGTCTCTCCCATGAAAGGTACTTGTCGCTTCGGTATCAAAGGGAAGCTTGCCCCTAGATACGTGGGACCTTTCAAGATTGTCAGCAAGAGAGGCGACCTCGCCTATCAAATCGAGCTTCCTTCAAACTTTGCAAATGTTCATGACGTGTTCCATGTCTCTCAGCTTCGAAAGTGCTTCAAGACTCCTGACCGGACCGTCAACTTCGAGGACATTGAGCTCCAAGAAGATCTCTCTTATCGTGAGCACCCAGTTGCTATTCTTGAAGAGACTGAACGCAAGACTCGCAACAAGTCAATAAAATTTCTCAAAGTCAAGTGGTCACACCATTCCGACCGTGAATCTACCTGGGAACGCGAGGATCACCTCCGTTCTGAGTACCCGGCGTTCTTTCAGTCCTAGATCTCGGGACGAGATCCTTTCATAGTGGTGGAGTGTTGTAAGACCCCGGATGTAACTTTCCCAATTTGTAGTCCAACTCTTGTCGTTTCGGCATTAAGTTATTTTATTTTCTCGGATTCGGGTCTTTGTCTCCGTGTGTTGTTATCGTTGTCATGCATCTCATATCTTGTCAGCATGTGCATTGCATTCGCATACGTGTTCGTCTCATGCATTCGAGCATTTTCCTCGTTGTCCGTTTTGCATTCCGGCGCTTCGTTCTCCTCCGGTGGTCATTTCTAGCTTTCTTTCGTGTGTGGGGATTAAACATTCCCGGATTGGACCGAGACTTGCCAAGCGGCTTCTGTTTACTACCGGTAGACAGCCTGTCAAGTTTCGTATCATTTGGACTTCGTTTGATACTCCAACGGTTAACCGAGGGACCGAAAAGGCCTCGTGTGTGTTGTAGCCCAACAACCCTCCAATTTGGCCCAAAACCCACCTAACTCTGCTCCATCATCTAGAGCGTTCGATCACGATCACGATCGCGTGGCCGAAGACCCCTTCCCCGAAATCCGGATCCCCCTCGTCCGAAACCCTAAATTCCAGATCCGCGCCGGCCCGCCCGGTCGCCCCGCCGTCTTCTCCGCCGGCCCGCCGAGCCCGCATCCGGCCCCGAGGGCCCATCCGCGCGCGCCGCCCGCCCGGTCGCCCCGCCGTCTTCTCCTTCCTCCCGCGCCGCTCGCCGCCTCCCCGCCGCCACCGCACCGACGACGCGCCGCCGCAGCCCCGCAACGCCGCCCGGACCGCGCCGCCTCCCGCCGCCCGGCCGCGCGCCCCGCCGCCCGACGAGCTCACCACCCCCGCTGCCGCCTCCGCCCCTCGTCGCCTCGGTCGTCGGCGCCCGTAGCCCCGGCGTCCTCTCCCTCGTCGTCCGGCAAGAGCTCCGGCGAGATCTGGCCGCCTCGATCCACGTGCAAACCCTAGGTTGATTTTTTCACTAAGTCCCGAAATTCTCCGATCCAAGTGCCCATGTTCATAGCCTCGTAACTTTGCATCTGTGGCTCCGATTCATGCATATAGCATATCAAAATGTTCATCTCAGAGAGTACATCATTTAATTCCATTGCATCATTTTCATTTGAGCTCATCTTGATGCCCGAAATGCTGTTAGAAGAGGGCTACTTGAGTTAATTGTTAGATCTGCTACTCCATTTAGGTTTTTGTCATTTTTGCCATGATTATTGTGTGCATGATATGCCCATGAGTTCTACATATGTTTTGTTAAGGGTTTTGTCATCTTTCCAGAGGTGCAACCCATGTTTTTTTGTGATGTGTGTGGTGACTAGCACAAGCTTGCATAGTGGTGCACTTGCTAATTCTGTTTTCAGGGACTTAGCAATTCCACTAAGTCCTTGATCTGTTTATCTCATGATGCCATATGTTCTTGCTGTTTCCTAGTGATCCGTGCCTCTTTTGAGGATGATCAGTAAGGATGTTTTGTTAATATTGTAGTGCTATATCCATCCATGTCTTTGTTTGCAATTATGGAGCACCCTAGCTTGAGTCAATCGAGCTCTACTTTTGCTACTTTGTGAATCTGGGCAGATTGTCAACTTGTTTGCAATTTTGCTGATGATGTTGTAGTTGATCCGTGCATGATATGCTATTGTTCTTGCCATGTCTAGCTTGCATTTTGTGCCTTCTTGATGGATGTATGATTGGCTTGCCATGACTTGCACCGTAGTGAGTGCATCGAGCTTGTAAACATGCCTACTTGAGTTATGTTTCAGCATATGCCAGTTTTCACTAAGTCTGAAAATTGATTATGTTTTTGCTATGTTCACATGCTTGCAATTGTATTTTCTGATCCCTTTTGGCTCAAGGTCACTAAGGGACTTTTGTTAAGCTCTTTGAGTAGCTGGATGCCATGATTTACTTTGCTATGTTCAGGTCCTGTAGCATGCAGTTTTGATGCTCCGAAGAGTGCTACCTGATCTGAAATTCCAGACAAGTGTTAATTTCACTAAGTCTGAGATTTGTTTACCATATGCATTTTTGCCATGCTTGTTTGACCCTGTTAATGGATGATTTGGCCGTAGCTCAGTACTAGACTTTTGTTAAGCATATTGAATGCATCCCTGCCATGTATTTTGTTGTCATGTTTCGGTGCTGTAGCATGTTCATCTCATTGCATTTAGATGGCTACTTGCTGTAAATCGCAGACCGGTGTCATATTTGAATCGCTTGCCATTTCCAAACCGTAACTCCGATTCCGGCGTTATTTATATCGTTTTCAAGCGTTTTCATCTCATCTTTCCACCGGCACCCTTGGATTTCCAAGTTGAGGCCAGGTTCATGCGTTTCCTGTCATATCTTGCATTTTGCATCCCGCATCGCATCCCGCATAGCATATCATCTTTGCATCATCTTGGTTGATCCTTGCACGTGGTTGATTGTGTCCTTGTTGCTTGTTTGTCTTGTTTGGGTAGAGCCGGGAGACGAGTTTGCTAATGAGGATCCCGTTGAGTTTGCTTTCGAGGATCCAGTCAACTCTGACAACTGTGCAGGCAAGATGATCATACCCTCGAAATCACTACTATCTTTGCTATGCTAGTTTGCTCGCTCTTTTGCTATGCCAATGCTACGATGCCTACCATTTCCTTTCAAGCCTCCCAAATTGCCATGTCAAACCTCTAACCCACCTTGTCCTAGAAAACCGTTGATTGGCTATGTTACCGCTTTGCTCAGCCCCTCTTATAGCGTTGCTAGTTACAGGTGAAGATTGAAGGCCGTTCCTTGTTGGAAAATTTTATTTACTTGTTGGGATATAATTATATTATCTTGTTATTTTAATGCATCTATATACTTGGTAAAGGGTGGAAGGCTTGGCCTCTCGCCTAGTGTTTTGTTCCACTCTTGCCGCCCTAGTTTTCGTCATATCGGTGTTATGTTCTCGGATTTTGCGTTCCTTACGCGGTTGGGTTATAATGGGAACCCCTTGATAGTTCGCCTTGATTAAAGCTTTTCCAGCAATGCCCAACCTTGGTTTTACCATTTGCCACCTAGCCTTTTCTTTCCCTTGGGTTCTGCAGACTCAAGGGTCATCTTATTTTAACCCCCCCGGGCCAGTGCTCCTCTGAGTGTTGGTCCGAACTGAGCTGCCTGCGGGGCCACCTCAGGGAAACTTGAGGGTTGGTTTTACTCGTAGCTAGTATCATCTGAGTGTGCCCTGAGAACGAGATATTGCAGCTCCTATCGGGATTTGTCGGCACATTCGGGCGGTGTTGCTGGTCTTGTTTTAACCTGTCGAAGTGTCTTGAATTACCGAGATACCGAGTCTGATCGGAACGTCTTGGGAGGAGGTCTATTCCTTCATTGACCGTGAGAGCTTGTCATGGGCTAAGTTGGGACTCCCCTGCAGGGATTTGAACTTTCGAAAGCCGTGCTCGCGGTTATGGGTAGATGGGAATTTGTTAATGTCCGGTTGTAGATAACTTGAACCTTAACTTAATTAAAATGAATCAACTGAGTGTGTTACCGTGATGGCCTCTTCTCGGCGGAGTCCGGGAAGTGGACACGGTGTTGGAGTAATGTTTGCGCAGGTTGTTCTCTAGTTTCTCGCTCGCGCTTTGCCTCCTCTTCTCGCTCTCTTTTGCGAATAAGTTAGCCACCATATTTGCTAGTCGCTTGCTGCAGCTCCACATATATTTACCTTGCCATACCTATAAGCTTAAATAGTCTTGATCGTGACGGTGCGAGATTGCTGAGTCCCTGTGGCTCACAGATTACTATTACACCAGATGCAGGGCCTGATGATTCCGCTCCAGGAGACACGCTTGAGCTCAAGTGGGAGTTCGACGAGGACTCTCAACGTTACTATGTTTCCTTCCCTGATGCTCAGTAGTGGTGCCTAGTTGGGGGTGATTGGGACCGTGTCGCATGTTGGGTTATCTTTTATTTTGGCGCTGTAGTCGGGCCATGATTGTTTGGATGATGTAATGTTATTTATGTACTTGATTGACGTGGCGAGTGTAAGCCAACTATGTTATCTCCCCTTTTATTACCTATATATTACATGGGATGTTGTGAAGATTGCCTAACTTGCGACATATGCCTTCAATGCGATTATGTCTCTAAGTCGTGCCTCGACACGTGGTAGTTATTGTCGCATCGAGGGTGTTACGATGCGGCTATATCTCCCACGTGTCGAAGCACGACTTAGAGGCATAACCGCATTGAAAGCAATGTCGCTAGTGAGGTAATCTTCGCAAACAACCCATGTAATACATAAGGGAAAAGAGATACATAGTTGGCTTACAATCGCCACTTCACACAATACATGAATAAAGCATTACATCATCCAAATACAATCAAGGTCCGACTACGGAACCAAAATAAAAGAAGAACCCCAAATGCGACACGGTCCCCGATCGACCCCAACTGGGCTCCACTACTGATCAACTAGAACAAAATAACACAAAGGACAAGATCTTCATCGAGCTCCTCCTGAGCTTGGTTGCGTCATCTGCACGGACTCATCGGCACCTGCAAACTGGTTTTTGGAAGTATCTGTGAGCCACGGGGACTCAGCAATCTCGCACCCTCGCGATCAAGACTATTTAAGCTTATGGCTAAGGTAAAGGTATGAGGTGGAGCTGCAGCAAGCGACTAGCATATATGGTGGCTAACATACGCAAATGAGAGCGAGAAGAGAAGGCAAAGCACGATCGATAAAAGTATGATCAAGAAGTGATCCTATAGCAACCTACGTCAAGCATAACTCCAACACCGTGTTCACTTCCCGGACTCCGCCGGAAAGAGACCATCACGGTTACACACGCGGTTGATGCATTTTAATTAAGTTAAGGTTCAAGTTATCTACAACCGGACATTAACAAATTCCCATATGCCCATAACCGTGGGCACGGCTTTCGAAAGTTCAAATCCCTGCAGGGCTGTCCCAACTTAGCCCATCACAAGCTCTCACGGTCAACGAAGGAATAGACCTCCTCCCGAGACATTCCGATCAGACTCGGTATCCCGGTACAACAAGACATTTCGACAGGGTAAAACTAAACCAGCAACACCGCCCGAATGTGACGACAAATCCCGATAGGAGCTGCACATATCTCTTTCTCAGGGCACACTCAGATTGTCTTAGGTATGGGTAGGCCAGCCCAGAGTTGCCCCTGGTGGCCACCGGCAGCTGACAGGTGGACCAACACTCAGAGGAGCACTGGCCCGGGGGGGGGGGGGGGTAAAATAATGATGACCCTCAGGAGCGCGACTCCCAAGGGAAAAGAAAAGGCTAGGTGGCAAATGGTAAAACCAATGTTGGGCATTGCTGGAAGAGCTTTACTTAAGGCGAACTGTCAAGGGGTTCCCATTATAACCCAACTGCATAAGGAACGCAAAATCCGGGAATATAACACCGATATGACGGAAACTAGGGCGGCAAGAGTGGAACAAAACACCAGGCATAAGGCCGAGCCTTCCACCCTTTACCAAGTATATAGATGCATTAATTAAATAAGATATATTGTGATATCCCAACAAGTAAACATGTTCCAACAAGGAACAACATCTCCATGTTCCAACAAGGAACAAACTTCAATCTTCACCTGCAACTAACAACTCTATAAGGGGGGCTGAGCAAAGCGGTAACATAGCCAATCAACGGTTTGCTAGGACAAGGTGGGTTAGAGGCTTGGTTCAACAATATGGGAGGCATGAAAGCAAGTGGTAGGTATCGCAACATAGGCATAGAAAAAGAGAGAGCAACTAGCAAGCAAAGATAGAAGTGATTTCGAGGGTATGGTCATCTTGCCTGAGATCCCGCAAGGAAGAAGAACGAGTCCATGAAGAAGACAAACGGACGTAGTCGAACGAATCCTCACAACACGACCTTATCGGAACCAACCCGAAGAAGAAACACCGGAAAGAAGCAAACAATCATGGTGAACAAACATCACATAAGCATGGCACGATGCGCAAACAAGTATGATGCATGTCCGGTTTAATGATAAATGGCATGGCAAAATGCACAAGCAATACTACAAATTAAGTGGAGCTCAATATGCAACTCCATTGCATATTGACAAAACACCACGTGACTTATTAAGGTCGATCTTGTTTATGTACCCAACAATATTAAATGTTGTTAAACATGGCAAGAGGGTGAAGCAAAGAAAACTACCTATCTAGTAAAGTTTAAATGAGGCCGGAAACAACGAACAACAATTTCCGGAAACTCCTCATATGCATATATTAGGTTTGGCACTGTTCTGCCCTAAACCATATTTTATAGTTGTTAAACATGCCAAGTAAAGCCACCATGTTAAACTAGGCATTTTCCCACCCCATTTACATATAAAGTTTATTAAATTTGGAGTTACGGTTATTTAGTTATGAATTAAAGCATTTTAACATGGCATAGGAGCAAATTTAATCAAACACCATTTTAAACATTTCAAACATGGATGAAAGTTGCACAATATGAATCTACACAAAATTCTAAGCATGTTTCATATATAGAGTTTTTACATAAGATGCATTATTTATAAGTTTTATATGCATTAAGACTAGGGGTTTTTCTGTAAAACCGTAAACTCTGGATACTTACTAAAATCACTGGACAGGAAAAAAAACATAGCGGGCCGGATCTGGCTGGCCCAACCGAAACAGGCGCTAGGGAAGGCTGCTCACCCATGGGCCCCTTGGGCCGGCAGGAAAAATAGAGGAGGCATGGCGCTGGGCCTGAAGGCGATGCAAAGGGCCCATATGCACTACCGCTCGTCCTCCCCGCTCGAGCGGGCGCAGAAAACAGAGGAGGCGGCGCACGGCATGGCAGCGTTCATCGACGGGTCCCCGGGGCGCGGACCAGCAAGGAGATGACTGGAGGAGGTAGATCCGAGCACGGGACGACAAGGGAAACCGGATCCGGGGCGGAGATGGCCGGCGGCGTCGACCTGCGAAGGGCACATAGAGAGAGGCCATGAGAGAGCAGAGAGACGGAGAGGGAGTGACGAAGAGAGAGGAGGGCAGGGAAGGCGGCCCGTTTCTGGTGGTGCTCCGACGGCTCTGCTGGCCGGCGGCGAGGGCTCATCTGCTGGTGGAGGCGCGGCTGCGGGGTGGAGGAGGTGCTGGGCATGAGCGAGGCTGGCGAGGCGGCGGCAGGAGGGCTCCTTGGACGCCATGGCTGGGCGCTGCAGTCACCGACGCGGACGGCAGATGCACGGCGGTGCAGCAGGGGCACGGCGGGAACGGCGCGGGAATGGAGGCAGCGACAGGGATCTCCGGTGGCGGAGCTCGACGCGTAGGCCGACGTTGACTTCCATGACGCCGGTGTGCTCCTGTGAAGAGGGCAAAGAGATATGAGGAGAGGGGAGAACCAGAGAGGGAAAAAAGGATGAAGGGTGAGAGAGGAACAAGGAGGGTCCATGGCAAGCAATTCCTGCTGGTGTTCGGCGTCGAGGTTCGCCGGGGCAGAGAAGGAGCTCCTCTCCTTTGGACTTGAGCGAAGCAAGGAGGAAGAGGCATCGGGAGGGAGAAGAGCTCGGGCGCGGGGCTGCGTGGATGGATTGGATCTGGGTGCGGCTGATGGTTGGTGCAGGGGGGAATGAGAGGATCCCAAGGTGGGGAATGAGTGCGGCGGCGGCTGGGAGGATCCCTAGGAATTAGGGATTTGGTCTAGGTTAGGCTAATATATATAGCAAGTGGGTTGACTTAGGGGTATATCGTCCCTCCGATCGCAATCGAACGATCGCGAATAAAATAGCTAGGAAGTCCAAATAAGAAAATGGAGACGTTTTGTAGACGTTTGGAGATGATCCGGACACAACGGTAGCGACAGCCCGAGTCAAGTCCGGGACAGCTTTCGGGCGTGCGTGAGGAGGGTCGCGGGCTGACGAGAGAGGTTAGGTAGGGCCTGGCGGTGAGTAGTGGGCTGTGTAGACGGTCTCGAGCTGAGAGAAGAGAAGAGAGGGAGGCCCGGCGACTGTTTCCGGAGACCGAAAACGTCCGACGTTAGACCAGCTGCTATTGCCGCTATATTTAACGGTTGGACTATCAAACGAACTCCGAATGCGATGAAACTTGACAGGCGGTCTATCTACACTAAAATAAGACCACACGCCAACTTTCAACCCATTCCGAGAACATTTTCTGGCCACTTATAAAATACTATTTCAGACATGCCGCAGGCGCGTGCAAGTGTGTCTGGGCTCAGAACGGACAACAGACGGAACTGGGGGAACCCGGACGGATGCAGGTTTTGAAAACATGATGATGCAATGCACATGATGACAAGATGAAATGCAACACGCAAGCAAATGACATGGCAATGACAACGAATAACTGGAAGACACCTGGCACATCGGTCTCGGGGCGTTACAACACTCCACCACTACGAGAGGATCTCGTCCCGAGATCTAGGATGGCACCGGAGGGGAAAAACGGAAAAGAAAGAGAAGAGGTAAACTAAGTTGCTTCTTTGACCAATGAGTGAAACCAAAGAACCTTGCAAAGTTTAAGCCATTTCGAGAAAAGAATACAACGGAAATGACGAAGCTGAAAACACTCCGTTAGAAAAGAGGAACAAGGGAGAACAACTTCGGGCAGCACTCCGATTGAAAAGAAAAGGAATTGAATAAGAACTTGGTAAGGTGACAGAACTTGAAAAGAGGGCACGACACTCCGGTTAAATGGACAATCATGAAAAAAAACATGATCTTTGACAAACGGGATGATGGGTTGAGAAGATCAACATCACAATGCCTCCGGAACAGAAAAAAGAATGGAATGGAATGAACGACGAGAAACAAGATCTTGAGGGAGCATGCTTACAACAAATGGTAGAATGGAGTTGTTGGAAAACCAACAACGAAAAGAATAAGCTTTATATGGTATTATGGGATACATCTCAAATCATGAGGTGACCACCTGCCACTCACGGGAAAAGAATAGGATTGATATGAACGAGGAGACGAGAAAACCTATTTCACCGGGAGGATAAATGAAGAACTTGGGTCATTGGTAAGCATCGTAAATAGCAACAATCCTTAGGGAAAGTTCTAGGTGAAAAATAACCCAAGGTAACTTCAATGACGAGATTGATGGATTTAAAATATCTCATTCATGACAACATGTGAATCATGAAAACATGAACTCAAATTATCAAGAATGACATAATACCACCTCAAACGATACGGTTGAAAGAATTGCATTTCAAAATGCCAGATAAAGAATGCTTGAGTTCCTCTGAAAAGAATCTCAATGACCATTTGAGAAGGGATTAAATCCTTGATGAACCATCATGTAGAACCTCCATGAAGAACTCTGGTAATAAAAGAATGATCCAAAATAATTGTCTGATGAAAAGAATAAGATTGAAGCCTCGCAATGATTTAGATAGAGATCTCCGTGATAATATAATTGAAAGAAGGTTGGAACTCCGGGAAAAGATAAGATGAACAATTGACAACGAGAATTAGTTATTGTGAACAAACTCCGGAGGAACGAATCCATCATTTAGGTGAAGCAAGAATAAGAATTATGTTATGCGTATCCTCCACCAATACAAATTGATGACCACCAAAGGAATTGGCATACTACTTATTCTCATAGAAAGGATTAAGATAGATAATGCGCAAACTTGAAGAGGCCTTCGATGAACCACCGGTAGGATTTGAAAGAACGGAAGTATGATAATGTAAGAAGAGGAATCTTGAACAAACCACCGTAAGAATTGAAAATGAATTAAGAGAAGATAAAGAAACACCGGGAAGAATAGTGAAATGAACGAAGATACTAGAGACAATCTAGATACATAAGAACGAATAAATCACGAGGTGATAAGAGAATACTTAAATGATGCACCGGTATTGAAGAATGATAACTGACAACTGAGAATGAATAAACCTGAATTGATGGACACCAGATAATCAAACCGAGAAGACTCTTGAATTGCTCTGGATAGGTGAAAAGAATTCTCACAATCAAACAATTATGAGAGGATGGCCGAGAATGGGGCAAGATATGGAGGAAAACTCTTCTTCGGTCTTCAAATGATGAGAATGGCAACAAGAAGCACCACCAAGAATTATTGAGGCACACCTGAATGAAGAATGGAAAAGTTGAGCCAACGATGAAAAGAATTTGAAAGAACTTGGAGAAAGGCAATTGACTGATGATAAATCATTCTTACGTCAAACTTTGAAAAGAAGATTTGAGGATAGCTCCGGGAAAATAAGAAGAGTCAGGTAAGATCCTGGGAAAAGACCTGTGGGTTAGGGCCCACTGAAAAGAAACACCGTTGAAATGATTTAAAAGAGAGGTTGCACCGGTTGAATTAAATGACTTGAATGAGATAACATCCACGAAAGATCTTGAAAGAATCTTGAATGACAAGACGAACCTTTTGAGAAAATTTGAGCACTCCGGGACAATTGAATAGCGAGAGGTGAAAGATTGAGAATTGCACCAGCATGAGAAAGCATTGAAAACGAAGAAAGGGATATGATCAACACCAAAAGCTTGACTTGAAACCACCGGAGAAGATAAAAGAAACGAAGAATGATGAACTAGAAGCTCCGTTAGTATCTTCATGAGAATCACCGGATAAGAACATGAAGGAAATAGAACGGAGGGGCTTTCATCAATAAAATGGATAGTGATTAAGGAATCTGAATCCTTGAAGAGAAAGGGTGGGTGGGCGGGAAAACAAAGGCAACTTGGGGATGGATGAAACAAACACCGTTCAGAAGAAACTGATACTTGATCTTGCGGATGTTGAAATGATCGGATCCACTTCAAGAGAAACACACCGATGAAAAGAAATTGAAACGACAAACTCGATGATCGAGAAGGATTAGTATTCACATAGGAGTAGGAGAACACCATTTAGGAAAGGTATGGAATCAACATTTGACATTGAAGCAACTCGAATACCACAACTCAAAACAAAAACAAAGGATTGGCTTGTAGAATAAGCCGGAACAAACATATGATAGAGATTTCGTCTGAAGTTTTCGTGGTGGGGCCTACACGGGCTCGATCGTACAACACCATCATGTACAAGGCAGTGCACATGACATACGAAGCGTCCCCGAGTCGGCATAGACAAGGACTCTTTAAGACACAACGAGACCACTGTAAAACCGACCGTGAATAGGCGGACCACTAGACGTCGAACCCCAATTTCATATCATACATCTGTTGGAAAGATATCCTAAGAGCTACTTGAATTCCCACTTATGAAACTCCCGAACCTTTCCGGTTATGCAATCAGGTGTTGGGGATACAGGGGAAGCATAATATCTCACCCAAAACTAGCAAATCCTACATCCAGCTGTATCCATCCTTCAACACATAACCAAGAAAAACTTCGGAAACCATCTACCTCAACCTTCGAAAAGCATCCGTTATACAAGTTATGGCAATACTCCCGAACTCCCGCCCCAGTACTGGGTGGCGTCGAGGTTACCTCACCAACGAACTGCATAAAAGAGATTTTCGATGTCGGTGAACTAAACTCAGGTATTCCAGAACTGCAACGATAAAATTATGACGACAACACCTCAGAGCTCAACTCCCCGGGATACTTCCACAAAACCCCTGACAGGAGGCACCAAGACAATGTTCTCATCATAAAACCATCGGAACGATTCCAAGATACCCGCGTGATCCTAAAATTTCCTTTTTAGTGAAATTTGAGAAGAGAAGAGTCAAAACTCTATGTCAGGATGCCTTACCAGAGCGATGAGGAGACTGGGAAGTAAAAAGAATTCCTAAACTCTCCGATATATAATTCCTAATTGACTCAAAACATTTTTCTAGACACAACTCGGCCGCTAAAAACGATCAAGCAATGGGGCTCCTAAGGTCGGGGAAGGCTCTGATTACCAACTTGTAACGCCCTCGATGCGGCTATATCTCCCACCTGTCGAAGCACGACTTAGAGGCATAACCGCATTGAAAGCAATGTCGCAAGTGAGGTAATCTTCGCGAACAACCCATGTCCGGTAACCCAGAACTGCAACGATAAAATTATGATGACACGTCCGGTTCCTCCACGCCGCCGCCACGTGTCGCCTCCTCACTCGCCATCGCCGTCTCCGTCCGCCGCCGGCCCGGGAAGCCCGGATTGGGTCCCCGCGGGCCCATCCGCGCGCGCCGCCCGCCCGGTCGCCCCGCCGTCTTCTCCTTCCTCCCACGCCGCTCGCCGCCTCCCCGCCGCCACCGCGCCAGCGACGCGCCGCCGCAGCCCCGCAACGCCGCCCGGACCGCGCCGCCTCCCGCCGCCCGGCCGCGCGCCCCGCCGCCCGACGAGCTCACCACCACCACCGCCGCCTCCGCCCCTCGTCGCCTCGGTCGTCGGCGCCCGTAGCCCCGACGTCCTCTCCCTCATCGTCCGGCAAGAGGTCCAGCGAGATCCGGCCGCCTCGATCCACGTGCAAACCCTAGGTTGTTTTTTTCACTAATTCTGAAATTCTCAGATCCAAGTGCCCATGTTCATAGCCTCGTAACTTTGCATCCATAGCTCCGATTCATGCATATAGCATATCAAAATGTTCATCTCAGAGAGTACATCATTTCATTCCATTGCATCATTTTCATTTAAGCTAATCTTGATGCCCTAAATGCTGTTAGAAGAGGGCTACTTGAGTTAATTGTCAGATCTGCTACTCCATTTAGGTTTTTGTCATTTTTGCCATGATTTATGTGTGCATGATATGTCCATGAGTTCTACATATGTTTTGTTAAGGGTTTTGTCATCTTTCCAGAGGTGCAACCCATGTTTTTTTGTGATGTGTGTGGTGACTAGCACAAGCTTGCATAGTGGTGCACTTGCTAATTCTGTTTTCACGGACTTAGCAATTACACTAAGTCCTTGATCTGTTTATCTCATGATGCCATATGTTCTTGCTGTTTTCTAGTGATCCGTGCCTCTTTTGAGGATGATCAGTAAGGATGTTTTGTTAATCTTGTAGTGCTATATCCATCCATGTCTTTGTTTGCAATTATGGAGCACCCTAGCTTGAGTCAATCGAGCTCTACTTTTGCTACTTTGTGAATCTGGGCAGATTGTCAACTTGTTTGCAATTTTGCCGATGATCTTGTAGTTGATCCGTGCATGATATGCTATTGTTCTTGCCATGTCTAGCTTGAATTTGGTGCCTTCTTGATGGATGTATGATTGCCTTGCCATGACTTGCACCGTAGTGAGTGCATCGAGCTCGTAAACATGCCTACTTGAGTTATGTTTCAGCATATGCCAGTTTTCACTAAGTCTGAAAATTGATTATGTTTTTGCTATGTTCACATGCTTGCAATTGTATTTTCTGATCCCTTTTGGCTCAAGGTCACTAAGGGAATTTTGTTAAGCTCTTTGAGTAGCTGCATGCCATGATTTAGTTTGCTATGTTCAGGTCCTGTAGCATGCAGTTTTGATGCTCCGAAGAGTGCTACCTGATCTGAAATTCCAGACAAGTGTTAATTTCACTAAGTCTGAGATTTGTTTACCATATGCATTTTTGCCATGCTTGTTTGAACCTGTTAATGGATGATTTGGCCGTAGCTCAGTACTAGACTTTTGTTAAGCATATTGAATGCATCCCTGCCATGTATTTTGTTGTCATGTTTCGGTGTTGTAGCATGTTCATCTCATTGCATTTAGATGGCTACTTGCTGTAAATCACAGACCAGTGTCATATTTGAATCGCTTGCCATTTCCAAACCGTAACTCCGATTCCAGTGTTCTTTATATCGTTTTCAAGTGATTTCATCTCATATTTTCAGTGGAATCCTTGGATTTCCATGTTTTGGCCAGGTTCATGCGTTTCCTGTCATATCTTGCATTTTGCATCCCGCATCGCATCCCGCATAGCATATCATCTTTGCATCATCTTGGTTGATCCTTGCACGTGGTTGATTGTGTCCTTGTTGCTTGTTTGTCTTGTTTGGGTAGAGCCGGGAGACGAGTTTGCTAATGAGGAGCCCGTTGAGTTTGGTTTCGAGGATCCAGTCAACTCTGACAACTGTGCAGGCAAGATGATCATACCCTCGAAATCACTACTATCTTTGCTATGCTAGTTTGCTCGCTCTTTTGCTATGCCAATGCTACGATGCCTACCATTTCCTTTCAAGCCTCCCAAATTGCCATGTCAAACCTCTAACCCACCTTGTCCTAGAAAACCGTTGATTGGCTATGTTACCGCTTTGCTCAGCCCCTCTTATAGCGTTGCTAGTTGCAGGTGAAGATTGAAGGCCGTTCCTTGTTGGAACATTTTACTTACTTGTTGGGATATCATTATATTGCTATGTTATCTTAATGCATCTATATACTTGGTAAAGGGTGGAAGGCTCGGCCTCTCGCCTAGTGTTTTGTTCCACTCTTGCCGCCCTAGTTTCCGTCATATCGGTGTTATGTTTCTGGATTTTTCGTTCCTTACGCGGTTGGGTTATAATGGGAACCCCTTGATAGTTCGCCTTGATTAAAGCTTTTCCAGCAATGCCCAACCTTGGTTTTACCATTTGCCACCTAGCCTTTTCTTTCCCTTGGGTTCTGCAGACTCAAGGGTCATCATTATTTTAACCCCCCCGGGCCAGTGCTCCTCTGAGTGTTGGTCCACCTGTCAGCTGCCGGTGGCCACCAGGGGCAACTCTGGGCTGGCCTACCCGTACCTAAGACAATCTGAGTGTGCCCTGAGAAAGAGATATGTGCAGCTCCTATCGGGATTTGTCTGCACATTCGGGCGGTGTTGCTGGTCTTGTTTTAACCTGTCGAAGAGTCTTGAATTACCTAGATACCGAGTCTGATCGGAACGTCTTGGGAGGAGGTCTATTCCTTCGTTGACCGTGAGAGCTTGTCATGGGCTAAGTTGGGACTCCCCTGCAGGGATTTGAACTTTTGAAAGCCGTGCCCGCGGTTATGGGCAAATGGGAATTTGTTAATGTCCGGTTGTAGATAACTTTAACCTTAACTTAATTAAAATGAATCAACTGAGTGTGTTACCATGATGGCCTCTTCTCGGCGGAGTCCGGGAAGTGGACATGGTGTTGGATTAATGTTTGCGCAGGTTGCTCTCTAGTTTCTCGCTCGCGCTTTGCCTCCTCTTCTCGCTCTCTTTTGCGAATAAGTTAGCCACCATATTTTGCTAGTCGCTTGCCGCAGCTCCACTTATATTTACCTTCCCATACCTATAAGCTTAAATAGTCTTGATCGCGAGGGTGCGAGATTGCTGAGTCCCTGTGGCTCACAGATTACTATTACACCAGATGCAGGGCCTAATGATTCCGCTCCAGGAGACGCGCTTGAGCTCAAGTGGGAGTTCGACGAAGACTCTCAACGTTACTATGTTTCCTTTCCTGATGATCAGTAGTGGTGCCCAGTTGGGGGTGATTGGGACCATCTTCTCCAACACCATCTTCGCGCGGGGATCCGTGAGCTCCGCTCGACCCCAGTTGCTGGAGCTCGCTGAAGCCCTCGATCCTCTTCCCAGAGTTCGAGATGGCAATGGCGCCACCGTATGTGATGAAGCTCGCGCACACGGAAGCAGGACCGCGAGAAGTCCGGAGGGAGAAGTAGTGGCGCAGCAAGGCCACTGAGGGCTGCACCCCAACGTGGGCCTCACAATAATAAGCAAAGATCGCGAGGAGAAGGACGGAGTTGGGATGGAGATGTAGAGCCTACAACTTGTAATGGCGGAGAGCAGAGAAGAAGAACTCGGAGAAGGGAGACACCAGGCTAGCGATAATGGCGCTTACAAAGAGTGGATAGAAGGTGCTCCTCTGACCCTCAGAGGTGGCAGAGCCGGCCTTGAACACCTTCGCCCCATCGATGCCTCGCGCCGTCGCTATCCGGCGCAACCGGGCAAGGCCCGTCTCCGACACGTTCGGCGGGTCCAGGGTAGACGAGTACCAAGCCGCGGCCGGGGGCTGGCGAGGCGCCATGGCTTCCTGGGTCGCACGGTCAGAGCAGATCTGGAGATTTCGGAGGAAGGGAGGAGAAGCGCAGGAAAGGGGATCTGAACGGCAACCGGGGGAAGCAAGAAGGGCCTAGGTGGACGCCACTCTCTTATCAACTCGCGCGGCTGCTAAGGCGCCCGCGTCCAATCAACCGCCACGCGGCGCCCAAGGCCGCATGCTGTTAGGGCCCGCGGCGCTTCGCTCTTGCCCTTCCGCCTCCCTGCACGGCCAAGTCCGGGCGTGCCTTGGGCCCGGGTGCTACTGTCGGCGTTCTGGGAACGGGGGTCCCCAGACTTGCCTGCCTGCGGCCTGCGGCGTGGCTCAAAGGGGGGCCCAGCACGGCCCGTCTTCACCAGCACAAACCCAAGACCCTCGCGAGGGGCCAAGCCTCGCGGGGCGCACGACACGGAGCTTCCTCAGGCACGGCCTCGTCAGGCTGGCTCACGAGGAGGCGGAGAGATCAAGGCGGGGTACCTCGCGAGGTGCCCGTGACGCAAGCCATGACGACTCGGGGCGCTAGGCGGGTGCCAGCCCACGCAGCGTCCTCCTTTCCTCTTTGGTGCAAAGGGGGCAAGCGTAGCCGCGGAGTACCGAGGCATCAGGCAAAGGTTGCCGTTTCGGTGCAACGAGACCAAGACCAGGAGGACTACGAGATGGAGGTCACCATGGAGCCCAAGACGGCGTCATCACCAGAGCTTTGCACAGGCAGAGACTACTTTCGTCAGGATAGTTGATACTTGCTGTCCCCCTTCAAATTAGCCCGCCATTGTTGGCTCCCTTCCTGCTCAATATTTGGGGAGAGGACCAGGGCCACTATAAATAGGACCAGCCACCCGCGTAGCAAAGGGGTTCGGCTCAGTCTCCTCCAAGGGCTCGACAAGTAGAGAGGTGGTAAAGAGAGAGAGAGAGATAGAGAGAGGTGGCTGAACTTCTCCCAGCAGTTCATCGCCCCAGCCAAGAACAGACCCTCGCGAGGCTGTTCTTCCTTGTACTGTCCATTATCATCAGCCCAAGAGGCAATCCACCACACCACACACTGGAGTAGGGTATTACACCACAATGGTGGCCCGAACCAGTATAAACCCTGTGTCCCTCGTGTTGTTCTTTTCGTAACTTTGATCCTAGCGTGGCGGAGGGGTCCAGGGAGGTAGGAGGCGAAATCTCCACGCGCACCCCAGTGTTCGAACCTGAAGGGTCTGCCAGAACCCGAAATCCGACATCTTCAACGGACACCACGACCGCTACCGTGTGTGATACAAGTGCGATGTGAATCACCACGACCGCGCAAGCGTGAGAAAATTAAGGTGGAGGTACTGACTCAACCGTGTGCGATGCAAGTGCACTGAAATCACCACAATCGCGCAAGAGCGAGCAAAGGGTGGATGTACTGGCTTAACCATGTGCGATGCAAGTGCGCTGTACAAACCACCACACGTGGAAGCTAAAGGCGGGTAAGTTTATTTGGAAATTAGGACGAACCGTGTGCAATAGACCAGCTAGCTAGAAATATAAAAAACAAACTACCCGCCTTGAGCGTTGCAAAAATCGGCGGATCCACGCCAGTTTTCCTTATTATCATACACACATATTGCTATTGGACCGTGCGCGATCTTGGGCACTCCCGCCCTGCATCAATTCCTTTACCCAAATTTTAGTAGCCGACGTACTTCAACTGTCATCCACACTCCTCCAGCACCGACCTTATAGTAAAATTTTAGCAGCAGAAGCATTTGAACCGTCTCCCTCCCTCGTCCACCACCATCTCCACCCACCATTACTAAAATTTTCAGTAGCCGTGGCGTATCCTCAAACACCACCCCCCTCCACAGTCCCCCACCCGTCCCTCCCCCCTTCGAACCCTAGCTCGTGGCCGCCGCCGCCAACCCTGCCGGTTTGCCCGTTCCTCCTAGCTTAGATAATAAAGTTCAGGTTATCCAGCGATTCCCATATCGTCACCCCACTCCCCTGAGTTTTTAGATGAGGCCTGCGGTGTCCCTCCTCGCCAGATGCACATCCCCTGCTCCAGAATGTTGTAGCCTAAGCTTGACCACGTATCCCGGGGAGCCCGACGGGTGTTCGGCCAAGAAGAGGTTTATCATGGCCTCTCTGGCGGACGTTGGCGAGGTGGCCGCCGTTCGCTCCGACTTGTCGATCCTGGAGCAACATGTCGCCACGGAAGCCGGCGAAGACGTTGACTACGTTGTCATGCTGAAGGCTTCATGTCAGCGGGCTAGCGTATTACTGTATCTCAGGAAAGCTGGCTACGACATCAAGCTCGCCCACACTGACGGCTTCACACGGGCCATGTCACAGGTTAAGTGGTCCATCCCCAACCCCTCTGGTTCAACCGCCGTCGATCTCTTCGATGGCCCTGCCGCTGACCTCCTCCGCCAAGCGATCAAGGATTTGCAAGCTTTATACGCCATCGAGCCCATTTTGTCACCTCTGAAGGACATGTTCTACGGTGGTGGCTTGGGATCCTCAATTGCCAAGTAAGATCTCATCGACCACGACCACGACCACGAGGAGGGCACCATGATGGTTCTTCCAAGGTGAAACGGCCCATCTGTGACATTAGAGAGCGCACCATGGGTCTGTGCTCTTCCAACTGGAAGGATCCCGTCCATGAATTGTGAGGCAACATTCTATCAGCAAATATTACCTTTTCTAGCTTGCCAACCCATACCCTTTGTTGTAGTAGCATTTGCCGTGCGGTGCTTTAACTGTGCCGTGTTTAATTATTTTAGTTATGCAAAAATGTATTGTTTAATAGGTTTATGTGATGTTTAAGTATGAATTGTCCACTTTAGTTTCACGAGTGGCTATATTTGGTTGTTTATAGTGAGTAGATTCCTTGTTTATCTGTATTTGGTTGTTAGGTTGGTTGCAGTGAGCATTTTTCAGTTATCGAGCAGATGCCTTGTTTATATGTACTTGGTTCTTAGTTTGGCTGCAGTGAGTACTTGTCTAGTTATCAAGCAGATGCCTTGTTTATCTGTATTTGGTTGATAGGTTATTTTTTTAGCATTTGTCCTGTTATCAAGTAGATGCCTTGTTTATCTGTATTTGGTTGTTAGGTTGCTTTTTTAGCATTTCTCCAATTATCAAGCAGATGCCTTATTTATCTTTATCTGCTTGTTAGGTTGGTTGTAGTGAGCATTTGTCCAGTTTTCAAGCATATGCCCTGTTTATCTATATTTGCTTGTTAGGTTGGTTGCACTGAGACTCTGTCCAGTTTTCAATGGCTATATTTGGTTGTTATACTGGTCATTTATGCCTTGCTTATTTCACTCATTCACAATGTGTGGTTCATTATGTGCAAGTCAAAACTGTGCCACTTGACTACATCAATACCAGTTTGAACGACTATATTTGGTTCCAGTTATTCCTGGTGTAGTTAACATATGCCCTTTATTTTCAGTTTTACACATTTATCCAGTCTGATGTTTAAGCATTACCTATGTTCTATTCATTTTCAAAAATACCAGTTTGAATTGCAATATATGATGGCTCTTAAGCTTGCTGTCGGTAACATTGCCTTCCATTTTATATCTGCTTTAACAGCATGCTGAAACCAACACATTCAAGCTATCATTTGGAGATGATGTTGTTTACCTTTTCTATATTTGTTTGATGTTAAG
Organism: Triticum urartu; assembly: GCF_056163025.1. Classification (NCBI taxonomy): domain Eukaryota; kingdom Viridiplantae; phylum Streptophyta; class Magnoliopsida; order Poales; family Poaceae; genus Triticum; species Triticum urartu. Next base: position 465,581,282 of record NC_141878.1, read on the forward strand.
ATTGATGTACTTATCATGCCTTTCCACTACTTATGCAGGACAACAACGGGAGTGGCCACCATTTTCCGCCGAGGTTAGCTTCATCCCTCGGCTTGTACTCCCAGTCGTTCCATAATGTAGTGCATATAGATCTAGGCCTGGACACTAGTTAGCTTCTAATATTGGCTTGTTGCTTGTAGGTACATATTCCCTTGGCAAGGATCCACGCATCGACCCTTTTTGCGTATGGGGCAATGAGATATTGATGAACAAGCATCAAGTGAGGAAACTGATAAGGATTATTAGCAAAAAGATACGAATGGTGGCAAGCAAATTATTTGTTTATGCTCTATCCAACACAACAGTGAGCTGTAGGATGGTAATTACAAACTCTGCAGCCTTCTCTTTTTACTGCCCATAATGAGTTGTTGGACAACAATGTCTGAATCTTTTTCATTCCTAGTGGTTCCCGAAGCAGTTCACTCAAGATTACCTCGCAAGTGGACATGCAATGAAGGTTAAAGTATTTCATCCAGACTACAATGAGCATTGAGAAGTCCTAATGAAGACAGTGAAGGATGGACGGGCAGCCCTCATAAGGGGTTGTCCTAGAGTCGTGCGCGCCTTATGCATGGAGGAGGGCACAATATGGGCATTCCGCTTCACCTTCTTCAGCAACCAGAATGTCTTTCGCCTCTCTCTTTATAGTCTTTAGTACAACTGTAGTTCATCATTCTTTACTTGGTGCTTTTGTAGTTCTTCAGTATATGTACCTGTGCATTGAATTATGGATTCGTGGTTGAACCTATATTTGTAATAAACATGGTTGGATATCAAATAAGTGATTGCCTAATTTCAAATTCATAACATGTGATTTTTAAATTAGGGATTAATTGGATTAATTATGGATTAAATAGGGATTACACAGCACACGGTTTGCGAAAGCGAAACGTCTGTGATATACGTGGAGATCAGAAACGTTTCTAGGATCCACTACGTGTGCGATCAATCTCCACTGCACACACGACTTTCTCTTGAAAACTGTTTGCGTTAGGCCACCTTGCGCAAATGTTTATCACATAAAAAGTGTGTGTGATGGACAGCCTTCGCCACACAATTTCTTTCTGCGCACCGTGTGTGATGCATTCAATAACACAAAAGATAAAATTATTAATATCGTGTGCAATGGCAACGCTATCACAAACGATTTAACGGGAAAAATTATGTGTGATGTACCTATAAATGGAAACGTTTTTCTTGGAGCGACTGTGTGGGATGTACAAACGAATAGATACGTTTAGCGGGGACTTACTGTGTGGGATGTACTTGTGACCGGAAACAATTTCGCCGTATAATTGTATTTTTTAGCTCTACTGTACATAATTTCTGTATTTGAGAGCTCACCGGTCGCACACGACCTCATTTTGCCGAACGTGTGTGCCAGGAGGGCATATCCCTGACGGTTACTGGGTCATGTGGGAAGGACCCCCCTATCACCCACACTCACTTGGCAATGGTTCCAGATGCCGTCGCGGAAAGGGGTTTTAAACCATTTGTTTAGGACCGACGCGCACCAGTGCTTCATGCGCCTGAAGCGCCACCATGCTGGGCCAGCTCAGGTAGATTTTTTTCTTCCATGTTTTAATCCACAAAAACAAACAAGCTATATGTGAATCGGGCCAGTGATCTCCCGCTTCGATGTACGCTAGTGCAACCACCCGCCACCCAACGGGATGTGGTTACAACAACTTTTTCCTTTTTCTTTTACCTTTTCTCCCTTTTTCATTTCGTATTTTTCTTTCCTTCTCGGTTCGATGATTTGTTTGCAAATACGTAAAAAAATCTTTGAGACGATGTTTTTTTATTTTCAATGAACTTTTTTGAAATTTGATTAACTTTTTTTCCCAAATTTGTGCACTTTTTTTAGAATCCATGACCTCTTTTTCAATTTTGATGTTTTTTTTGGAATTCGATAAACTTTTTTCAAATCCGATGAACTTTTTTGAAAATCAAACATTTTTTTCAAAATCATTTCTTTAAATCAATTAACTTTTTAAGAACTTGACAAAGTTTTTTAAAAATGTGTGAACTTTTTTCAAGAATATTTGAGTTACGAGTTTGGCCTTCATTTAAAACAATGTGGAATTGTTTCACAACTCACGCCACCTGGAACACCACAACATAATGGTCTGTCCGAACATTGTAACCATACTTTATTAGATATGGTGAGTTCTATGATGTCTTTTACCGATTTGTCTTTATAATTTTGGGGTTATGCATTAGAGACAACCGCATTCACGTTAAATAGGGCATCGTCTAAATCCGTTGAGACGACATCAGATGAACTATGGTTTGGCAAGAAACCTAAGTTGTTGTTTCTTAAAGTTTGGGGATGTGACACTTATGTAAAGAGGCTTCGGCCTCATAAGCTCAAACCCAAATCGGAGAAGTGTGTCTTCATAGGATACCCTAAAGAAACTATTGGGTACACCTTCTACCATAGATCCAAAGGCAAGATCTTTATTGCTAAGAATGGGTCATTTCTAGAGAAGGAGTTTCTATCGAAAGAAGTGCGTGGATGGAAAGTAGAAATTGATGAGGTAATTGTACCTTCTCTCGAATTGGAAAGTAGCACATCAGACAAAACCGTTCCCATGATGCCTACACCAACTAGAGAGTAAGCTAATGATGATGATCATGAAACTTCGGATCAAGTTACTACTGAACCTCTTAGGTCAACCAGAACACGATCCGCAGCAGAGTGGTACGGTACTCTCCTGGAAGTTATATTATTAGACAATGGCGAACCTATGAACTATGAAGAAGCTATGATGAGCCCAGATTCTGATAAATGGCTTGAGGCCATGAAATCTGAGATAGGATCCATGTATGAGAACAAAGTGTGGACTTTGGTGGACTTCACCAATGATCGGTAAGCCATTGAGAATAAATGGATCTTACAAAAGAAGACAAACGCTGATGGTAATATCACTGTCTACAAAGCTCTACTTGTCGCAAAAGGTTTTCTACAAGTTCAAGGTGTTGACTACGATGAGACTTTCTCACCTGTAGCGATGCATAAGTCTGTACGAATCATGTTAGAAATTGCCGCATTTTATGATTATGAAATCTAGCAAATGGACGTCAAAACTGCATTCCTTAACGGATTTCTTAAAGAAGAGTTGTATATGATGCAACCAGAAGGTTTTTTCGATCCTAAAGGTGCTAACAAAATGTGCAAGCTCCAGCGATCCATCTATGGACTGGTGCAAGCATCCCGGAGTTGGAATATATGATTTGATGAGGTAATCAAAGCATATGGTTTTATACAGACTTATGGTGAAGCATGTATTTACAAGGAAGTGAGTGGGAGCTCTGTAACATTTCTGATATTATATGTGGATGACATATTGTCGATTGGAAATGATATAGAATTTCTAGATAGCATAAAAGGATAATTGAATAAGGATTTTTCAATGAAAGACCTCGGCGAAGCTGCTTATATATTGGGCATCAAGATCTATAGGGATAGATCAAGACGCTTAATAGGACTTTCACAAAGCACATACCTTGACAAAGTTTTGAAGAAGTTCAAAGTGGACCAGTCTAAGAAAGGGTTCTTACCTGTGTTGCAAGGTGTGAAGTTGAGTAAGACTCAAAGCCCGACCACGATGGAAGATAGAGAGAGAATGAAAGTCATTCCCTATGCCTCAACCATAGGTTCTATAAAGTATGCCATGCTATGTACCAGAGATGTCGTGTGACTTGCCATGAGTTTGACAAGGGGGTACAATAGTGATCCAGGAGTGGATCACTGGACAGTGGTCAAAATTGTACTTAGTTACCTAAGAAGACTAAGGAAATGTTTCTCGGTTATGGAGGTGACAAAGAGTTCATCGTAAAGGGTTACGTCGATGCAAGCTTTGGCACCGATTCGGATGACTCTGAGTCTCAATCCGGATAAGTATTGAAAGTGGGAGAAATTAGCTAGAGTAGCTCCATGCAGAGCATTGTAGACATGGAAATTTTCAAAATACATACGAATCTGAATAAGCCAGACCCGTTGACTAAACCTCTCTCACAAGCAAAACATGATCACACCTTAGTACTCTTTGGGTATTAATAACATGGTGATGTGAACTAGATTATTGACTCTAGTAAACTCTTTGGGTGTTAGTCACATGTTGATGTGAATTATCCGTGTTAATCACATTGCGATGTGAACTAGATTATTGACTCTAGTGCAAGTGGGAGACTGATATGTCTCCAACATATCTATAATTTTTTATTGTTCCATGTTGTTATATTATCAATCTTGGATGTTTTATAATCATTTTATAGTCATTTTATATAATTTTTCGGTACTAACCTATTGACATAGTGCCAAGTGCCAGTTGCTATTTTTTACATCGCAGAAAATCAATACCAAACGGATTCCAAATGACATGAAACTTTACGGAGATGTTTTATGGACCAGAAGACACCTAATGGGCCTTGGCTGCGCCTGGGGTGCTCCGAGGAGAGCACAACCCACCAGGGCACGCCAGGAGGCCCAGGGGTGCCCTGGTGGGTTGTGCTCACCTCGGGTGCTCCCCGGACCTCCTCTTTGCTCTATAAATACCCCAATTTTCCCAAAACCCTAGGGGAGTCAATGAAATATTGATCCAGCCGCTACAGAGTCCAGAACCACCAGATCCAATCTAGAAACCATCTCAGATGGGGTTCACCACCTCCATTGGTGCCTCTCCGATGATGCGTGAGTAGTCCTTTGTGGACCTTCAGGGCCGTAGTCAGTATCTAGATGGCTTCCCCTCTCTCTCTAAATTCTCAATACAATGGTCTCTTGGAGATCCATATGATGTAACTCTTTTTGCGGTGTGTTTGTTGGGATCTGATGAACTTTGAGTTTATGATTAGTTATATCTTTTTATATCCATGAAAGTATTTGAGTTTTTTTGATCTCTTTTATGCATGATCTCTTATAGCATCGTATTTCTTCTCTGATATTTGGGTTTTGTTTGGCCAACTTGATCTATTTATCTTGCAATGGGAAGAGGTCCTTTGTAGTGGGTTCGATCTTACGGTGCTTGATCCCAGTGACAGAAGGGGAACCGACACGTATGTATCATTGCTACTAAGGATAAAACGATGAGGTCTATCTCTACATAGATAGATCTTGTCTACAAAATGTCATCGTTCTTATTGCATTACTCTGTTTCTCCATGAACTTAATACACTAGCTGCATGCTGGATAGCAGTCGATGTGTGGAGTAATAGTAGTAGATGCAGGTAAGAGTCGGTCTACTAACCTTGGACGTGCTGCCTATATAATGATCATTGTCTATATATCGTCATGATTATTTGAAGTTTTATCAATTGCCCAAGAGTAATTTGTTCACCCACCGTTTGCTATTTTTCTCGAGAGAAGCCACTAGTGAAACCTACGGCCCCCGGGTCTCTTTCTCATATATTTGCCTGTCGGTGGGAAATGACACCTATGGGGTCACTGGGATCCCTTCTACGGTTGGTGGGCGCGGGGTTGTGCAAAGAGCGGGTGTGGCGGTCAGCACACAAATCGTTTACCCAGGTTCGAGCCGCGGAGACGCGTAAAACCCTAGTCCTGCTTTGACGTATATTTAGGTGTTCTTGTGTTCTTGCACTAGCTGAAGTGGCTCTCTAGTCCAAAAGATCCGAATCCCCCTCCAGTACGCCTTGGGCCTCCTTTTATAGACAAAAAGGGGTCGCCACAGTGGCACACAGGAGGTGGAAAGGTGTACAGGGGCTGAGTCTATCCCCTGGCATTGTCGGACAAACACATTTAATGCGCTGCCGACGTGCCCCTCTTGCTTTATTGGGGATGGCAAAGAAGCTCGTCCCAGCTGTCGTCGCCTCACCTGGCTCCGACGCGTGTCCAAGCTAATGAGGCGTTGTAGCGCCACGTTGGCTGGCTGCTGGGCTGGCGCGGTGGTAGAGCCTTCACGAAGATCTGCATGCCACCACGCAGGTGCTTGCTGAGTTGGTGTAGAGGCCGCGCGCTACCACACAGATTCCTGCTCAGCTGGTCGAGCTGGCAGCTGTATGGGAGCGGCGGTGGAGTCTTGGCAAACGTGGGCTTAGCTGCGGCCCTGCAGGCGTCCTCTGCAAGGATCTTGCCGAGGGCCCGGCAAGGGTCTCGCTGCGGCACGCGGTCGTCCCTGGCAAGGATTTTGCCGGGGGTCTCGTGGATCCCCTTGGCAAGGATCTCGCCAAGGATCGTCGTCTTCTGGTTTCCATCTGATCTTGTGTGTCTATGATCTCTACAAAGATCTGCATGCCACCATGGAGGTGCCTCCCGAGCCTTGGTTCCAATATGGCGTGGGAACCCCTTGGGCTCAAGGGTGGCGCGCTTTGCTGGCATCAGGCAAGTTGCCCCAGCAAGGATCTTGCCGAGGCTGCGGAAGCCACCCCGGCAAGGGTCTTGCCGAGGGAGTCCACCTCGCCCTCTTGCTCTCTTTGCGTCTCTAGTCTTGGTGTTGCTCTACTCGTCTTGTGCTCTGGCATCCCTCCTCAGCCCTGCTTAGTGTGGCCGTGGGCGCGGCTCTGACTGCCCGTGCATAAGTAAAGGGGTGCAAAAGGAGAGCCCCCCTACTTTTGTACACCGACAGGAGCCCCCGGGCCTGGGCCACACATAAGCGCGACGCATTGTCGGGCTAGGCCCAGAACGGTGCGCGGGCAGGTGGGGCGGATTTTTACCGCAGTAACTCCTCCGTCCGCTGTGCTTCCCCATGACCCGCGTTGAACGCGCGACGTGGGGGGTCGTGCGTGATGTGGGGGTCATGCGTGGGGCGGTTTCCTGATGCATGCATCACATCGTGGTAAAGAGTCGGCTCGCGCCTTCTTCGTAAAAAGGAGGAAAACGCATAGGCGCGGCTCATTTACTGAGTGGGCTCGGGTCGTGGTCTTCAAGGCGGCCGCACCCCACGACCACGGGGCAGAGAACAGCCGTCTCATCCATACCCTCGACTTCTACTCGCCCACCATGTGTCCCCCATTCTCTGAAGATGGTAGGCGGTGGGTGCGGGCCTTGAATAGTGAGGTGGGGAAATGGGCCGCTGCTGATTGGGAAGCGGGTCGGCCTTGATTCTCCGCGCCCTTGATTGTCGGATTGGCTGAGTGGGGCGGCCGAGTCCCGACCCTGCCCCTTTATAAGAAGTGGGAGGGGAATGGCACCCCACAATCTTTCATCGTCCCTCTCCTTCCACCTCGGCTCCACTCTTTCATCTGCCATGGCGTGAGGGGGCGCCGGTCCTTCGAGGGTGGCGGCAAGGGTCTCTGCTCGACAGCGCGTCCCTCCTTCCCAAGAGCCCACAGCGGCGGAGCCGGCCATGAGAGGAAGGGGGAGGGGCGAGGCCGAGGCCGACGTGGCTGTCGGTGTCAAAACCGACGGATCTCGGGTAGGGGGTCCCGAACTGTGCGTTTAAGGCGGATGGTAACAGGAGGCAGGGGACACGATGTTTTACCCAAGTTCGGGCCCTCTTGATGGAGGTAAAACCCTACGTCCTACTTGATTATTCTTGATAGTATGAGTAGTACAAGAGTAGATCTACCACAATATCAAAGAGGCTAAACCCTAGAAGCTAGCCTATGGTATGATTGTATGTTGTCCTACGGACTAAAACCCTCCGGTTTATATAGACACCAGAGGGGGCTAGGGTTACACAAGGTCGGTTACAAAGGAGGAGATATACATATCCGTATTGCCTAGCTTGCCTTCCACGCCAAGTAGAGTCCCATCCGGACACGGGACGAAGTCTTCAATCTTGTATCTTCATAGTCCAACAGTCCGGCCAAAGGTCATAATCCGGCTGTCCAGATACCCCCTAATCTAGGACTCCCTCAGTAGCCCCCGAACCAGGCTTCAATGACGATGAGTCCGGCGCGCAGTATTGTCCTCGGCATTGCAAGGCGGGTTCTTCTCCAAATTTTGAACGTTTGTTAAGCAGTGTCCGGCCCCATAAATGTTGGACCTCTTGGCTTCCGTGCCCAATAAGGGCTACCTTCCACGCGTCGAATGAATACGAGGCGCCAGGGCGTTTTTACATTCGCCCCCTAGCCAGATAAATAAATTGTCTATTAAAGGGATGGGTATTCTTAGATCCAATCCATATCATTCTCCCCCAGCGAGAATCCATCGGAGCGTGCTTCGGAAAAATCCACTCCAGCATGGCCGACCTCCGCAGCTCCTCCTCCCGCCCCCGTAGCCCTAAGCTCGGTGATTGGGAGAGGTGTTCTGTCCCACACAGTCGATTAGTCGAATTGCAGACTAAGGGATTTCTCCCTCCAGCGTATATGGTTCCCGTCCGAGCCGGGCTCGCCACCTACAATGGCAGGGAGCAAGCGGAGAGCTTCCCCAGCCCCTCTACGGGGAAGCGAGTATGCCTTGTTCCTTACTTATTAAGGGGACTCGGATTTCCAATTCATCCGTTCCTCCGTGGGCTCCTGGAGTTTTACGGCCTCCAACTGCATAATTTCACCCCTGCTTCCATTTTACACATCGCCAGCTATGTTGCCCTCTGCGAGTTATTCCTGGGCTGCGAGGCTCATTTCGAGCTGTGGAAAAGGTTATTTTGCCTCGTCCCCCGCACACAGAAGGGGTCACTTTATCAAGTGGGCGGAGCCGAAATATGGCGCAGCGCCGAAACCGGATACCTGTCCGGTACTCCGAAGAAGACGTCCGAAGACTGGCCTTCGGAATGGTTTTATATGGAGGACATCCCCCTTCCGGATCCTATTCGGCGGGGTCTTCCCGAGTTCAACAATGCTCCTCTGAAGAAACGCCGAAGCTGGCGCCCACGGAGCCCTCAGGAGGAAGACATCGGAGAAGTCCTTTACCTGATGAACCGGATTAAAGCGCTGGCTCAATCAGGATTGACAGTAATCGAGGTTATGTCAATATGCATAATGCGGGGAGTGCAGCCACTTCAATATCGAGGGCATCCCCTGTGGTGTTTTAACGGGGAAGATGATGCCACCCGTTGTGGGCGGAAGGGTCCGGACAACGCTGCTGCCTTAGCAAAAATTCTGTCTGAGTTGTTCAAGGGAGAGGAAGAGGAGTTCATCCGCATCAAGCCACGGGATGGATTCTCCATCTACAACCCTCCAAGCTGGGTGAGTTATATCTCCTTACTCCCATTCTTCCCGCACTCTTTGTCATAGGTACTCACCTTGCCATTTTGCGACAGGAACTGCGAAAAGACATAAGGGAGGTCAACAGCCCATCTCCACAACCAGAGGACCCTGACCGGGCCCTCAGTCCCGGACTCGAAGAAGATCCGGACATATTCGTGGAGTTGATAGACCGGAAGTTCTATCAATAAAGCTGTGATGACGCCATGGTGGCCATTACGGCCGACTATCTCGGACTTCTTCCTGCATCGCACGTAAGAAAAACCAAAAATCCCAACTCCAAAAACTAGGATCCCCTTTTAGACACTTCACCTACCACATACATATGGTTTTTTACAGGGAAGGCCTTTGGGACGCCGTGCCGAACCTGCAGCAACTCGCCAGCAAGAGGCACCGAGGCCGGGCAGGCCAAAAAGGAAGGCGGTCAGGATGGAGACGTCGGCGCAGAGGTATGACAAAAACCCCACTCCGTGGTTGTCGTCTTTCTCAAAATGTAATGATGTCCATGTTTCTCTAACAGAAAAAACGCTCGCCGGAATATGTCCGGTGAGGCTGCCGATCATGCTTCCACCAGTCGGGCTCCAGGACCGGACATAGAGGCGGAAGCCGACATGGGGCGGACGCCGGATACTCCCCCTACAGAGGATGCGGCTAGACTATCCGCTACAAATTCAGAAGTGGAGAGCGCCGTGAATCATAGGCGTTGCCGAGCCGTACTCCATGACGCTTGCTTCTCCCCAGAGGCATTTGATGCCTTCAATTCTGGAGACGCGTACCTCCGTGCTGCTCAAAATGGTCTAGCCAGAGCCATGGACCAGTATGTGAGGGATGTATGGGTAAGCAAATCTGACGATTATATGTATCAGTAGCCCCCGAGACTTGAAACAGTTAGCAGAACTGATTTAAGGATCATCTATTGTGCAAGTTCTTACAGAGAAGAATACTCGACTGTCACAGGAGCTAGAGGAATGCAAGACCCAACTTCGGGCCACCGTTGCCGCATTGAAGGAACCTAAAAAGTCCCCAGCTGGTAATATTTGTTTCAAAGAATGATGGGTACCATATAGTGTGCGGCATGGCTGCAGATCTAACAATAGATATTGCAGATGAATCCAGAGAAAATCCGGAGGACCAGCATGCCGTACGAGAGCTAAAGGCTGGCGAACGCGTGCTGACTGAGGTCAGGCGGGAGAAAAACAATCTCCAAGACGCGAATACCAAGCTGAGCGTGGAACTAAAAGATGTTCGAGCCCAGCTTGCGGACTCCGAGAAGGAGAATAAGCGGCTTCGACGCGGCATTTTCAGTAAGTGCTTGAACGAACCCTTAAAGAGGGGACGATGGAGAAGCCGACTAACAGAGTTACGTCTGCAGGTATGCTGACGGGTCGTCCCGCTGAGGAGATGCCTGGGTCTGCGGGTGATCTTCAATCCGAGCTCTCACAACTGCACGAACAAGTGCGGCAGGTGATGCGAGGTATTGTCCAGGCCTTGTGGCCATCAGTCTCCCTGCCAGAAGGCATTGGAGAGCTTGCGGAGAAGCTCAAGGGAGCACGGCGGCACTTCCGATTATGGAAGATATCGGCCTGCCGTCAAGGTGCCGGGAAGCCTGGGCCATGGTGAAGACGCGGTATACCAAGGCTGACCCTACCCACATGGCCGAGGTCGGACCTGTGGGGCCCGATGGGAAAGAGATCCCCATTAGCTTAGTCTATGGGCAAGTAGAATTAGCCGCAAAGTATTCCCAACAGGATTGTAGGCTAGACCTCCTGTTGGATGGTATAGAAGAGGAATTTAGTCAGTCTGCAGGACTATGTAATTAAAGTGACATGTATAATGCCTTCTAGCCAGATTGTAGATCATTTGTCATGGGGACCTTTTCGCTTGAACCTCGGGACCCGATAGTCCGGAGTGTGTCCGAATACTCGCTCAATTATATAAGAACTGGGGTATGCGTGGAAACCAGGCGTAGGGGTCATTAGTGCTTGAACAGACAAGTGCCCAACTAGTTATGTTATATTACATGGGTAGTAAGAAACATCTTCCAGGGAGAATAGTTCCGTTAGGGGTTCCTTTCCCTGGGTACGCATGCCCTAAAGTGCATGTCTGGACTGCAAGCGGAGACGCAGGCAAAAACATCTGGGGGCATATATGGAAAATAAATAAAAATCATCTTTTGTTCGCCGACCGAATATTCCCTTAAGAACGCTAGCTTTCGGCTTCACCCAGTCCGAGGTACACATCCGGCTGACCCGGTAGTAACAATCACAGAGGTGCTCCCCTTATGCCCTAGCCAAATTAACGGGAACTTAGGGCATAAATACAAGAGCCAGGCAACCCAGCTTGGCCAAAACTTAAGTCTATCGATGCATATAATGGCGAAGAAAAGGTACATGCAGAAGAATAACACATGTGCGGGGCATGAATCCCAGATAGATTATTAAGCTTATGTGTAAGAAGCCCCCAGGTATAATGAGCACGGCTAGCGCGTCTGTAGTGTGCAAGCGAGGCACAAGTTGGCCCTTGAAGGCCTTGATGAAGAATAAAATAAAGAAAGAGAAAAAAGACAGATAATGTATATGCAAAAAATGGACAGAGGAAGGAGATGAACATAGAGTCCGGCGCTAGGCATAGAATATTCGGAGCCTGGCTGCGTTCCATGGGTTCGGCTCAAGTCGATTATTCGATGCATCCCGCAGACGGTACGCTCCACCGGTCAGAACTTGGTCAATAATGAAGGGACCTTCCCATTTGGGCTCGAGCTTGGTCTTTTTCCTCTCCGGCAGGCGTAGAACTAACTCACCAACGTTATAAGTTTTGGCCCGTACTTCTCTGCTTTGGTATCTGCGAGCCTGTTGCTCGTAGAATGTGGAACGGGCTTTTGCCACGTCGCGCTCCTCCTCGAGGGTGTCCAAACTATCCTGCCGATCGAGCTCAGCTTCTCTTTCTTCGTACATGCGCACTCGAGGTGAGTCATGAATTATGTCACAGGGCAGAACTGCCTCTGCGCCATACACCATAAAGAAGGGTGTATATCCAGTAGTACGGTTCGGCGTGGTCCGCAGCCCCCAGAGTACGGAGTCAAGCTCCTCTACCCACTGCGTGTTAGACTCCTTTAAGGACCACACTAATCTGGGTTTAATGCCGCGCATGATAAGACCATTTGCTCGCTCAACTTGGCCGTTGGTTTGTGGGTGATAGACGGAAGCATAATCGAGCTTGATGCCCATGTTGCTGCACCAGAGTTTTATCTCATCGGCCGTGAAGTTCGTGCCATTGTCAGTGATGATGCTATTGGGGAGGCCATAATGGTGTACAACCCCGGATATGAAGTCTATCACCGGTCCAGATTCGGCTGTTTTAACAGGTTTGGCTTCTATCCATTTGGTGAATTTATCCACCATGACCAGTAAGTATTTTTTTATTATGGGTTCCCCCTTTAAGGGGTCCAACCATGTCAAGCCCCCAGACCGCGAAGGGCCAGGTAATGGGGATTGTTTGGAGGGCGGTGGGTGGCATGTGGCTTTGGTTTGCAAAAAGCTGGCAACCGGCGCAACGTTGGACCAAGTCCTGTACGTCTGCCCGGGCCGTCGGCCAATAAAACCCTGTACGGAAGGCCTTGCTTACAATGGCCCGGGCTGCGGCGTGGTGGCCACCGAGTCCGGCGTGAATTTCTACCAAAAGCTTCCGCCCTTCCTCTTTGGAGATGCACCTTTGAAGGACTCTGGTAGTTATTTTTTATACAGCTCTCCCTCGTGGACCCTGTAGGCTTTAGATCGCCGCACTATGCAGCGTGCCTCATTTTGGTCCTCGGGAAGTTCCTGCCTAGTTAGGTAGGCCAAGAATGGTTCTGTCCACGGGGCAATGATGGCCATTATGACATGGGCTGAAGGTGTTATTTCGGTGGCAGAGCCTCCGATTATGTCAGAGTGTTCGGTATCGGGCATTGTGGCCGGGTCCGGACTATTGTTACCGGTGTCCCCTTCCCATACCACAGATGGTTTAAACAACCTCTCCAAAAATATGTTGGGGGGACCGCATCGCGTTTTGCACTGATGCGTGCGAGGATATCCGCCGCCTGATTGTTTTCCCGAGCCACATGGTGAAATTCGAGCCCCTCGAACCGAGCTGGCATCTTTAGGATAGTGTTTCGATAGGCCGCCATCTTCAGATCCTTGGCATCGAAGTCTCCATTTATTTGGGATATTGCAAGGTCCGAATCCCCACGCACCTCCAGGCGTTGAATGCCCATGGAAACTGCCATCCAAAGACCATGTAACAGGGCTTCGTATTCGGCTACGTTGTTGGAGTCTGTATACAGTATCTGCAGTACGTATTGCACTATATCTCCGGTTGGGGACGTCAGGACGATGCCAGCCCCCAGACCCGCCAGCATTTTGGAGCTGTCGAAGTGCATGATCCAATTGGAGTATGCGCCGTACTATTTAGGGAGTTCGGCTTCCGTCCACTCGGCGACAAAGTCGGCCAACACTTGCGATTTAATGGGTCGCCGAGGTTTGTATGTTATGTCGAAGGGGAGGAGCTCAATGGCCCATTTGGAAATCCAGCCCGTGGCGTCGCGGTTGTTTATAATATCATTAACTGGCACTTCCGAGGCTACTGTAATCGAACACTCTTGAAAGTAGTGTCGCAGCTTCCGGGATGCCATGAATACCGCATAGGCTATCTTTTGATAATGTGGGTACCGTGATTTGCATGGAGTGAGGACGGTGGATACATAATATACCGGCTTTTGAAGGGGGAATTTATGTCCGTCCGCTTCTCGTTCGACGACGAGCACTGCGCTTACAACCTGATGAGTTGCCGCAATGTATAACAGCATTGGTTCGCCATTGTTTGGCGCGGCCAGGATTGGGTTGGTTGCCAGTATGGCTTTTATTTCTTCCTATCCGGCTGTGGCAGCGTCCGTCCACTCGAAGTGTTCAGTGCGCCGAAGGAGGCGATAAAGGGGTAATGCCTTTTCTCCTAAGTGGGAGATAAAGCGTCTTAGAGCCGCCACACATCCAGTTAATTTCTAGATTTGTTTGAGGTCTGTTGGGGTAGCCAACTGTGACAAAGCTCGGATTTTGGCCGGATTAGCTTCGATTCCTCTACTTGAGACAATGAAGCCCAGGAGCTTTCCGGCTGGTACGCCGAAAACGCATTTTTCCGGATTGAGCTTGATGTCGTATGTTCGGAGGTTGTCGAATGTGAGCCTCAAGTCGTCTATTAAAGAGTCGACATGTTTGGTTTTGATGACCACATCATCTACGTATGCCTCTATTGTTTTGCCGATCTGTTTCTCCAGACATGTCTGAATCATGCGCTGATATGTTGCGCCGGCGTTTTTGAGCCCAAAAGGCATTGTGTTGAAACGGAAGGGGCCGTATGGTGTGATAAATGCCGTTGCGGCTTGGTCGGACTCCGCCATCTTGATTTGGTGGTAGCCGGAGTATGAGTCGAGGAAACACAATGACTCGTGTCCTGTGGTAGCATCGATAATTTGATCGATGCGGGGGAGGGGGAAGGGATCCTTTGGTCAAGCCTTGTTGAGGTCCTTGAAATCGACACATAGGCGCCAGGATTTGTCCTTCTTTGGTACCATCACCAGGTTTGCTAGCTAGTCCGGGTGTTTTATTTCTCTAGTGAGTCCGGCCTCCAATAACTTGGCTAGTTCCTCTCCCATAGCTTGTCTCTTAGGTTCAGAGAAACGCCGAAGAGCCTGCTTGACCGGCTTGAATCCCTTTAGGATATTGAGGCTGTGCTCAGACAGCCTGCGTTGGATTCCTGGCATGTCTGAGTGGTGCCAGGGGAATATGTCCTAATTCTCGCGCAGGAACTCTCGTAGTGCGGCGTCCACAGCGGGGTTTAACTGTGCCCCGATGGAGGCTGTTTTTGTAGGGTCCGTTGGGTGGACTTGGAATTTGACTATTTCATCCACTGGTTTAAAAGAGGTGGACTTGGATCTCTTGTCAAGTATCACATCGTCCCTGTCCACTGTGGAGCGTAGCGCAGTTAATTCCTCAGCCGAAAGGGCTTCGGATAATGCCTCGAGGGCCAATGCGGCTGTTTTGTTTTCGGCGCAGAGTGCTATGTCCGGATCATTAGCGAGAGTGATGATTCTGTTGGGCCCGGTGTAGGATCGAAAGTAGATGTGTCTAGAGGGGGGTGATTAGACACTTAATGCTAAAGTTGCAATTTTTAAGCATTTTCGGTTTAAGTGGAGTTTAGGCACAATTTCAACATTCACAATACATATCAAGCAAGCATGCAAAGAGTATATAGGCAGCAGAAAGTAAAGCATGCAACTTGCAAGAATGTAAAGGGAAGGGTTTGGAGAATTCAAATGCAATTGGAGACACGGATGTTTTTCCCGTGGTTCGGATAGGTGGTGCTATCCTACATCCACGTTGATGGAGACTTCAACCCACGAAGGGTAACGGTTGCGCGAGTCCACGGAGGGCTCCACCCACGAAGGGTCCACGAAGAAGCAACCTTGTCTATCCCACCATGGACATCGCCCACGAAGGACTTGCCTCACTAGTGGTAGATCTTCACGAAGTAGGTGATCTCCTTGCCCTTACAAACTCCTTGGTTCAACTCCACAATCTTTTTCGGAGGCTCCCAAGTGACACCTAGCCAATCTAGGAGACACCACTCTCCAAGAAGTAACAAATGGTGTGTTGATGATGAACTCCTTGCTCTTGTGCTTCAAATGATAGTCTCCCCAACACTCAACTCTCTCTCACAGGATTTGGATTTGGTGGAAAGAAGATTTGAGTGGAAAGCAACTTGGGGAAGGCTAGAGATCAAGATTCATGTGGTAGGAATGGAATATCTTGGCCTCAACACATGAGTAGGTGGTTCTCTCTCAGAACATATGAGTTGGAAGTGTAGATGTGTTCTGATGGCTCTCTCCACGAGTGAAGAGGAGGTGGAGGGGTATATATAGCCTCCACACAAAATCCAACTGTTACACACAGTTTACCAATCTTGGTGGGACAGAATCAACAAACTCGGTTGGACCGAAATAGTAAACCTAGTGACCATTAGAAATTTTCGGTGGGACTGACATGCAACTCGGTAGGACCCATATGGTTAGGGTTAGGGAATAACGTAATCTCGGTGAGATCGATTACACAAACTCGGTGAGACCGATTTGGTAATAAGCTAACCAGAGGGTTGGTCAGGCAAACTCGGTGGGACCGATTACACAAACTCGGTGAGACCGATTTTGGTAATGAGCATACACAGTGAGTTTGCATTGTAACCTCGGTAGTACCGATTGCACAAGATCGGTGAGACCGATTTTTGCAATGGACATACACAATGAGATTACAATCCCATCTCGATGAGACCGAGATCCCTATCGGTAGAACCGATTTGCTAGGGTTTGGCAATGGCTATGACAAGTGAAACTCGGTGGCGCCGGATAGAATAATCGGTAGGTCCGAGTTTGGCTTAGGTTTAGGTCATATGTGGAAGTGGGAAAGTAGCTGAGGATTTTGGAGCATATCATTAAGCACTTGAAGCAAGAGGCTCATTAAGCAACACCTCATCCCTCCTTGATAGTATTGGCTTTTCCTATGGACTCAATGTGATCTTGGATCACTAAAATGTAAAATGAAGAGTCTTGAGCTTTAAGATTTAGCCAATCCTTTGTCCTTAGCATCTTGGAGAATTTCCCACAACCTTTAGTCCATGCCACTCCATTGTTGAACTTATCTGAAACATACGAGATAGAAACGTTAGTCCAACAAGAGATATGTTGTCATTAATTACCAAAACCACCTAGGGAGCACTTGTGCTTTCAATCTCCCCCTTTTTGGTAATTGATGGCAACATACATCAAAGCTTTAGATAAAGATATAAAGAACATCAATTAAAGCTTTGGAAGGACATGTAACAAGCATAGGCTCCCCCTACATATATGCACTCATGTAAATGTGAAATATAGAGGCATGTGAGAGCATAACCATGACAGAGTAGGCAATGTGTTACATGTATCTTGGCCATATGCATCAGAGCAAAAGATTATCAAGGAAAATACCTTCATGCTCATGAGTCCTTCTTGCAAACATTATGTACATAAGCAAGAATTCCTCATACTCATGATTTTGATGCATACACTTACCTTGTAGTCTTTAGATGGCTTAGGATGGAATGAACCTGCACAAACAAGGTTAGATAACACAGGTACATCCACTAGCCAGAGCAAACCAAAGAAGCCACAAGAGAACCAAGACTGGGATGACATGTAGAGAGTGAGTACAAAGTACCACATTGGATTCAACATGTCCCCAAGAGTAAAGATATGCAATGAATTTGACTGATTTCTTTCCCTTAGGTGTCTTGCTCCCCCTGAATCTTACATGGGATATTGGGAGAAGATAGGGAATAGAAAATCAGAGCTGAAAGATACGAATGGATAGAACTTAATGCAAATAAGCACATATGAACATGTCTTTCCCCAAAAAAAGACATGTGACATCTCTCCTCTTGAACATCAAGCATCTGGGGATCCTTGAATATTCTCTCCCCCTGGAAATCTCTTTCTCCCCCTTAATACTTTCTCCCTTGTAGGTGATAAGCTTTGATGTGATCTCTCTCTCCCCCTTTGACATCAATTTCCAAGAAGGGCTTTCTGGAATCCGTTGTATAGGTTTGGTCCTTGAGACTCAGCACAAAGCAATGGATAAAACTGTGATGCTTGTAGAGGACAAGATTCATTGAGTAGAGCTGGATCAGAAGAAATATAGAACAAGTGGCAAACTGTTTTTCATGTTGTGAAGTCGGTGGCACCGAGTGGCATGTTTCGGTGGGGCCGAAAAGATTCGGTTGGACCGAAAACTACAAGTCGGTGAAACCGAGTTCAACACAAAGAAAAACACTTGTCACCTCAGCTCACTAAACATGTAGGATCTCACAAAGATTTGCAATGAATTGAATGCAGAAAATGCAGAACAAAAACAAAAAGAAAAGAGAAGAAACTGAAAGATCTAGATGAAGTTTTTTTTGAAAAAGAGAAAGAGAATAAATATGCATGAGACAAATGCAATAACACAGAAAAGAACACAAGAGAACTTCATCTAGAGTTGGGCGGTGACATAGTCACCTATGTTAGAGTATATTGACTTAGGAGTCAAGTGAGAACACTTGATCATAGGTCATACTCATCGTTTAAGCTCAAAATGGGGTTACCATTTTTCGTTTAAGCAACTTGATGTATCCACATCTTGTTGAGTTGCTTTGACTCATGACTTGAAGTAAAGCTTCTCTAAGATGGAATAACATACCTTGGGTGGTGGTGTGGGTCTTGCTCATGTAGTTGAACTTGTGTGGGTGCTCAAGGTTGATGTAGCTCATCAAGAGTTGGGAGCACCACTTGGAGTTTGAGTTCATCTACCTACATGGGTTAGTTCTTGCAAGGAAGAGCACTTGTGTATCCAAAAATGACAATCATGAAGCTCAACATAGAATTTGTCAAAGGATATGTTTGAATGGTTTTGTGCTTCCTTGTCTTCAACCACCATTGTGTAGAGACTTGGTGATGTAGAGATTGCTCAAGATGTGAGTGAGTTGCAATCTCATAGAATTAGATTCAGCCAAGTACCTACATGAGTTAGATAACATGCAAGGTACAAATATATCCAGGACATAAGATAGTCATCATAAGAGATATATCATAGATTAGTCATAAGCTCATGTCTTGCATGAATCCAATGGAGTTCCTACTCCAAGTTCGAAGCATCAATAATGTTCAATTCACCTCTCAACCTGCAAAATACTTTCTCATCAAGAGGTTTAGTAAATATATCCGCTAATTGCTTATCGGTGCGAACATGCTTAAGATCAATGTCACCCTTAGCAACATGGTCTCGAATGAAATGATGACAAACTTCAATATGCTTAGTTCGAGAATGTTGTACAGGAGTATGACCAATTTTGATAGCACTTTCATTGTCACAAAGCAGTGGAACATGTTTCACATAGATCCCATAATCTTTAAGAGTTTGGGTCATCCAAAGTAATTGAGCACAACATGAACCAGCGGCAATGTATTCCGCTTCGGCGGTGGATAAGGATACCGAGTTTTGTTTCTTGGAAGACCAAGACACAAGAGATATACCAAGAAATTGACAAGTACCCGAAGTGGACTTTCTATCAACCTTGTCTCCGGCATAATCCGAGTCGGAATAGCCAACAAGATCAAAAGAAGACCTCTTAGGATACCAAATGCCAAAGTTTGGTGTATGAATTAAGTATCTCACTATCCTTTTCACGGCCTTAAGATGACATTCTTTAGGAGCAGCTTGATAACGTGCACACATGCACACACTTAGCATAATGTCGGGACGTGAAGCACATAGGTATAACAAAGAACCAATCATAGAGCGATAAACCTTTTGATCAACCGGTTCACCATCTTTGGTCAAATCAAGATGTCCACTAGTAGGCATGGGTGTAGGCATACCTTTGCATTCTTGCATATTGAACTTCTTGAATAAGTCCTTGGTGTAGTTCGTTTGAGAGACAAATGTACCTTCCTTAGTTTGCTTGATTTGCAAACCGAGAAAGAATTTGAGTTCACTCATCATAGACATCTCAAACTTCTCTGACATTAGCTTTCCAAACTTTTCACTAAAGAGAGGGTTAGTTGAACCAAATATGATATCATCAACATAAATTTGGCATACAAATAGTTCTCCATTAACCCTTTTAGTAAAAAGAGTAGAATCAATTTTACCAATTTCAAAACCACTTGAAATAAGGAACTTGGTCAAGCATTTATACCATGCTCTAGGAGCTTGATTAAGACCATAAAGAGCTTTGTGAAGTTTGCAAACA
Source organism: Triticum urartu (assembly GCF_056163025.1). Classification (NCBI taxonomy): domain Eukaryota; kingdom Viridiplantae; phylum Streptophyta; class Magnoliopsida; order Poales; family Poaceae; genus Triticum; species Triticum urartu. Next base: position 465,601,271 of record NC_141878.1, read on the forward strand.
TGATTTGGTTTCTTAGGATTGATAAAGCCGGGAGGTTGTTTGACATAAACTTCCTCCTCTATTTCACCATTTAGAAAAGCACTTTTAATGTCCATTTGGTACAAGGTGATATTATGGTGATTAGCATAGGCAAGTAAGATGCAAATGGACTCAAGTCTAGCAACGGGAGCATATGTCTCACCATAGTCCATACCTTCGACTTGTGTGTACCCTTGGGCGACGAGACGTGCTTTGTTGCGAACCACTTGTCCTTCTTCATCTTGCTTGTTGCGAAACACCCATTTGGTACCAATGATGTTGTGGTTGTTGTCGGGCTTCTCAACCAATGTCCAAACTTGGTTTCTCTCAAAGTTGTGTAGCTCTTCATGCATAGCGTTTATCCAATCCGGATCTTCCAATGCTTCTTCAACCTTCATAGGTTCAATGCTAGAGATGAATGAATAGTTTTCACAAAAGTTAGCTAAACGAGTTTTTGAGCGAGTGATTCTCCCAGTTTGTATATCATTGTAGATTTGCTCGACAGGATGATCTTTGGCAATTCTTGCTCGAACTCGTGAGAGCTTTTGCTTGGGTCTTCGTTGAACATCTTCTTCATCTTGTTCTTCTTCTTGGCCTTCTTCATTGTTGACGTTGTCATTCTCTTGTCGTGGTGGAGAAGGAGGTTGTTGATGTTCGTCTTGATGCATTTCCTCGTCTTCTTCATCTTGGTGTGTCCCACTTGTGGATGCTTCCGTATCAATTCCTGGTTCACCTTGTCGTGAAGTAGAAGCTTCCACTTGGACGGACGAGGTACTCTCCTTCACCTCCGTTGGACGAATTTTGCCAATAGACAAGTCTTGGATTGCTTCTGAAGGGTCTTTGTCTCCTACATCGATTGGCAATTGCTCTACTTGCGAGCCATTAGATTCATCAAACTTCACATCTACCGTCTCTTCAACCTTTCGGGTCAAATTGTTGTAGACACGGTAAGTGTGAGAGTTTGAGCCATAACCAAGTAGAAAACCTTCATGAGATTTAGGAGCAAACTTTGAACGACGATGCTTGTCAAGAATGTAGCACTTTGAGCCGAATACTCGAAAGTATCCAACTTGGGGTTTGTTATCGGTGAGGAGCTCGTATGCCGTCTTGCCGAGTAGCTTGTGAAGATACAAGCGATTTGTTGCATGACAAGCTATCTCAACCGTTTCTGCCCAAAAGTGCTTCGGCGTCTTCTACTCATCAAGCATCGTTCTCGCCATTTCGATGAGCGTCCGGTTCTTCCTCTCAACAACTCCATTTTGTTGAGGTGTGTACGTAGCCGAGAACTCGTGTGAAATCCCTTCTTCGTCAAGAAAGGTGTCCACATTTGCGTTCTTGAACTCCGTTCCGTTGTCACTCCGAACCTTCTTGATCTTCACGTCAAACTGATTTTGGGCCTTTCTAGCGAAGTTTTTGAAGATCTTCTGGACCTGCGACTTGTCATCAAGAAAGAACACCCACGTAAATCTTGAAAAATCATCAACTATAACTAGACCAAAAGAATTTCCACCGAGACTCTTGTAGGCGTTGGGACCAAAAAGATCCATATAAAGTAGCTCGAGTGGCCTCCTTGTGGTCATGATGTTCTTCACGGGATGCCTTCCTCCAACCTGTTTACCTGCTTGACAAGCACTGGCGTCTATGCCACAACCAACCTTTTGAGGACTTAGCAATAAAGCAAGTTTTAGGTTGTGCCTTTTTAGAGAAATCGACAATGTAAAGATCACCTCTACGTATACCGGTAAAGACCATTTTATGATTGTCTCGACGAAACACTTGGCAATCTACCTCAGTAAATAGGACATTCAAACCGAAATCAGCAAGTCTAGATACTGAAAGTAAGTTGTAGCCGAGAGATTCAACGAGCATGACATTTTGAATGGAACTATCATGTGAGATGGCCACCTTACCAAGGCCAACCACTTTACCCTTTGAATTATCACCAAAGGTGACATATTTTCGAGGGCCGTCATTTTCAGCAAGCTCACGGAACATCTCTTCATCTCTGGTCATATGATCAGTACATCTACTATCAAGAACCCATTCCTTTCCTCCTGACACATATCCCCGAAGATTTTCCATAAGACCAAAATGTCTCATTGCATCATTAAGATCGAAGTCACTATCATCATCATCATCATCATCATCATCATAGTATCCATGTTCACCATGATCATGTGACTGATCATTTCCTAGAGAGGGTAATTCATTAGATAAATGATCATCAAAGTGGTCACCTTTATGAATTCTTATAGCTTCGGATATAATATCACTAATGATTCCAACATCTCCTTTAGCACGCTTGACATTGGTAAGCTCAAATAGACAATCACCAAAACTAGGATCACTAGAGTTCATCTTACTCAAGGCAATAGATTTATGGAGAATTTCATCCAATTTTTTCAAGCAATAATCGGGAAATCGTTCCTCAAGAAATTTACATATAGTATAGGCACAATTAAGAGTAGGCAAACTAGCAATCAAATTTTTGGGCAATCCTCTAATGATGAGCTCAACAGTTCTAAGATTGCGAATTATGTCAATATCTTCATCTAGGGTAGGATGCAAAGGATCAATATGAGGTGCACAAGGGCTAGCAATATACTTGTTCAAATGATATTGATTGAAAATTACAAGCATCTCATTTTTCCACTCATGAAAATACTCTCCATCAAGAATAGGCACTCTATGTCTAAGACTCCCTAAAGTAGACACATCCATCTTCCTCCAATGGTGATTAAACCAAGGCAATGGAGACCAAAGCTTTGATACCACTTGTAGGATCGAAAGTAGGTGTGTCTAGAGGGGGGGTGATTAGACACTTAATGCTAAAGTTGCAATTTTTAAGCTTTTTCGGTTTAAATGGAGTTTAGGCACAATTTCAACATTCACAATACATATCAAGCAAGCATGCAAAGAGTATATAGGCAGCGGAAAGTAAAGCATGCAACTTGCAAGAATGTAAAGGGAAGGGTTTGGAGAATTCAAACGCAATTGGAGACACGGATGTTTTTCCCGTGGTTCGGATAGGTGGTGCTATCCTACATCCACGTTGATGGAGACTTCAACCCACGAAGGGTAACGGTTGCGCGAGTCCACGGAGGGCTCCACCCATGAAGGGTCCACGAAGAAGCAACCTTGTCTATCCCACCATGGCCATCGCCCACGAAGGACTTGCCTCACTAGCGGTAGATCTTCACGAAGTAGGAGATCTCCTTGCCCTTACAAACTCCTTGGTTCAACTCCACAATCTTGTCGGAGGCTCCCAAGTGACACCTAGCCAATCTAGGAGACACCACTCTCCAAGAAGTAACAAATGGTGTGTTGATGATGAACTCCTTGCTCTTGTGCTACAAATGATAGTCTCCCCAACACTCAACTCTCTCTCACAGGATTTGGATTTGGTGGAAAGAAGATTTGAGTGTAAAGCAACTTGGGCAAGGCTAGAGATCAAGATTCATGTGGTAGGAATGGAATATCTTGGCCTCAACACATGAGTAGGTGGTTCTCTCTCAGAACATATGAGTTGGAAGTGTAGATGTGTTCTGATTGCTCTCTCCACGAGTGAGGAGGAGGTGAAGGGGTATATATAGCCTCCACACAAAATCCAACCGTTACACATAGTTTACCAATCTCGGTGGGACCGAATCAACAAACTCGGTCGGACCGAAATAGTAAACCTAGTGACCGTTAGAGATTTTTGGTGGGACTGACATGCAACTGGGTAGGACCGATATGGTTAGGGTTAGGGCATAACGTAATCTCGGTGAGAACGATTACACAAACTCGGTGAGACCGATTTGGTAATAAGCTAACCAGAGGGTTGGTCAGGCAAACTCGGTGGGACCGATTACACAAACTCGGTGAGACCGATTTTGGTAATGAGCATACACAGTGAGTTTGCATTGTAACCTCGGTAGTACCGATTGCACAAGATCGGTGAGACCGATTTTGGCAATGGACATACACAGTGAGATTACAATCCCATCTCGGTGAGACTGAGATCCCTATCGGTAGAACCGATTTGCTAGGGTTTGGCAATGGCTATGACAAGTGAAACTCGGTGGCGCTGGATAGAAATAATCGGTAGGTCCGAGTTTGGCTTAGGTTTAGGTCATATGTGGAAGTGGGAAAGTAGCTGAGGATTTTGGAGCATATCATTAAGCACTTGAAGCAAGAGGCTCATTAAGCAACACCTCATCCCTCCTTGATAGTATTGGCTTTTCCTATGGACTCAATGTGATCTTCGATCACTAAAATGTAAAATGAAGAGTCTTGAGCTTTAAGCTTTAGCCAATCCTTTATCCTTAGCATCTTGGAGAATTTCCCACAACCTTTAGTCCATGCCACTCCATTTTTGAACTTATCTGAAACATACTAGATAGAAACGTTAGTCCAACAAGAGATATGTTGTCATTAATTACCAAAACCACCTAGGGAGCACTTGTGCTTTCACCCGGGCATTTTGAGCTTCATGTACCCATAATGAGGTATAGCTTGGAAGATCGTGAACACCTCCCATCCTAAAAGGGCGTGGTATCCACTACTGAACGGGGCCACTTGGAATGTAATTTCTTTGGACCTATAGTTCTCTGGCGTGCCGAATACCACATCTAGTGTGATTTTCCCAGCACAGCGTGCTTCCCGACTGGGGATGATTCCTCTGAAGGTTGTGCTGCTTTGCTCAATGCGGTTCCAGTCTATTTCCATTTTTTGAAGAGTTTCCTCATAAATGAGGTTTAATCCACTGCCGCCGTCCATGAGTACTTTGGTGAGTCGAAAGCCGTCCACAATTGGACTAAGGACCAATGCAGCTGGTGCTCGGGCTGTTCGGAATTTGGGTTCGTCACTGGCATTGAAGGTAATAGCCGTGTCACTCCATGGATTCATTGTTGCCACATGGCAGATTTCGGCGAGGCTGCGGAGTGTTCGCTTGTGCCTATTATTTGATGCGATGTCAGGACCCCGATTCCAAGTCACATCGATCTAGCCGGTAACACCTCATATCACATTGCGGCCTCACGCACGGTATCCCCATGGGTGTCGCCTTACCATGGCCCGGGACCGTTTGTGCCTTTTGGCTCACGTATATGATTGTGTCGCTAGCATCCATATGACAGAGAACTCGGGCCGACATGGCCAGTCGTGAACCCAAAGCGGCGCAGACCTATGGAGACAGGCATACATGAATCACATCGAGCATGTCGGTCATCAGCGAGTGAATCCGGGCTGTAGCACTGGGCTAACATGACTCATCGGAGGGGGCGGTGAATCACATCGAGCCTGTCTATCTACCTAGGGCCCTCCATGGCCAGGATCACCACCTGGGAGGCTAGTCACTCGTTGACATCAAGGTCTACATAAAACCCATCGGAGGGGGCGGTGTTGTCATCTGAAAACAGTAATTAAGCAAACATGAGTACAAAGGTACTCAGCAAGTCTTACATCAGAACCTACTATACATGCTCATTCTCAAGAAGGTGGTGGGGTTATTGCAGCAAGCCAGCTTTGACTCTTGGCTAAGCTATCCTACGGAACTCCACTAGTAAAAATAGTTTTCGCACACGAGTCCACTACTCACCAACACAATACTCCACCGGGGATCCTCCCTCGTCATCCTATGAGAGGGCCATCCTCGGTACTCACACTTATCTTGAGTCTTTTAGTAGTATCCATTAGCTTGTCTATGAACTGTATAGGCAACTAAGTAGTCCTTTACCGCGGACGTGGCTATTCGAATAGTTTTATACCCTGCAGGGGTGTACTTCTTCATACACGCTTTCACCACTTACCGCTGTTTACACGACATGTACTCGGCAACCTTCAAGCGGAAGCCCAACGAGGGTGTCGGACACGGCCTACCTAAACACTCAAGCCTCTAGTCCAGGTTTATCGCCTATCCAGGTTCCATCCGCAGGGAGTTCGGCCGAGGTTTCCACATACGGCCCCGAACGATGTGAACAGGGTTCCCGAGACACCAAACGGGTGACTCGGTACACCGTGCCACGGTGTATCTACCGCAACATAGCCCACCCCTAGGGTCAGCGCTACGCACGGCCGCCAACACAAAACCTACAAACACCAGAAACTAATTGCAACTCCTGGACAAAGTACTAGGGTGAATAAGAAGCCGAGAGGGTCCATTGGTTTCGGGCCCAATGTATGGTCATCACACATACAGATCTCAGTTCTTATGGACTCCTACATGGCCTCTCATCGATACCTTTACCAAATCATGTTCAACACATCCCTCACATTACCGACATAATCATTTCACTCTAGTCCATCACCCAGATGAACCAGACCTGACACAACTCTAAGCATAGCAGGCATAGCACGGTAGGGAACACATACATGGCTCAGTCAACTCCTACACATGCTAGTGGGTTTCATCTAGTTACTGTGGCAATGACAGGTCATGCAGAGGATAAGGGTTCAACTACCGTAGCACACAACAGTTTGAATCGTGTTGTCTTAATGCAGTAAACAAGAGCAGAAGCGAGAACATGGGTTTGTATCGGAATGATCAATGGGTTGCTTGCCTGATGTAGTGGTAGTAGGGTACTGCCCTTCAGACGGATACTTGGGGTTATCCTCGGAGGCAGAACCTACCACGAAAGACACACCAAACATAATCAACACATGACAATATGCAACAATATGATGCATGCTATGACATGGCAAAATGAATGTGTCTTGGCCTAATGCAAGCTAAAACAAAAAGGAATGAACCCATTTGAATCAAAGATTCAAATGTTAGTTCATTTAACATAGCCTTATTAGTGCATTATCTTATTGTGCTTAAACAGCAAGGTTAACTTGTTTTGTCATGCATGAAACCATTACAGATGGATAGATTGAATTTTTCTGATCATTTTTCATATATAAATTGTTTGATTTGGAGCTATGGTTGATTTTCTATGATTTTTAGAAGTTTTGGCTATTTTCTGGAATTTCCTATATAAGAATAATTCCAGTAATTGAATTAATGCGTCAGCATGACATAGGTGTGACGTCAGCGGGTCAACTGGGTCGGCCAGGTCAAACCTGACTGGTGGGCCCTGTCTGTCAGTGGCTCAGCTAATTAACATGATTAAATTAGTACTAATTAACTGTTAGTGGGGCCTGGGCCCACATGTCAGTGGCTAAACTAATTAAAATTAGTTAACTCTAATCCTAAACTAATTAGCAGGCTGGCCCCACCTGTCATAGGCTCAGGGGGGAGTCAACCTGGGCCCACGCGTCAGTCCATGGTCAAAAAGTGGTCAAACTCGCCGGCGTTTAGCCGCCGGCGAGGACAGACGCGGCGGAGGGGCTCCGATTTTGCACTCCGGCGACCAAAAGGATGGCGGGGACCATCTACGTGATGCGGGGAGTGAGCCGCGTTGAGTGGTGGTAGTAGGTGGAGCTGGGGTGGCCGGAGACGATGGTGGCGAGCACGTCCACGGCGGCCGGAGTTCGGGCGAGGTTGAACTAGTCGCTAGCAGGCACGGCGAGGGGCGTGCGGGGGTGCTACGGGCTCCTGCGAGTGCGTTGAAGACGATGGCGTGCTCGGTTGCGGCCCAACGTGGCTGTGGCCACGATGGCGACGTGCGGTGGCGGCGGCGAGCTTCGGCTTCGATGGCCGTGGTGGTTAGAGGACGCGGACGAGCGCGGGGAGAGGGGGAAACGGTGGCGGAGCTCACAGCGATCACGAAGAGGGGCTCAGCTTGCTCGGAGACGGCTTGGCGACGGCGAATCCGTCGATGGAGTCCGGTGGCCATGCTCGGGGAAGACGACTCGTGGCGGCGATGTGGGGCTCCCGCGGTGGCGTGGCTCGGGGTGGAAGGAAGAGGGGGTCGAGGCGGAGCCTCTAGGCCAGTCAAAGAGGCGAGGGAGAGGCGGTGGCAGCGATGGTGCTTGTCGGCAGCGACGGCTGCGCTCGGCAGGGGATGGGGAGAGAGCCAGAGGGGGAAGAGGGGCACGGGGAGAGTGGGGAGAATGAGAAGGGGACGTGGGGGAGTGTGTGGCACTCGTAGGCGCGTCCGGGGCGTCGGCGGAAGCAGGAGGTGGCCGGCGTGTGGCCGCGGGCGCCGGCCACGCGCCTCTCGTCCTCCTGGCGAGAGGAGGAGGACGACTGGCCGGGGCCAGTGGGCTGGGCCGAGCTGGGCCAGGCCAGGCGACAGGTAAGTCCTCTAACTCTCTCTCTCTTTCTATTTTGCTTTTATTTATTTCCTGCTATGTGTATTGAAATAGAATAAATACTATTTCATTTCCAAAAACTCTTGAAATATTTAGAGACACATTTGGGAATATTCCCAACTGCCTAAAAATGCTTCCAAGATTATTTGAGCACTTTAAATTATTTATAGCATTTAAAGTGCCCAAATTCAAATACTTATGGCTTGTTCAAAAAATCCAGAATGGCTCCATAAATTGCAAGACCATTTTTGGCAGAGGTTTTAGTCAAGACCAAAAATGGTGGGCTTTTATGAAGGGCATTTTGGGTTCATTGAAATTCCAATTGTTGGAAATTAGCATTTTCAGGGGGGTGTTGGGGTTGATTAGGCCCCATTTCAAGTTTAAGAGAAATTTAAACATGATGCACAAGTTTAACCAACCCTAATGCATGACTAAAAGCAGGGATGTGACAACTCACCCCCACTCAAAAGAATCTCGTCCTGAGATTTAGGATCCTCTGGGAAGAAGGTGCGGTACTCGAGTCGAAGACGATCCTCCCTTTCCCAAGTGGCCTCTTTCTTGGAATGGTGTGACCATTGAACCTTGAGAAACTTGATATTATGGCGTCGAGTGGTACGCTCGGCTTGATCAAGGATACGAACGGGATATTCCCGATATGAGAGGTTATCTTGTAGATCAAGCGTTTCGTGGTCCACTCCATGGATAGGATCCGCGAAGCAACGCCTGAGTTGAGAAACGTGGAAGACATCGTGAACTCTGGAAAGATGCGAAGGTAGTTCCAATTGGTAGGCAACTTCTCCTCGTTTGGCAAGAATGCGAAAGGGTCCGATGTAACAAGGAGCCAATTTGCCTTTGATACCGAAACGATGGGTTCCCTTTAACAGAGTAACCCGAAGGTAAGCCTTCTCGCCGACTTCATAAGTCATGAGCTTATGTTTACGATCATATTGGCTCTTTTGACGAGATTGGGCTGTTTTCAATTTCTCACGAATAACGCGAACCTGCTCTTCTGCTTCCTGAATCATATCCGGGCCAAAGAGTTGTCTTTCCCCGGTTTCTGACCAGTTAAGAGGTGTTCGACATTTTCGTCCATAGAGAACTTCGAAAGGAGCTTTGCCGAAGCTAGCTTGATAACTATTTTTATAAGCAAACTCCGCGAATGGAAGACATTTCTCCCAACCCATTTCGAATGAGATGACAGAAGCTCGGAGCATATCTTCCAGAATTTGATTGACTCGCTCTACTTGACCACTTGATTGAGGATGGAAGGCGGTGCTAAAAGAGAGACGAGTTCCCATAGCATTTTGGAAACTTTCCCAAAATCGAGAGGTGAAGAGACTCCCACGGTCTGAGTTAATTTCCAATGGGACACCATGAAGAGACACTATTCGGGAGATGTATAAGTCAGCTAGCTGGCTAGCGGTGATACTCTCACGAACAGGTAGGAAATGGGCTACTTTGGAAAGATGGTCGATCACGATGAAGATGGCATTATTCCCTCTCTTGGTCCTGGGAAACCCGGTAATGAAATCCATACTGATTTTATCCCATTTCCACTCAGGAATAGCCAAAGGTTGAAGGGTGCCAGCAGGCCGTTGATGCTCTGCTTTAACAAGACGACAAACATCGCAATTAGCAAGGTATTGAGCGATTTCTCTCTTCATCCTAGTCCACCAAAACCTCTGGCGTAGGTCTTGATACATTTTAGTACTACCGGGATGAATGGTGAGAGGGGATTCATGAGCTTCCTTAAGGATCAGCCGCCTCAGGTTTCGTGCCTTGGGAACCACTAAGCGGTTTACAAAGTATACGACACCTTGATCATCAACGGAGAAACAATTCGCGACTCCTTTCTTTATGTTTCTCCTAATACGGGAGATTCCCAGATCTACCTTCTGTGCCTTGATGATCTGATCTGTAAGGCTAGGTTTCGCCACCAGGGTGGATAGGAATCCTCGAGGAACAATGTGAAGATTGAGCTTACGAAATTCCTCGTGGAGAAGTGGTTGACTTTGTTGTAACATCAGGTTGTTACAATAAGATTTACGACTTAGCGCATCAGCCATGACATTGGCTTTGGCCGGGGTGTAAGTTATTCTTAAGTCATAATCCGAGATCAACTCGACCCAACGTCTTTGCCTGAGATTCAAATCCGGTTGGGTGAAGATATATTTCAAATTTTGGTGATCGGTGAAGATCTTGCAATGATTACCAAGGAGGTAATGTCGCCAAGTTTTGAGTGCATGGACTACAGCTGCAAGCTCTAGATCATGTGTGGGATAGTTTTCCTCATGTGGGTGTAATTGCCGTGAAGCATAGGCAATTACCTGACGATCTTGCATGAGTATGCAACCTAGTCCTTGTCGCGAGGCGTCGCAATAGATAATAAAGTCCTTGGAGAAATCTGGTGGTACCAGTATGGGAGCAGATGTCAGGCGTCTTTTCAGTTCCTGAAAGCTGAACTCGCACTGTGGGGTCCACTCAAACTTTTTATCCTTCTTGAGGAGTTTAGTTAGAGGTTTAGCAACCTTGGAGAAATTCTCGAAGAAGCGGTGGCAATAGCTCGCTAAGCCAAGGAAGCTCCGAACTTGCTTGACCGTCTCAGGTGGAGTCCAATCAAGGACGGCTTGAACTCGCTCGGGATTGACAGCAATACCCTTACCAGAGATTACATGGCCTAGATAGGTCACTTCTGGCAACCAAAATTCACACTTGGAGAATTTGGCATAAAGGCGATGCTCTCGAAGTTTCGTCAATACCAGCCTTAGATGTTTGGCATGTTCCTCTTCATTCTTGGAGTAGATGAGTATGTCATTGAGGTATACTACGACGAATTTATCCAAATACTCCATGAAGATCAAGTTCATTAACCGAGAGAAGGTGGCTGGGGCATTGGTTAAACCGAAGGACATAACGGTGTACTCGTATTGGCCATAACGAGTAACAAAGGCCGTTTTGGGAATGTCCCCATTTTTGATGTTGATTTGATGGTAGCCCAACCTCAAATCCATCTTGGAAAAGACTAAGGATCCAGCGAGCTGGTCATACAGATCGTTGATCCTGGGAAGCAGATACTTGTTCTTGATAGTGACCAAGTTGACAGGTCGGTAATCTACAACCATCCGATCCGTTCCATCCTTCTTCTTGACAAAGAGGACGGGGCAAGCCCAAGGAGAGGAACTAGGACGGATGAAACCCTTTTTCAAGGACTCATCGAGTTGGTTCTTAAGCTCGGCTAGTTCTAAGGGTGCCATCTTATAGGGTCTCCTAGAAATTGGAACGGTTCCTGGAACAAGGCCTATCACAAACTCGACATCCCTGTCAGGTGGAACACCTGGCAGTTCTTCTGGAAAGACATCCGGAAAGTCCCAGACTACCAGAATATCCTCAAGGTCTGGAAGGGGTTTGGCATTTAGGGAGTAAAGCAGGCGCTTGGCCACTCGAGTTAAGACATTGACTGTCTTGCCCGATGGGTGGGTAAGTTGAACGGTTATAGGGGCACAATCAATCTTAGCATAATGAGCTGACATCCAGTCCATAGCCAAGATGATGTTTATGTCCGAGGACTTGAGAGCTATTAAGGATGCAAGGAAGACAAGTCTATCGACAAGAATTTCGTTCCCATGGCTTACTCTAGAAGTTTGCCATTTGGAACCCGGAGTTTGAATTACCGTGGAAGTGGGCATGTCACAGAATGTCATGTTATGCAATCGAGCATAGTTCTTGGATATGAATGAATGAGATGCTCCAGTATCGAAAAGAACAGATGCCGGATGGCAATTAACAAGGAACGTACCAAGGACGACGTTAGGATCCTCATGAGCCTCCTCGGCTGAGACATAGTTGACATGGCCACGTGCAGTGGTGACCGGCTTGGCGTAGAATGTCTTTCCCGCTGGCTTACCACGGCCAACGGGCTTTCCAGACTGATTGGGGTTGTTGTTCTGGGGACACTCTCAACTATAGTGACCCGGCTCTCCACACTTGAAACATGTCACAACATTGGGGCGTGGAGCAGCATTAGCAGCGGGGCCACCATAGGGCATGGGCGGTGCAAACTGCTGGTTGGGACGAGGCGCCTCAAAGGATGGCCCCGGGATGAACCTGGGTGGCAGTGCCGTTCTTGGAATCCACACCCGGCGCTTCTGAGCTCCAGAGCCGGATGAAGAGCCAAAATCACGTGAGTGCTTGCGTGAAGCATCATAGTCAGATTGGCCTGACTCAGCACTGATGGCTTTATTGACCAACTTCTGAAAGGAGGTGCACTCGTGCAGACGAAGATCATGGCGAAGCTCAGGGCTAAGTCCCTTGGGGAACCTTGCCTGCTTCTTAGCATCGGTAGATACTTCTTCAGGAGCATATCGTGCCAGATTCCCAAATTCACGACTATATGCATCCACAGTCAGTCTTCCTTGGGTGAAATTGCAGAACTCTTCCTTCTTGCGATCTATGAGACCTTCCGGAATGTGATGCTCATGGAAAGCCTCACTGAATTCAGCCCAAGTAGTGATTTGGATGACCGGGCGCATAGCTTCAAAGTTTTCCCACCAAAGGCTAGCAGGGCCTTTGAGGTGATAGGCAGCATAAGTAACCTTGTCAGCTTCGGCTACGTTGGCAGAACGTAGCTTGTGGGTGATGCTGCGAAGCCAGTCATCCGCGTCGAGGGGCTCGACGGAATGGTTAAACTTTGGTGGGTACAGCTTGATGAAGTCATTGATTGACACAAAATCATTTCGCTGATGGCGTGCAGTGTTCTGCTTAATCCGCTCCAACAAGCGGTTAGTCTCACGCTTGTTTCTTTCCGCCTCCAGCATCACTTCGGCCAGAGAAGGTGGGTGAGGCAGATTTTCACCCCTAGCTGCACTGGCTTCCCCTTGCTCCAGGGCAGCAGGGTTGCTGCGGGTGTTGACCATCCTAGGAGAAAACAAGACAACGGTTTAGATAAGGATGGCACAAACTTAGCAAGGAAGTGCAGAACGTAATGGATAACATGGAATGCTAAGATGTTCATTGCACAACATGGTAATATAGAAACTGCCATATATATACCATTGGTCATACACACCGTACATAGTTTAGTACAAGCCCAGGCTAGGGTACAACTACAGTGAAAGACATTACATCTCATCGAAGGCATTCCAAGCTCCTATACATTATTTTTCTACACCTCCGGGGCGTGATACACACCAAGTCGTATCCCACGGTCACGCAGGACTGTGGAGAATACAACGACTACAATACTAGTGAAACTACTACTAGCTCAAACGGCTCCGTAGTAATCCTCATAGAAGTCGCCACCAAAACCTGGAAGTGGAACATGGTCATCTGGGAACAGACAGTCCTGCGGAGCCTGCGGACCAAAGGAATTCGGATGTGGCCTTGGTCCCACAGGTGGTAGCAGACGGGGACCACGAGGAGGGGTGATGCCTCCCACATCGCGCCACTCCATACAATCTGGCAATCCAGACCGTACAGGGTACAGATCCCTCAGATCCATGTATCCTGCCTGTACCGCCGGTGCAAACCGAGTCAAAGTGGCCCAGTGATCAGCACGAGAGTTAAAAAGCTCCATATGCAAGGCCCGATTTTCACGGTCCTTATCCTCGAGCATCTCGGCAGTGGTGCGGAGTAGTGACTCCTCCTGTGTGGGGTCAGCATAGATAGCCTGGAGATACCCTTGCGCTCCCGGAAGTGAAGCTGGCATATAACAGAAGTCGGTGTTCCGAAGCAGGCCAGTCCGGACTCGCATGATGGTCATCATGGAATAGGCAGCATCCTGCACAGCCATCTCAACAGTAACCCCGAGTCCATAGGAACAGTGAAGGGGCTCAGTGGCTCCAGGATAAGAGGGGTATATCCTGACGGTACAGAGGTACTGGCTCTGGTTGAAGTCTCTGAACTGCTCTTCGATAGTGTATTCGGGATACCAATGGTAACCCATCTCGACCATTACCCGGACTAACATAGAAGTATGACCGGGCACATCGAGGCACCGGGTCAGGCGAACCACTTGGTTTTGAGCACGAGTGGCCATCTGAAAGCACAACCACAATGCAAAGGCATTAGAATTTCTAGGGAAAATTGGACAGCATAACAGCTGTAAATGCTCAGAGAAGGATTTGAGACATCCACAACAGTTTGCAATACCACTCAACAACATCATATCAAGGTTCTGATTCAACTGACAACATACTAAAAGTAGTAGAAACTGTACTGAGGCTTGTAACAACAATCCTATAAGCTACTACGGATTAGTAACACGTGAACCTGATAGAAGAAGAGAGCCTAGTCCTTAACCCACGTTGAATGAGAAGAGAATGACTCAGATCAGAGGGCATAAGGTAAAGGAGTAAAAGAGACTTACGTTCCCTCCCACAATCAATTCCCCTACATATAACTAAAGCATTTCTATACTCGACATTGACCAGTTTGGCTCAACGAACCTACAGGCAGTCCGACTCTGATGCCAACGCTGTCAGGACCCCGATTCCAAGTCACATCGATCTAGCCGGTAACACCTCATATCACATTACGGCCTCACGCACGGTATTCCCACGGGTGTCGCCTTACCATGGCCCGAGACCGTTTGCGCCTTTTGGCTCACGTATATGATAGTGTCGCTAGCATCCATATGACAAAGAACCCGGGCCGACATGGCTAGTCGTGAACCCAAAGCGGCGCAGACCTATGGAGACAGGCATACATGAATCACATCGAGCATGTCGGTCATCAGCGAGTGAATCCGGGCTGTAGCACTGGGCTAACAGGTCTCTGGGGAACCCGGGCTGTAGCAGGCTAGGCAGGACTCTGGATGTCACCGCGTGACATTTCATCGAAGGGACAGACATAGGAACAAAGTGAAACACATGCCGGGCAGTCAAGTGTCCTGAGCAGTAGTACTGGGCTAGCAGGACTCCGGTGAACCGGGCTGTAGCAGACTACTAAGGCTCAAGGAACACTAGACTACATTTCCCCATAAGAAAGGCTGCCAAGGATAAATAACTAGATTTTCGGATCCCACTCATACCAAGCATTTAAATCATGCACACAATATGCCCGATATGAGTACATACAACATGGCATCACAACAAAACTCTACAACTCAAGTACTTTATTTAAAGGCTCTAGAGAGCCATACATAACATGTTCATATAGATAGGGGTCACATGACCCGACACTCAAGTCATACAAGCATACAAGCACATGCGGAAGCAAATAGTATGAGTATAGACACTAGAAAGCAAGAAGGCTTCTCGAAGCCTGTCTATCTACATAGGGCCCTCCATGGCCAGGATCACCACCTGGGAGGCTAGTCACTCGTTGACATCAAGGTCTACATAAAACCCATCAGAGGGGGCGGTGTTGTCATCTGAAAACAGTAATTAAGCAAACATGAGTACAAAGGTACTCAGCAAGTCTTACATCAGAACCTACTATACATGCTCATTCTCAAGAAGGTGGTGGGGTTATTGCAGCAAGCCAGCTTTGACTCTTGGCTAAGCTATCCTACGGAACTTCACCAGTAAAATAGTTTTCGCACACGAGTCCACTACTCACCAACACAATACTCCACCGGGGATCCTCCCTCGTCATCCTACGAGAGGGCCATCCTCGGTACTCACACTTATCTTGAGTCTTTTAGTAGTATCCATTAGCTTGTCTATGAACTGTATAGGTAACCAAGTAGTCCTTTACCGCGGACGCGACTATTCGAATAGTTTTATACCCAGCAGGGGTGTACTTCTTCATACACGCTTTCACCACTTACCGCCGTTTACACGACATGTACTCGGCAACCTTCAAGCGGAAGCCCAACGAGGGTGTCGACCACGGCCTACCTAAACACTCAAGCCTCTAGTCCAGGTTTATCGCCTATCCAGGTTCCATCCGCAGGGAGTCCGGCCGAGGTTTCGACATACGGCCCCGAACGATGTGAACAGGATTCCCGAGACACCAAACGGGTGACTCGGTACACCCTGCCACGGTGTATCTACCGCAACATAGCCCACCCCTAGGGTGAGCGCTACGCACGGCTGCCAACACATAACCTACAAACACCAGAAACTAATTGCAACTCCTGGACAAAGTACTAGGGTGAATAAGAAGCTGAGAGGGTCCATTGGTTTCGGGCCCAATGTATGGTAGTAACTGAATCTTAAATCACACATACAGATCTCAGTTCTTATGGACGGCCTCAATGAAACAACCCACCATGTACTCCTACATGGCCTCTCATCGATACCTTTACCAAATCATGTTCAACACATCCCTCACATTACCGACATAATCATTTCACTCTAGCCCATCACCCGGATGAACCAGACCTGACACAACTCTAAGCATAGCAGGCATAGCACGGTAGGAAACACATCACTACTAGGAAAAGGGCTATAGATGGAATTGACACTAATGGCGCACCAGACATGTGGTGCGCCATTACTATATACTAATGGCGCACCATCTGTTGGTGCGCCATTAGTGTGGAAGACAATAATGACGCACCAGGCACACGGTGCGCCACTAGTAACAAAATGTTTTTTTTTCATTTTTTCAAACATACTAATGGCGCATCCAGGCAGAGTGCGCCACTAGTAGTTAGAACGACTAATGGTGCACCAGCCATAGAGTGCGCCACTACTGTATTTTTTTTAACTTTTTTGCAAAACTACTAATGGCGCACCGTTGCATAGTGCGCCATTACTAGTTAAAAGTAGTAATGGGCACTTTTTTTTTACTTTTTGATATCGTGAATATTTTTAAATTTCATGGGCACTTTTTGAATTCATGAATATTTTTTCAAATTTGATGATATTTTTTCATATTACATATGAAAAAATATTGAATATTCATGAGGACACTCGATCTCGATCCCCCTCCCTCTCGATAGATATCCCCCTCGCCAGATCGCCCTCGCCGCCGAGCAACCCCCCCCCCCCGCACCCTCCCCCCCGCTCCACCGCCGCCGACGACCCCCCGCACCCTGCTCCACCGCCGTCGACGACCCACCGCACCCTTCCCCGCTCCACCGCCGCCGACGACCCCCTGCACCCTCCCCCGCTCCACCGCCGCCGCCGACCGCCCGCACCCTCCCTCGCTCCACCGTCACAAATGAATGCAACTAAAAATACAAAAAACATTTTTTTTATATTTTCAAATAACAAATTTGATGATATTTTCAAATAATAAATTTGATGATATTTTTTCGATTCATAAATATTTTCAAATAACAAATTTGATGATATTTTTAAAAAATTATTACTGTTTTAAAAAAATTATTACTATTTCATATTCATATGCACTTTCTAAAAAATTATTAGATGCAACAAAAAATAATAATAATAATAATAATAAATTACTTATGCAAAAAAAGTTACTTATGGCGCACCTCTGGGTGGTGCGCCATTGCTACCAAAAAAAGATTACTTATGGCGCACCGCTCTGGGGTGCGCCATTGCTAATTCGATTGATCACTTCGTCCCTCCCTCGCCAGATCCACTTCGATCCCCCCTCGCCACACCCTCACGCGCGCCCCCTCCTTCCGCCGCCCGGCCGACGCCATAGCCGCGCCACCGTGCTCGCCCTCTCGCCCTCTCCCCCGCTCGCCTTCTCCGCCAGATCCCGAGCCTCGTCGCCGTGTTAGCCGCGGCCATCGCCGTCCCCGCACCCCGGCGGCAAGTCCACGAGCTCCGCTTCGTCCTCCCCGACCCCGGCCTCGAGCTCGTCTTCGCTGCATCGCCCTCGTCTTCCCCCTTGGGCACCGCCACCCTCTGCTGCTACTAAGCTCTCGCCGGCCTCCTTGTGCCACCCGGTGAGCTTCCCCTCTCCCCATGCTGCTCTCCTCTTCCACCTGGTGCACCGTCGAGGTTTCCAATTGAAACATGTTCAACAATTGAAACAAGTTCAGAAATGTACAGTCTTAGCTAAAGTAATTAAGATGTTTGGGCCTGAACTTGGAGTAGAAAATCTATTGTAAATTCAGATGGTTACTAGATTCAGTTTGAGTTTGCTACTGTACATTGTTATTCACAGTAATCTTTAGTTTTTCCTCTTCAGTTTGCTACTGCATTCGAGCAAGATCTATAGGCTTCCTTGCAGATTAACTGAAGCAAGATCTATAGACTTTTCTTAAACTTGTAAATGCATGCCTTATTACCGTCCGAGTAGATTGCATTGACTGTTCCAACCAAGGTAGTATGGGTGACATCTATACCTAAGTCTGCTTTGAAATATTCAGCTAACAACTAAGTTTGATAATTGGTGGTGTCTGGCTAGCTAGTACCCCAAATAACTATTCTGCTCTTAGTTCCATGTTACTGAAGTTGCGTTGTTTATTTAAATATAAACAACAGAAACCAACAGATTTGAAATTCAAGTGCTCCTGAAGTGTTCCAGGATTCTGGTTTTTTGACTTGGGGATCTGTTGTTTCTAAATAAACCAGCAGAAATCAAATGCCATTGTTATTCATTAAAAAAACTAATTATTACTGAACAAGAGGAAACAAAATTTTATGTTATGTTTCATGAACTAAATAGTCCTACCTTTGAAAATATTCAGCTCAGCTTGGAGTATTACATTGTAAATCACAGTGCTATTTTGTTGTAAGGGAAAAGTATATTTAGATCGCATCAATTTGTAGTTTGTGTTTTTATTTGTTCCTGATTTGAGGTTGTGGCTTTGGCATTGTTCTGCTCCTTACATCTATCACTATCGTATATGTCAAACTTGAGATCAAGCAAATAACTATTCTGGATACTCCTGTTTACTTCATGCTGAGAACTTCAGCTTTTTCAAGTTGTTGGACTATATGTTCATTGGTACTACTTGTGATGCTGCTCCTGTACTACTTGGGAATTTTGTCAACTTGTGATGCTGCTGCTGTACCCCGAGAGGCCCTTGAGTTTGCCGGAATGTCGATTAACTTCTGTTCCGGCAAATTCGGGTACTCCATATGTCCTATTTTCAACAAAGGTCATGCCGAAATTTTCCGTGAATTTTAGCATGACTTTGCTAAAAATAGGACATATGGGGTACTTGTGACTAATGCATGGGCCGGGGTATCTTAGTACTTAGTTAAGTAGGATCAACTGCCCCGCCATTCTTGCTGCATTAAACCATAGGTGGCAATAGAGCCAAGTGATTAGGCCTAACTTAGAATTCTCATTAGCATGAATAAACCCTAGATGATAAACCCAACATAGGTGGCAATAGAGCCAAGTGATTAGTGCCAAGTGATTAGGCCCAACCTAGGGTGCCTCGGCATCGATAAACCCTAAATGATGAAAACTTAACTTGGCTTCTATAGGGTGCCTCGGTGTCGATGAGAACCTAAATGATGTACGCTTAGGCTTTTAGGGTGCCTCGGCGTCGACAAAACCTAAATGATGAAAGCTTAGGCTTTTAGGGTGCCTCGACGTCGACAAACCCTAAATGACAAAACCTTGGCTTTTAGGGTGCCTCGGTGTCGATAAGAACCTAAATGATGAAATCTTAGGCTTTTAGGGTGCCTCAGCGTCGACAAACCCTAAATGATAAAATCTTAGCTTTTAGGATGCCTCGGTGTCGACAAACCCTAAATGATGTAGTTTTGAATTATGAACGTAGGATATGTCGTCATCATCATCGGACGATGAAAGTCTCCCGGGGGAGTGTGACTGGTGCCACGACGATCGAGGTCTGTGCGACATGCCTCACCTGGACGATGATCGGCGCTTCAGCATTAAGCTCGAGGAGACCTTCGAAGTTGAAATGGTACACAATGACGACAAGTGTTATTTTCATAATTAAGCATGACTTCAACTATTTCAACGTGTAATTTTCATCTTTTACAATTCGAGTATAGCTTATCCCATGCCATGCAGACGCTATGTCTTGGAGAGAATGGATTTTGAAGACCATGAAATTTCTGAAACAAAGAAAATTCACCTAAGGACTCATCACGATGTGGACTTTGAAGTATATCTATATAATTCTAAGAGCGTAACCCATTTTGGTTGCAAAAATTGGGAAGCATTTTGCAAGATGTATGGTTTTGATGAGGGTATGCTTATCACCATGGATCTTGGTAATCCTGACATCAACCAAGACAATATGGACATTTGGGTCCTTGTTGATACGCCTCCAGTTCTACCGCTATGTGAGTTTCTCAAACATAGTTATTAGCTAATTTATATTGTTTATTTCAAAATAGTTGACAGCTTATTTCCATTCACAGCTTATTTTTATTGTTCAAAGAATGTGCGGGAGATGGTAGACAAAACCCACTACACCGATGGCTCCGAATTAACAACTTACAAGGAGAAAAATCATCTGGTCGGATTTTGTACTAACATTGAGAATTACAATATCCACAATCAAACTCCTCAACATTATGGTAAATACGTGCCACTAGTGCATGTGTTCAACTACGGTAACTACCATGGAGATACCCCGGTAAGTTTTTTACTATTACGACATCCGTGCATCTTTTGCATACTTCTAAAACTAGTACATCATTGCTAACTATGAAGTTATTACTATGTTTTTCAACAGATAATCCTAGAGAATTGTGTGCCTCATATGATGTATCAGAAAGGTAGTCTTAATGTTTTGAACATACAGCCAGGTCATCCTACGAATCTCAACTGTCCATACGAGATTTCTAAAAGAAGTGGAGACATGAAAATCAAAGGATGGAAAAAAATGTATGGACAGTCGTAAGGAGCTTCTTGGAAGCAAAAGGAAGCGAAGCGCAAGAATTGGAGATAGGATGTTCTCCATTCTCCATAATGGAGAGTCAGGGTCTATATTGTTTTATGCTATTGTAGCTTAAATAGGGTATTTAGGTCCTGCCTAATACTGATGATCATGTGCTAAGAACAATTAAGTAGGGTTGGTTCGATCACTATCAAGATGATGATCGTATGACTGGTTATGAATAACGAGTAGAAGTTGTATGATGATGATTAGTAGGACTTGTTAGGATTAGTATTAGTTCCGACAAACTCGATACTCGCGGTCTCGAGACTTGTAATGTTTTATCTTTGTTCGGTCTTTTGAATTCGGAGACTAATATGATGAATTGTATTCGGAGACTAATCTTCTATTGTATTCGATGAATCTGCTGTTGCTGTGTGCTACTGTCTATATTCTGTCAAATAATATATTTTGTAACCTGTGCAAAAATTAGAAAAGTAAAAAAATAAAACCTAATATTCATACTAATGGCGCATCACTACAGAGTGCGCCATTAGTATGCCAAGTATACTAATGGCGCATCCATCCGCAGTGCACCATTAGTGTGCCAAAGCACATGGTTAAATATGGCCCTGGGAGGCATACTAATGGCGCATGGTGTTATATACCAATGGTGCACTGGGTGGTGCGCCATTAGTATACCAGATACTAATGGCGCACCAGTGGTGCGCCATTAGTAATAAATACTAGTGGCGTGATACTAATGACGCACCAGTGATGCGCCATTAGTAGGCAAAACTGGTGCGCCATTAGTAGGCCTTTTCCTAGTAGTGCATACATGGCTCAATCAACTCCTACACATGCTAGTAGGTTTCATCTAGTTACTGTGGCAATGACAGGTCATGCAGAGGATAAGGGTTCAACTACCGTAGCACACAGCAGTTTGAATCGCATTGTCTTAATGCAGTAAACAAGAGCAGAAGCGAGAACATGGGTTTGTATCGGAATGATCAATGGGTTGCTTGCCTGATGTAGTGGTAGTAGGGTACTGCCCTTCAGACGGATACTCGGGGTTATCCTCGGAGGCAGAACCTACCACGAAAAACACACCGAACATAATCAACACATGACAATATGCAACAATATGATGCATGCTATGACATGGCAAAATGAATGTGTCTTGGCCTAATGCAAGCTAAAAACAGAAAGGAATGAACCCATTTGAATCAAAGATTCAAATGTTAGTTCATTTAACATAGCCTTATTAGTGCATTATCTTATTCTGCTTAAACAGCAAGGTTAACTTGTTTTGTCATGCATGAAACCATTACAGATTGATAGATTGAATTTTTCTGATCATTTTTCATATATAAATTGTTTGATTTGGAGCTATGGTTGATTTTCTATGATTTTTAGAAGTTTTGGCTATTTTCTGGAATTTCCTATATAAGAATAATTCCAGTAATTGAATTAATGCGTCAGCATGACATAGGTGTGACGTCAGCGGGTCAACTGGGTCGGCCAGGTCAAACCTGACTGGTGGGCCCTATCTGTCAGTGGCTCAGCTAATTAACAGGATTAAATTACTACTAATTAACTGTTAGTGGGGCCTGGGCCCACATGTCAGTGACTAAACTAATTAAAATTAGTTAACTCTAATCCTAAACTAATTAGCAGGCTGGCCCCACCTGTCATAGGCTCAGGGGGGGAGTCAACCTGGGCCCACGCGTCAGTCCATGGTCAAAAAGTGGTCAAACTCGCCGTCGTTTAGCCGCCGGCGAGGCCAGACGCGGCGGAGGGGCTCGGGTTTTGCACTCCGGCGACCAAAAGGACGGCGGAGACCATCTACGTGATGCGAGGAGTGAGCCGTGTCGACTGGTGGCAGTAGGTGGAGCTTGGGTGGCCGGAGACAACGGCGGCGAGCACGTCCACGGCGACCGGAGTTCAGGCGAGGTTGAACTAGTCGCTAGCAGGCACGGCGAGGGGCGTGCGGGGGTGCTACGGGCTCCTGCGAGTGCGTTGAAGACGATGGCGTGCTCGGTTGCGGCCCAACATGGTTGTGGCCACGACGGCGACGTGTGGTGGCGGCAGCGAGCTTCGGCCCCGATGGCCGTGGTGGTTAGAGGAAGCGGACGAGCGCGGGGAGAGGGGGAAACGGTGGCGGAGCTCACAGCGATCACGAAGAGGGGCTCGGCTTGCTCGGAGATGGCTTGGTGACGGCGAATCCGTCGATGGAGTCCGGCGGCCGTGCTCGGGGAAGACGACTCGTGGCGGTGATGTGGGGCTCCCGCGGTGGCGTGGCTCGGGGTGGAAGGAAGAGGGGGTCGAGGCGGAGCCTCTGGGCCGGTCAGAGAGGCGAGGGAGAGGCGGTGGCCGCGATGGTGCTTGTCGGCGGCGACGGCTGCGCTCGGCAGGGGATGGGGACAGAGCCAGAGGGGGAAGAGGGGCACGGGTAGAGTGGTGAGAATGAGAGGGGGACGTGGGGGAGTGCGTGGCACTCGTAGGCGCGTCCGGGGCGTCGGCGGAAGCAGGAGGTGGCCGGCGTGTGGCCGCGGGCGCCGGCCACGCGCCTCTCATCCTCCTGGCGAGAGGAGGAGGACGACTAGCAGGGGCCAGTGGGCTGGGCCGAGCTGGGCCAGGCCAGGCGACAGGTAAGTCCTCTAACTCTCTCTCTCTTTCTGTTTTGCTTTTATTTATTTCCTGCTATGTGTATTGAAATAGAATAAATACTATTTCATTTCCAAAAACTCTGGAAATATTCAGAGACACATTTGGGAATATTCCCAACTGCCTAAAAATGCTTCCAAGATTATTTGAGCACTTTAAATTATTTATAGCATTTAAAATGCCCAAATTCAAATACTTATGGCTTGTTCAAAAAAATCCAGAATGGCTCCATAAATTGCAAGACCATTTTTGGCAGAGGTTTTAGTCAAGACCAAAAATGGTGGGCTTTTATGAAGGGCATTTTGGGTTCATTGAAATTCCAATTGTTGGAAATTAGCATTTTCAGGGGGGTGTTGGGGTTGATTAGGCCCCATTTCAAGTTTAAGAGAAATTTAAACATGACACACAAGTTCAACCAACCCTAATGCATGACTAAAAGCAGGGATGTGACATGCGAAGGTTTCAAAGACTATTAATACCGTATTGTTATCCACGGGATGGTGCTCTGTGGCATTTGGGATGAGAAGATCCTCACCACTTTTGGCCACCTACTGGAGTATCCAACATGCTCTAAGGCTGTATGTTGGTATGGCATCCGCTGTACTTTGAATTTTGCAGGGTCCGTTAAGCCATCCCTCCAATACGGTTCCATGCCTTGTAGAGGGTTTTTTGTTTCTTTGTAACTAGCTCGGGTGTCTTATGATAGTGCACCCTTTTACTTCGGACTGGGTGTATATTCTGAGCCGGATTATCCCAAAATTTCGTTTCGGTTTTCCAGGTGCTTTCCATCGCACAGTACTTTCATACTAGGGACGCCAAGTCAGCGAAGCATGATATGTCACGGCGACTTAAGGCGTTAAGGATTCCCTTATCCGTGCAATTATTGCAGAAGAATGAGACTACGTCTTCCTCGCGACAGTCCTTAACCCTATTCATCACAAGGTGGCCCAATAATGATGTACTGTTTCATGGGGCTCTTGCCTGATGTGGGAAAGATTGTTTATGTCTAGGTGGGTGGGTGGATTTGAGTCCGAAAAGGTCCCGAGGAAGAGGGGGACGGGGCGGCGCACCGGCCTTGCCTCCGCCAGTGATGCCTCCCCCGATGGAGGGCCATGTCGGGGACCAGCCTCGTGAGTTCTTCATCAGGCTGTGTCGGCCACCGTGTCGTCGCCTTTGTCTTCCTGCGCCATTCGCTCGGAAGATGGAGCTCGATCCGCCCCAGACCCTGAGGTTGCATACGAGGGGCTCCGGGAACAGCGGCACACGGGTCGATGTTGACTTTTCCGCCCCTCAGGTCATGTATCTTCGCCACGGATGGAACACCTTTTCTCGCAACCATAGACTAATGGCGGGGCTCGTTCTCTATTTCAAATTAATGGAGAACGGCCTGCTCTCGGTCAAGGTCTTTGGAGACTCTAGAACTCGCCTGAAGTGCTGCGTGGAGAGCTCCTCCGATGATGAAGACTCCTCTTCAAGCGGGAGTGACGAGGAGGACAGCGACAACGATGACGAGAGCGTCGTCCGAGGGCACGTCGACCTCGTCTCCGACTGACCGCGTCGCCCCTCCCTCCGCCGTGCGCTCTTCCGAGGGCCTTCCTCGTCAAGCTATCCATCGGCGCATTTCCCGTCCCTTCCTTTTTGCCTTCACCTGTCGCACCTAGGAGGAAAGGGGCAAGAATGGGGATCACGGGGCACTTATCTTTTCTAGTTTGTAAGCCTGCGGGCTCTCGTTAGATTTCAAAATTTGTAACCCCCTTGCTCGTGTACCCATTCTGTATGAATTCTACTTGTTTGCAACGTATGAATGGAAGGAAGGGTGTTTGCCGGGCTTCATTTGTGCATGGGTGAGGGCCACACCGAGGAACGCGTCCTCATTATCTTAAGATAAACATGGTATCCCGGCAACTGGCCTTGCCGTCCTCCTGCTTTATGGCCCGACTACGCTCACGCTCTTGGCGGAGGTAGGGGCTGAGTAGGATTAGGCCTTTCGCTCGCCCTCTTCCCATTGCACTACAACCAAGTTCTGGTCCAAAGTAGAGTTTTCGGACACGGGACGGAGGGGACAAGATGGTACGAGAGTGAGCAAAGCCTTATACGTTCAAGGTTCATACGGGCGCACGGAGTGGGGGGAGAAAAACTTATCTGACGTTGCAGCCCCCGGCAACCTTGGCCTGTCACGGTTACAT
This sequence comes from Triticum urartu, assembly GCF_056163025.1. Classification (NCBI taxonomy): domain Eukaryota; kingdom Viridiplantae; phylum Streptophyta; class Magnoliopsida; order Poales; family Poaceae; genus Triticum; species Triticum urartu. The sequence goes on from NC_141878.1 coordinate 465,626,996, forward strand.
CCTTGTCTCTGCAGCCCTCGGCAACCTTAGTTTGCCGGGGCCGGAGCGCCGGCCTGTTCTTTTTCCTCCCACTAGCTCAGCAGAAATGTCCATGTACCCTGCGAACCAAAGAAGATGGAAAGGAAGAGAGTGACGCACACTCGACCTCTATGCTAGGGGTTAGCCGCCGCTAAGCACTATCAACCCTAACCGAGGAAGAGACTCAACCTAGCATGCATGCTAAAACTTAGGGCGCTAGCGCTTCATTTATTTATGCTCAGGTATGCGCCTGGCTTTGTACAAAGGGTTACATGCCTTGTCGGCAAGGCTTGTACAAAAGGTGGTTTGCTGGGGGGGCGACAACTGCGCCTTATGGGTAGAACTCGCGAAGATGTTCGATGTTCCAGGAGTTGCTCACTGGAACGCCATCTTCAGTCTCCAGGCGGACTGCGCCAGGCCTGGTGACTCGTATTACCCGATAAGGGCCTTCCCACTTCGGCGTCAACTTGTTGGAATTCTTGGCTGACTGAACGTGCCGAAGAACAAGGTCGCGTTCCTCAAAGCTTCGGGCATGAACCTTGCCGCTATGGTAGCGGCACAAGGCTTGCTGGTAGCACGCTGCTCGTACAGCCGCCCGAAGACGATCTTCCTCAAGGAACCTTGCGTCATCTTGCCGCAACTGCTCTTGCTCAAGCTCATCATAAGCGAGTACTCGAGGTGACCCATATGTGAGTTCCATGGGGAGAACTGCTTCTGCCCCGTAAACGAGGGAGAAGGGTGTCTGACCGGTGGCTCGATTTGGCATCGTTCTGATTGACCAAAGAATCACCGGCAATTCATCAGTCCAGCGTTGTCCGCACCTGCGTATCCTGTCAAAAGTCCTTGTCCGGAGGCCTCGCAACACTTCAGCATTTGCACTCTCAGCCTGGCCGTTGCTCCATGGATGTGCAACAGAAGCAGAATAGACCTTGCTGCCAAGGTCCTAGATGTACTGCATGAAGGCGTAGCTTGTGAACTGTGTGCCGTTGTTGGTGATGATTCTGTTTGGCACACCGAAACGGCAAACTAGCCCCTTGAAGAATTTGACGGCTGATTGTGCTGTCACCTTTCTCACTGTCTCCACCTCCGACTACTTTCTGAACTTGTCGATTGCAACGTACAAGTACTCAAAGCCCCCGACAGCACGGGGAAAGGGGCCCAGTATGTCGAGCCCCCAGACCAAGAATGGCCAGGAGAGAGGGATTGTTTGGAGCGCTTGAGCTGGTTGATGAAGCTTCTTTGAATGGAACTGACACGGTTCACACTTGGTTAGTAGTGTTGTTTCATCCTGGAGGGCAGTGGGCCAAAAGAAACCTTGCCGGAATGCCTTGCCGGCAAGGGCCCCTGACCCTATGTGGGAGCCACATATGCCTCCGTGTATCTCTGCCAACAACTCTAGTCCTTCCTCCCGGGGAATGCACTTCAATTTCACACCGTTTGGTCTTTTTCTATACAGGACGTCGTCAATGAACTGATACATTGCGGACCGACGGGCTACTTTCTCCGCTTCTTCCTGCTCCTCAGGGAGTTCCCCTGTTTGGAGGAATCAGATGATATGTTATGCCCATGCCGGAGTGTGAGGCTCGATGGTAAGGACTAAAGGCACTTCCTCTGCCATGGGAGCAGTTGTCTCTACAGCTAGGACTTGACGCCCCGTCGAAGTCGGTTGCCCCATGGCTGGCTCAGTGTCCACGGCAACATCCTTGCCGGCGGCTCCTGGGAGCTCGGCGGGAAAGTACTTGTCGGGCCTGATTTCCTTCACTTGTTCTGCTCTGTTTATGGTTCAACGGATGGTTGACTCAACCGAAGCACAAAAGTACCTGGTTCCACAGGTAGTTTGAAGGAGGCGCGCTTCGGCAGGTAGTCAGCAATGTCGTTCTCCACTCGGGGAACATGCTCCGCCTGTATACCGTCAAAGCGCTCCTCCAGCTTCCTCACCTCATCTACGTAGGCCTCCATCAACGGGATTTGATAATGTTTGTTGACTTGCCTGACAACAAGCTACGAATCACCCCTGACGATGAGCTTCTTGATCCCGAGGTCTGCCGCGATCCTGAGACCGGCAAGCAACCCCTCGTATTCAGCAGTGTTGTTTGTGGACATCTCCCGGGGAAAGTGCATCTGGATTACATACTTGAGGTGCTCTCCGGTGGGTGCGACGAGCAGCACACCAGCACCGGCGCCTTGAAGTGAGAAAGCCCCGTCAAAGTACCTAATCTAGTTGTGGCTTGCCTCCTTGCCAGGGAGGGTGGTCTCTTGGATCTCTTCGTCTGGCGTTGAGGTCCATTCGACAATGAACTCCGCCAAGACTCTGCTCTGGATTGTCGAAGTGCTTTCAAACTTCAAACCAAAGATCGACAGCTCGACGACCCACTCCACAATCCTCCCGGTTGTGTCCGGGTTATGCAATATCCATTGCAACGGGAGGCGGGTGATGATGGTGATCTCGTGTGCTTGGAAGTAATGATGCAGCTTCCTCGAGGCCATAAGGAGGCCGAAGAGCAATTTCTGCACGCCGGAGTACCTTGATCAAGCCCCCTACAAGAGTGAGCTGACAAAGTAAACCGGGTGCTACATCATTTTCTTCTTCTGCAGCACTTCGTCTGGTTGCGCAGGCCCTGTCCCGCCAGCATCGGACCCTGCCGGGGGCCTTGCCTCTTCGTCGACCTCCCTCTGCGCCACTAGTGCCACACTGACCACTTGGTTCGTTGCCGCCAGGTATAGCAGCAATGGTTCCTGTGGTTTGGGAGCAACCAGTATCTCTGTAGAGGAGAGGTATTTCTTCAAATCCTGCAGTGTTGTCGGATTTCGGGTTCCGGCAGACCCTTGAGGTTCGAACACTGGGGTGCGCGCGGAGATCTAGCTTCCTACCTACCTGCACCCCTCCGCCTCGCTAAGATCTAAACTATGGAAAGAACAACACAAGAGACACAGGGTTTATACTGGTTCGGGCCATCGTTGTGGTGTAATACCCTACTCCAGTGTGTGGTGTGGTGGATTGCCTCTTGGGCAGATGATGATGAACAATACAAGGAAGAACAGCCTCGGGAGGGTCTGTTCTTGGCTGGGGGGATGAACTGCTGGGAGGAGTTCAGTCACCTTTCTCTCTCTCTCTCTCTCTCTCTCTCTCGGATTTCGATCTCCAACCTCTAACCTCTCACCCAGCTGCCCCCTCCTGCGGGTGGCTGGTCCTATTTATAGAGGCCCTGGTCCTCTTCACAAATATCGAGCGGGAAGGGAGCCAACAATGGCGGGCTAATTTGAAGGGGGACAGCTAGTACTAGCTACCCTGACAAAAGTAGTCTTCGCCTGCGCAAAGCTCTGGTGGTGACGCCGTCTTGGGCTCCACGATGACCTCCGTCTTGTAGTCCTTCTGGTCTTGGTCTTGTTGCACCGAAATGGCAACCTTTGCCTGATGCCTCGGTACTCCGCGGCTGCGCTTGCCCCCTTTGCACCAAAGAGCAAAGGAGGACACTGCGCGGGCTGGCACACGCCTGGCGCCCTTGGTCGTCATGGCTTGCGTCACGGGCACCTCGTGAGGTACCCCGCCTTGATCTCTCCGCCTCTTCGCGAGCCAACCTGATGAGGCCGTGCCTGAGGAAGCTCCGCGTCATCTGCCCCGCGAGGCTTGGCCCCTCACGAGGGTCTTGGGTTTGTGTTGGTGAAGATGGGCCGCGCTGGCCCCCCCTTTGAGCCACGCCGCAGGCCGCAGGCAGGCAAGTCTGGAGACCCCCATTCCCAGAACGCCTACAGTTGCCCCCGGGCCCAAGGCGCGCCCGGACTTGGCCGTGCAGGGAGGCGGAAGGGCAAGAGCGAAGCGCCGTGGGCCCTAACAGGCTGCGGCCTTGGGCGCCGCGTGGCGGTTGATTGGACGTGGGCGCCTTAGCAACCGCGCGAGTTGATAAAGGAGCGGCATCCACCTAGGCTTTGCTTCTTGATTTCCCCGCTTGCTGCTCAGATCCCCTTTCTTGCGCCTCTCCTTCCTTCCTCCAAAATTTCCAGATCCACTCCGACCGTGTGACCTAGAAAGCCATGGCGCCTCGTCAGCCCCCGGCCTGGCTTGGTACTCGTCTGCCCTGGAACCGCCGAACGTGTCGGAGGCGAGCCTTGCCCGGTTGCGCCGGATGGCGACAGCGCGGGGCATCAACGGGGCGAAGGTGTTCAAAGCCGGCTCCGCCACCCCTGAGGGTCAAGGGAGCACCTTCTATCCGTTCTTAGTAAGTGCCATTGCTGCTGGCCTGGTGCCTCCTTTCTCCGAGTTCTTCTTCTCTGTCCTCCGCCATTATAAGCTACAGGCTCTGCATCTCCACCCCAACTCCGTCCTTCTCCTGGCAATCTTCGCCTATTACTGCGAGGCTCGCGTAGGGGTGCAGCCCTCAGTGGCCTTGCTGCGCCATTACTTCTACCTCCGGACCTCTCGCGGTACTTCTTCTGCATGCGCAAGCTTCGTCGCGTACGGTGCCGCCATTGGCATTTCGAACCCCGGGAAAAGGATTGAGGGCTTCAGGAGCAAGTGGGTCTTGGTGGATGCTGGGCGCATCCACCCTGGGTTGATCTTGCCCACAGAGCAGCCCACGAGCTCCAGCGATTGGGGTCGAGCGGAGCTCGCGAACCCCCGTGCGAAACTGGTGTTGGAGAAGATGGACATGGATCTGAGGCCGGCCGACATGGCGGCGGCGAAGCTGACCGGCGCGTCGCTGCTGAGGGAATTCCTGGAGCACCAGCTGGCTCCGCTTCGGCAGTACTCACTTCCAATGTGGAGGCCCCGTCCGAGCCCCGCGGCCTTGGCCGACGGAGACCTGGCTGCGGTTCTCCAATCTCTGGTCGGGGGCAATGTGGCGAGGTTGGTGGGCGCTCCTACGCCCTTGTTCCTCCGCGACGACTGGGAGCAGGTAGTGGAGTCCATGCCTGTCTTCAACGGGGATGGGCCCGTGCCTATGGAAACTCCCGAGGAACCGGTGGACGTGCCCTCCGACGACTCCAGCGAAGAGGAGGAAGGAGGGGAGCGGGAAAAGGGGCCTGACTCCGAGGCGACTGACGGAGAGTTGAGGTCTCCCCTCCCCCGGCGCAGGTCCCATGTTCTCCGCCTCTCTCCGAGCGATGACGATGAGGATGACGACGAAGATGACGACGAGGATAACGACGAGCAGGACGGCGGAGCTCGCCCCCGATCCCGAAGAAGGACAGGACCGGGCTGATCTCCCGCGGGTCCGCCCCGGCCCCGAGGCGGACCGCAGACGCACCTTCTGCCTTCAAGCTTCCCGAGGTTGACCCTTCCAGCCGGCTTTCAGGCTTCAAATTTGGCCGGAGGCCGCTTGAGCTTACTGGCGACGACCCGTAAGCATTCAATTCCTGTCTTTATTTCTTGCTCTGCTTCTGAGGCTTGACGTCCGCACCTCTTGGATAGGCTGGCGCCCGCAGCAAAGAAGCCGAAGGGAGCTCCTGAGGTTCCATCCGTGGTAGCGCCTCTGCCCGCGAAGGAGGGTGACTGCGACGCACAGGCTTCTCCTGCCCGGTCGTCCTCGCGAGGCCTGGCTAAGCCGGCTGAGGCGAGCTCAGCCCCCTCGGCCCAAGTGACTCCCGAGGTGTCCTTGCCTGCCGCCGCCACTTCAGCCATTGGGGCGCGGCAAACCCTGCCTCAGGATGCTGTGGCCACGCTGCCGCCTTCTCCTCCTACTCCACCGGCTGCTGTCTCTCCGACTCCTTCTGCCGTCCTAGATCATGCTGTTGCTGAGCTGGACCGACTGCGGCAGGATCTTCTTGGCGCCAACCCCCGCTTCATGGCTGGGCGCTTGGAGCTGGCTTCATGATGGGTTCGCTCCGACGCTTCGATTCGGGAGGCGCTGGTCCAGGCCTCGACGGCTTGCGACGAGGAGAAGAAGGCCGTCCTTGAGGCGAAGGCTGCTCGTGACGCAGCCCTGGGGGAGGTGGTCGACATCCGTGGACGTTGCAAGGCGCTGGAGGACGAACTGCAAGGCTTGCGGGACCAGCTCGCGAACGAGGTCCGCCTTTTCCAAGAGCAGGAAGAAGGCGTGAAGGCTCGCGAGGCGGCCGTCAAGGAGAGGGAGGTCAAGCTCAAGAAACGTCGTGACCGCCTAGGCGCGCTGGAGCAGGAGTTGGGGGCGAGGAAGGCCAAGCTGGACGAAGAGGCCCTGGTTCTTGCCGAGGACCGCGTGGCCTTCACGGAGATGGAGGCGAAGGCTCGCTCCTCGCTGAGGACGCTTTACGACAGCGGCCTGGAGAGCCCGCTGGCTGGAGCCGAGGACGGCCCCGCCAAGCTGCTTCCCTTCCTGGTTCGCGCTCTTGAAGATGTCGCCCTTCGCCTTGGCCCCACGTCCGAGGCCGAGGCGCGTGTCCTGTCTTCTACATCACTAACGCGGGTCCTCACCCACATCTACCTTCGCGATCCCGGCGTCGACCTCGACAGCCTGCTGGAGCCAGTAAGCGGCGAGCGTGCCGTTGCCGCTGCCGAGGCCGTGAAGGGTCGCGCGGAGGCTCTGCTGGGGAAGTTCCGGGCCTTCAGCACCAAGCCGGAGCAAAGCGCTGCCGACCCCACTGCTCCATGAGGCGAACCCACTCCGCGCTGCTCCACCGCCGACAAGTGACTCCGCCGTGGCTCCTGTCCTGCCTTTAATTCCTGCACATGTATCATGCCTCGGGATGCGTTTAAACTTGCGTTTGGTATTGAGATAACAGTGTGGACTGTAATATTTGCTTTTGAATTCCTTGAAATTTGCTCTTTTCCTTCCTACTTGTTTATGTTCTATGCCGGCAGAGCCCGGCCCCGCGCATGCCTCACCCAGCGTTGGTCCCGATCGGAAACCAGGACGGGGCCAAGGAGTGAGGGGCCACGTGAAAAGTTAGGCTCCTGAGTCACGATGCTCAGGAGTCCCCCTTGGCGCACGAAGAACAAGTAGGGAGGTGTGATGCGGGTGGATCTACCATTCTACGTCTGCAGAGCCCGGCCGCGCGCATGCCTCACCCAGCGTTGGTCCCGGCCGGAAACTAGGACGGGGCCACGGAGTGAGGGGCTAAGTGACCAGTTAGGCTCCTGAGTCGCGATGCCCAGGAGTCCCCCTTGACGCTCAAACAGCCTTCGTACCTTGGCTCCGCTCGGGGAGAGACGCGCGACGAACCAGGCCCAGGGGGACCTGGCTGGGCGGTGTGCGTCTAGGTGTGACCCAAGCGCAGAGCCCGTGCCCAGCCCCCTCGCGCGACACTCCCGAGGGGAGGCATTACGATGAGGCTAGACACTGAGCTCTGGGCTCCCTGAGGTTGATGCGGCCCGGGGGCCATCCTTAGTTGCTTATCACCAGCGCGGAGCATAGCGCTTCCGTATGTGTACGGGCATAGCCGCTCCTCGACACTGTCGTCAGCCAGCACGGAGCATGGTGCTTCCACTAGTATGTGGGAGGGGGCCCCCCTCCGGGAGGAGCCCCCAGGGCTTGTACAGCCCGCCCTGACACGTGGCTGGCACGGTAGGGCCTGGCGAGGTGTATCTGGGCACCCGTGAGCCAGCGCGGGACTCACGGGGCCCTACCTCTAGGCGGGTTGCGCCTGGCACTGGGCCTTATCTTGTGATGTGTCCCTGCAAATTTGGTTAGATGTCAGCACTCTACGTCCTCGGGTCCCGGCCCTCAAGTTGGTCTCAGCCGTCGCTGGTATGCCAGGTCGCGATGCCATGGACAAGGCCAGAGGGTGAGGGCTGGAGAGCCAGTAAGAGCCCTGAGTCGTGATGCTCAGGTACACCCCTTTAACGTGCAAGTGGTCGGCATGGAGAAGAAGAGGTGCCGTGGACCGGCATTAAAGAATCAAGCATGGTGGGCCTAACACATAATCCGGAAATTAACACAAGTGGGATACATGCCGCTGGGCCTGGCCCGAGCGACTAGGGGATCATGCAGCCCGAGGGGCGCCCCCAATCAAGGTAAGCTAACAACATGAAATAAAAAGGGATACACGCCGCAGGGACGGACCCACGCGGCCTGGGAATAATGTATTGGGGAACGTTGTAATTTCAAAATTTTCCTACGCACACGCAAGATCATGTGATGCATAGCAACGAGGGGGAGAGTGTTGTCTACGTACCCAACGCAGACCGACTGCGGAAGCGATGACACGACGTAGAGGAAGTAGTCGTACGTCTTCACGATCCAACCGATCAAGCACCGAATCTACAGCACCTCCGAGTTCGAGCACACGTTCAGCTCGATGACGATCCCCGGACTCCGATCCAGCAAAGTGTCGGGGAAGAGTTCCGTCAGCACGACGGTGTGGTGACGATCTTGATGTACTACAGCAGCAGGGCTTCGCCTAAACTCCGCTACAGTATTATCGAGGTATATGGTGGCAGGGGGCACCGCACACGGCTAAGGAATAGATCACGTGGATCAACTTGTGTCTATGGGGTGCCCCCTGCCCCTGTATATAAAGGATGGAGGAGGAGGAGGCCGGCCAAGGCCATTGGTGCGGCCAGGATGGGAGTCCTACTAGGACTCCAAGTCCTAGTAGGAGTCCATCAAGAGGGGAGGAAGGGAGAAGGAAGTGGAGGAGTAGGAAAGGTGGCCGGCCCCCTTTTCCCTAGTCCAATTCGGACTAGAGGGGAGGGGGGGCGCAGCAGCCTTTTTCCTCTTCCCACTAAAGCCCATCAAGGCCCATTACTTCTCCCGTAACTACCCGGTACTCCGAAAAATACCCGAATCACTCGGAACCTTTCCGATGTCCGAATATAGTCGTCCAATATATCGATCTTTACGTCTTGACCATTTCGAGACTCCTCGTCATGTCCCCGATCTCATCCGGGACTCCGAACTCCTTCGGTACATCAAAACTCATAAACTCATAATATAACTGTCATCGAAACCTTAAGCGTGCGGACCCTACGGTTCGAGAACAATGTAGACATGACCGAGACACGTCTCCGGTCAATAACCAATAGCGGGACCTGGATGCCCATATTGGCTCCTACATATTCTACGAAGATCTTTATCGGTCAGACCGCATAACAACATACGTTGTTCCCTTTGTCATCGGTATGTTACTTGCCCGAGATTCGATCGTCGGTATCCAATACCTAGTTCAATCTCGTTACCGGCAAGTCTCTTTACTCGTTCCGTAATACATCATCTCACAACTAACATCTTAGTTGCAATGCTTGCTAGGCTTATGTGATGTGCATTACCGAGAGGGCCCAGAGATACCTCTCCGACAATCGGAGTGACAAATCCTAATCTCGAAATACGCCAACCCAACATCTACCTTTGGAGACACCTGTAATGCTCCTTTATAATCACCCAGTTACGTTGTGACGTTTGGTAGCACCCAAAGTGTTCCTCCGGCAAACGAGAGTTGCATAATCTCATAGTCATAGGAACATGTATAAGTCATGAAGAAAGCAATAGCAACATACTAAACGATCGTGTGCTAAGCTAATGGAATGGGTCATGTCAATCAGATCATTCAACTAATGATGTGACCTCGTTAATCAAATAACAACACTTTGTTCATGGTTAGGAAACATAACCATCTTTGATTAACGAGCTAGTCAAGTAGAGGCATACTAGTAACACTCTGTTTGTCTATGTATTCACACATGTATTACGTTTCCGATTAATACAATTCTAGCATGAATAATAAACATTTATCATGAAATAAGGAAATAAATAATAACTTTATTATTGCCTCTAGGGCATATTTCCTTCAGTCTCCCACTTGCACTAGAGTCAATAATCTAGATCACATCACCATGTGATTAACATCGATAGTTCACATCATCATGTGATTAACACCCATAGTTCACATCGCTATGTGACCAACACCCAAAGGGTTTACTAGATTCAGTAATCTAGTTCACATCGCTATGTGATTAACACCCAAGGAGTACTAAGGTGTGATCATGTTTTGCTTGTGAGAGATTCTTAGTCAACGGGTCTGCCACATTCAGATCCGTATGTATTTTGCAAATTTCTATGTCAACAATGCTCTGCATGGAGCTACTCTAGCTAATTGCTCCCACTTTCAATATGTATCTAGACCGAGACTTAGAGTCATCTAGATTAGTGTCAAACTTGCATCGGCGTAACCCTTTATGACGAACCTTTTTTTCACTTCCATAATCGAGAAACATATCCTTATTCCACTAAGGTCAATTCTGACCGCTGTCCAGTGATCTACTCCTAGATCACTATTGTACTCCCTTGCCAAACTCAGTGGTAGGGCATACAATAGATCTGGTATACAGCATGGCATACTTTATAGAACCTATGACTGAGGCATAAGGAATGGCTTTCATTCTCTTTCTATTTTCTGCCATGGTCAGGCTTTGAGTCTTACTCAACTTCACACCTTGTAACACAGGCAAGAACTCTTTCTTTGACTGTTCCATTTTGAACTACTTCAAAATCTTGTCAAGGTATGTACTCATTGAAAAAACTTATCAAGCGTCTTGATCTATCTCTATAGATCTTGAAGCTCAATATGTAAGCAGCTTCACCGAAGTCTTTCTTTGAAAAACTCCTTTCAAACACTCCTTTTGTGCTTTACAGAATAATTCTACATTATTTCCGATCAACAATATGTCATTCACATATACTTATCAGAAATGCTGTAGTGCTCCCACTCACTTTCTCGTAAATACAGGCTTCATCGCAAGTCTGTATAAAACTATATGCTTTGATCAACTTATCAAAGCGTATATTCCAACTCCGAGATGCTTGCACCAGTCCATAGATGGATCGCTGGAGCTTGCATATTTTGTTAGCACCTTTAGGATTGACAAAACCTTTTGGTTGTATCATATACAACTCTTCTTTAATAAATATATTAAGGAATGCAGTTTTGTTTATCCATTTGCCAGATTTCATAAAATGCGGCAATTGCTAACATGATTCGGACAGACTTAAGCATAGATACGAGTGAGAAACTCTCATCGTATTCAACACCTTGAACTTGTCGAAAACCTTTTGCGATAATTCTAGCTTTGTAGATAGTAACACTACTATCATCGTCCATCTTCCTCTTGAAGATCCATTTATTTTCTATGGCTTGCCCATCATCGGGCAAGTCAACCAAAGTCCATACTTTGTTCTCATACATGGATCCCATCTCAGATTTCATGGCCTCAAGCCATTTTGCGGAATCTGGGCTCACCATCGCTTCTTCATAGTTCGTAGGTTCATCATGATCTAGTAGCATGACTTCCAGAAAAGGATTATCGTACCACTCTGGCGCGGATCTTACTCTGGTTGATCTACGAGGTTCAGTAGTATCTTGTTCTGAAGTTTCATGATCATCATCATTAGCTTCCTCACTAACTGGTGTAGGTGTCACAGAAACAGTTTTCTGTGATGTACTACTTTCCAATAAGGGAGCAGGTACAGTTACCTCGTCAAGTTCTACTTTCCTCCCACTCACTTCTTTCGAGAGAAACTCCTTCTCCAGAAAGTTTCCGAATTTAGCAACAAAAGTCTTGCCTTCGGATCTGTGATAGAAGGTGTATCCAATAGTTTCCTTTGGATATCCTATGAAGACGCACTTCTCCGATTTGAGTTTGAGCTTATCAGGATGAAACTTTTTCATATAAGCATCGCAACCCCAAATTTAAGAAACGACAGCTTAGGTTTCTTGCCAAACCATAGTTCACACGGTGTCGTCTCAACGGATTTAGATGGTGCCCTATTTAACGTGAATGCAGCTGTCTCTAATGCATAACCCCAAAACGATAGTGGTAGATCGGTAAGAGACATCATAGATCGCACCATATCTAATAAAGTACGGTTATGACGTTCGGACACACCATTACATTGTGGTGTTCCAGGTGGCATGAGTAGTGAAACTATTTCACATTGTTTTTAACTGAAGTCCAAACTCGTAACTCAAATACTCTTCTCTACGATCAGATCGTAGAAACTTTATTTTCTTGTTACGATGATTTTTCACTTCACTCTGAAATTCTTTGAACTTTTCAAATGTTTCAGACTTATGTTTCATCAAGTAGATATACTCATCTCTTCTCAAATCATCTGTGAAGATCAGAAAATAATGATACATGTCGCGAGCATCAATATTCATCGGACCACATACATCAGTATGTATGATTTCCAACAAATCTGTTGCTCGCTTCATTGTTCCGAAGAACAGAGTCTTAGTCATCTTGCCCATGAGGCATGGTTCGCAAGCATCAACTGATTCATAATCAAGTGATTCCAAAAGCCCATCAATATGGAGTTTCTTCATGCGCTTTACAACAATATGACCTAAACGGCAGTGCTACAAACAAGTTGCACTTATCATTATTAACTTTGCATCTTTTGGTTTCAATATTATGATTATGTGTATCACTACGATCGAGATCCAACGAACTATTTTCATTGGGTGTGTAACCATATAAGGTTTTATTCATGTAAACAGAACAACAATTTATTCTCTTACTTAAATGAATAACCGTATTACAATAAACATGATCAAATCATATTCATGCTCAACGCAAACACCAAATAACACTTATTCAGGTTCAACACTAATCCCGAAAGTATAGGGAGTGTGCGACGATGATCATATCAATCTTGGAACCACTTCCAACACACATCGTGACTTCACCCTTAACTAGTCTCTGTTTATTCTGCAACTCCCGTTTCGAGTTACTAATCTTAGCAACTGAACTAGTATCAAATACTGAGGGGTTGCTATAAACACTAGTAAAGTACACATCAATAACATGTATATCAAATATACTTATGTTCACTTTGCCATCCTTCTTATCTGCCAATCACTTGGGGTAGTTCCGCTTCCAGTGACCAGTCCCTTTGCAGTAGAAACACTTAGTCTCAGGCTTAGGATCAGACTTGGGCTTCTTCACTTGAGCAGCAACTTGCTTGCTGTTCTTCTTGAAGTTCCCCTTCTTCCCTCTGCCCTTTTCTTGAAACTAGTGGTCTTGTCTACCATCAACACTTGATGTTTTTCTCGATTTCTACCTTCGTCAATTTCCGCATTACGAAGAGCTTGGGAATCGTTTCCGTTATCCCTTGCATATCATAGTTCATCACGAAGTTCTACTAACTTGGTGATGGTGACTAGAGAATTCTGTCAATCACTATCTTATCTGGAAGATTAACTCCCACTTGATTCAAGCGATTGTAGTACCCAGACAATCTGAGCACATGCTCACTAGTTGAGCGATTCTCCTCCATCTTTTAGCTATAGAACTTGTTGGAGACTTCATATCTCTCAACTCGGGTATTTGCTTGAAATATTAGCTTCAACTCCTGGAACATCTCATATGGTCCATAACGTTCAAAACGTCTTTGAAGTCCCGATTCTAAGCCGTTAAGCATGGTGCACTTAAACTATCAAGTAGTCATCATATTGAGCTAGCCAAACGTTCATAACGTCTGCATCTGCTCCTGCAATAGGTCCGTCACCTAGAGGTGCATCAAGGACATAATTCTTCTGTGCAGCAATGAGGATAAACCTCAGATCACGGATCCAATCCGCATCTTTGCTACTAACATCTTTCAACACAATTTTCTCTAGGAACATATCAAAATAAACACAGGGAAGCAACAACGCGAGCTATTGATCTACAACATGATTTGCAAAATACTACCAGGACTAAGTTCATGATAAATTTAAGTTCAATTTAATCATATTACTTAAGAACTCCCACTTAGATAGACATCCCTCTAATCCTCTAAGTGATCACGTGATCCAAATCAACTAATCCATGTCCGATCATCACGTGAGATGGAGTAGTTTCATTGGTGAACATCACTATGTTGATCATATCTACTATATGATTCACGCTCGACCTTTCGGTCTCCGTGTTCCGAGGCCATATCTGTATATGCTTGGCTCGTCAAGTATAACCTGAGTATTCCGCGTGTGCAACTGTTTTGCACCCGTTGTATTTGAACGTAGAACCTATCACACCCGATCATCACGTGGTGTCTCAGCACGAAGAACTTTCGCAACGGTGCATACTCAGGGAGAACACTTCTTGATAATTAGTGAGAGATCATCTTAAAATGCTACCGTCAAACTAAGCAAAATAAGATGTATAAAATATAAACATCATATGCAATCAAAATATGTGACATGATATGGCCATCATCATCTTGCGCCTTTGATCTCCATCTCCAAAGTACTGTCATGATCTCTATCGTCACTGGCATGACACCATGATCTCCATCATCTTGATCTATATCAATGTGTCGTCACACGGTCGTCTCGCCAACTATTGCTCTTGCAACTATTGCTATCGCATAGCGATAAAGTAAAGCAATTATTGGACGCTTGCATCTCATGCAATAGAGAGACGACCATAAGGCATTTGCCAGTTGCCGATAATTTCCACAAAACATGATCATCTCATACAACAACTTATATCTCATCACGTCTTGACCATATCACATCACAACATGCCCTGCAAAAACAAGTTATACGTCCTCTACTTTGTTGTTGCAAGTTTTACGTGGCTGCTACGGGCTTAAGCAAGAACCAATCTCACCTACGCATCAAAACCACAACGATAGTTTGTCAAATAGACTCCGTTTTAACCTTCGCAAGGACCGGGCGTAGCCACACTTGGTTCAACTAAAGTTGGAGAGACAGTCGCCCGCAAGCCATCGATGTGCAAAGCACGTCGAGGGAACCGGTCTCGCGTAAGCGTACGCGTAAGGTTGGTCCGGGTCGTCTCGTCCAACAATACCGCCGAACCAAAGTATGACATGCTGGTAGGTAGTATGACTTGTATCGTCGACAACTCACTTGTGTTCTACTCGTGCATACAACATCAAACCATAAATCCTAGGCTCGGATGCCACTATTGGGGAACGTAGTAATTTCAAAATTTTCCTACGCACACGCAAGATCATGTGATGCATAGCAACGAGGGGGAGAGTGTTGTCTACGTACCCAACGCAGACCGACTGCGGAAGCGATGACACGACGTAGAGGAAGTAGTCGTACGTCTTCACGATCCAACCGATCAAGCACCGAATCTACTGCACCTCCGAGTTCGAGCACACGTTCAGCTCGATGACGATCCCCGGACTCCGATCCAGCAAAGTGTCGGGGAAGAGTTCCGTCAGCACGACGGTGTGGTGACGATCTTGATGTACTACAGCAGCAGGGCTTCGCCTAAACTCCGCTACAGTATTATCGAGGTATATGGTGGCAGGGGGCACCGCACACGGCTAAGGAATAGATCACGTGGATCAACTTGTGTCTATGGGGTGCCCCCTGCCCCTGTATATAAAGGATGGAGGAGGAGGAGGCCGGCCAAGGCCATTGGTGCGGCCAGGATGGGAGTCCTACTAGGACTCCAAGTCCTAGTAGGAGTCCATCAAGAGGGGAGGAAGGGAGAAGGAAGTGGAGGAGTAGGAAAGGTGGCCGGCCCCCTTTTCCCTAGTCCAATTCGGACTAGAGGGGAGGGGGGGCGCAGCAGCCTTTTTCCTCTTCCCAGTAAAGCCCATCAAGGCCCATTACTTCTCCCGTAACTACCCGGTACTCCGAAAAATACCCGAATCACTCGGAACCTTTCCGATGTCCGAATATAGTCGTCCAATATATCGATCTTTACGTCTTGACCATTTCGAGACTCCTCGTCATGTCCCCGATCTCATCCGGGACTCCGAACTCCTTCGGTACATCAAAACTCATAAACTCATAATATAACTGTCATCGAAACCTTAAGCGTGCGGACCCTACGGTTCGAGAACAATGTAGACATGACCGAGACACGTCTCCGGTCAATAACCAATAGCGGGACCTGGATGCCCATATTGGCTCCTACATATTCTACGAAGATCTTTATCGGTCAGACCGCATAACAATATACGTTGTTCCCTTTGTCATCGGTATGTTACTTGCCCGAGATTCGATCGTCGGTATCCAATACCTAGTTCAATCTCGTTACCGGCAAGTCTCTTTACTCGTTCCGTAATACATCATCTCACAACTAACATCTTAGTTGCAATGCTTGCAAGGCTTATGTGATGTGCATTACCGAGAGGGCCCAGAGATACCTCTCCGACAATCGGAGTGACAAATCCTAATCTCGAAATACGCCAACCCAACATCTACCTTTGGAGACACCTGTAATGCTCCTTTATAATCACCCAGTTACGTTGTGATGTTTGGTAGCACCCAAAGTGTTCCTCCGGCAAACGGGAGTTGCATAATCTCATAGTCATAGGAACATGTATAAGTCATGAAGAAAGCAATAGCAACATACTAAACGATCGTGTGCTAAGCTAATGGAATGGGTCATGTCAATCAGATCAATCAACTAATGATGTGACCTCGTTAATCAAATAACAACACTTTGTTCATGGTTAGGAAACATAACCATCTTTGATTAACGAGCTAGTCAAGTAGAGGCATACTAGTGACACTCTGTTTGTCTATGCATTCACACATGTATTATGTTTTCGATTAATACAATTCTAGCATGAATAATAAACATTTATCATGAAATAAGGAAATAAATAATAACTTTATTATTGCCTCTAGGGCATATTTCCTTCATAATGCAGCCCTGGGGGGGCGCTCCCAGCTGGAAATGAAACTCGAAAGATGTCACCTGATGACGTTGAGGACGAAGGAGTGTTGGTGTAGCAGACTCGGTGGGCTGCGGGAGCCGATCCTCACGAGCCCCCAGGCCCAGGGGCATCGGGAAGCTCCGGAGGCGCTGGCGGCTCCTCGCGGACCATCTCCATCCCCGCCAGGGCTGCGGAACGCCTAGCCTCTCGTGCCTCCGTGATGCCCCTCATGAGGCGCTGGTACGTGGCAGCCGCGTTCGGCAAGCCGTAAGGCATGCAAACGTAGCTGTGGGGTGGGCCTCCGCAGCGCCCCACTCGCGAGGGCCAAAGGCGCTCCAGAGAGGCGACTCGGTTGAGCCCTGGTATGTCGACGCAGACGCGCAGCCCACCATCCTCACCTGGATGGGGAGCCACTGCTGGTAGGCGGCAGCCGCCTTTCATGACTCTTGACTCCTGTAGCTCCTGAGTGGCCTTGCTGACGAACTCCCGAGGGTCTGGATCTCCTTGCCTTGCTCCTTCTTGAGGGAAACATGCTTCGAAACACGCCTCCATCTGGTGCCCAAGCGCCTCCCTCATGACCCTAGCTAGGTCGGTGGCCCTCCAGGGGAGAGCCCCTGAGCCCTGCCTGAGGAGGGCGCCGGGCGCGCTTTCCTATGCGATGGAAGGATGTTCCCCCCATGCAGGCGCGGGCCCAGAGGGGCCTGCCTCCTGAGTGGTCAGGTCGGACGATGCCTTCTTCTTCTTAGGGGCGGTCTCGAGAGGCCTCCTGCTTCCGCGATCCGGGTCTTCCAGTGATGCGGCCTGAAAGGCTCGTTCCAGGGAACACACCGTGTCCTTCTCTTCACAGGGCACCGTGATGACTCCACTACTTCCTGGCATCTTGAGGACATTGTAGCCATGGTGAGTTACGGCCATGAACTTGGCCAACGCTGGGTACCCAAGGATGGCATTGTACGGCAGGCGAATGTGAGCGACATCGAAGTCGATGAGCTCGGTGCGGTAGTTGGCGCGTGCCCTGAAGGTGACCGGGAGGCGGACCTGCCCAATCGGGACCGTGGAGCCGTCGGTGATACCGGAGAAAGGCTTGGTTGGCTGAAGCTGGCTGTAGGGCACTTGGAGATTGTTGAATGTTTCTACGGACAGGACGTTGAGCCCTGCCCCGCCATCGATGAGGGTCTTGGTGACCACCACGTTGCTGACGATTGGGGAACAAAGCATTAGGAGGACTCCGGCTAGAGCCGCACACTTGAGCTGATCTACTGCGCTGAACGTGATGGCGCACGCCGACCACCTGAGAGGGCGCGTGGCTTCGAGCCTGGGGAGGACTGCGTTCACTTCGCGGGCGAACTGCTTGAAGATGCGTTGAGAGGCTGGGGCTTGTGCCCCGCCCAGGATGTAGGCGATCGCGCGCGGCTCTTGGAAGCCCCCAGCCCCCTCGTCCTGGTGACGGTCCTCGTTTCTCCTTGGCTGCGGCGGCAGCGGTGGGAGGCCTGCGTTGCCTTGCGGGCGATCCTCGCGAGGCTGATCCCTCTAGTCTCCCTCGCGAGGCAGGTCTTGCCAGCGATCCTCGCGAGGTTGATCGCGCCACCCTTGGCGCGGGCCATGGTCTTCCCAACGTCCTGCATTCCTTCCTCCTCAACCGTAGCCCCGGTCACCGCGGTCAGGGCGATGGCCGATCCTTCCTTCTCAAACGGCTCGGAGCTCTTGAAATTCGTTGGTGTTGTGGGTGTGGAGGTCGTGGTACACACAGTACCGGCTGCCCTTGGAAGGTTCGGGCTGATCTCTGCCCCGCTTGGTGTCTGGTTCTGCCGCGAGCACGGCAGCCCCCTTGCGCTTCACATCCTTGGCCTTGGGCTTCTTCTCTTCTGGGTCTGCGGCAGGCAGCTCAAGGAGGGAGAGACGCCCTTCCTCGGCCCTGGCACATTTGGTTGCCAGGTTGAACAGCTCCAAGGAAGTGCACAGGTCTTCATGCATCGCCAGCTCCTCCTTCATCTTGACATCGCGCACGCCGTCGGAGAAGGCTGAGATGATGGCCTCCTTAGTCACCTTGGGAATCTTGAGGCGTGCGTTGTTGAAGCGCTGGATGTACTTCCGCAGGGTCTCCCCGGGCTGTTGCTTGATGCGGCGCATGTCGCTCACGGCGGGTGGCCGGTCGTGAGTACCTCGGAAGTTGGCGATGAAGCGGATGCGCATCTCGTCCCAGGAGGAGATTGTGCCTGGAGCCGGGTTCAGGAGCCAGGTGCGGGCCCCATCCTTGAGCGCCATGGGGAACCAGTTCGCCATGACCTTCTCGTCTCCGTTGGCAGCTTCGATGCCCAGCTCGTAGAGCTGGAGGAACTCCGCAGGGTCAGCCGTGCCGTCGTAACGAGGAGGCAGGTCTGGCTTGAACTTGCCGGGAGCACGCGACGCTGCGTAGCTCAGCGGTGAAGGCGCGGCAGCCTGCTGTGGCCACGGAAGGCCTTGGGTGACGGAGAGCTTGGTCTTGCATGTCCCCACGCGCTGCAGCTGGGAGCAGTGCGGGGTCTTGACGCGCGGGAGCGGGAGCATGGTCGCGACGTGCTGGAGTAGGGAGCGCCCGGGCAGCTTCCTGCGGGCGAGGGACTTCTTGACAGCTCTGTTCTTGCCGCGCTGGCACCTGACGGAGCGGGTTCCGCCCAGGGGCCACGCGCCTTGGAGCCATGGCGCCTTCCTGAGGAGGAGGCGGCCGGGGCGCCGCCGGAGCTTCATCGCCCCCGTGGGGCGGGGTGCGGTGCAGTGGAACGGACGGCGCAGGAGAGCCCCCTGCGGCGCGGACGAGCTTGGCGACGCGGTCGAGCCATTCTTCGTAGACGTCGTCGACAGGATGGTAGCGCAGGAGCTCGTTTGCCGCGATGAGTGCAGCCCGAGCCTCCATGGGCGCGCGGAGCGCGCGGGACGAAGAACCAGCTGGGGTGAGCGAGGGAGTTGCGGTGCGGCCGTCTTGCCACACGGACGGATGCTGAGACGATGCCTGCTGCTCATCCCCTGCCGGGCCGGTGGCGGTGTTGACGGCAGGTGACGAGGAACGGCGAGGACGCCCGTTGACAGGGGCCGTCTGGGCGACGCGGGAAGCAAGAGCGGCCCAGTGCTCAGCGCGGGCCCGACGAGCGTCAGACATGGGCGTGATGGTCGGAGGAGAATGGGGTGGTGGAAGACAAATCCCGGCGCACCCCTACCTGGCGCGCCAAATGTCGGATTTCGGGTTCCAGCAGACCCTTGAGGTTCGAACACTGGGGTGCGCGTAGAGATCTCGCTTCCTACCTACCTGCACCCCTCCGCCTCGCTAAGATCTAAACTATGGAAAGAACAACACAAGAGACACAGGGTTTATACTGGTTCGGGCCACCGTTGTGGTGTAATACCCTACTCCAGTGTGTGGTGTGGTGGATTGCCTCTTGGGCTGATGATGATGAACAATACAAGGAAGAACAGCCTCGCGAGGGTCTGTTCTTGGCTGGGGGGATGAACTGCTGGGAGGAGTTCAGTCACCTCTCTCTCTCTCTCTCTCGGATTTTGATCTCCAACCTCTAACTTCTCACCCAGCTGCCCCCTCCTGTGGGTGGTTGGTCCTATTTATAGAGGCCCTGGTCCTCTTCCCAAATATCGAGCGGGAAGGGAGCCAACAATGGCGGGCTAATTTGAAGGGGGACAGCTAGTACTAGCTACCCTGACAAAAGTAGTCTTTGCCTGTGCAAAGCTCTGGTGGTGACGCCGTCTTGGGCTCCACAATGACCTCCGTCTTGCAGTCCTTCTGGTCTTGGTCTTGTTGCACCGAAATGGCAACCTTTGCCTGATGCCCCGGTACTCCGCGGCTGCGCTTGCCCCCTTTGCACCAAAGAGGAAAGGAGGACACTGCGCGGGCTGGCACCCGCCTGGCGCCCTTGGTCATCATGGCTTGCGTCACGGGCACCTCGTGAGGTACCCCGCCTTGATCTCTCCGCCTCCTCACGAGCCAGCCTGATTTGGTCGTGCCTGAGGAAGCTCCACGTCGTCCGCCCCGTGAGGCTTGGCCCCTCGCGAGGGTCTTGGGTTTGTGTTGGTGAAGATGGGCCGCGCTGGGCCCCCCTTTGAGCCACGCCGTAGGCCGCAGGCAAGTCTGGGGACCCCCATTCCCAAAACGCCGACAAGTGCCGCTTTGTCCTCTAGGGTCTACTCCATTAGGCTCGCCTTTTTCAAGATTTCTAAAAAGGGAAGGGTATGCTCAGCAGACCTGGAGATGAATCTGCTCATGGCGGCAATGCAACTAGTGAGCCGACGCACGTCCTTGATCCGCTTGGGTGCCCTAATCTGCTCAATAGCCTTGATGTTGTCTGGATTCGCTTTGATCCCATGCTGTGACACAAAGAACCCGAGAAGTTTGCCAGACGGAACGCTGAAGACACACTTCTCAGGGTTCAGCTTGAGGTTGATCTTGCGCAGATTCGCAAACGTCTCCTCCAAAACCAATCTGGACTGCCCTTGCAAACGTCAAGCCAACGCTCTTCAACCCGAAAGGCATACGTAAAAAGCAATACGTGCCACATGGGGTGATGAATGTTGTCTTCTCTTCGTCTTCTCTCGCTATGAAGATTTGGTGGTACCCCGAGTAGGCATCAAGGAATGATAACAGATCACATCCGACAGTAGAGTCAACAATCTGGTCAATGCGCGGCAATGGGAAGGGGTCCTTGGGACAAGCCTTATGTAGGATAGAAAGTATGTCTAGAGGGGGGGTGATTAGACTACTTGACCAAATAAAACTTATCCTTTTCCCAATTTTAGTTCTTGGCAGATTTTAGCAACTTTGGACAAGTCAAGCAATCTTAACACAATTCAAGCAAGCATGCAAAGAGTATATGAGCAGCGGAAAGTAAAGCATGCAACTTGCAAGAATGTAAAGGGAAGGGTTTGGAGGATTCAAACGCAATAGGAGACACGGATGTTCTTGTCGTGGTTTCGATAGGTGGTGCTATCGTACATCCACGTTGATGGAGACTTCAACCCACGAAGGGTAACGGCTGCACGAGTCCATGGAGGGCTCCACCCACGAAGGGTCCATGAAGAAGCAACCTTGTCTATACCACCATGCCCGTCACCCACGAAGGACTTGCCTCACTAGCTGTAGATCTTCACGAAGTAGGCGATCTCCTTGCCCTTACAAACTCCTTGGTTCAACTCCACAATCTTGTCGGAGGCTCCCAAGTGACACTTAGCCAATCTAGGAGACACCACTCTCCAAGAAGTAACAAATGGTGTGTTGATGATGAACTCCTTGCTCTTGTGCTTCAAATGATAGTCTCCCCAACACTCAACTCTCTCTCACAGGATATGGATTTTGTGGAAAGAATATTTGAGTGGAAAGCAACTTGGGGAAGGCTAGAGATCAAGATTCATATGGTAGGAATGGAATATCTTGGCCTCAACACAAGTGTAGGTGGTTCTCTCTCAGAAAAACTAAGTTGGAAGTGTAGGTTTGTTCTGATGGCTCTCTCCATGAATGAAGATGAGGTGGAGGGGTATATATAGCCTCAAAATCTAACCGTTACACACAACTTGCCAATCTCGGTGGGACCGAATTGGTAAACTCGGTCGGACCGATTCAACAAATCTAGTGACCGTTAGGATTTTCGGTGGGACCGACATGCAACTCGGTAGGACCAATATGGTTAGGGTTAGGGCATAACATAATCTCGGTGAGACCGATTACACAAAATTGGTGAGACCGATTTTGGTAATAAGCTAACCAGAGAGTTGGTCAGGTAAACTCGGTGGGACCGATTCGCTCATTTCGATGAGACCGAAATGTTACGAAAGGGAAACAGAGAGTTTACATTGCAATCTCGGTGGGACCGATCGCTCATCTCGGTGGGACTGAAACGTTATGAAGGGAAACAGAGAGATTACAATCCCATCTCGGTGAGACCGAGATCCCTATCGGTGAGACCAGTTTGCCTAGGGTTTGTGGCAGTGGCTATGACATTTGAACTCGGTGGCGCCGGATAGAAAGAATTAGTGGGGCCGAGTTTGACTTTTGGTTTAGGTCATATGTGGATGTGAGAAAGTAGTTGAGGGCTTTGGAGCATAGCACTAAGCATTTTGAGCAAGAGCCTCATTAAGCAACACCTCATCCCTCCTTGATAGTATTGGCTTTTCCTATAGACTCAATGTGATCTTGGATCACTAAAATAGAAAATGTAGAGTCTTGATCTTTGAGCTTGAGCCAATCCTTTTGTCCTTAGCATTTTGAGGGGTCCACTTTTCTCATCCATGCCATGCCAATCATTGAGCTTTCCTGAAATATTAATCTTGAAATAGCATTAGCTCAATGAGCTATATGATGTTAGGAATTACCAAAACCACCTAGGGATAGTTGCACTTTCAATCTCCCCATTTTTGGTAATTGATGACAACATATAGATCAAAGCTTCGACAAATGATAATAAGAATGAAAAACATTGTCGCTTTGAGAAGTATGTGAAAAGCAAGAGCTCCCCCAAAATTTTTGCATAGTTTAAGATTTGCTTTGGACTGCAAATGCACAATGAGTTAGGATCATGGGTTACTCTTCCATGTCACATACATCTTGGTGGAGCGCTCAAAATGATAATAATTAAATACATGCACTCATCACCAAGCAAAGTGAATGATCATATGGGGATATGAAAGGATAATGTCATCCAACAAGCATTAAGGTAGCATATGATCAAAAACATGATCATCCAAGTATCACACAAAAGCATAAAGTATCTCAAACAAGCAAATAACAAAGTTCAACCACCAAAAAAACAAGAGAGAACAAAGAGCAACACTCTCTCTCGAAGCCTATGATCTATACATTTTCTCCCTCTTTGGCAACAAGTTACCAAAAAGTTCATAAAAAATGCATAGTGCTAGATCGGCTCTCAGGCTTGGTCTTCAGGTGGTGGTGTAGATAAAACTCCAAGGACGAAGGCATCAGTTGATGTAGATGGAGCCGGTGGAGTGGGTGCTGGAGCTGGTGGCATTGAAGTTGTAGCTGGTGCAGATGAAGTTGCTCTGGTGTCTGTAACTGGCACTGCAGCAGATCTCTATCCTCTGGGCACTCTAGCAAAAGCATCAGTGGTAGACTTGCCCTTCTTCTCCTGCACTTCATCCTGAAGTTGCTCAACAACTAACTGTATCTCAGTGACCTTCACATCTAAATCATAGAACTTCTTTTCCATGATCCTCTCCAAGCTCTCTTGGTTTTGAGTCAGGGTGGCCAATCCCTTCTCAATCCTTAGAGTGGAGGCAATCAAGTAGCCAAGCTAATCTTGCTTTCTCTTCAGAACATATTGAGATGCCTCATCAATGGTTGGCATCTTTGCAGCCTTTTCAGTCCTTGCCTTCTCCCTCTTTGCTTGTGCTTGCACAGAAGATGGTTCATTCTCATCCATCACCACAGTGTTGTCCTCAAAGTCTGGGTAGATGGGCATATGATACTTGTCCCAGAGATATGTGCCAGTGCCCATCTTGGAGTTGATTATTTCTTGGATCTGTGGGGCATACCCACAACTTCTCTTCTGATCTGCAGCTGTTCTCTTTATAGTTTCCACAATTAGGCTCATGACTTTGAACTTTTAAGGCACATCAAATATGTGAAGCAGGTTAATTGCATGGCCTCTGATCATCTTGTGATCACCTGACTTTGGCAATAGAGTGTGCCTGAGGATCCAGTTGATTGTTGGCAAACCTGACAGAAGGTAATGTACTGATCCAAATTTGTGTGTCTCAAGAGCAGCATCTGGGATCTCTCTGTACATATGTGCCATGGTGTTGTGATCCTTCTTCTTCTTGGCATAGACATCCAAGTCATCTTCATTCTCCTTAGGAGCATTGATCAATTTTGCCCATTCTTCAACTGTTGACTGGTACCTAGTACCTTCAGACATCCAGACAATCCTTCCATCTGGGTAGAAATGAGTTGTGGAGTAGAACTGCATAATAAGCTCATCATTCCACTTTGTGAGCTTCTGCCCAACAAAGTCTTCTACTCCACAAGACTTGAAACTATCATAGACTCCAGGATAGTGTTCTTAAATTTCCCTGATGTACTCCCAGTCCACCCATCTCATATCACAGACTATAGGTTTCTTGTCAAGCAACACTGTCTCATAGAAGTCCTGTTGTTCCTTTGTATGGAACTTGTAGTCCACATCAGTTCTTCTCCTGACTACATAGGGATCAGTCGATCTCCATTGTCTGAGTCATGCATCCTTCCTGAGCTTCATGTCCTCAGCTACTGGATGAGCATCATTGTGATCTGGAATTTTGGCCTTCAACTTCCTCAAGACATGTGACTCATCATCTTCTTCTTCTATAGCAGCTTTAGGCACTGGGGCCTTGTTCTTCTCTGCAGCTAGAATATTCCTTCTACTTCTCTTGGGTGCAGCTTTGGGTTTTGGAGCAGCTGCCTTGGGAGCTTCTATGGGCTTAGATGGAGCAGCCCCTGATCTTATAGCATCTCCCATAAGCTTTTGAGCTTTAGGTGCTGGTGCAGCAACCTCTTCCTCTTCCTCTTGCATCATTGAGGGCTTCCCAATTACTCTGGCCATGGTCTTGTTGATCCTTTATTTCCTTTTCTTCTCTACCACAACCTGTTCTTTGGGTGTAGATCCCAAAGTTTCTTTAGTAGATGTTCTGGCCTTTGACATAGGAACTCTCTTGGCAGGAACCTTTGTCCTCACTCCTGGCTTAGTGGCAGCAGTTGTGCCATATTCCTTTTTCAGAACTTTCCTCTTTGAGGTGGCCTCTTCCTCAATAGCCACATAGTCCTCATCCTCAGAATCTGAGGTTCTCTTCTTTCTGGCCCTGGTGGCTGCCTTAGGCAAGTTTCTAGGTGTACTCCTGCTTCCATCATCATAGCTGCTAGAGGGACTAGTGCCCTCACTCATGTTAACTTGCTCCTCAGACTTGTTCTGACTGTCACTCTGATCTGACATGATGCACACACTGACAGCAGACCCTGTGAATAGATTATAGATGAGGTAGAGTAGATGAGCATCACAAAGTACAGAGGTTTTTGCAAAAGAATGAGTCAAAAACTTAGTTTTAGTTTTCCACAGAAAGCATTTCGGATCTACCGATTTGAAAACTCGGTGATACCGAAGCAGCTTTTGGAACCTAAACTAGTGAACTCGGTCAGACAGAGTCACAGTTCGGTGGCACCGAGACTGCTAGGGTTTCACAAAGAATTGAACTCGGTCACACCGATTTGCAATTCTCGGTCAGACCGAGAATCACATGTGCAATGGCCTTAGCCAAATAGGTGGAACCGATTTCAACAACTCGGTTGGTCTGAGATGATTTCGGCGGAAACCTAACCCTAAATTTTCAATCCACAACTAAACTACGGAGTAATTTCGCTGGATAGAGTGATCTCAATCGTGGCAAGATACATGGCAAAACAATGTGCTAGGAATCGGAGTGAGATTAGCACAAGGATCAAGTACATACCCTAAGTGCGGTGATGGACCTGCTACGGCGGCAATGGCAGAGACAATTTTCATTGATGGCGGCGGGAGGCAGCTGGCGATGAGGAGGACGATCCGGAGACCCAGGGAGGCA
Organism: Triticum urartu; assembly: GCF_056163025.1. Lineage (NCBI taxonomy): Eukaryota > Viridiplantae > Streptophyta > Magnoliopsida > Poales > Poaceae > Triticum > Triticum urartu. The sequence goes on from NC_141878.1 coordinate 465,653,134, forward strand.
GAGCAGGATGAGCGCGGGCGAAGGGGTTCGGAGAATTTTCCAAATTTTGGCTCGGGGATATATATAGCCTGACCCTATCGGTGTGACCGAGTGGAACAACTCGGTGGCACCGGGATGCATAACTGCAAGCAGTTACTACAACTCGGTGTGACCGAAAAGTTCAAATCGGTTGCACCGAGATTAAAAACCTAGATCGACTTAGTGATCTCAGTATGACCGAAATGGATGAATCGGTCAGACCGAAACGCACAAAGAAGTTTTGGAAGTTTAAGTCTATGACGAATCGGGGACTCCGAGTGCTCCTCACACAGAGTGGTCCAAATCTAACTTGATCAAACTTTGTGATGTAGCATGAATAGAGTTTGAGACGAGAAAAGCATAGATAGCACTACAAAAAAATACACTTCCGTGATGATACGTGTTTGTCACAGTAGGTCGCGTTTTTTGTCATGCATGTACATCCATGACGATTTTATGACAGAAGCAAGATAGTCATACATGTGCTGTCATAGAAGTGTTCCATGACATTACCAAAATTATCATCACGGAAGTGTCCACTTCCATGACGATAAATCGCGCGTCACAGAAGTGCTTTCGTCAAGGGTGACCGACACGTGGCATCCACCATAACAGAACACCGTTAAGCTATCGGGTCGGATTTTGGATCCGATAACCCGTTAACAGCCCTGACCAATGGGAAATTTCCACGTGTAAAATTCTGATTGGCCGAAGGAAACACGTGTTGCCTCACCGTTGGGACAAATTTCATCCACTCATTGGACAGGAGGCGCCTATGATAGGTCGACATGTGGCATGGCCCAATAGTGGCCCATTCCAGTGAAAAAGGATGGCCCCGTAAAAATTAGCAGGCCGGCCCATATAAGGCCTACTTGTGTCAGGTCCATTTAAGCCCACGTCCCATATGATATGTGCCAATTCGGCCCGTCAACGGCCCGTTAAAGATTTGACACCATTGCAGCCCATCATCAGTTCGAGCCCGTTAACAGCCCGCTATATATTTGGGCTTAATATCAGCCCGATGATATTTCGGCCTGTTAACGGCCCATTTAATGGATGGGCCAATTTTCAGGATGTACATCTTTCAGCCTTTTAGCGACCCATTTAAATGTTGGGCTAATTTCCAGCCCGGTGTGTCTTTCAGCCTGTTGACGGCCCATAAATCTGATGGGCCATTTGTAGTTGGACCTGAGTTTCGGCCTTTTAGCGGCCCATTTAAGTGTTTGGCCAATTTCTGGCCCGGTGTCACTTTTAGCCTGTTGACGGCCCATAAATCAGTTGGGCCATTTGTAGTCGGACCTGAGTTTTGGCCTTTTAGCGACCCATGTAAGTGTTGGGCCAATTCCCGGCCCTGTGTGCATTTTGGCCTGTTAACGGACCATAAATGAGTTGGGCCATTTGTACTCGGGCCTTAGTTTTGGCCTTTTAACGGCCCATGCCCTTCATGGTCCAATACCAGCCCGGTTTCTCTTTCGGCCTGCTAAAGGCCCACAACACAGTTGGCCCGTTTACAATACGGCCTGACTTTCGGCCTCTTAGCGGCCCATGCTCTTCATGGTCCATGTCTCTTTCGGCCTGCTAAAGGCCTACAGTATAGTTGGGTCATATGTAGCCCAAACTTAGTAACGGCCTGTTAACGACCCGTGAAATAAATTGGGGCCACCTGTTGCCCGCTTCGATGTCGGCCTTTTAACGACCCAGGAGGTAAGAGGGCCGACCATTAACTTTCGGCCTAGTAACGGCCCATTAACTTAATGGACCCACTAATGTTCGTTCATGTCTTTAGGCCAAATTAGATAATTTGAGCCCATTACGACGAGCAATTATGCACAGGACCAAAACCGATCAAGCACAGGTACGGCATACAGGGAATAACGTTGCACATCCAGCATATATTACAGGAAATTACATCCACTGGCAATCAAAGATTGTTGCTAGTGCAAATAAATGAGTAGAACCTAACCATCTACAACGTCACAATCTTCAACCTCAGCACAGATGACGCCCATAAACATGTGGGCAAGTTCTTGCTGCTTTGCTACACTGTCTCTGAAAACATTGATTAGTTGTTGTGTCGCACGACTCTGCACCTCTGATTCATCCACCATTTCCATCATTGCTTCAGCCATTAATTGTTTCACAAACATACATTTATTCCATTGCATTCGATACACAGGATACTGAACAGATTCAGATGGCGATTTTGGCAGGCTTGTATTATTGATAGTGGAGAGTGTCTCGACCACTGCATCATAACATAAATTAGGACGAGAACCAAACAGATTAATCATGAGTTATTGCCATATTACCTGGCCTAGATTTGCTGGAAAGAAACAATGGGGTTGCCTTGCTATTTTCAGAGTTTGTCTTCTTATCTTCAGCAGCCTGCACAAAATTAACACACTAGCATTGCTATCATTGGCCAAGTCAAATAATAGGAAAGCAACATTGACACAATGAATGTTTGGGCAACTAGCCTACACCAAATTAACACAATATGGCACAGCTATCATCAGCCAGGTAAGGTAATAGGAAAGCAACACTGACACAATGAATGAATGGGCAACCAGAGAAGCACTACAATTCAGTAATGTGCGTGATATGAGATAGCACATTCACGCAGCTCAGTATGCAAAACTACCAGGCAGTTTTCCTTACAAAAATCAACATTGGCGCCTTTAACATTTTTCTACAACTAATTTTAGATCAGATAAAGGTTAGATTCATGCCGATTAACAAAATACATGCTGATGTAAAAATATAGTGATATACAATAGGTACTTACATTAGCATTGGAGCATGGAGAATTCCTGCAAGATATTTTCCTCGAATACGATCCCAATGGAGGAAGTCTTGTATCGTTTAACCTTATTTTCTAAAAGAGAGATGGGTAAGAAACATGTAGAAAATATGATTAGAATGCTATAAAATTTCATGATGCGAGGATATGCACACGCTTCTTAGAATGGAGTTGACATTCTTTTGCTGGACTGGAGCGGACTAGTTCTTTGGCCACTGAAATCTTCTTATTATCAGTGGGAGTTGGGTTTCTCTGTGTTGGAGCAGTATCTATGAAAAATGGAGTTGGTTTATTATCTCCTGGCGTTTGGATCTTTTGCAAAGACCTGGTTTGTAACCCTTCAGATTCTAACATAGCCGTCTTCCCCTTGCATGCCTTATATAGAAGAATGGTGATTCAGTTATAAAACATGCTACAGCAGAGATGGAATAGGTACTGAAGAATAGAAAGGTATGACATATTGACATGCATTCCCTCCATCCGGAAATAAATGGATGGGTCTAGGCGTATTTCAGTTCTAGATACATCCAGTTTTATCCATTTCTGTGACATTTAATCCAGACGGAGGGAGTATGATGTAAGAGCTAGGGATACGACAGGACAACACAGTAAAAAAACACTGAAAAACCCACTGCAGAACCAAAGTATTCAAACCCACTGATATGAGATAGTACACTCATGCAGCTCAGGATGCAAAACTACCAGGCAGTTTTCCTTGCAAAAATCAACATTGTGGCCTTTAATCATACATTTTGCTACAACTAAATTTAGATCAGATAAAGGTTGTATTCACGCCGATTAACAAAATACATGTTGATGTAAAAATATAGTGATATACAACTGGTACTAACATCTACATTGGAGCACAGAGAATTCCTACAAGAATCTTTCCTCATAAATGATACCATTGCAGAAATTCTTCTATCTGTTAAGCTTATTTTCTAAAAGAGAGATGGGTAAGAAACATGTAGAAAATATGATCAGCATGCTATAAAATTTCATGATGCAAGGATACGCACATGCTTATTAGAATTGAGTTGACATGTTTTTGCTGGACTGGAGCAGACTAGTTCTTTAGCCACTGGAATATGCTTATTATCAGTAGGAGTTGGGTTTCTCTGTGCTGGAGCAGTATCTATAAAAACTGGAGTTGGTTTATTATCTCCTGGCATTTGGATCTTTTGCAAACGCCTTGTTTGGAACCCTTCAGATTCTAACATAGTCGTCTTCCCCTTGCATGCCTTGTATAGAAGAATGGTGCTTTAGTTATAAAACATGCGACAACAGAGAGATGGAATAGGTACTGAAGAATAGAAAGGCATGACATATTGACATGTATTCCCTCCATCTGGGAAAAATGGATGGGTCTAGGCGTATTTCAGTTCTAGATACATCCTTTTTTATCCATTTCGGCAACATGTAATCCGTACGGAGGGAGTATGGTGTAAGAGCTAGGGATACGACAGGACAACACAGCAAAAAAACACTAGTTGAATGTAAAATTGTATGGTAGCGGAATACGTACAGAAATAACTAAGGCAACATACACGTGTATGATTGGGAAAATAAGACGGCATTGCAACAGAGCACTAGAACAGCACTTCAATGTAAAAAAACATGGTATGGTAGACAGATGAAGTACATACTGATGAATAACAATGCATAAGATATTCAGAAGCATGATGTCCAAATTAAGCAAATGGCATTGCGATAGAGTAGAATGACAGTACTTGAATTTGAAAACATGTTATCATGAATGGAATAGGTACTGAAAAACAGGAAGGCATGACATATTTACATGCATGATCAACATGCTAAGCACATGGCATTGCAACAGAGTAGATACACTCCAGGACATTATATGCATGTTGTACCCATATCACAGGCCAAGTTAGAGCAAGGACCTTTTGGGGTGAAGAGGATTCATCATCTTTCTGCAAGTCTTCTGAAGAACTTCCTTTACATGTTCCATCATATTGGGTATCATTGACATCAGGTTTATTGGCCTTTACATTGCTCCGTGAGGTTCTTGTGGATATATTAGTGTGTGCAATTATATCTGACATGCATGGAAGACAACTAGTACTTAGATTTATGTAATGAGTGCATGTAGGAGACGACATAAATAGTAGGACTGGGGTTAACTAGCAGCAACAGGTCTCATAAACTAAAGGGAGAACATAGATGAAAGCTACAGAATATGTATCGTTTGTACTCGAGATTAACTAGATGGCACACAAAAGTATTAAAGAACAACATAGGTAATACTAGAAGTGGTATAATACTATAACCACCAGCCTGTGGGATAGCATTGGCTGATGGATGATAACTATGGAACAGCGTTACCTAAAGAACAAGTATCTTAGCTGAACTATGGAACATCGTTAACTCCTGAACAAGACCCGTAAGAGATCAGCATGAATATACAGTGAAATGTGATGACCTATTTTCCATGCTTAGATGAATAACAAAGCCATAAATGTTGCACACAAGTAAGATGAGGGTACAACCTATCTGGCTGCCATCTATAGGAGTGAGCATCATGTGCTGACTTGTCGATGGCCCTGTAGTTGTTGTGGCTGTCCATGTCGGGCACGCGCATCCGATGCAGGGAACTGTTGAGTGGGGACTATAGCTCCCTTCTGGTGTATGCTTCCCTTGTTGGAGCAGCTGCGGTGAGTCGGAAGACGGTGTGTCTGAAGATGCAGATAACGCATAATGTTAAGAACGACATATCTCTTTGATCTGAAGAAATACACTAAGAGATCAACAACAAGGTACGAGAGTGGTCACACGTCTGTTGAATGAAGACTAAATTGGGGTCACAAGATTTTATTTTATTTTGGTACTGTCCGATCTATGTCGGATGGCTGGCCATCTTGTGCCTCCCGCCTGACACTGTTCGGAATGTTCCCCGAAGAGCCAGCGACCAACGGCAGAGCAGCCTGCCTCCGCCGTCCGTGGCCCCGGCCAAAACCCCGCTCCCCGCCCCACCGCACTGCCGTGGTTGCGCCGCCCCCGGGCCAATCCACAAAGACTCCCCGTCATTCAGATCTGGCGGCGGCAGTACCTTCAACCCATGCAACTCTAAAAGATAGCCATGTAAGCGTTGCTTCCGCGCCGAACTTGCGGTCCCACACCCTTACGTTAGACACCAGCCAACCGGCATCCTAGGAGCTCCGCCGCCTCCCATTGGGCATCCTCGAGGGGTGCTGCTTCCCATTGGGAATCGATTGGCCCAGAATAAAAATTCAGACAACTGACGTCTAAATAAAGTGATTTGAGATGAGGGTGCGACCTATCTGGCGGCATGGTGAAGTAGGCAGGTCCAGCTGCCGAGTCGGTGAGGCCGGCGCGGTTGCGGTGGCGACCGGCGGCAGGGAAAGAGCGATGTCGCGATGGTCGACGGCTACGATGAAGCAGCGCCAGGACTCTGGACGGATCCGAAGTTGGAGCCGCTCCGGCGCCGTGAACAACGGCGGGGGGGAATCGGCTCCGGTATGGTTCACGCGGCCGTCGTCGAGGCAGCACCAGCAGCACGGAGTAAGAGGCACACAGCCCAGTGCACGACGGCAAATGGACAGCGTCTCCGGCATTAGGGAAGAGGGCGGCTGTGAAATTGGTGCAGTGGGGGCGCCATGGAGGTGGGGCTGAGGTTTCGCGGCTCGGGAGAAGGGAGCTTCCCGGGGAGAAGGTGATTTGGCGCCCACGAGGTATGAATGGGGCGGGCGGGGGGGGGGGGGGGGATTGGGAGGGGAGTGGAACCATGTCTTACGGACGCATTTTGTCTGAAATGTGAGGGGGAGTTATAGTTCTACCCTTGCCTATAGGCTTCTCGGCTTGGGTCTGTGTACTAAGGGTCGGGGATAGTAGAGTAACTTTGCTTCTCCCCAAATAGTGGGCGGGAGCGATTTCGGGCGAGGAGGGCGTGTTTTGAACTATAGTGGGCGCGAGCGATTTCGAGCGAGGAGAGCGTGTTTTGAAATAGTGGGCGCGAGCTATTTCGGGCGAGGAGAGCATGTTTTGCCGACCATGGTTTATGAATTATTCGGCGCATGTCATTTCGGCCGAGGAGAAGGCGTGCTTGGATGAAGTTACGAACCTACCCTCGATGTACAACGGGCCAATTGATGCGTTTCCCACATGGGACGGTAATTTCGCGTCTCCCATTTATTTGCTCGGGCGAATTCCACCGAGCAGAGAGGATGTTTAACGGTTCGTTCAAATTTTGGGAGAACGATCATCCATGTCTACCTTACCAAGTCGATTCGGATCAAATTTTGAAATATTAGCTTGCCACTTCTTTTTTAGATGGAGAGATGATGCTTGGGAGTAATGTGTTTTTACATGCTCGTTGCTAGCGATTTACTATATGACAAATAGTTGACCCACTCAAAAACGAATCAAACCCAAAATGAAATATCTCGATTCAATGAAATAGCTCGTTCAGTAGGTCAAAATAGTGAACTAAATCCAAAATTGAACACCTCAATCGAGTAGCATGTTGTACAGTATTATAGTACTCCATGAACATGTTGAAAGTCAAATTAATGAACTTGTTTGATATACGCATATATCCGTTCATGTGTGGATTGCAGATAACATGTTCTCCAATTTAAATATTTGAATGCAAGTTTATATCGAAACATGGTTTATATCAGTCTTTGATGCATAAAACGCGACCTCCCCCTCTCCCGGACTCATGTTCTCTCTCTCTCTCTCTCTCTCTCCAACAATCTTCAATTCTGTTGCACGCATCCGACACAAAAACCTTGTTGGTCCCTCTCTCTCTCTCTCCCTCTCTCTCTCTCTCTCTCTCTCTCTTTGTGTGTGTGTGTGGGGGGGTCTTTCTAGTTCGCATGCATATATACACCATCTATAGGTCTCTCTCGCACACTATGTATGATACTCTAGCTAGTCCAAGCTATATATCATGGGTGCACTCATCGTACACACACAAATTCCTTGGCTCTTTGCCCGTAACTCTCTCACGCACCACTATGTCGTCTCGGAGCTCTTCCCCCCTCTCTCAAACTCTCCATCCACCTGGTTCACACATACACATGCATATCTCACTCGCACTCGATAGGCCCATCTAAAACTCTATCTCTCCCCCTCGTTCTCTCTCCATCTCACACGCACGCACACACAATCTCATGCCCAGCTAGCCAAGTATGATGGTCTCTCACTCAATTGTAGGCACACGCAGTCCCCCCTATATGTTTATGACTAGCTAATCTTAGTCTCCATCACAAACAGGTGCATGGTCTATCTCGATTTCTCTCAGGGCATCTTTCTATCGCGCACGCACTCCCTCGATCTCCCACCCATATAGTCCCCTCACGATTTTGATGGGATCTCTCTATCACAAACACACCCTCTCTCCCTCCCCATGCGTCCATGCCATCCATGTGTCCCTCTCGACCTTTGTTCCTTGTTGACCAGACCTCTATTGGACATGTGCTACAGGGGTGTCTCTCTCCGTTGCAAACAATCACACACTAGCTATCTTCGTGTATCTCCTCGCCTCGCTTTTCTATCTCGGAGATGCATGTGTGATATGTTCGCACTTACTTATCATTCGTTGTCACTTTCTATTTCACACACATACTCTTTTTGCGCACTTACTCATTCTCCTTCACACGCACTTGATCTGTCTCGACTGAGGCACTCTCCTTGGTCCATAGCATATAGATTTATTGAAAAGTCAAACATCACAAAGTTTGACCATGTACGTGGAGAAAAAAGAATTACATCTAGTACGGCAAACATATATCATTAGATTCACCATGAGATGTAGTTTTGTATGATGTGTCTTTGGTATTGTAGATATAAATAACATTTGCGTAAACCTGATCAAAGTTTCCAAAGTTTGACTTCTAAAAAATTTACATGCACTGCATTATCGAGCGGATGGAATATCTCTTTCCCCCTCTCAGCTATCTGACGCGCCACTCAGCCTTATCGGGGCTCCTCAATCTCTCTCAAACTTTATTGGTCAGTTTGGTTCATGACCTGACCCTCATGCCTTGATGGCCGGTACTGTCTGGTGTGGACGTGAGATGTAAAATATTTCTGCCTAGCCAGGCTTGTGTGGTGCTGAAGCGTTTGGTTCATGCCTGGGCCAGGCAAAGCATCAACGTTCTATCAATCAATCCATGCATCAATTATTTAATGCTAATATCCATCTGTTGCTGTTAGCCTCGTGGCCACATGACCAGGCACGGCCAGGCGTTCGAAATCGGCCGCCTGGGCTAGGCTACTTGCAGTGTATGGAGTTCAGCCAGGCTAAGTAAAGTGCAAGGGAACCCAGGCCAGGCGGGCTTTCTTTTTCACAGGGTAGCAACCAAACAAGCGTGCATCAAATCCAGCCACAACCCAAGGCCAGGGAAAAGATGCTCAGGACGCAAGCCAAACTGGCCTTATATCTCCCTGGTTCACACATACACATGTCTCGCTCGCGCTATACATATAGACCCATCCAACACTCTCCGCCCTTGTTCTATCTCCATGTGACACGCACCCCCTAAGTACCATAATCCCTCACTCCATCATAGGCGCAAGCACTCCCCCCTCCTAAGTATGATTATCTCTTACTAGCCATCAGGAACACACGCATTGTCTCTTTCCATCCATATGTCTATCTCGATATCTCTCGGGGCATCTTCTATCGCACACACACCTTGTCACCCGATCTCCCACCCATGTAGTCCCATCACGATCTCCAGGGGATCTCTTTATGACAAACATACAATCTCTCCTCCCCATGTCTGCATTTTCTCCGTATGTCTCTCTCGACCTCTCTCCCTTGTTTGTCAGACCCCTCTTGCCCACGTGCTAGGGGTCTTGATCTCTCGGTTCCAAACAACCACACACTATCTCCTCACCTTGCCTCCGTTGTCGAAGATGCATGTGTGATATGTTTGCATAAGACACGCATGCTTTTTCTCTAGTTTTATCGTGTGTTGTCCATGTCTCTTTCACACACGCACACACACTTTTTTCACTCACTCTCTCTCTCTCTAGTTAGGGACTCTATCACGTCCATAAGCATATGGATGTTTTGAAAAGTCAAACCTCAGAAAAGTTTGATCAGGTATAGGTGGAGAAAAACATTTACATCTGGAACGATCATTAGATTCATCACAACATGTACTTACTTCATACTATCATTTATCTTTGGTATTGTAGATATAAGTAATTTCTTTATAAACTTGGTCAAAGTTTCAAAAGTTTGACTTAAAAAAATGTTGGAACTACATTATCAAACAGAGGGAGTAGCTATTTCTCTCTCTCTCTACTATCTCTCACGGGCCTCCCCTCTCACTCGAACTCTCTATACCGACGGATTATACACTCACTGTGTCAGCGTATAGCTCTGTATATTGTTTAGTTAACTGGTCAACCAATCCACATACTGCCTTGTCAGCTCGTGTTCTGTATCTTCGTGTGCTGGCCCATGTGGCAGTGGGTGGAAATAAGTAAACTAGAGGCCCATCTGACACGCGGTGAAGTAAACAAAGTTGAAACCACTCGAGGTAGAACCCCGCACGCTAGTAAATTGAGGGTGAATTAAGGACAAACTTCTTGCGCGTGAAGGACGCACTCGCGCACAATTCACCACTGCGCGGCGGCATGCACAGAAGAACGCACTCACGCACACCTAGCACACAACACACACCAGCACACGTGTACACCGGCGTCGCCACCGGTTGAGATGGACGGTGAGGCAGCCAACAAGAGGAGGCGGCTCGACCCAAAACCGCATCCGGCGAGCCTGGACTTCATCAGCAGCCTCCCCGACGACATGCTGCTCGTCATCATCGGCCTCCTCCCCACAAAATCTGCCGTGCGGACCGCCCTGCTTTCCCTGCGGTGGCGCCACCTCTGGCGCTGCGTCCCCCTCAACCTCACCGTCGACAGCTGCCTCTGCGATGGGGATTGCAAACACATGGCCGCAGTCTCCAAGATCCTTTCATCACAACTTGTAATATTGCCGTGTCCTATTCCTGCATTTTCAAAATCTTGCGAATCAAACAGGTCCTGAGTTGGTGATGATGTTGTGCCTCCCATCTTTCACTGATAGCCATCGCATCTAGATCTGACGCGTACAAACCAAGCTTCTCCATTTTTGCAAAAAGATGCCCGCACTTGTTCCCTATTTATAAACAACTCCTTGTCTCTCACAATCAACCTTATCTCCTCCCCACCACATCTAGAAGGCCGTGGAAAAATCTGGCGCGATGGCCGCTACCGGAGCCGTCCACCCCCAATCTTGGTGTTTCGTGCAATGCACGGGCATCTACGCACGGGAAATTATGTCGAACAGGGCTAGTTGTAAGCAGGCTAGCTCTACAGCCATGATGATAGTGATTGCAGACGGTGAGGCTGACTATGGTATGCCGAACACGGCGCCTATACTCAGGTGTCATCTCCGGCGCAGGGTCTTGTCACTTCACTGTGAGGAGCAGCCACTACAGGAATCCAGTACTTTGCCGTCTGCCATGGCGGACGACAAAGGCAAGGACGGCTGACGGCAAAGCACTTTGCCGTCCGCGGCGGACGGCAAACAGTGACGGCAAAGATAGGGTCGGCAAACAGGTCCTTTGCCGTCTGATTTTTATGGCGGACGGCAAAGAGCCCTTTGCCTACAGCGGCTGACGGCAAAGAGGGGGGACGGCAAAATGTTGCACATCCGCCAGTGGTACTCCGTTAGGCGGCTAACGGCGGCCTTTGCCGTCCGCCAGCGGACGACAAACTTGAGCGCCTCTTTGCCGTCCGCCAGACGATGTCAGCTATACGTCAGCGCCCGCTCTTTTTTGCCGTCCGCCCGGCGGGCGACAAATGCAAAGTCTTTGCCATCAGCTTGGCTTTGCCATCTGCCACGGTAGGCAAATTGGCCAAATGGTCCATCCCCAGGAAGCACAGGTGGGCGCCACGTGCCCCCTTTGCCGTCTTCCACCGACGGCAAAGGGGTCTTTGCCGTCTGTCGCGGACGGCAAAGAGCCTGCACTGCCTCTTTTTTGTTCTATTTTTCTTATATCCAACAATTATCACAACAAATATTTCACAGCACATATATATCCATCACATAAATATCCAGCACATATGTATCCAACATAATAAATATCCAGCACATATATATCCATCCATACATACATAGTAGGTTGCACATAGTCCCATCGATCCATACATAATACAATATGCAAAGTTTCATCATAGCAAGCGAGCGGAATACAAGAAGTGCATCAAAGGAAAAAACAGGAAAAAGCAAGCAATCCATCATAGGAAGCTGGCTTCCGTGAAGTGAATGAAACCTGCAAAATGACAAATAAGAAAGTTAGAAAAAGAAGACTAGAAGAAGAATTAGACTAGAAGAAAAAGAATAAAAGAAGAAGACTAGAAGAAGAAGTATATGCCATATATTAGCTAACTTAGGTGAAATGTATCGTTTATGAGCTAACCTAGGTGAAATGGGTAGTTTATGAGCTATCCTAGGTGAAATGGATCATTTTGGAGCTAAGTTAGGTGAAATGGGTCGTTTATGAGCAAACCTAGGTGAAATGGGTCGTTTATGAGGAAACCTAGGTCAAATGAGTCGTTTATGAGCAAACCTAGGTGAAATGGGTCGTTTATGAGCTAAGTTAGGTGAAATGAGTCGTTTATGAGCAAACCTAGGTGAAATGGGCCGTTTATGAGCTAACCTAGTGAAATAGCTCGTTTATGAGCTAAGCTAGGTGAAATGGGTCGTTTATGAGCTAACCTAGGTCAAATGGGTCGTTTATGAGGTAACCAGGTGAAATGGGTCGTTTATGAGCTAACCTAGGTGAAATTGATCATTTTGGAGCTAACTTAGTTGAAATGGGTGGTTTATGAGCTAACTAAGGTGAAATGCCACGTTTTTGAGCTAACTAAGGTAAAATGGATCGTTTTTGAGCTAACTTAGGTGAAATGGGTCATTTTGGAGCTAACCTAGGTGAAATGGGTCATTTTAAAGCTAACGTAGGTAAAATGGATCATTTAGGAGCTAATCTACGTAAAATGGGTCATTTTAGAGCTAACTTGGATAAATTGGATCACTTGTAAGCTAACTAAGGTAAAATCATTCATTTTAGAGCTAACTTAGGTAGAATGGATGGTTTATGAGGTTAGTAAGCTTATTAAGTCATTTTGGAGGAAAAGAAGCTAACTCTAGGTCATTATGGTAAGCATATTGGTGGAAATAAAGCTAAGTCTAGGTCTTTATGCATTTGTTAAGCAAAACACTAGAGAAACTTACCGTGATCACGGAGGTGTAGGAGCGGGTTGGCTCGCGCCGGTAGCTGGAGAAGGAGCGGGCTGGCTCGCACCGGTAGCTGGAGAAGGATCGTGCGATGCGTTTCTGGAGTTAAGCTGCACCAAAGATCATTTCCAATGTCTCATTAGCATTATGACACCCAAATGTTAAGACTAGCAAGTAATGTCCATTCAAATTAAACTCACCGTGCTCCTAGGAGCAATCACTGGCATCGGCGGAGCGGTCTGACCGGACTTCTTGCACACAGACTGCACATTTGGTTTTCACAACAGAGTCATACTAGTTAGTAATGAGACTCAAATGTTAAGACTAGCAAGTAATCTGCAGAAGAAACTTACCACAAGGAGCTCGTACATGGCCCTTGCCTGCATGTCATTCCGTGCCCTCTCCTGCTCCAACATCTTTGTCGTCTTCTCCTCCAACTCCCTCTGCCTCTCCGCCGCCTCCGCCAGAAGTTTCTCCGTTCTATCTCTCTCACTCTGTATAGCAGCCTGCAACACCACTCACATGACCATTTGTAATCATTGATGGAAGCGCACACAATGTAATGGAGAAAGATAGCTGAGTACGTATAACTAACCTTGAAGGCGAGTTGGACTGGCCGTTCACGAGGCCTTATCTCAGGAGCGGAGCTCGACAGGCGCGCCTTGATCTCCGGGACAGTGCTAGGACAACGGATAAGTCCATCTCCCATGGCTATGGAGCCATGGGACCTCCCGCCACCAGATATCATCAGCAGCTCTGTATCAATGGGACCCTGGCTCGGGTTAAAGTCCTCCCCTTTCCTCGCCTTCCCCTGATCTCTATATTGCACGAGCTTGTCGTGGGCGGAGATGTTGGTGAAGTTCTTTGGATCATCGAGGTCAGACACAGAGAATGCCTTGACTTCCTTGTAAGGGCCAGTGTGGGCCATGGCATACAGGTCGTACACCTCTGGCACCTTATCCGCCTTATTGTAGCGTGCCTGAAAGAGAGAAACAAAGTAAATTAGTAATTAAAGGGCTAAAGCTAGCATGATGAATGAATTGCATGAATCATGAAGCAAACCACATACCCAGTTCCGCCCGTATTGAAATAAGTTGGAGCTGCCTTGGTGGTGAGGCACACCTTCCATTTGGGCACGTTTGTCCTTGGCCTCTTTGTGGGTGGCCAACCATTCTTTTGAGCACCATGCATTAACCAACACCTCCCAACAATCCATCCGATCCGCACACCATCTCGGAGGGGCCTAAGTTAGCAAATAGAAACTTGAGCGCTACGGCTATGAATTACTAAATGAAGGAAGTAAGTACAAGGCCTTAAGAATTACCTTCATGTACTTCTCCTTACTCAAGAACTTATCGCGGCACTCCTGCTTGGGCTTCTTGATACCACGCCCGGCGTAGTAGTCTCGAACAGCCTGCACCCGAACCTCATGCCATAAGTTCTGAAGTAGGCGCTTGCACTCCTTGTGGATAACATGATCCGCCTCCTCCTCGTATCCCTCCTCACACCTGTAGAATGTCTGCAATCAAATGAGACAATATTGATTAGTACAATTAATAACTAGCTAGTTGAAGATTTTTAATTGTGTAAAGGAGCAATTACCCAGAACTTTCTGATCACGACGTCTGCCCTCGTCTTGCACAAGACACCGTCGATAATCTCACCTGGCAGGGCCGGGGCAGTCAAGTAGTGCTCCCAAGTCAATCCAACCTCTGGAAGCTGACCCTCACCAGGCAACATGAAAAACCCCGGGAAGTTTTGCCGAATCAGAACTCCAAGGACGGAGTTGGGCCGGCGGACACTTTCATGGTGGTCCCAACCCCTGCAGCATGACAAGGCTAACACATCAGTTATTTGAAGAAACATGAATGCAGAAGGTACAAAAAGATTAAATGCACTTACCTCTCCCCATCAGGGAAAATCAACCACCTCTGCTCGCGGGTCGCCGGCACGGACGGGAGCCGTGTAGCACCACGCTGGTAGACGTTGCCCCCCTCCTCCCCCTCCTCATCAGTCAGCTCCCCGCCATCATCAGCATGGCCACTCGGCTCCCCGCCATCATCAGCGTGGCCACTCGGCTCCTCAGGCTGACCTGACCAGGTACCCCATCCAGACGTGTGCTCCTCCGGGGTCTCGTGGGCCCAAGTCTCGTGGGCCGAAGGCCCGTCGACCTGAGGCTCGTGGGCCGAAGACCCGTGGACCGGAGGCTCGTGGACCGGAGTCCGTGCAGCCTCCTCCTCAAACGAGTCCACCCTAGCAGTCACGTGCTCGGGTGAAACAGCTGGGGGCGGCGGCGAGGAAGGCGCCGTAAGAGTCACCCTACCTCCTCTCCCGCGACCACGTGCTCCACCTCCTCTCTTCTTCTTACCTCGTCCCCTGCTGGGCACCACGGTCGACGAAGAAGGGCCCGGCGGTGTCGCCATACTGTCCAGCAACGCTCGGCGGAGAGGTGCGTGTGGAATGGAAGACCTCGCACCATGCGCCAACGAAGAAGGGGCCTCGGCGCGCTCCCGACCAGCGCCCACCATCTTTCAACACCTGCCATGACAAAGAATAAACGAAATTAGTACAACATAAAAAAAAGTACCGACATGAATAATAATATGTGTATCACTTAAGTGTATCATCATCAAGTACAACATAAAAAATTGAATACCTGACACTACTAATAATCTCGATCAGTATCATCAATAAATGCATAATCATCATCATCACTGTAATCAATGATGGGCTCATAGGGTTCATTGGCATCAACATGTGCAAGGCCACCTTGACGTAATCGGTCAAGCATTGATAGGTCATCCGCAGCAGTAACCTCTTCTTGTTCCGGCTCTTCTTGTTCCTCCTCTGGGGTGATGTCGGATTCATTGTCGCTGTCTACTTCAATGTTTTGGGGTGAAGTATAGCGGTTCTTGAAACGCTTTTTGGAAAGACGTGTCTCTTGGAAGAATTCTCCTTCATATGTGTCTGGGTTAATGTGAGGTTCATAATCCTCTTCCTTTGGGGGAGAAAGTCTAGCACGTGGCGGCACTTCATAAACGACATCCCAACCTTTCAGATTTGGATTAGTTTGGCAGGCCCACGGTAGATAGAATACTTGGGTCGCCTGTTGAGCCGTAATATAGACATCAGGAACATCTAAATGGGTTCTTTGGTTGATTTCAACTAGCCCTATATGTTCATGAGTCCTTCTAGTCTCCTTCGGCTGAAACCAATAACATTTGAAGACTACGACATTCAGTGGGTTTTCACCATAGAACAGAAGTTCATAAATTGCTTCAACTCTCCCATAATACTCGGTACCTCCTTCGCCGATAGCAGATACACAACACTTTGTAGACTTTCGGTCGGCCATAG
The DNA here is from genome assembly GCF_056163025.1 of Triticum urartu. Taxonomy (NCBI): domain Eukaryota; kingdom Viridiplantae; phylum Streptophyta; class Magnoliopsida; order Poales; family Poaceae; genus Triticum; species Triticum urartu. The sequence continues at coordinate 465,669,591 of NC_141878.1, forward strand.
ATAGCTCTTTGCCATAGGTACGAAAGCGATACCCGTTGATGTCGTACTTGTCAAATGAACAGACCTTATAGTCAAAACCATTAGCGACTTGTCTCAATTCGGCGTCCATAGACTCTGAATTATCCTACAAGTTTAATATGAAAGGATTGTTGCATTATGCACAAATTAGCGAATGAAATGAAATTGTCTAATAGAAATTACCGTTTGTTTGAACCAAGAGATGAAACCAGGATAGCCGCCTCCTTGCTTTGTGAGAAGCTCATACTCTTCGACTGAATCCTTTTGGATCTCCGCTCCATACGAGAATAGGGCGACGTATCAACTGTATGACATATCCAGGAATAAGAGCAGTTCAAAGGAAATAGAAGTTGCGAAACAATGTACCGAGAACTTACTCGATGTACGGCCGCACTTCTATCAGGTTGTTGAAGATATACAACGAAATGGTCCACCATTCTTCGTTATCCAAAGATACTGGATGTGAAACACTAGGTGGTGCGAGATTCCCTTTGAATAGGCTGAGGTTGGATCCACCCTTTTTAGGCTCGTCAGCATTGTACCGAGGCTTCGGATTATGCAAATGACGATTTTTGGCTTGGTAGTGCGCTGTTACGAAGTTTGCCGCCTCCTCTGTGATGAATGCCTCAGCCATCGATGCTTCAATTCTATGTTTATTTTTACATTTTTCTCGAAGCGTCTTCTGCATCCTCTCAGTTGGGTAGTACCAACGATTTTGCACGGGCCCCCCAATCTTGCCTTGGTCGGGAGATGCAAAATCAAATGCTGCATTGGATTAAAGAAGCCCGGTGGAAAGATCTTCTCTAACTTGCAGATCAACTCCGGCGCCAACTCTTCCATTTCTTCTAGCACGCCAGGCGATAGTTCTTTCGCACAAAGAACACGGAAGAAATAGCTGAGTTCTGCCAGTACTAGCCATTCATCCTCAGGGATGAAGCCACGCAACATCACCGGCATTACCCGCTCAATCCATATGTGCCAATCATGACTCTTGAGACCAAATATCTTCAGTTTATCAAGATTCGCTCCCCTCTTTAGATTCGTTGCATACCCATCGGGGAACATCAACTGTTGTTGCACCCACAAGAGAATTTCCCTCCTAGCTGGCGTTCCAAGATTGAACCATGCCTTTGGCTTCGCCCAGTTCTGCTTTCCTTTCGGTTCTTTCATGTTTTGTAACGGCCCATCACATAGCGCCTCCAGATCGACTCTAGCCTTAGTATTATCCTTTGACTTCCCATCTATGCCGAATAATGTACCAAAAAGTGCCTCGGCGATATTCTTCTCAGTGTGCATCACGTCGATGTTGTGTGGGAAAAGGAGGTCTTTGAAGTAAGGTAGATCCCATAAGCATGTTTTGTGAGTCCACGCGTGCTTAGTATTATACCCCTTGAAGTACCCTGGACATTGTGGATCTGGCTTGAGAGCGTTTAACTGATCTAGGGTCTGTTGGCCTGTCAATGCAGGTGGTGCATAGTTTTTGACAACTCTACCCCTGATGAAGTTCTTCTTGTCTTTCCTGAACTTATGGCGAGGATCCAGGAACTGTCTATGCATGTCGAAGCAAGAAAACTTGCGACCGGCCTGAAGCCAATGAAACTCAAGAGCTCCCTTGCATGTGGGGCACGGGAACCTTCCATGCACACACCAGCCAACGAATAGCGCATACGCCGGCAAGTCATGCATCAAGTACATGTAGCAGACACGCATTATGAAGTTCCGTTTGCTAAAGGCGTCGTATGTCTTGAACCCATTATCCCAGGCTTCTTGCAATTCGTCCTTAAGCGGCTGCATGTACACATTCATATTTTCCCCGGATAGTTGGGTCCTGGAATTATCAACGTCAGGAAAATGTTCTTTCTTTGTATAATCTGTCCGGGGGGAGATTGAGTGGAAAGAAAAATACGGGCCAACAACTGTATTGGGCTGCCATCATACCAAACACACTGAACCCATCCGTGTTGATGCCGACTCGAGGATGCCTCGGATCTGCCGCTTTGTCAGCATGTAATTCATCAAACTTTTTCCACGCAACACCATCTGATGTGTGTACCATCATCAGATTCCCATCTACATCTAGTTCGGTTCTTTTGCCTGTTTTGTGCCATGTCATCTGTCTGGCCGTCTCTTCGACCATGAAAAGACGTTGAAGTCTTGGTACGATTGGCATATACCGAAGAACACTAACGGGGATTTTGGTCTGTGTCTTCTCACCCATACCGTTGTCTACCACAATATACCTGGAAGACTTGCAAATGGGACAATAGTTCAAGTCCGCATAGTCATGCCTAAATAAGGCACATCCTTTATCATAGGCATGTATCTTCTCATAGGGCATCTTCAGTGCACGGAGGATTTTGTCCGACTGGTACAGGTTTGCAGGCATTACATGGCCTTTGGGTAGAAAGCATCCAAATACTGTCATAATTGCGTCATAGCATTCTCTGCCCAAGTTGAACTGAGCCTTCAGAGCCATTACTTGTGAGATGGCATCCAACTGACAAAGCTCAGTGTGCTCGTGGAGCGGACGTTTTGAAGACTCCAACATTTCATTGAAGGCCTTTGCAGCTTCCTCCATCTCCTCGTCCGAATCCCGAGCATCATCATAGTCTTGCACCATGTTTTCCATCCCGGTAGCATGCTCGTCGGTGCGACGACGATCCACCTCAGCTCGGTCATGTTGGGCAGACTCACCTTGAAATGTCCACACCGTATAATCGGGCATAAAACCACTCTTCTGCAGGTGTTTGCCCATTTCAGCCTCTGTCTTCTTTTCCCAATTGCCGCACCGGAAACAGGGGCACCAGGTTTTCTTTTGGCCATTTGCACAAACCCCTTTGTTTTTGTGAACCATTCAGCGCTCCATTTGTTCTGACCAGTGTGACCGGTATACATCCACGCACGGTCACTCATCTTGACTTTCAGAGCTACTGGACACACAACAATTATATATGTAATTCACCATGTATATATTCATCAGTTGATCTACTTTGTCAATTTTATTACGTCCATGCAACCTACACTCTAATAGGTAATGATAGGTCCTAATCCCACCCGTGTATGTGTAGATTGGGTCCATTTTCCCATGCTATGCTCCGGATCCGACACAAAATTTCGGCAGCACCTCCCCGCTGTTCTCCTGATACACGTCTCTGCAATAAACAGAGAGGATGTGTACCCGGAGAACAACAGGGGAGGCACTGACGAAATTTATGCGTCGGATCCGGAGCAAAGCATATGGGAAAACGAACCCAATCTACACATACTCGGGCTGTCCATGGATAGCGTTGGACAATTCGAAAGAATCAAGGTTATAAATATGCAAATGCATGCATATTTATAACTATGACGCTTTCGAACGGGAGACACATATTGGTTACGCATACTGATGATTCAAGACACATATATAGCTAGCTATCAAGTTTCATCGGAATAGATCAAATAATTAATGGGGGAGGAGGACTTGTCATTTGTGCTCACCCATGAACGAAGGGGCAGAGCTCGTAAAACGCACGGCGAGGTCGTCGAACACCAAACCTCGCAGCGATGAAACAACTGCACATTTAAAACTACACGATCAACACAATTATATATGATGTTTTTCATAACAAAATCGAAAAATATATGACCTAACTAATAATTCACAAATATATGACCCCGTCGGCCTCTGGAAGGCCAAAGAACACCTTTTCGGGAGGTGTCGGGGGTCGGGGTGTCCTGTCGGTGTCGGGGTGCCGTGTCGGGGTCGGGGTTGCTGTTTCGGGGTCGGGGGGTCGGGGTGTCATGTCGATGTCGGGGTAGTGCCGTGTCGGTGTCGGGGTGTTGTTTCGGGGTCGGGGTGTGGTGTCAGGGTCAGGGTGTCGGGTCAGGCTCGGGGTCGGGGTGTCGGGTCAGGCTCGGGGGGTCGGGGTGTCGGGGTCGGGGTTGGGGTGTTGGGGTCGGGGTGTCAGGTCAGGCTCGGGGTCGGGGAGTCGGGGTCGGGGTCGGGGTCGGGGTGTCGGGGTCGGGGTCTCGGGGTCGGGGTGTCGTGTCGGGGTGCCGGGTCGGGTTTTTTTTTCCTTTTTTCCTTTTCTTCTTCTTCCTCTTCTTCCTTTTCTTCCTTTTTTTCCTTCTTCTTCTTCTTCTTCTTCTTCTTCTTCCTCCTCCTTTCCTTTTTCCTCTTCTTCTTCTCCTCCTCTCCTCTTTTTTCTTCTTCTTCTTCTTCCTCTTCTTCTTTTTTCTTCTCCTCCTCCTCTTCTTCTTCTTCTTCTCCTCTCCTCTTTTTCTCTTCTTCTTCTTTCCTAAAACTAAACTAAACCTAAACCTAAAACTAAAAAAAACAGAAAAAGGAAAAAACTAAATCTAAACCTAAAACTAAACTAAAACTAAACCTATAAACCTAAAACTAATCCTAAAACTAAAACTAAATCTAAACTAAACATAAACCTAAAACTAAAAAAACAGAAAAAAGGAAAAAAAAGGAGGCATAGAGCTCACCTGGGTGGAGGAGGGGGGCGGGGCGGCCTGGGGAGGCGGAGGAGGGGGGCGGGGCGGCCTGGGGCGGCGGCGCCGGGCGGCAGTGGCGACGGGGCCAGGCCCGGCCGGGGCGGCGGGGCGCGGGGGTGCCGGGGCGCCGGGGCGTGGCAGCGCCCAGACGGCAGGGCGGCGGGGGCGACGGGGCGGCGGGCGCCGGTGGGGTGGTTGGGCGACGGGGCGGGGGGCGCTGGGGCGGCGGCGGGGTGGTGGGGCGACGGGGCGGCGGCGAGTAACTGGGGAGAGAAAGAGAGAGAGAGAGAGGGGCGGGGTGGGGCGCGACCGTTAACGTTAGTGGGGCCCTCCCTCTTTGCCGTCCGCCCCCCTTTGCCGTCCGCCTTTTTGCTCTTTGCCGTCCGCTAGCGGATGACAAAGAGGGGGGCCGTTAGGTTTTTTTTAGCAGCTTGTCAGTGGGGCCCCTCCCTCTTTGCCGTCCGCTAGCCGACTGCAAAGAATCTTTGTCGTCTGCTAGCCGATGGCAAAGAACTGGCTGATGGCAAATTAGGTCTTTGCCATCAGCCAGTTCTTTGCCGTCTGCTTTTTGGTAGCTGATGGCAAAGAGCTTCTTTGCCGTCCGCTAGCTGATGGCAAAGAGCTGGCAGATGGCAAAGTAGCTGATTCCAGTAGTGAGCACGTAATAATTTGACCAACGGGTAGTACAGTGCTAGTACTCCTACTACTACATTGGTAGTACTACTCTAGTACTAGTATCACCACCGTCTGGATTTAGGAGTACTACCATGTCCGTCTGGATTTTAGTATTTGACTAGCAATATCTAGTAATGCATGTCACAAAAAATGTACTACTCCCTCTGTAAATAAATACATGGTGTTTTATTCCTATCGGCAAGAGAACTTAATGTTTTCTCGCTAACTAGAGTACTAATAGGATTACATGCAATGAACTAAACACTGCATGTCATGTTTGGTAGTCTCAAGTCATTGAAAGCATGCACGGCCAACATCTCTAATTGGTTGATATGTCACGAAATAAGAAACAAGGAGGGAGTTAATGCACCATGCCTAAGTATTTTGGGATTATTTGGTTTTCGTAAGGTGACTTACACAACATTTTTGTTTACATGCATTAACATTTTATTAGTTAAATCAAAGGTCAAAACTTGGTGCAAAATGCAAAGGGGACCAATAAACCAGTAAACATCAAACTTCTCTCGTTTGGCCCCAACTAGAGGTCTAGTGAGATGACTATACTGCACCGGCACGGAGGGGGACACATCTTCATTGACTTATGGCAACTACCTTTGGGTGAATGACACGTGGGCCCAGGGGGTGGCTGGCCCACCTATCATACAACCAAAGGCAGGTACAGTAGAGGGCCGAGGAGTAGTACGAAATCCTACGCACCTACGCACGCTAACCAAGGGCAAGAGTGATCAGTCGAATCGCAAGATCAGTTGACTAGAAGCTAAGCTAGACCCATGGAGGCGATGAGCGCGAGCATCAGCCGGCTGTGCCAGATGGTCCACGACGCCAGCCTATGGCCCGGCACCGAGGAACGTCTCCAGGTAGTATTGCTTGAGGCCTCCAGGGCGAGGGGCCGCTTGGACGACACCTTCGTCTCCTTGTTCGACGAGGTCCTCGTCGGTTTCCTTGACAAGTTCACCGTTGTCAAGAAGCTTGCGGACGACTTTGACGTAAGCCTCCAGCCGACGCGCCCAGGCTCTGCGATGCCCGCCACCCTCAATGGCCACTATGGTGACAACCTCTTCGATGCACTGGTGGCCCTGCGACTGCCCGCTGTCGCGCCGGAGAATATCCACCTCAAGGTCGCGCTCGCCGCGCAGCGCCTAGCGCCGCAAGACACCATCGACATAATCACCCACGTCTACGCGCAAATCGTCCACAAGGACTACTACATGCAAGAGGAGGACGATAGGATGCTAGCCTTCTTGGACCGCAGGGCAACCTTGGACGACACTGTTCAGAAGCACGTTGAGCTCGCCGCCAACGCCGCTGCTCCTCACATGTCGGTTGGTGACCCGGCACACTAGGGCGTGAGGATGTCATTGATGGATCCGTATGTATTTTTATCTTTCCGTCAAATCCATGTAGTAGTATATGATACTACAGTAATTATCTTACCTTTCGCATCAACTTCATAATTTTCGTACGTACTCCATGCATGAACGGCGCCAGAACCAAACTTCTCATTACTCTAGGCAAAATCGTTATTCTGTATCTATCGGTTGCGCCATGGAGCAGAACCAAATTTTACAAGTGATGAGTTCAAAAGGAAAAGCCTGTCGTGTTCGCGTCGCACCCCCACACGGTTGGTCCGGCACGCCGCTCAAGCGGGAACGCGTGCGGTGTTGCATTTTCACTTACAAGTGGGACCGCAGTTGAGCAAACCGACTATCGGCAAACCCCCACCCGCCCACCGCGCGATGGCTGAGAAAACAGGAGGGAGAAGAGATGGTTGTAGCATGGACTCCAAGAAAATTGGTGTCGGATGGGACTCGTGCGGGTGGCGTGTGCCGTACTGCTAGACGTGAATGCTAGTTATGGCCCATGCCACCCCACTATATCGAGCCTATATCGACGTATGTAGAACAAATTTCCTGCAGTCCATGCTTAGCCCTCCTCTATCTCTCTTCTCAGCCAGCCAACGGATGCGCGGAGTCCATCGTTTGTTTGCTCACATGCGGCCCCATATGTCAATGAAAACGCAAGAGGACCCACTGAACCTACACATCTTTCACCTCGACGTGCTGGTGATGAAAAACAAATCCAATAAAGATCTTCGGTGGCCGCTTTTGGAGTTACTCAAGAGTAGTAAGATTCTATTTACAGTTTAACCCAAGATGCACATCTCGTGGCTTCAACTACCACTCTATTTTCTTTCATGACACGACGTGGATGCTGGATGTCCCACGTGTCGGCAAAAGGAGGAAGAACCCGACCAAATCTTCGGTTGTGCTCTCGGATTAGACTAGTTGTGCTAACTTAAAAATTTTACTGTGTACTCCCTCCGTTCCAAAATACTTGACTTCCATTTGTCCAAAAATGGATGTACCTATATACTAAAACATGTCTAGATACATATATATTTTGACAAATAGAAGGCATGTATTGTGCAACGGAGGGAGTAGAATGGATGCAAGTTTTTGTATTGGGAAGAAGAGTACATCCATATATTGATAGAGCGCAATTTAGTAGATGTTCTATCACTTTTAGCTAGCATAGAGGCTAGAGATGAGATTAGTGCACTTGTTGATACTCGTACTAGAATAGAGACTAGACATGAGACTAGATGCGAGGAAGCAACGTCTACTTCTTTACACTCGAAGAAGAAAGAAGCACGCAAGATCGAGCCTCCGCAGATCAACAATGAATGCATCGAGAAGGCACTAATCCAACTTACAGGAGTAGAAAAATGTATTCTTGTGGTTCTTGTTTTCTTTTGTCTTGCTTTTCTAGTCAAAATTATCGTTGGAGTTCGTGCAAAATGGAGGTCCGTTTGGGGTCGTGCGTTGGAGTTGGCCTTACAAGTGGGACCGCAGTTAAGGAAACCGACTATCGGCAAACCCCCACCTCGCCCACCGCGCGATGGCTGAAGTTAGAGAAACGACGAGGTTGAAGAGATTGCTCTAGCACGGACTCCAAGAAATAATATGGTGTTAGATTGATGTCGTGGTGGTGCCGTGTGCCGTACTCCTGGACATGAATGCTTGTTCTGGCCCATGCTACCCTACTACTCCTACTACTTACTCCTACTATATAGTACTAGTATCAAGGATTCGAGATGCTGGTTACGTACAGCGAACACATTAACATATGGCTACAGTAAAAACACCCGCCCGACGCGCGAAGCATGTGAAGCTAGTACAAATAGTGTACTACTATTGTTGATTGGCCTCATCCGATAACCTGTTGCAGTGCACGTACAATTATGTATTCGGAAAATATTTTTTTGCCTCGTCGCACCACTCACTCAGAGAAGCGACTCCAAAGCCATTCATAAATTTAGTAAGTTTATCACAGGCATATCATTTACATACAACAGGTCATCAACCCACATCGACAACTAGGATACATTATAAATACTAAAGTTTTCACCACAAACAAATAACAAGCAATGAAATGAACTTCAACTCAACCATTCCTCGATGTTGGAAATGCTTGCTTTGAACCACAAGTGATTCTCTGGGACGGGCCATCGATTGTCGATCTGGAAACCAACGTAGGACTGATCATCCAGGCTGAAGCAGCCTACTATATCAGTACCAGGGTAGGGAACCACCCAAATGACCGAGGTATAGACACAGTTGCTTCTCATAAATGGTACTGTTAACGTTGTGTCAACAGCAGTGGGATCGCCTTTCACCATCATCGGATAGTTCTGTCCAAGGAAGAGCGAGTTTTCTCCAAGACTATCAATTCTGTACCAGGGAGAAGGAGTTGGCGCTAGCACACTAGTATCCATCCCGAATACCATGCAACGGGTGTTGGAATAGGTCCGGAGAGTGCGACCATGGGAGACTACACCTGCTTCCTTAGCAGTAACATCATCAGTGGGCTATATACACACAAGAAGAGGTGATCCATCGGAATTAGTTGCCAGGCACCATAGAGTATATGGGTGCTGCTCGTCCTCATGCTCGTGATCATCACCATCGTCATATCCCCCTTGGTTATAAAAATTTTCAAGTATAGGTGGTGGGATGTTCACAGGACCTTGGAAACGCAAGAAGAAGGTTAATTAGTAAAGGGAAACTTGCTAACCCGCATGCATGTGGATGAAACAATTATAATTACGGTGGAAGACAAACGTACCGAAACTACGAGGATCCCATGAAAAATCAGTGCCATGAGTGGTGGCAGCAAACACAAGGCCCTCATATTGAATTCCATCACGATACTCATCCGTGTACAGAAACTGATTTTTGAGCAATATCCATCAAGTCAAACCACCAAGGACGGCAACAAGCTTGTCGAAGATAGCAACAACTTGATAGTTGTTGTAATTCCAAGAGCGGTTGGGAACTCGACAGATTGCTATCTTCCGTAGAAGACAGTCACCATGATCGTATTTGAACGTGCGTACAATAACGGTGTGCTCAACCTCTGGGCAGTCTGCTGAGATTTTTGGAAGTGGAACCCGGTCACGAATGTACACATTCACAAGTTCCCACTCGCAGTTGGACCCAATGTAAACAACCCAATCTCCATTTGCGCCCGCCCAAGCCTTGCCCTCAAGTGATGGCATCTTAACATCATGTGTATCATTATCAAGCGGCATCAACTGGCACAGGGCGAGGCCTCCGTCGTGCCGGCGCCAGTCATCAGGCTCACGGCGAAGAAGATAGGGGAGATCAAACCGCTCCTTGACTCTTGGGTTCTTTGTAATGATGTTATTAGTTGAGTCAAGAATGGGCTTGAACGAACCTGCCATGCTAGCCGAGGTGATGATGTCGCACCGATCAATGAGTTCCTCCACCACGTCATCTTTGAGATCAGGGCAAGAATAATGGAGTCATTTCCGGCATGTTCCCTCCATGGAGAAGACGATCGAACAATGGCAGAAGAAAGGGTGAAGGGCTGAAGGAAAATGGAGGAGGGAGAGGAAGAGCGTGCGACAGCAGTTCCAAATCAAGAGGGAAAGGCGAAGAGTCGGTGGACGGTTGCGAGTTTGCCACGGTTCACGAAGAGGCGCCCCAGCCTACACATCCGTTCAGAAATACTCCTACTACTTGCCGTCGTCTCACTGATATGTTGGAATGGGACCACATGTCAATGAAACATGGTGTGTAATTTCTCGTCCAAAATGCGATCTCGCCGCGTTGGCCCGAGGTGCCGCATTAGTTATCGACCTTTATTTTTTTAATGGCGTGCCGATCAGTTTTGAAGCACGACTAACTGGTACTGTACGTAGAGAAAATATAAACTACTCTACCACTACTCCACCTCCAGTACTAGTAGTATAAAAAAGATATATAGGCTCGAGCTTGAGCGCTTTCTTGCTAAGGGCTACCCACTTGCTTCTCACACTACCACCCTCTCTCCAGATCTAAAAAATACGGCCCCTCTCTCCCTCGTCACCGGTGGTCACAGATCCGTCGGGGAAGAAAAGGACGTGCAGCGTTGACGCACTCGTCGTCGGTGAGCGAGGTCACGCACTGACGACAAGGCCGTCCTCTCAGACCTAGTGCCCGTGCGGGATGGCCTCCGTCCCCAAGCTCGCTGCCGTAGTGTGTGCGGAGGACGACGACCATGAGCGAAGCCACTTCCCGCCGACCCTCGGGTATGCTACCTCTTTTCGAACCATAACCTTGTTCTATTGCCCCATCTGCCACGTCGTTGCATGTGGATCTTTTTCCACTCCACCATCTTCCCAATTTGCTATCCTCTACTCTGCTGGCCACGCAGACGAAAACCATAATTTGCACTATTAAAGGAAACCCTACTTCATGCAGACTAATCCATGTCTGGGTTGAATAAGGAAAGGAAGGGAGACTGTACTGTCCAAGAGAGTAGGCATCGAACCCGCATGTAGGTTGAAAAGGGGAAAATCAGTAGCTAAGGAACGAGTCTCGTGTCTCTTGGTTGAAGAAGGGTAGAAAGGCATGACAACGCAATAGAGAATGACCAGGTCGATCGATTTGTTGTCCTCGCATAGGAGAAAGGTGGCTAAAGAGAACAAAAATGGGACATAATCCACATATGCTGTCTGGATATTTGTTGCTCTGGGCACCATACCTCCCTCACCACTCTACGTCCGGGGAGGTACATCGTACTGGTGCGCCCACTGTCCGAATGGGCCTCTCATGCTCTTATTGCCACTTTTTTTGCTGTTAGTATAACGCCTGCACTCAAGTCAAGCAATGCTACTGCTAAAGTGATGCTACATTTAACTAATGCTGCTCTCAGTCTAATGCCACCGATAAATTTAAGCAATGCCTTTAATGTCACTGGATTATTTCAGGGTTAGCTGTTGATTGTGGATGTATTAAAGATTTTTCAGCTAAGGCATTCTAATGTTGTTGCACAGCCAGTATACCAACGATGAAACTTGTTACTACCTTCAGATTTTTGCACTGTTAATGCTTATAGATTACATACCTCACTTTCATGAGATAAGTTAATTTTTTGTACAGTGTCACCAAAATGCCAAGGCGCTGATGTCATTTTGTTTTGGTTAAACCGCACAAACAATTATGAAGACAAGAGGAAAGGTCAAGAGTGGGCACCTCCTCCTCCGGCTATTCTCTTGATTCGTTCGATCAAGTTTTTATGTTTGATCGATTATCAAGATTGGGATAGCAATTTTTAAGGTCCCCCCGAGTTCGAAATGATATTTACCTTGGAGGTACATGGTTTGCAATTTTTTATACTGTCATTAGGTAATAATGCTAATTACCTTTAGAATTTTGTATTTGGTTTAATGCTCATGCACAGCTAGTATACCAATGCTGAAACTTGTTACCTTTACGTTTTGTATTGTTAATTCTTATAGAAACCTTCCAGTGCTAGAGTTTATTGAAATTTGTTCAGTAAAACCATTGTATTGTACCCCGTAATAAACTAACTACTATACTGTTGCACTAGCCACTGGATTAGTGTATATTCATAGTATTCGAATGGTGTTGCATTAGAGTATGAACATAAATAAAGTGTGGCGAGCTTTCCCAGATATGTGCTCAAGAAAACTACTACCTGTTTTTCTAAATACTAGAAGTTTGGGTACTTTAAATTGAACCGTGAAAACGTCTTATATTAAGGAACAAAGGGTGTAGAGTTCACTCAAATTATCCCTGTAAAGCTAGTCACACCTTTGTTAAAATTAATGTTCATTATGTTATCGGAGGAGGTATGTATGTTTGTCTCTAATGCCTGTCGACTACATACCTGACATCATGATGTAATTTTAAGTCATTTCCTTTTGTACAGTGTCACTGGATAGTCAAGGCGGTGATGGCATTTTATTTTAGTAGAACTGCACAAAATTTTCTTAAAAGAAGAGGAAAGGTCAGGAATGGCTTAGTTTTTCATAAAAAACTATGTATGCCTTCCTGACATCAGCCGTTGTTGCTTTATTTGTTCCTTCAAAGAGGTGGTTAGAAATAGTCTTGCTACCTTTCCCCATTAAGAAATTGGAATGCTTATATTTGTGAGTCTATGCTTCAACTAGTGCCACTTTTAGAGTAATCACACTTTCAATATCTATGCAAACAGGGATGCTCGATTTTAGTGGAACTGCACAAAAAGTCCAACTGGTTCAACATTAGGAACATGTTTTTTCCAAACCTTTATATCCAATTGGTGGCACTATGAGCTGTTCATTACGAAGGTACATGGTTTGCTACTATCTTGCTACTCTTTTTGTATTGTCATTAGATAGTAATACTAGTGGTTTGCATGTAATTTATTGGCAGGGTGGACCTACATTGGAGGTGTAGGACAGGATTCAATGATTGGATTCTCAATTTCGGTTGTATCGATTTCACCTCTTCCATCACTGCGAACATGGATATCCTTGGTCTGATGAAGAATAGGCGCTATATTTCTGCTATGAACTAGCAAATCAATTCAGTATGAAATTGTCCAGGGCAAAACATAACTGTATCAGATTGTCCTGTGTAGAACATGACAGATGATAGGCGTGCTAGACCATTTCAGTGGTCTCTGAGCATCGAATGATGGTTCCGTTGCTGTGATCTCATGTGCCTACTTCTTGAGATGGCGGTGAGAAGTGTGTAGCGAGGCGCCACCATCGACGCACATGGCCTCTGTAGCCTTCTGGAACTCGTGCTCACCGGAATCGTTGTCTTCGTCATGATCATCATCTTCTTGCTTCTTGTCACGGCCCCGAGCGGGCCTCTCTTGCTGATTATCCTTCCCGCGGCGGCCTCCTTGGCCGCCACGCTTCTTGCCAGACCCCTCGGCACCATCCTAGCCCTTATCCTTGTCCCGCCTCTCATACTCAGCTTTTTGCCTCTCAGCAAGCAGCTCGACTTGCCGGCAGTTCTGGAGGTCATGGCCCTTAGTGCGGTGGATCTTGCATTATTGCTTGTCGGAGCCTCCTAGCTTGTCGGCAGCCGCCAAGGCCCGGCAAGTGGCGCACCCGGCAATTTTTTTGCCGGGGTCGTATGCCTTGGCCTTCTTGGCAGTGCCGGTGTCCTCGGATCCCTCAACGGCAAGCACGGTCTTGCCCTTGCGCTTCCTGTTGCGGCGCCGGCCCTTCTTTGTCGGGGTGACTGTGTCTTCGTCAGTGGAGTTGGTTTCCGTGCCGGTGTCCTCGTCAGGGTACTCCCTCCCCTCTTCAGCCCGAGCGCACCTATCGGCCAGAACATAGAGTTTGGCCACATTTATGACCTTGGTCATCGCCAGCTCTTCACGCATCTTGCGGTTGCGCACATTCTGATGGAATGTGCTGATCACGGCGGCGGGATGAACATCTGGGATGTTGTACTGCACTCAGCTGAACCTCTGTATGTACTTGCACAGGGTTTCACCTTCCTTCTAGGGGATGATATGCAAATCGCTTGCCTTACCATGAGCTTGGTGGCCTCCGGTAAAGGCGCCAACGAACTCATGGCACAAGTCTGACCAAGAAGAAATGGAATCCGCCGGCAAGTGCATCAGCCATGACATGATATTGGGTTTGAGTGCCAGTGGGAAGTAATTGGCAAGCACCTTGTCGTCGCGGGCTCCGGCAGCTTGCATTGGGATGGTGTAGATGCTGAGGAACTCTGACGGGTGGATCTTGCCGTTGTACTTCTCACCAACGTCTGGCTTGAACATGCGGTGGGAGGGCCACTGGAACTGCCGCAGCTCACGGGTAAAGGCCGGGAAACCCACCTCGTAGGGTAGGTCGCCAGAGCCCCACGGTGTGGGTGGTCCATAGTGGGCCCTGCAGGCCTATTTGACTGGTGGCATGCATCACAACGGCGCTCGATGGTGGTTCGAGCGTCTTCACGGGCTTGCTCCCGAAGAACTTGGCACTGATCGTGGTGGGTCCGTGGGTCGGACGACGCTAAGGAAATGTTATCACAAGCATCGTCACGATGGATCGACACCCGTGGTGGCTGGCGTGGAGGAGGAGAGTGCACCGTGGCCGTAGCGCCCCCGATCCTTCCACCACTGGCATGCGGCGACTCGACCGGGCGCCGGCCAGAGGGGCCTGCCGGTCGCGGCTCATCTTTGTTGGCAACGCCGACAAGGCTTCGGATGGTGGCTCTCCACTCATCGAGTTTCTCCGCAGCAGGAGGAAAGTCGAGGAGCAACTGCGCGCGTGCCAAAGCTTCTGCTGGCGTGGGTGGCTGTGAAAGCTGCGTAGACCATGATGCGCTCTGACTCCTAACCACGTTAGAAGGAGCTCTATCACGGCCTGGCGGTTGTACGCCGTTTTCTCCTGCACTTTGGTGCGTGTGCTAGCCTTCTACGTCCCGCGAATGATGCACGGGACTCTTCCCATGATGGCGCCCAGTGTCACCAGCGTGGTGACGCTGCTCATCATGCACAACCTGGGAAGAGCGCGTCGGGGGCGCCGGCGTAGGCGCCTCGGAAGTCACCGCGCCTCCCGTGGGTGGCACAACGTGTCCCCTGGAGGGCCCCGCGCCGCCTGCGGGGGCCTGGCTCCATCTTTGGATTTGGTGGCGTGTGGCATGTCGTCTCGCGCACGAACGACGCCGCTCGCTAGGCTTTGGCTGCCAGGGCGATGCGGGTGTTCATGAGCCACGCCTCGGCTTCCATCCGCGACTGCTCCACCACTCGCCCGTACTGGTACGGGCCGTTCGGCCCCCGAGAACCGATCGCTGTGATCGTCTTCTTCTTGGGAGCCATGGCGATGAAGAACTGCTAAACTAACTAGTAGACTTGATTCTCACAACAGCGCACCCCCTACCTGGCGCGCCAGAGATGTCGGTGGGAAACAACACCTATGGGGTCACTGGGATCCCTTCTACGGTTGGCGGGCGCGGGGTTGTGCAAAGAGCGGGTCTGGCGGTCAGCACACAAATAGTTTACCTAGGTTCGGGCCGCGGAGACGCGTAAAACCCTAGTCCTGCTTTGACGTATATTTGGGTGTTCTTGTGTTCTTGAACTAGCCGCAGTGGCTCTCTAGTCCAAAAGATACGAATCCCCCTCTAGTACGCCTCGGGCCTCCTTTTGTAGACAAAAAGGGGTCGCCACAGTGGCACACATGAGGTGGAAAGGTATACAGGGGCTGATTCTATCCCCTGGCATCGTCGGACAGACGCATTTAATGCGCTGCCGACGTGCCCCTCTTGATTTATTGGGGACAGCAAAGAAGCTCGTCCCAGCCATTGTCGCCTCGCCTGGCTCCGACGCGCGTCCAAGCTGACAAGGCATTGTAGTGCCACGTTGGCTGGCTGCTGGGCTGGCGCGGTGGTGGAGCCTTCACGAAGATCTGCATGCCACCATGCAGGTGCTTGCTGAGTTGCGGCCACGCAGATGCCTGCTCAGCTGGTCGAGCTGGCAGCTATATTGGAGCGGCGGTGGAGTCTTGGCAGACGCGGTCCTGGCTGCGGCCCCGCAGGCGTCCTTGGCAAGTATCTTGCCAAGGGCCCGGCAAGGGTCTCGCTGCGGCCCACGGTCATTCCCGGCAAGGATCTTGCTGGGGGTCTCGTGGATCCCCTTGGCAAGGATCTCGCCAAGGATCGTCGTCTTCTGGTTTCCATCTGATCTTGTGTGTCTATGATCTCTACAAAGATCTGCATGCCACCACGAAGGTGCCTCCCGAGCCTTGGTTCCAATATGGCGTGGGAACCCCTTGGGCTCAAGGGTGGCACGCTCTGCTGGCATCAGGCAAGTTGCCCCGGCAAGGATCTTGCCGAGGCTGCGGAAGCCACCCCGACAAGGGTCTTGCCGGGGGAGTCCACCTCGCCCTCTTGCTCTCTTTGCGCCTCTGGTCTTGGCGTTGCTCTGGTCGTCTTGTGCTCCAGCATCCCTCCTCTGCCCTGCTTAGTGTGGCCGTGTGGGCATGTCTCTGACTGCCCGTGCACAAGTAAAGGGGTGCAAAAGGAGAGCCCCCTACTTTTGTACAACGAAATTGCCTTTGCGATCTACTTTTCCTTTGCTTTTATTTTCAGATCAATTAAACCAAAAATATAAAAATACCTTGCTGCAATTTATTCATATTTATTTTATTTGGCATTCGATCTATCAATATCTACAATTTTATCTCACGTCCGTTTGCCAATTTTTGGCGCCGCTACCCGAAAGGGATTGACTACCCCTGTTACACGTCGGGTTGCGAGTAGTTGTTATTTGTGTGCAGGTGATGTTTACATTGTGTTGCTTGGTTCTCCTACTGGTTCGATAACCTTGGTTTCACATCTGAGGGAAATACCTACCGCCGCTGTGCTGCATCATCCCTTCCGCTTTGGGGAAATACTGACATAGCGTCAAGCGACATCAAAAGGAATTTCCGGCACCGTTGCCGGGGAGGATCTTCAACATATACCAGGTTCCTAATCACAAATCTCATCTCCTCGCAATTTACATTATTTGCCATTTGCCTCTCGTTTTCCTCTCCCCCACTCCACAAAAAATTGCCGTTTTATTCGCCCCTCTTTTTATGTTCGCCGTTTTCTTGTCAGATCTATCATTTGCTTGCAATCATGATAGATTTCGGTATGGCGCCAACAGATGATGGCCTAACTCCTAAGATTGGACGTATGGGCAATATGGATGCAAAAACTTTTATCTTGTGGCAAGGGAACATTACGGGAAAAGAACGTATCCAAGAATTTTTCAATTGTGTTGGGGATCTAAGTCTTGATGATGCTCCTATACTTAAAACTACTAGATCTTATGCGGATGCTATTTCAGCATTAGTTCTGAAACATAAAAGTAAATTTATTCGTACCCGTCCTACTTTGCAAAGATTGTTTTTTGAGCTTCCTGTTATAAAGAATCCTAGGGCTAAAAAGTTGGCCACCCTTGTCCTTATGAATGAATTTGATTACATAATACTGGAAGCTAGGGAAACCTTTGATTTTTATGGTATGAATCGTGAAAAACCTATGATAAATGAAATTCCTTACAATAGTGACTATGCTTTAAGACATTTTCTTGGGATAATAAAATCTTTGATGAGAATCTTAAAAAGGAAGTCCCCGTTTTAGATATAATCCAACAGGTTTTCAATAATGTTAATCAACATTACTCTTGGATTGTTGCGGGGAATCAAAAAGGTTATGATGAACAAAAACTTAGGAATGCTAAGGTTTCTATCGATAATATGTTTTATGTTGTGTTTACAAAACCCCATGATGAAAATACCTCTAAGAAAGTTATAAAGAAGGATGACAAAACTTAGATCCTTGCTTTATGCCTAGCTAAGGGCATAAAACTATAGCGCTTGTTGGGAGGCAACCCAATGAATAAAATTTATTTTTGCTTTTTGCTTCCTGTTTTTTAGTGTGAGCACAATTACGCTACTGTTATGATTGTGTTTTTTGTTTTAATTAGTGTTTGTACCAAGTAAAGCCTTTAGGATCTTCTTGGGTGATAGTTGTTCGATCTTGCTAAAAAAACACAAGCTTTTGCGCTCATGAAAATAATTCTCATTTTTAACCAGAGAGCGATAAAATACCCATTCCTTTCGCAGTAGATCAATATACAACTTGCTCAGGCCTTCCTAATTTTTCAGAATTTTTGGAGTTACATAAGTATTAGAAACACCCAAATTACTACATACTGCTCTCTTTTTGACAGATTCTGTTTTCTTTGCGTTGTGTGCTTATTTTGATGGCTCTATGGTTTTCTTCGATGAGTTTTGCCATATAAAAGTTGGAATACAGTAGATATAATGCAAGAACAAAATATGAATTGGTTTGATACAATACTTATAGTAGTGATTTATTTTCTTATACTAATGAATCTCACAAAGATTACGTTGAGTTTTGTGTGATTGAAGTTTTCAAGTTTTGGGTTATCTTACGATGGATGAAGGAATAAGGAGTAAGAAGAGCCTAAGCTTGGGGATGCCCTGGCATCCCACTATTATCCAAAATAGAGCAATCAACTAAGCTTGGGGATGCCCCGAGTGGCATCCCCTCTTTCTTCTAACGACCATTGGTATTTTACTCGAAGCTATATTTTTATTCGTCACATACTATGTGTTTTGCTTGGAGCGTATTGTATGATATGAGTATTTGCTTGTTTTATTTTGTGTTTTAAGTCTTGATTCCTTGCTGGACACACCTATTTGAGAGAGTCAAAATTATGTCATGACTTGTTAGAATTGCTCTCTATGCTTCACTTAAATTTTTATGAGCTATGGACTTGCTCTAGTGCTTCACTTATATCTTTTTTAGCACGGTGTGCTTTAGTATTTTTGAAGAAATGCTCTCTTGCATCACTTAGATTTATTTGAGAGTTGTTACAATTTTCAAGAAATTCTCTCTTACTTCACTTCAATTAATTTGAGATAAATAAATATTATGCTCATGATCTTCACTTATATTTGTTTGAGATTGTCAAAAGCAACATATGAAAATTAGTTCCAAAGTGATAGATATACAAGAAGGATATAATAAAAACTTTCATGAAGATCACTGGACAAAATAAACTTGATTCTTAGTAATAGTTTTGAGATATGATGATGTCATATGTGAGTTATGTTGATGAGTAATTATGCTTTAGTAAGAATATTTGTGTTATGGTTTGTGATTCCTTATGCAAGCACGAAAAGTCAATAATTATGCAATGAAATTATATCCTACTTGTGGTGCATTATTCGGTGTTAATTATGCTTAATGCTCGCTTATGAGATTATTCGTTTCTTGGTTGGTCGCTTCTCAATCTTTTGCTAGCCTTCATTTTGGACTAAGTATGATCTCTACTTGTGCATCAAAAACCTTTAAACCAGTTTTGCCACATGAGTCCACTATATCTACCTATATTCGGTATTATTTTTCGTTCTAAGCAAATTTGTATGTGCCATCTCTAATTTTCAAAATAAACTTCTCTTTTGTATGTTCGTTTCACTCACGGAGCGGTGAGGGGTGGCTAATATTTTCCATGCTAGATGTGTTATTCTCACGATGAGTGTTTATTCACTTGTCATTTCACGAGAGTAAGGCAAAGGTATTGGGGATGCCCAGTCCTGAAATGAAAAATGAATTTACTTTATGTTGTCAAATAATAAATTCTTTTGAAAGTGTTAGTATGGAGGGCAACCGTGGATACGGCTAGACATGGAAAGTGAAAGTATGGTTGAAAAAGGAATAAACTTTATTTTCTGTTTGGGAACCGCCTATGATATATCTAGCATGGAAAGTGTTGGGAACTCTAAGTCGTCTTCGTTGGTGGGATGGATGCAGCTCCAAAATGTTTTATCTCTAATTTTTTTGCTTTGAGCTCTGGCACCTCTACAAATCCCTACTTCCCTTTGCGAAGGGCCTTTCTTTTACTTTATGCAATTTTTATTTTTGAATTTGAGTCTCCATCTTCTCTTATAAAAGCACCAACTAGGAGGCAATATGATTGTACTTGAGTATTGGGTGTAGTTAATATGCGAGTGTGTTTCATGAATGGATCAATGGTTGAGCATGATGGGCTAGGGATAGCTTAGTTTAGCATTGATATTTTGAAAGACATGGTTGCTTGTTGATATGCTTGAGTATTTAAGTTATCATGTCAAAACTAGACTATTGCTTTCAACAATATAAAAGTCCAAATGTCCATGCTATAAAGATAAAAATATGATATGACATGATAGGCAGCATTCCACATCAAAAATTCTATTTTTATCACTTATCTACTAGAGGACGAGTAGGAGTTAAGCTAGGGGATGTTGATACGTCTCCAACGTATCTATAATTTTTGATTGTTCCATGATGTTATATTATCAATCTTGGATGTTTTATAACCATTTTATATCATTTTTGGTACTAACCTATTGACATAGTGCCAAGTGCCAGTTGTTTTTTTGCATGTTTTTTACATTGCAGAAAATCAGTACCAAACGGAGTCCAAATGCCATGAAACTTTACGGAGATTTTTTATGGACCAGAAGACACCTACCGGGCCCTGGCTGCGCCTGGGGGTGCTCCATGGAGAGAACAACCCACCAGGGCGTGCCAGGAGGCCAGATGCGCCCTAGTGGGTTGTGCCCATCTCGGATGCCCCCTAGTCCGCCTCTTTGCTCTATAAATACCCCAGTATTCCCAAAACCCCAGGGGAGTCGACAAAATATTGATCCAGCCGCCGCAGAGTCTAGAACCACCAGATCCAATCTAGACACCATCTCGGATGGGGTTCACCACCTCCATTGGTGCCTCTCCGATGAAGCGTGAGTTGTTCTTTGTAGACCTTTGGGTCCATAGTTAGTAGCTAGATGTCTTCCTCTCTCTCGCTGAATTCACAATACAATGGTCTCTTGGAGATCCATATGATGTAACTCTTTTTGTGGTGTGTTTGTTGGGATCTGATGAACTTTGAGTTTATGATCAGTTATATCTTTTTATATCCATGAAAATATTTCAGTTTCTTCAATCTATTTTATGCATGATCTCTTATAGCCTCGTATTTCTTCTCCGATATTTGGGTTTTGTTTGACCAACTTGATCTATTTATCTTGCAATGGGAAGAGGTGCTTTGTAGTGGGTTCGATCACATGGTGCTTGATCCTAGTGACAGAAGGGTAACCGACATGTATGTATCATTGCTACTAAGGATAAAATGATGGGGTCTATCTCTACATATATAGGTCTTGTCTACATCATGTCATTGTTCTTATTGCATTACTCCGTTTCTCGATGAACTTAATACACTAGATGCATGCTGGATAGTGGTCGATGTGTGGAGTAATTGTAGTAGATGCAGGCAGGAGTCGGTCTAATAATCTTGGACGTGATGCCTATATAATGATCATTGCCTGGATATCATCATGATCATTTGAAGTTCTATCAATTGCCCAACAGTAATTTGTTCACCCACCATTTGCTATTTTTCTCGAGAGAAGCCACTAGTGAAACCTACGGCCCCCGGGTCTCTTTCTCATATATTTGCCTTTGCGATCTACTTTTCCTTTGCTTTTATTTTCAGATCTATTAAACCAAAAATACAAAAATACAAAAATACCTTGCTACAATTTATCTTATTTATTTTATTTGGCATTTGATCTATCAATATCTACAATTTTATCTCACATCCGTTTGACAATTTCTGGCCCCGCTACCCGAAAGGGATTGACAACCCCTTTTACATGTCGGGTTGCGAGTAGTTGTTATTTGTGTGTAGGTGTTGTTTACGTTGTGTTGCTTGGTTCTCCTACTGGTTCGATAACCTTGGTTTCACATCTGAGGGAAATACCTACCACCATTGTGCTGCATCATCCCTTCCTGTTTGGGGAAATACCGACGTAGCTTCAAGCGACATCAGAGACTGATGGAAATATGCCCTAGAGGCAATAATAAAGTTGTTATTATTATATTTTCTTATTCATGATAAAGGTTTATTATTCATGCTAGCATTGCATTGACCTGAAACTTAAATACATGTGTGGATACATAAACAAATACCATGTCCCTAGTGAGCCTCTACTAGACTAGCTCGTTGATCAAAGATGGTTAAGGTTTCCTAAGCATATATATGAGTTCTCACTTGATAACGGGATCGCATCATTAGGAGAATGATGTAATGGACAAGACCCATTCGTTAGCTTAGCATATGATCATTTAGTTTATTGCTACTGCTTTCTTAATTTCAAATACATATTCCTTCGATCATGAGATCATGCAACTCCCAGATACCGGAGGAATACATTGTGTGCTATCAAACGTCGCAATGTAACTGAGTGATTATAAAGATGCTCTACAGGTATCTCCGAAGGTGTCTGTTGAGTTGGCATGGATCAAGGTTGGGATTTGTCACTCCGTGTATCAGAGAGGTATCTCTGGGCCATCTCGGTAATACACATCATAAGAAGCTTGCGAGCTAAGTGACTAAGTAGTTAGCTACGAGATGATGTATTATGGAACGAGTAAAGAGACTTGCCGGTAACGAGATTGAATAAGGTATGGAGATACCGACGATCGAATCTTGAGCAAGTAACATACCGACAGACAAAGGGAACTACGTATGTTTTCATAAAGGTTCGAGCGATAAAGATCTTCATAGAATATGTAGGAACCAATATGTGACACCCACGATGCGGCTATATCTCCCACGTGTCGGGGCACAACTTAGAGGCCTAACCGCATGGTAGGCATGTCGCAAAAGGGGTAATCTTTACACATCCCATGTACTAAATAAGAAAGGGATAAAGAGTTGGCTTACAATCGCCACTTCACACAAATACAAGTTAAACATACATCATCCAGAATACAATCAAGGTCCGACTACGGAACCAAAATAAAAGAAGACAACCCCAATTGCTAGATCCCCGATCGTCCCAACTGGGCTCCACTACTGATCAACAGGAAACAAAACAACACAACGAACATGATCTTCATCGAGCTCCCACTTGAGCTGTGTTGCGACACCTGCACTGGCATCATTGGCACTAGCAACTATTTGGAAGTATCTGTGAGTCACGAGGACTCAGCAATCTCACACCCGCGAGATCAAGACTATTTAAGCTTATGGGTAGGAAAGGGTAGTGAGGTGGATCTGCAGCAAGCACTAAGCATATATGGTGGCTAACATATGCAAATAAGAGCGAGAAGAGAAGCAACACAAAGGTGGTGAACTAGAAGTGATCAAGAAGTGATCCTAAAACTACTTACGTTCAAGCATAACTCCAAAACCGTGTTCACTTCCCGGACTCTGCCGAAAAGAGACCATCACTGCTACACACGCGGTTGATGCATTTTAATTAAGTTAAGTGTCAAGTTCTCAACAACCGAACATTAACAAATTCCCATCTTCCCATAACCGCGGGCACGGCTTTCGAAAGTTCAAACCCTGCAGGGGTGTCCCAACTTAGCCCATCACAAGCTCTCACGGTCAACGAAGGATATTCCTTCTCCCAGGAAGACCCGATTAGACTCGGAATCCCGGTTACAAGACATTTTGACAATGGTAAAACAAGACCAGCAAAGCCGCCCGATGTGCCGACAATCCCGAGAGGAGTCGCACGTATCTCGTTCTCAGGGCAACACCGGATGAGACTAGCAACGAGTAAAACTAAACCTCAAGTTTCCCCGAGGTGGCCCCGCGGGCAACTCGGTTCGGACCAACACTTAGGGCCAGTTCTTTTGGCAGCTTAAAAAATAAGCCACCACCTCCCCAGCTTTTCTCATAAGATGCTTCTCTTATTCATTGGGGCTTCTAACCTAGTTATGGGATAACTACTTTAGAAGTCTCAACGAATTTAGAGGGTGGCTTATTTTTTAAGCTAGGGAGAGGCAGCTTATTATTTAAGCCGTTCAAAAGAACTGGCCCTTAGACAAGCACTGGCCCGGGGGGTTAAAATAAAGATGACCCTCGGGAGCGCAACTCCCAAGGGAAAAGTAGGTGGTGGTGAGGCAAATGGTAAAACCAAGGTTGGGCCTTGCTGGAGGAGTTTTACTCAAAGCAAACTGTCAAGGGGTCCCCATAACACCCAACCGTGTAAGGAACACAAAATCAAGGAACATAACACCCGTATGACGGAAACTAGGGCGGCAAGATTGGAACAAAACACCAGGCATAAGGCCGAGCCTTCCACCCTTTACCAAGTATATAGATGCATTAATTAAAATAATAGATATTGTGATATCCCAACGTATCCATGTTTCAACATGGAACAAACTTCAACTTCACCTGCAACTAGCAATGCTATAAGAGGGGCTGAGCAAAGCGGTAACATAGCCAAACAACGGTTTGCTAGGAAAGGTGGGTTAGAGGCTTGACATGGCAATATGGGAGGCATGATAAAGCAAGTGGTAGGTATCGCAGCATAGCAATAGAGCGAGCAACTAGCAAGCAAAGATAGAAGTGATTTCGAGGGTATGGTCATCTTGCCTGAGATCTCGCAAGGAAGAAGAACGAGTCCATGAAGAAGGAAAACGGATGAAGTCGAACGAATCCTCACAAACGCGATGTTGTCGGAAATAACCCGAAGAAGCAACACCAGAAAGAAGCAAACAACATAGTAAACAACCATCACATGAGCTTGGCATGATGCACAACCAAGTATGATGCATGTACGATTTAATGAGGCATGGCATGGCAAAGTGCAACAAACAACACTACAAGTTAAGTGGAGCTCAATATGCAAAGTTGCATATTGACGAAACACCACAACAATTATTTAGTTCTCTCCCGTTTAGGTAGCCAACAATATTAAATGTTGTTAAACATGGCAAGAGGTGAGGCAGATGAAAACTACCTATCTAGGAAAGTTTAAATGAGGCCGGAACAACAAGCAACACGTCCGGAAAAATCCTCATGTGCATATTGTAGAGTTG
The DNA here is from genome assembly GCF_056163025.1 of Triticum urartu. NCBI lineage: Eukaryota > Viridiplantae > Streptophyta > Magnoliopsida > Poales > Poaceae > Triticum > Triticum urartu. Next base: position 465,694,505 of record NC_141878.1, read on the forward strand.
GTACTGTTCTGTCCTAAACCATATTTTAGAGTTGTTAAACATGCAAAGTGATGCCACCATGATAAACTAGGCATTTTTCTACCCCATTTATATATAAAGTTTATTTAAAGCTGAGCTACGGTTAATTAGTTATGAAATAAAACATTTTAACATGGCATAGGAGAAAAATGAACAAATAGCAAGTTTAAACATTTTAAACATGGATGAAAGTGGCAAATTATTAATCTACATAAAATTCTAAGCATTTTTCATATATAAAACATTTTAAACCGATGCATGGTTATTAAGTTATTATATGCATGAAGTTTAGGGATTATTCTGCAAAACTGCAAATCCATGGAAATTTACTAAAACGTTCTGCGGAAAAAAACACGTCTCGGGCTGAAACTAAAACAGGTGCCGAACAGAGCCTACACTGGGGCAGCTCACCCATGGGCTTTGCACTACTAGGGAAAACCCTAGTAGTAGCGCGGGTTTTGAGGCTAGCAGCAGCGTGGGTGGCCGCGCTACTAATAAGGCACTACAGATAACTTATAGTAGTAGCGCGGTCCTTACCCGCGCTACTACAGTTGACAATATCAGCAGCGCTTTTTATGAACGCGCTACTATTACTTAGCTGTAGCGATTTCGCAGTCCCTCGCTACTGCTATATCTTTCATCATTTTCCCCCGTACCCCTTTCCCTTTCAGTTTCCCTTTCAGATACTAGATACTAGGTACTGCTAGTAGATATCAAATTCATAAACCATTATTGGGTAGTACTCCCTTCGTTCCAAATTACTCGTCGTGGTTTTAGTTCAAACCACGACGAGTAATTTGGAACGAAGGGAGTACTAGATAACAATTTAATGCATAGTCAACATGCATCCTCAAGCAGTGCAAGGTCATATCAACGGCGATCATCATATGTAGTTCTAGATGATATCGACGACGATCATCATATGTTTTTCTAGATGATATAGCCACACACACATATGTAGTTCTAGATGATATAGCCACACACACATATGTAGTTCTAGATGATATCGAAGACAATCATCATCCTCAAGCCTGGGTGGTTGGTGTTCCTGATAGTAATTAGGATGGCCTATCCAACACGAAGATTCTTGCCATCGAGGAATTTCTTCCACCCAACCGAGTTTAAGTGTGTGCGACCATCCGTGTCCACACGGTAAGTACAGGTTGTGACGGAGCCCCTTGTAGTAAGGCATAGTCCAGCTGAGCCTTCTTCATCAGGCTCGATACCATAACTCATAGATATGCTCTTTACCAATTTATGAATAAGAAAAACATTTCAATTAATAAATAGCCTCGCAAATAAGTACATATGGATTATCTACACTATTAATAGTTTCCTTAGATTCTACACTAATAAGCATGTGATCGAACTCTACACTAAAACATATCATCAACTAGATTCCACACAACATACCATATCATTGGACTGTACACTAAGTATTTCATCTGATAATTTGCATTTGTAAGTATAACATACCATATCATGTCGATCAACCATGGTATTTGTCAGGTGGGTCACGAATGGCACCCCGACAAAGTCAGCACGTGGCGGAATTATCCCCCACAGGTTGGACACCTCCTCCTCGCTCAGCCTTGTTCTTTGAGCTACGATGGCTTCATGAAGTGGGTCCTCATCATCTTCATCGAGTGGGTCCTCATTATCTTCATCATCTTCATCATCTTCGTCATCTTCATCATCTTCCACCAGGTTGAGATAAATGACAGCCAGCTTGGGTCTTTCTGCTCTGAAGGAGAAGTTGATCAACTCACCACCAGTAAGACACATGTGAGCGACGAAATGGGCCCATCCATCTCCTCCAATCTGCACATATTGCATCGTTTCTCGACCTCCATAATGTACGGCCCCCCAGGAGCCTCAAATGTCACAGTGTCTCCTGTCAGCTTGTTGAATTTGAACCTCACATTGCATGGGACGATCTGTGTAAAATAAGCAAAATGACACAATGCAGTAATGCCAACACTAAAAATAAAATAGTTATTACATTTCATCTAATTTCTTACCGCCGCATGACGCAAACCCGGCTGGAAGTCAATTCTGAACAGCTTGCCAGTTGCAAGGCTGCTGGCTCACCTTGACTTGCACAGTCGACATAGTGGTGGTGGTGGCACAATTTTTCCTAAAGCAATATGAGCAAAGGATTAACGATCCACTTCATAGGAAAGAAAAACAGTAGCATGAGATATTTTTGGTTCTTCCGCGAGAAGCAATTTGATGGACAATTATAATCCTAAGATCTAGTAACATATTAGATGACAAGGTACCACCTACATTTTGCCAAAAAGTAACTAAATCAACTAAATGAAAATGTTCTAAATCAACTAAATGAAAATGGTGCATACTAAATCAACTAAATGAACTAGCCTACTAAATCAACTAAATCAAAATGTTCTAAATCAACTAAATGAACTAGCCTACTAAATCAACTAAATCAAAATGTTCTAAATCAACTAAATGAACTAGCCTACTAAATCAAAATGTTCTAAATCAACTAAATGAACTAGCCTACTAAATCAACTAAATCAAAATGTTCTAAATCAACTAGCCTACTAAATCAACTAAATCAAAATGTTCGAAATCAACTAAATCAACTAGCCTACTAAATCAACTAAATCAAAATGTAGGGAGGACGGAGGAGGAGGCCGGTACCAAGTCCAGCAAGGAGGAGGAGGGGTCGGCCGGCGGCCAGTGGAGGGATGACGGAGGAGGAAGGCGGAGCGAGGAAGGGCCGGCCGGCGGTCAGTGGAGGGAGGACGGAGGAGTAAGGAGGAGCGAGGAGGGGCCGGCCAGCGGCGAGTGGAGAGGGAGGACGGAGGAGGAGGCCTGTACCGAGTCCAACAAGGAGGAGGAGGTGACGGCGGCGTAGAGGGAGGAGGGGCGACAGGGGAGGACCGGCGCGGGGGATTGAGAGGGATCCAGTGAGTGTGTGACTGTGAGTGGATCGGATAGAGGAGATAGGGTGGGAGATGGAATGGCTTAGCAGTAGCGCGCTATAGATAAAGACGCTACTACTAAAGTACATAGCAGTAGCACCTTTCACAAAGAAGCGCTACTGCTATGTGTCAGCATGTAAAAATAGACTTATAGTTCAATGTATCAAAAATACATTGATCATCAACTCTTTTTGTGTACAATCTGGTTTGTCAATATGAGTCCTCACCAGTTTAGGAACAAGTGAAGACTCATATTGCAGCCACAAATTCTACACATAGAGTTCAATGAAGACCAAGTGCTTGTCAAAGTTTGAGAAGTAACATATTTAAGGTGGTAGAAACTCTCTTCACGGAGCGAGGTGGGACTAAATTTTTGTAGTAAACTTAGCAGTAGCGCTTATTGGCGAAATGCGCTGCTACTATGCTACGTAGCAGTAGCGCCCGTCGTTATAACGCGTTGCTGCTATAGCTAGCCTCGCGGTGGCCTCGTGGGAATTATAGCAGTAGCGCGTCTTTGAGCTGGCGTGATACTGCTATATTTATTTCAGCAGCGAGTTCTTCTTGAGCTTGCTACTGCTAATTAGCAGCAGCGCCTTATTTTTAAAAGTGCTACTGATAAGATTCTGTGTATAGGCTTTTCCCTAGTAGTGTCGGCCCGGTTGGAGGGGAAGCAGGCCAGACAGCGCTGGGGTTGGCCTCACTGTGGGCCAAACTGGAGTGATGGGCCGTCCCACGCGCGTGCGGGCGGTCGACGACGTGCTGGGGCATTCGTCATCTCGAAGCAGAGGCAAGGCCGACGCAGCAGGAGCTCGCCGGAGTTGAACGGATGGCAGCCGGAGCGGGTAGAGGCCAGGGAACGACGAGGATGGGTAGATCCAGGCGCGGGGTTCCCGGATCCGGCGACGGGCGAGGCGCTGGGCTCCACATGGCCGGCGTCAGGAGGTGGACGGGGCAGCGCCATGGCGGTGGTTGAGTACCGGCGGGAGAGAGAGAGGGTGAGGGAGAGAGGGAGAAGAAGAAGGGGAAGGCGTAGGGCGGTGCGGGCTAGCCTTGGAGGTCGTCTGCGGCGACCGGCACCGGAGATGGTCGCCGGCAGGGGCGACGCGGAGGTGTGGTCGGACAGGGAGGAGCTCGGGCTCTCCCGATCCTGGACAGGGATGGCAACGCGGTGCGGGCGCCTCGGGCCCAGATCGGCCCGAGGCGGGCCGCGGATGGGCCTGGCAAGGCCACGGTGATGTGGGGCACAGGGGAGGAACGCATGGCGGCGCGGGAGAGGCCACAGGGGGTGGCTGGCGGCGGCGCAGCCACTCGCGGCTTGCCAAGTGGCGGGGAGAGGTGGCCGGCGGCTGATCCGAGGAAGGGGCGGCGAATGGCTGCGGAAATTGAGGAGGGGGGTAGGTAGGAGGCCAAAATGGCAGGGGAGACGTCTATAAATACAAAGGGGCTAGGGTTAGGAGTTTAGAGGGGTTTGAGGCCGTCCCGGAGCCCTCCAATCGCGATTTGACGCACCGATCGAGACAGGAGGTTGGTTGGGCCTAGGTGGGGGTAGTGGACTATGCAAAAAGCATCATGCTGAGAGTATAGAAGAGAGAGAGAGACCCGGCAGCAATTTCCGGAGACCGAAAACGTCCGATGTTTGACCGACTATATTGCCGCTATAGTTATCCGTTGGGGCATCAAACGGACTCCGAATGCGATGAAACTTGGCAGGTGGCCTACCTACACTATAACAAGACCGCACGCCAACTCTCATCCCATTACGAGAACATTTTTCGGCCACTTATAAAATACTATTTTGGACGTGCCGCGGACGCGTGCAAGTGTGTCTAGGCTCAGAACGGACAACGGAGAGAACTGGGAGAACCCGGACGGATGCAAGTTTTGAAAACAAGATGATGCAATGCACATGATGACATGATGAAATGCAACACGCAAGCAAATAACATGGCAACGTCGGCGAATAACTGGAAGACACCTGGCGCATCGGACTCGGGGCGTCACAACACTCCACCACTATGAGAGGATCTCGTCCTGAGATCTAGGATGGCACCGAAGAGAAACTGAAGAGGAAGAGGTAAAACAAAGTTGCTTCTTCGACAAACGAGTGAAACCAAAGAACCTTGAGAGGTAAAACCATTTTCGAGAAAAGAGTACAACGGAGATGATTGAAGTTGGAAACACTCCGTTAGAAAAGAGGAACATGGAAACACGAAGAGAACCAAGAGGTTGAGTGACAAGATAGATATTGGGCCTACTCCGGTTAAAACATGATAGAGAAGGAATAAGAATGACATAATTTGGGCAGCACTCCAACTGTAAATGGAAGGAATCGAACATGATCTTGACAAGATGAGAGGATACTTGATGAAATCAACAACATACTGCCTCCGGAACTATTGAAAGAATGGCACAAGGGTTAAGAAAGATTCCAGACAGCGCTCCGGTTGATAAGGGAAGCAGAACTTGATAAAATGGGAAGAACTTGAAAAGAGGGCATGACACTCCGGTTGAATGGATAAGCATGAAAAGAACACGATCCACACCATTCGAGATGATGAGAGAAAAGAGCAACATCACAATGCCTCCGGATGAAAGAATAGAAGGTAGATCATCGGAATAAGAGAACGGAGAAGGAATGACAACTTCTACCACAATTTAATTTGGAAAGCATCCTTGCAAGAAGGTTAGAGCGGAGTTGTTGGAAAACCAACAACAAAGATATGATCCTTGTGGGCTTATTGAGACATCTCAAAACTTGAGGTGAACTTCTGCCACTAACGAAAACAATTGCTTGCCTGAGATCAACGAAGAGATGAAAACTTGTTCCACCAAGAGGGTAAAGAGGAAACTTGGGACATTGAGAAGCACCACAATAGAAACATCCTTAGGGAAAACTTTTGGTGAAATATAACCCAAGATAACTCCAAGGAAGAAAATTATGGGTTTAAATATCCCATTCCTGACAACTTTTGAATCATGAAACATGAAGGGAAAATATCAAGAATGACATAACACCACCTCAAATGATAAGGTAGAAAGAATTGCACTTTGAAATGCAAGATGAAGAATACTTGAGCTCCTCTGAAAAGAATCTAGATGAACACTTCAAGAAGGAATTAAATCCTTGGTGAACCATCATGTAGAGCCTTCATGAAGAACTCTGATAACAAAATGATGATAAAAAGAAAGAGAAGTTGAAAACACAAGGTGAAGCCTTGTAATGATTTAGATGGATCTTCGCGACGATATAATTGATAGAGCTTGGGACTCCGGGAAAAGAAAAGATGAAACAATTGAAACTGAGAACTTGATGAGCCTCCGGAATAAGGAATTGAATTTACTCGATAAAACAAGAATAAGAATTACATTATGCTTATCCTTCACCAATTTAAATTGATGACAAGCAACATATTTGGCAAACTACTTATTCTCGTAGAAAGGATTAAGAGAGATATAGCTCAAACTTTGGAAGGTCTTCAACGAACCACTGGTAGGAATGGAAAGAACGAATGAATTGATATGATCACGAAGGAAGAGGGATCTTCAACGAACCACCGTAAGAATTAAATAAAGAAAAGATAGCCAAACACTGGGAAGAATTATAAAATGAACGAAGATATTTGAGAGAATATAGATGCAAATGAACGAAGAGATCATGAACTGATTAGAGGATATTTGAACGATGCACCGGTAAGATTTGGAGAATGAGAGCTGAAAGCTGGAATGAATAATTCTGAGATGATGGGCTCCGGGAAATCAAACTGAAAAGACTCCTAAATTGCTCCGGATGGGTGAAAAGAATTCTCGCAATCGAAAACAATTATGAGAGGATGGCATAAAGCTGGCACCATGAAACTTGAGAGGACGAGTAAGATTGAAGAGAAACTCTTCTTCGGTCTTCAGATGTTGAGAATGACGATGAGAAACACCACCAAGAATTGTTGAGGCACTCCGGAATGAAAATTAGAAAGGTTGAACCAATGATGAAAAGAATTTGAAAGATCTTGGAGAAAGACATTTGACTGATGAAAAATCATTCTTACGTCAAACTTGGAAAAGACTTTGAGAGTAACTCCGGGGAAATAGAAGAGTCAGGTAAGATCCTAGGAAAAGACCTATGGGTTAGGGCCCACTCAAAAGAAACACCCCTGAATTGATTGCTCGAAATAGAGATTGCACCGGTTGAATTAAATGGCTTGAATGAGATAACAACCTCGAAATAGCTTGAACGGGTTGAAAGAGATAACATCTTCTAAGATATCTTCGCACTCCGGAACAAATGAATAACAAGAAGTGAAAAATTACGTAGTGCACCGGTATGGAAAAAATATTTGAAATGAGGAAAAAGGATATGATCAACAAAGCTTGAAATGAATCCACCGGAGAAGAAAAGAGAACGGAGAATGTTGAACTTGTAGCTCCGTTAGTATCTTCCTGAGAGTCACCGGATAAAAATATTGACGGAATAGAATGGAGAAACTTCACATCAATAAGATGGATACTTGATTAAGAAATCTTAGTCCTCGAAGAAAAAGGGGGTGGGTGGGCGGGAAAAACAAAGACAACTTGGGACGGATGAAACAAACACCGTTGAGAAAAACTTGAGTTGATCTTGCGGATGTTGAAAAAGATCGGATCCACTTGAAGTGAAACACGCTGGTTGAAAAGAATTGACATGACAACCTCGATGATCAAGAAGGATTAGTATTCACATAGGAATATGAGAACAGCACATTCACATAGGAATATGAGAACACCGCTTAGGAAAAGGTATGGAATCAACATTTGACTTCGAAGCAACTCGAATACCACAACTGAAAAACAAAACAAAGGATTGGCTTGCAAAATAAGTCGGAAACAAACATATGATAGATCCCATATCGTATCATGTGTCTGTTGGAAAGAATTCCTACGTGATACTTGAATTCCCACTTATGAACTCCCAAAACTTTTTGGTTATGCAATCAGGTGTTGGGGATACAGGGGAAGCATAATATCTCACCCAAACTAGCAAATCCTACATCCAGTTGTCCTTCAACACATATCCAAGAAATCTTCGGAAATCATTTACCTCAACCTTCAAAAAGCATCCATTATACGAGTTATGGCAATACTCCCGAACTCTCACCCTAGTACTAGGTGGCGTTGAGGCTATCTCACCAACAACTGCATAAAAGAGATTTTCGATGTCGGCGAACTCAGGTATTCCAGAACTGCAACGATAAAATTGTGACGACAACACCTCAGAGCTCAACTCCCCGGGACACTGCCACAACCCTAAATGTCAGGAGGCACCAAGAACAATGTTCTCGTCACAAAACCATCAGAACAATTCCAAGATACCCGCGTGATCCTAAAAAAACATTTTTCATGAAATTTGAGGAGAGAAGAGTCAAAACTCTACGTCAGGAGGCCTCACCAGAGCGACGAAGGGACTGATGAGTAAAAAGAATCCTACTCTCTGATATATATATAATCCTAAGACTCAAAGCATTTTGTTCTAGACTCCACAACGTCAGCGATTTGATCAAGCAGGGGGCTCCTAAGTCGGGGATGGCTCTGATACGAACTTGTAACACCCACGATGCGGCTATATCTCCCACGTGTCGGGGCACGACTTAGAGGCATAACCGCATGGTAGGCATGTCGCAAAAGGGGTAATCTTTACACATCCCATGTACTGAATAAGAAAGGGATAAAGAGTTGGCTTACAATTGCCACTTCACACAAATACAAGTTAAACATACATCATCCAGAATACAATCAAGGTCCGACTACGGAACCAAAATAAAAGAAGACAACCCCAATTGCTAGATCCCCTATCGTCCCAACTGGGCTCCACTACTGATCAACAGGAAACAAAACAACACAATGAACACGATCTTCATCGAGCTCCCACTTGAGCTGTGTTGCGACACCTGCACTGGCATCATCGGTAGCTGCAACTGTTTGGAAGTATCTGTGAGTCATGAGGACTCAGCAATCTCACACCCGCGAGATCAAGACTATTTAAGCTTATGGGTCGGAAAGGGTAGTGAGCTGGATCTGCAGCAAGCACTAAGCATATATGGTGGCTAACATACGCAAATAAGAGCGAGAAGAGAAGCAACACAACGGTCGTGAACTAGAAGTGATCAAGAAGTGATCCTGAAACTACTTACGTTCAAGCATAACTCCAAAACTGTGTTCACTTCCCGGACTCCGCCGAAAAGAGACCATCACGGCTACACACGCGGTTGATGCATTTTAATTAAGTTAAGTGTCAAGTTGTCTACAACCGGACATTACCAAATTCCCATCTTCCCATAACTGCGGGAACGGCTTTAGAAAGTTCAAACCCTGCAGGGGTGTCCCAACTTAGCCCATCACAAGCTCTCACGGTCAATGAAGGATATTTCTTCTCCTAGGAAGACCCGATCAGACTCGGAATCCCGGTTACAAGACATTTCGACAACGGTAAAACAAGACCAGAAAAGCCGCCCGATGTGCTGACAATCCCAATAGGAGTCGCATGTATCTCGTTCTAAGGGCAACACCGGATGAGACTAGCTACGAGTAAAACCAAACCTCAAGTTTCCCCGAGGTGGCCCCGCAGGCAGCTCGGTTCGGACCGACACTTAGACAAGCACTGGCCCGGGGAGGAGGGGTTAAAATAAAGATGACCCTCGGGAGCGCGACTCCCAAGGGAAAAGTAGGTGGTGGTGAGGCAAATGGTAAAACCAAGGTTGGGCCTTGCTAGAGGAGCTTTATTCAAAGCGAACTGTCAAGGGGTCCCCATAACACCCAACCGTGTAAGGAACGCAAAATCAAGGAACATAACACCGGTATGACGGAAACTAGGGCGGCAAGAGTGGAACAAAGCACCAGGCATAAGGCCGAGACTTCCACCCTTTACCAAGTATATAGATCCATTAATTAAAATAATAGATATTGTGATATCCCGACATATCCATGTTTCAACATGGAACAAACTTCAACTTCACCTACAACTAGCAACGCTATAAGAGGGGCTGAGCAAAGCGGTAACATAGCCAAACAATGGTTTGCTAGGAAAGGTGGGTGTCGATGTCAAAACTGGCGGATCTTGGGTAGGGGGTTCTGAACTATGCGTCTAAGGCGGATGGTAATAGGAGGCGGGGGACACAATGTTTACCCAAGTTCGGGCCGTCGTGATGGAGGTAATACCATACTTCCTGCTTGATTGATCTTGATGATATGAGTATTACAAGAGTTGACTACCACGAGATCGGAGAGGCTAAACCCTAGAAGCTAGCCTATGGTATGATTCTTGTTATCTCTATCGACTAGCCTGACCCTGGTTTATATAATGCACCAGAGGCATAGGATAACAAGAGTCCTAGCCGAATACGCTGGTGGGGGAGGAGTCCTTGTCTTGACCACCAAGTCTTGTGGAATCTTCCATGTATGCGGCAGCTGTCCGAACTAGCCCATGAGTATACGGCCATGGGGGTCCTCGGCCCAATCTAACTGACCGGGAGACGGCATGGTGAGTACCCCCTAGTCCAGGACACCGTTAGTAGCCCCCTGAACCGGTCTTCAAGTTGGGGATGCTCCTCGATTCTTCTGAACTGCTCTTCATCTTCGGTCGTCGGTCTTGAAAACTGGTTCAACAAATCTTCTTTGATCTTGAGGATCACCAACGTGCATCCGAAGAGTTTATACGTCGGGTATCCGAGGAGCCCCTTTAAGTTTTCGGCCTTTATCAATGCCTTGTTATTTTTATGCCACGCATCGGGTTTGAAGTTGTTCCCGGGCGGCAGCACCCTCTTGCGTCCGAGCTCCAACGCCGGACTGCATTCGAGGTATCTTTTGCAGCCGAGCACCAACGTGAGACCGCTTCCGAGCTCCAACGCCGGAATGTATCCGAGCTCCAACACCGGACTATATCCAAGCTCCAACGCCGGACTATATCCGAGGTATCATAAATCACCTTGGTTCAAAAAGTTGAAGGAGTTTAGCCGAGCTTAATGCCGGAAATGCCCTCTACGGAGCCAGCCACTAGCGCCCGAGCTTTATGCCGGAATGCTTCCAAGGTGGTGCACCACCCCGACTGTGGGCCGATTTTTTGTCAGTATTTTTGATTGGTGCAATTTATTCTCTGCTGAGATATATAGCAAGTAGCCCTCAAAGTGTGTATCGGTCTAAAACTCGAGATGCACCTGAAGGATGACATAAGACCGCTGATCCCAGTAGCCGCTGAGACTCAGGTTGATTTGCAAAATCGGCCTGAGGATCAACTCCTACCTCGGCAGAATACTTCAGGACAAAAAAACGGTGTGCAAAGTCCTCGAGACTCGGGTTGGGTGCGGCCGGCCAATCCTGAGGATCATAATCTCCTCAAAAGCTATATTGCACTTAAATTTTCTGCACTAGATTGCCAATGCAGTAGCCCCCGGGACACTGGTCGGGTGGCAACACCAGATCAGGGGATCGATGTGCCCCTTTAATATTTATAAATAATGAGTGGGAAGCCCAGTAGCCCCCGAGCCTTAATGCGGGCACGGGTGGCCGAATTAAGGATGGATATCCATAGTAAAATCACAAATTATGTCTAATGACTCTATGTATCGAAGGACGTTACATCATTAATGCTCGGATCCGCATTGTACAAAACCTTGTTGACTGACCATCGGCTTCCACCTCCTCGGCCAGTAGTCGAGGAGTGTTTGTCCTACTTTATAAAGCCTTTATGAGGGCAAAGATTTATGACAAACAAGGCAATCTGGCCATACAGTTTTATAAACGAAGGTATGCAGAGAGATATGTTATATTACTGTTTAACATAAGAAATGTCTTCCAAATAAAATAGTCCCGCTATCGGTTCCTTTCTTTGGGTTGTCATGCTAAGCATGATCATGAAACCTTAGCTCTAATGTAAGAGCAAAATATTGAGGATTTAGTTTGGGAGGCCAGTTACTAGCCCCCGGTAGTGTTCGGCAATAGTCGAGGTCAAGCCGTAAACACTTCGGCCAATGTTATGAATGGCCCGTCATTTAACACAGTCATCGGATCGCTGACCAGTTTACGCTTATTGTGACAGTCAGTTTTCGGCTTTCTCTACTGAGGTGCTTAACCATGTGAGCTGGAAGCACAATCGCAGTGGTTCTCCCTTTGCACACCTAGCCGAACAAAGCGGAACGTAGGAGGCAAGCGCAGGAGCCAGGCAACCCAGCTATTGACCGAAGACACAATTCGAAACCGATGCATATATAGCAATATCCGAGAATGTTTTTGCCGAATCTCTAAAGGTGTCCGATGTTGCACTGCGAGACTTGTGCTGAAAACACACAAATAGTTTGAAAGTGCCATAATCTTGGAAAACCAAAAAAACGTCAGTAAAAACTTGACGTCCGAACAAGATCAAGTGTCCGGTGCCAATCCGAAAATTGGAAAAAAAAATTGTGCTTCTGTCGTGCTTTAACATGACATGTCCGATCTCAAGACTTCACGTGGGTTGGCCTATGGCTTCTATCTCCTTATCCCAAAGGCGGAGTACTTCTCCGAGGTCAGTTTAGCAAACTAAACTCAAGCGGCTTTCAGAGAGAAGACAGGCTATCCGGCTATTGACCATAAACTCGAGTCGAAAAAGGAGCGGTAGAAAAAGACTTTGCAACGACCAAGAAGAAAACACATTTACTATAAAACAGCTCATATAAATTTTAAGAGCCCCCAACTGACTTGGGTAAATGAATTTTATGTATAATGATTGTATGTACCGAAGTACTTATATAATATATGTGTTCACCCGAACTTTAAACACGTCTTAACCGACCGTCGACTTCTCCCTCTTTGGCCAAGGGCCGAAAAGTGTCATGTACTCCACCTATCGAGAGTATCGACGGTGTTTCCGATGACCAGGCAATCAGGCCATAAGGCTGGAACAGACAAAAGCGCTTAGGGAACTTATGCTATATTAATGATGAAGTGTAAGAAGCATCTTCGAAGAAAATAGTACCCCCACCGATACCTTTCTCCGGTGCTCATTATTACTATGAGACTTGTGCAATAGATTTTTTGTACTCATGAGTTCCGTTGTGTGCCGACCGTGATTGAAAACAATAAGAGCGCTAGATTTCGGCTTCACCCAGTCTGAGGTCAGAGCTCGGATGACCCGATCGTGACAATCGCAGAGGTGCTCCCTTTACTCCCTAGCCGAACAATCGGGAACGTAGGGGTAAGCACAGGAGCCAGGCAACCCAGCTTGCGGATCTCGGTGTCAAAACCGGCGGATCTCGGGTGGGGGGTCCCGAACTATGCGTCCAACGCGGATGGTAACAGGAGGCGGGCGACACAATGTTTACCTAGGTTCGGGCCCTCGCGATGGAGGTAATACCCTACTTCCTGCTTGATTGATCTTGATGATATGAGTATTACAAGAGTTGATCTACCACGAGATCGGAGAGGCTAAACCCTATAAGCTAGCCTATGGTATGATTGTTGTTATCTCTATCGACTAGCCTGACCCCGGTTTATATAATGCACCAGAGGCCTAGGATAACAAGAGTCCTAGCCGAATACGCCGGTGGGGGAGGAGTCCTTGTCTTGACCACCAAGTCTTGTGGAATCTTCCTTGTATGCGGCAGCTGTCCGAACTGGCCCATGAGTATACGGCCATGGGGGTCCTCGGCCCAATCTAACTGACCGGGAGACAGCGTGGTGAGTAACCCTAGTCGAGGCCACCGTCAGTGGGTTAGAGGCTTGACATGGCAATATGGGAGGCATGATAAAGCAAGTGGTAGGTATCGCGACATAGCAATAGAGCGAGCAACTAGCAAGCAAAGATAGAAGTGATTTCAATGGTATGGTCATCTTGCCTGAGATCCCGCAAGGAAGAGAACGAGTCCATGAAGAAGGCAAACGGATGAAGTCGAACGAATCCTCACAAACGTGACGTTATCGGAATTAACCCGAAGAAGCAACGCCAGAAAGAAGCAAACAACATAGTAAACAACCATCACATGAGCATGGCCTGATGCACAACCAAGTATGATGCATGTCCGATTTAATGAGGCATGGCATGGCAAAGTGCAACAAACAACACTACAAGTTAAGTGGAGCTCAATATGCAAAGTTGCATATTGACAAAACACCACAACAATTATTTAGTTCTCTCCCGTTTAGGTACCCAACAATATTAAATGTTGTTAAACATGGCAAGAGGTGACGCAAATCAAAACTACCTATCTAGGCAAGTTTAAATGAGGCCGGAACAACAAGCAAAAAGTCCGGAAAAATCCTCATGTGCATATTTTAGAGTTGGTACTGTTCTGCCCTAAACCATATTTTAGAGTTGTTAAACATGCAAAGTGATGCCACCATGATAAACTAAGCATTTTTCTACCCCATTTACATATAAAGTTTATTTAAAACCGAGCTATGGTTAATTAGTTATGAAATAAAACATTTTAACATGGCATAGGAGCAAAATGAACTAACAGCAAGTTTAAACATTTTAAACATGGATGAAAGTGGAAAATTATTAATCTACATAAAATTCTAAGCATTTTTATATATAAAACATTTAAACGGATGCACGGTTATTAAGTTATTATAAGCATGAAGTTTAGGGACTATTCTGCAAAACTGCAAATCCCTGGAAATTAACTAAAACATTCTGCGGAGAAAAACACATCTCGGGCCGAAACTGAAACAGGGGCCGAACAGAGCAGGAGTTGGGGCAGCTCACCCATGGGCTTCAGCCCGGTTGGAGGGGAAGCAGGCCAGGCAGCGCTGGGGTTGGCCTCACCGTGGGCCAAACTAGAGCGATGGGCCAGCCCATGTGCGTGTGGGCGGTCGACGGGTGCTACCTCTTGAGCGCTGCGTCGGTTTTCCCTTGAAGAGGAAAGGGTGATGCAGCAAAGTAGCGTAAGTATTTCCCTTAGTTTTTTAGAACCAAGGTATCAATCCAGTAGGAGGCTACGCGTGAGTCCCTCGCACCTACACAAAACAAATAAATCCTCGCAACCAACGCGATAAGGGGTTGTCAATCCCAATACAGTCACTTACGAGAGTGAGATCTGATAGATATGATAAGATAATATTTTTGATATTTTTATGATAAAGATGCAAAGTAAAATAAAAGGCAATGAAAATAACTAAGTGTTGGAAGATTAATATGATGGAAGATAGACCTGGGGGCCATAGGTTTCACTAGTGGCTTCTCTCAAGAGCATAAGTATTTTACGGTGGGTGAACAAATTACTGTTGAGCAATTGACAGAATTGAGCATAGTTATTAGAATATCTAGGTATGATCATGTATATAGGCATCACGTCCGAGACAAGTAGACCGACTCCTGCCTGCATCTACTACTATTACTCCACACATCGACTGCTATCCAGCATGCATCTAGAGTATTAAGTTCATAAGAACAGAGTAACGCTTTAAGCAAGATGACATGATGTAGAGGGATAAATTCATGCAATATGATAAAAAAACCATCTTGTTATCCTCGATGGCAACAATACAATACGTGCCTTGCTGCCCCTATCGCGTTCAAAAATTATAGATACGTTGGAGACTTATCAACGGGCGCTAGGGCATGGAGCAATCAAAACTTATAGATACGTTGGAGACTTATCAACGGGCGCTGGGGCATTCATCGTCTCGAAGTAGAGGCAAGGCCGACGCAGCAGGAGCTCGCCAGAGTTGAACGGACGGCGGCCGGAGCGAGCAGAGGCCAAGGAACGACAGGGATGGGTGGATCCGGGTGTGGGGTTCCCGGATCCGGCGACGGGCGAGGCGCTGGGCTCCACATGGCCGGTGTCAGGAGGTGGACGGGGCAGCGCCATCGTGGTGGTTGAGTACCTGCGGGAGAGAGAGAGGGTGAGGGAGAGAGGGAGAAGAAGAAGGGGAAGGCGCAAGGCGGCTGTCGGTGTCAAAACCGGCGGATCTCGGGTAGGGGGTCCCGAACTTTGTGTCTAAGGCGGACGGTAACAAGAGGCGGGGGACACAATGTTTACCCAGGTTCGGGCCCTCTCGATGGAGGTAATACCCTACTTCCTGCTTGATTGATCTTGATGATATGAGTATTACAAGAGTTGATCTACCACGAGATCGGAGAGGCCAAACCCTAGAATCTAGCCTATTGTATGATTGTTGTTGTCCTACGGACTAAACCCTCCAGTTTATATAGATACCGGAGGGAGCTAGGGTTACACAGAGTCGGTTACAAGGGAGGAGATCTACATATCCGAATTGCCAAGCTTTCCTTCCACGCAAAGGAGAGTCCCATCCAGACACGGGACGAAGTCTTCAATCTTGTATCTTCATTGTCCAACAGTCCGGCCAAAGTATATAGTCCGGCTGTCCGAGGACCCCCTAATCCAGGACTCCCTCAGTAGCCCCTGAACCAGGCTTCAATGACGACGATTCCGGCACGCAGATTGTCTTCGGCACTGCAAGGCGGGTTCCTCCCCCGAATACTCCATAGAAGATTTTGAACACAAGGATAGTGTCCGGCTCTGCAAAACAAGTTCTACATACCACCGTAGATAGTATAATATTTCCACAAATCTAATCTGCTGACAACTTTTCATAACGTGACATCACATGATGGCCCCGGTTATTATTTGAATTGTTTTTCTCAACCAGCTACTGCACATCTTGCGAGGCGGTTTTCTTGGCACGTCTTGTCGAAGCAAAGATCGCGTCCCCTTATCACGGGATTCTCATCAATACGGGTGTGGGTAACCCAACCGCGCCATTAATCACGTTGCTTGGGGAATAAGAGAATTTACCAGGCAGGTGGGGAGCCGCATAGTTTCTTCCGCCCTTATAAAGGGGTAAGGGTTCCACCTTTTTACCCACGCCTTCTTCTCTCCTGCCCATCCATTCTTGCGCACTCGAGCTCCAGTGCCCAAGTTCGCATTTTCTCCGAAGAACCATTCCAAATATGTCCGGAGTGGGAGGCAAGTGGATGGCCTCTACCGTCTAGAAGAAGGACATCAAGAAACTTTGGGAGGTCGGGTATCTAGCCCAGAAAATCGGCCACCGTCTCCCGACGGCAGGACAGATCGTCCCTACCCCGAAACCCCACGAAAGGGTCGTATTCCTCCCTCATTTTATCCCCGGGCTAGGGTTTCCCCTCCACCCATTTTTTCGCGACATCACGTATTATTACAGGATCGATTTTCATGATCTATCCCTCAATTCCTTCCTCAACATCTCGACATTCATTGTCGTGTGCGAGGCTTTTCTCCACATTCCGCCACACTTTGGCTTATGGCTCAAGATCTTTAATGTGAAGCCCAAGGTAGTGGGCGGTGAGCACGCTGAGTGCGGGGGCGCTATGGTGAGCAAGATGCCCAATGTCACATGGCCAACAGGTACCTTCAATGATTCCGTCAGGGAATGGCAACAGGAGTGGTTTTACATTACTGAGCCGCGCGGCGCGAAGTGGGCCGCTGCTCCCGAGTTCCGATCCGGAGCCCCTCTGCGGCTCACGTCCTGGCTCAAGAAGGGCCTAGACTGGTTTTCGTCCGACGAACCGTTGGTACTCCAGACACGCGTCAAGGATATGGAAGACAAGAATATCGAACTTGTCAATGTAGTATAGGTGATGTTAGTCTGTCGGATGCTACCTTGTCAACACCGGACTTGCAATCTATGGGAATTCGATTCGGCCAAGCACCAGACCATGCGAGAGCTCTTTGGCTCCTTGCACGAAGACTTCTGGAAGGTGCTTTTTAAGCCCGGCAAATCATGGCTAGACTCGGCCGAGGACCGCGGGTACCAACTGTCCCGCCCTGCAAGCTCGGTAAGTTACCATACGTTTTATTCGCATAACTCAAGGGAAATTCTTAATGTGTTTTACACAACTCTCCTAGGACTGGACTAAGAAGGCGGGGCGGATCCAGTGTCCGGCCCCGCTGCCCGAAGAACTGGCCGACCCACTTCTGACGAAGATGTTGGACCCGGCGCCTTACAAGGTGCCGGAGAAGAAGACCGAAAAGGTGGCCAAAAAGACCAGGGGCGGCCTTCGTCACCGTGCCCAACCCGCCTCCGAAGAGGACGAGGAGGAGGAAGACGAATCCCCAGCAGGGGAAGAAAGAAGAGGACGGCCTCCGTACACTTGGAGGCCGAGTCGCCTAAAAGGAAAAAAACTCTTCTTCCGGAAGAGTCCACTGCCGTCGCTGATAGCATCCCGGCGTGGGATCCTAGGGCCCAGCCCCTAGTGAACTCGTAAGTATATAAAATCCAAACACGTTCATGTGTCTGGACCCATCATGGCATAGTATTTTAACCTGAGCCATATTTTTTGTAGTCCGATAGGGTCCCGTTCCGAACAATCCTTGTCCGAGGATTTGCTGAGCTCGGATGCTATGGAGAGCGGGACGTCTCCGAAGGCCTCTCCCCCATACATGGGATCAACATGGAGGCTTCGTCCCAGAAGGACTCCGTCCAAGGAGGGGCGGAGAAAATTGTGAAGGCGGTGCCTGGAGGTCAAACTTCGGGGGCCGGAGACATGGGAGAGAAGATCCCCATAGGAGTCGACGGCGGGGACCATCTTGAATTCGGCCCCCAGCCGGACACAGTTTCGGAGACCAATACGGCTCCGGAATCAAGCAGGCGGCCTTCCTCGGCTGGAGAGGGCATCCCTGTTCCACCGGCGACCTCTGTCCAACCAGAGGCGCCGGGTGCTTTATTGGCGGCGCTGAAGAGCGCCTCCATCGTCGATGAACACCGTGCCCTTATGGGTGCGGTGATTGAGAAGATTCAGTCCGCTTAGAATGGACTGAATGAAGCCTGTATCGACCTTATAAGAGGTTTTGAGGTATGTTTTATACAGTTTCGAAGAGTGTCATAGTATGGATAGTAGCCCCTGATACACTGTCTAGTGAACGAAAGAATCGGACAGAGGATCAAATATATTTTTCACAGGAAGACTCATTTGATGACATCTATCTCTCTTCTTTTGTAAATAGGCGTCTGTAGCGGCTACTGCCGCTCATACCACGGAGGTTTACGGGCTGAATCAAAGTCTGGAGCGGGCCGAAGCGGAGCTTGGCCTGTTGAAAAGGCAGTTGGAAGATCGAAAAGGTATGCACAAATCTTGTTTGCGTTCAGTGCGAACGAATTTTCAGTATGATAGAATATGTGTCATGATTTGCGCCAGGGGTGGTGACCAAAGTCGAGGCTCTGAACAAGGCTGTTGCCGAGGCCGAGGAAAAGGCAGCCGCAGAGCAGGCTCTTCGTGAGAAGCACGAGGCCAAGGTTGTGGAAGCTAAGCGAGAGCTCCAAGAGGCCATGAAAAAATGCGAGACCCTAGAGCAGAGTTTAACGGAGAAAGAATCCGAACTCACCAAGGATCATTAGGCTGTGTGCGATGCCCGTGGGGAAACCCAAGACGCCCTGCAGGAGATCCAAGAGGCGAGGGAGATGACGGCGGGTAAGGCCTTCTTCCATGTAAAGCAAGTATTTGAGGAGAAAATTATATTTTATAATTTTAAGTTTGGATTTGTCCAGGAGTATTTGCGGAACTTCCTCGCATCATATCTGATGCTGCCCAATTCTACCGAGCCGAAGAGGGGAAGACTGTGGATAAGCTCTTCTGGTCGCAGTATCTGGCACTGAATTATCCGGTGCCTTTTACCGATCAACTGAAACAGCTGATCGAACTGCATAAGGCGGCTGAACTAGCCATGAAGGATTTGATTATCCGGCTATGGCCCACCGAGATGATTCCAGGTAGCTACTTCGGGCTCGTGAAGCGACTTGTTAGTGCCTGCCCTCGACTTGACGTCATCAAGCGGTCGGTCTACATAGAAGGTGCACAAATGCCCTTTGCCCATGCAAAGGTGCACTGGGGGGAAGATGGATGCTGAAAAGCAGATGACTGAGGGACCGCCAGAGGGAAAGGAGCACCGCAAGCCCGAATTGTATTATGAAAGTGTCCTGAAAGGATCCTGCCTTGCGGCGGAGCAATGCACCAAGGACATTGTATTTCCATGAATATAGTCATGTTGTCCTTTGTAATGTGCGAACAAGGTCATTTCTATTATTTATTGTCTGTTATAAAAGTTTACCCTCCTTCGCGGCTGTTTTATATATTAAACCTGAGAATTGGCCAGTCATCGGCTTCTGCCCCCCTCATAAGAAATACGGGGGTGTTCAGGATAAACCTGATCACTCTTTACCCCAGTGTTGGGTCCTTTGAAGGAGGTGTTCAGCACAGCGAACCAGGCAATCAGACTATAGGGCTTTATCATTCTCACTTAGCCATATGACCATTAGGAAGGTAGGCGCAACCCCTGGTGTTCGGAAGACCGCATGAGGGGCCCTATAGGCACCTAATCAGAAGAAGAACCGATCCATCGCACGCTACACTGGTTATGGCATTATGCGGGAGAAATCCTTAAAGATTTGACAACCTCTCGAATAGCTAACCAGCTCTCGCCGTATCATGACAGTCAGTTTTCGGCTTTCTCTACTGAGGTGCTCGTTCGGAAGAACCGGGACACAATCGTAGTAGTTCTCCCTATGCCGCCTTAGCTGATATAGCGGAACGTAAGGCAGCAAAACATGGGAGCCGGGCAAACCCAACATTTGACCCAAGACCTGATTTGGAGCTGGTGCATATAATGCTATAAGTTCGGGGTGTCGAACTTCCGTGAAGGTGTTCAGACTTTATTGTCGTATTATGGGTAAAACAAAGCACCACGGAATCTTTAGATATTCCTCGCGGTGTACGGATGCCACTTAACAAAAGAGTTTCAATGAGAAATAATAGCAAATAAGCGTCATATGAATCCACATGTTGTATTTGAGTGATACGTCGATGCGTATGAGTACAGGTAATGTGATAAAAAAAAGGGGAATATGACTGTGGAACCTGCTGGGACCAGGGAGGAAGGAGCTGTGTGCAGATCCAGAGTGTAGTCGGATGGACGTCGCGAGGAATATCTAAAGATTCCCTGGTGCGTTCGAGCTGTTACCATGTCACCAGCCCCGGTC
This sequence comes from Triticum urartu, assembly GCF_056163025.1. Taxonomy (NCBI): domain Eukaryota; kingdom Viridiplantae; phylum Streptophyta; class Magnoliopsida; order Poales; family Poaceae; genus Triticum; species Triticum urartu. Next base: position 465,715,450 of record NC_141878.1, read on the forward strand.
TGCGCAAAGGTGAGCCTTCAAAGGAAATGTAAGAAATATTTGTGTGCCGGAGAGCGGTTGAGCCGTGATATGTGGCATGTTCTGGACTTCGCCGGAATGTTTAGTCGAGCCCTGGGCGAGCCGGGCTATCCTGTCGTGAAGTACTTCGGACTACTTTGAATGTGTCCGGGGGTTTGGCCGTCGACTCAAGATTTGACTGAAAGGTGCCCTCCATTGCTTCTACTATTTAAAGCGGTGGCGTACTCTATGGTACCGAGGGAGAGTTTGGCCTCGCCAAACCGTGACGACGCCGCACGGACCGGGCATCTTGAGTTTACGGTAGGCACAATGTGGCACCGCATTGAATCGAGCGAACACAGTTCACCCGAGCAGTGCCTGATAATCGCTGCAAAAGGGGACGATGTCGAAGATTAACTCTTCGGCGCGGTAATTTCCTGGTGATTTGAAGACTACCTCGAGGGCGATGGACCCGGTACAGCTGGACCCCACACCTGGTATAATACCTCTAAAGGTAGCTTTAGTGGGTTTGATCATCGAATGATCGATGCCCATCTTGCACACTGTGTCATGGTAAAGCAGATTTAGACTGTTGCCTCCGTCCATAAGGACTCGTGTGAGGTGGAACCCGTCAATTATTGCGTCGAGGACTAGTGCGGCTGGATTGCCGTGACTGGTGTTGACCAGATGATCCATTTGGTTGAAGGTGATCGGCCCTAGTTTGTATTGCGGGCTGACTGGTTTCGTTAGGTCGACATCCCTAAAGGTGTGCATCCGGTCCGGGTTGGGAGTGTGGGTGGCATTTACCATATTCACCATTTGGATTTGCTGGAGAGATTTCTTTTGTCCTCCTCTATTCGGTGATCTAGACTCCTCGTCGCTATCATCGCTTTGAGGCCCCTTATCTTTGTTTTTGGCACCTAACCTGCCAGCTTGTTTGAAGACCCAACATTCTCTGTCGGTACGATTGGCTGGTGTTCCTGGTTTGCCATGAATTTGGCATGGACGGTCGAGTATGCGGTCCAAACTGGACGGACCCAAATTGTCATTTTTGAGTGGCCCTGTCCGCTGACCGGACTTAGAGCTATTAAATCCGGCATTGACTGTCGTGTCTTCGGCGCTTTCACCATGTTTGCGACGTTTGTGTTTGTTCCGTCGGGGTTTGCCGTTGCTATATCTGGCCTCTGATTTGCCAGTGTTGCTTGTTGTGTTGTTGCTACGAGCCAACCAGCTATCCTCGCCCATGTAGAAGCGGGTCATGAGTGTCGTGAGGGCTGCCATGGACTTTGGATTCTCTTGGCTGAGATGTCAGACGAGCCACTCGTCACGGATGTTATGTTTAAAGGCCGCTAGGGCTTCGGCATCCAGGCGGTCCATAATTTGGTTCTTTTTGGTTAGGAACCGGGTCCAGAATTTCCTGGCTGACTCTCCGGGCTGTTGTGTTATGTGACTCAAATCATCAGCATCCGGTGGTCGCATATATGTGCCCTAGAAGTTATCCAGGAATGCATCTGCCAGGTTCTCCCAACTTCTGATGGAGTTTGCTGGCAAGCTATTCAGCCAATGCCGAGCCGGTCCTTTGAGTTTCAACGGGAGATACTTGATGGCGTGTCGATCATCCCCGTGGGCCATGTGAATGTGGAGGAAGAAATCCTCGATCCATACCGCGGGGTCAGTAGTACCATCGTATGATTCAATGTTCACGGGTTTAAACCCTTCTGGGAATTCATGATCCATTACTTCATCAGTGAAGCATAGGGGGTGTGCGGCGCCTCTGTGCCAGGCTATGTCACGACGCAGTTTGTACGAGTCTTGTCTGCTATGTTCGGCCCGGCCGGATTTGCTTTTGGTATATCCGGCATGACGGTCATCGTCATGTGTTGGGGCGCGCCCTCGTGATCTGAAGATCGACCTTTTGTGTCCTGCTTTGTTTTCCAATACGTCTCGCAGGTCCTGTGTGTTACCCCGGGCCTTGCTATTTTTGTTTGACTGGCAACGGGGTGCGGGCTTCACTTCGGGCTTGTATGCCACTTTGTCCCGGCCATGAGGTGGCCGGTTTGTCGCATCATACGCTGGAAGCGCGGGCTTTAATGCTTCCTCTTCAAGTTGGGGTAGCAACCTGCACTTTGGGAAACTTTTGATTGGGCGCTCGAGTTCGTGTTCCTCGGCTGCCAGGACCTCAGTCCATCTATCCTCTAGCAGATCTTGCTTAGTTTGAAGCTGTTGTTGCTTTTTCTTTAGGCTTTTTGCTGTGGCAATAAGCCGGCGCTTAAAGCGCTCCTGTTCGACGGGATCCTCAGGCACGATAAATTGTTCATCGCCGAGGCTCACCTCGTCTTCGGAGAGAGATATGTAATTGTCATCCTCTGATTCTCCGTATCGTGGTTTTGACACGGCAGATGTCCTCGTGAAAGGACTTAGTCGTGGAGCCATCGCAACGGGTTAGCTTGAAGGGGTTAAAGCGGACACAGGGACGCAAGAGAGTTTATACTAGTTCGGCCCCTTCGATGAAGGTAAAAGCCTACGTCTAGTTGTGATGGAATTGATGGGGTTTCGATGACTAGGGAGCAAACAAGCTTCGCCTAAGTCTCGAGTTGTTGTCTGTTGTCCCTGAACCGCCGCCGGGTCGTCCCCTTATATACACGGGTGACGCCCATCGGTTCACAGAGTCCCAATACCAGCTCATAGATGTGTCCGGTTTGGTCTCTACTTATTCCTAACTTACAATACAAGTTACATACCAACGCCGGTTTACGGCTACAGGCCTTGAACCGACTATGGGCCTTGAGCCCTCATCTGCCTTCTTGGGCTTTAACATAGTTAACTACTAACGAAGTTAACCCGGCCCAGATAGGCCGGTTTACGCCCAGTAGTGATATCCCCAACATTAGGCCCCAGATTGATTTGAACAGGTTCATGTCAATCCTTAGCAAAAATCTTCATCTTCAACATCTTCTTGTAGTTTGTTGAACCGCCGTGAAGTCATCTTCTCTGGTCGTTGTAAACCGGCGTGACGTCACCTGTTATAAAGAAACTTATCCATGATACCTTTTTTGTTTAATGGGTCTGCGACAATCGAGGCGACAGCTTCGTTTCCAAACCCACGGTCCCTTGATTTTCGCGCCTGACGCATGTCCCTTGCCTTATAAATAGGACCGAAGGGTCATTTCTTTTTCCCCTTCATGCCCTTCTGCTTCGTCTTCCCTGCGTCGTCCAGCCTTGGAGCTCTGCCGCCGTCGACAACCTCTGCTCCAACCTTGGCCGCTGCATGACCCTGATTGTACCAGAACATCGCGGCGACCTTCTGCTTCTTCCTCGGCTCCGGTGAGTTCTTCACCTTTTCCTTAGATCCGTTCTAGGGTTTCCAAGTTCTTCAGTGTTCATCGTCTGCTTCGTACTCATATGATAGATCTTAGACGAACATGTGAACCTTTGCTCTGTGTAGCGGTAGTTTTTAGCATCCGCCTTCACTTACATGCCCCAAGACCATATATCTACCTGTATCTCTGCCCATTGATTCAGTACTGTTCTTTTTTAAACCTTGAATATTTTCCTTCTTTTCTGAACTTGCTTCAGATATGTCGCCGTAGAGAAATCTTCTGAAATCTGTTTCTGTACACTTACCCATCCGCAATCTCAACTGTTTCAATGCTTAGATCCGGCGGTTTAACTTTGTAGAAAAATTGCCAAGCCGGTATATATCATTAGTCCCCTTGTTGAATCGCCAGATGCTGTTGCTTCATAAAACTCCGGTTTAGATAGAGCTGTCTCCGGTTTAACATTATACATACCAGTGTACTTTAATCAATGCATTCTTGAACCGGAATCACCTATCTTGTAGATTTCATCATGGCCAAGCAAGTATATGAGTGCAACTGGGTTCCTTCTCGCGTCACAGAGACTCAACTGAACAATTTAGTCCTGATCGGCGCTTTAGGCAGCAAAGACACCATCCATTGGAGGGTCCCTGGCAAAGAATGCCCTCCCACACCTCAAGAAGGAGAAGTCGTCGTTTTCGTAGATCACTTAGCCCGGGGCTTTAAGCCGCCCGGTTCTAAATTTTACCGAGACGTTTTAGCCGATTTTCAACTCCGCCCACAAGACACTGGCCCCAATTCTGTTACAAACATGTGTCACTTCCAAGTGCTCTGTGAGGTGTTCTTTCAAGAGGAGCCCACAGTGGAGTTGTTCAGAGACTGCTTCCATCTAAACCGCCGTACTGAGTTTACTGACAGTTCCAATACGGAATTGGGTGGTGTGGCGATTCAGAAAAGGAAAGAGGTCACATACCCTCACGCCAAACTGCACAGCCACCCCAAAGAGTGGAATCAAACATGGTTCTATTGCAAAGACACCTCCCCTGTTGGTGAAAATCCTTTGCCTGGATTTCGTCCGGAGTGGCTTAGCAATACACACCCCTTTCCGCAAAGGCTGACTACCAAGGAGAGAAGCAAATACGCTCCTCAACTGTCCAAGCTCAGAGCCTTCATGGCCAATGGTCTAACAGGAGTTGATCTCGCTCGTTGTTGGATATCGTGGAGCATACTGTCCCTTAGTCAGCGCTCCGGTTTCATGTGCGAGTATACTGGCAGTGTTGATGACCCACTGCGACATGCTAACATCCAGCTCACCGACCAGGAAATCACAGAGGCTGTGAATAAAATGCTGAATGAACCGGAACATGTCTGTGCTCGAACCAGCCTGCTTCCCTTATGTGCCACCAACAAACCGCCAGCTGTAAGAATTTGATATTTCTTTTAACTGAACCTGTTATTGATATATCTGGTCATTGTTTAATATCAATGTCTGTTGAAACAGGGTAATGATCCGTTTTTTAGCAAGAAACTTCCACGGGAGAAGCCAGAAAAAGCAGACAAACCGGAACGACCAACCCGGCCAAAGACTAAAGTCGTGAAACGGCCTGCTCAGAAGAAGAAAACCACTGCATCTTCTGATCCGGGCCCTGATGATGATGTGGGTAATCCAGACCTTGAGGTAGAGCTTGACTCACTTGGCTTATTTTTCATGCGCCTTATTGATGATGATATTTGTCAGGATGATGCCGAAGCCAGCCATGCTGATGCTGCAGAGGTAATTATTCTCTCTTCCGATTCAGATCCTTTGCCTTCACTAAAAATCCATCAGGCAAACCGGAAGGTTAAATTTTCTCATCCTCTTTCTTACTTGGATCCCAAATTTCTTATGAAGACCCAACAGCACGAAGCTCGCCGCACAACCCGGCACAGCGGCCAGGTAGTTACCTCCGCTAGTTTACCGAACAGTCCGGTTCGGAAACGCCGTTCAGAGGTCTCTAATTTGCTTGTTAGTGCTTGTCCTAAAGCGGGCTATTTTCGTCAACCTCTTAATCCATCTGACTCCAATTATCAGGTTACTTCCCACTCATCTTCTGGCGAATCATCGGCTACTCAGCTGCCACCGCTCAAAACGGTGCTTGGGTAAGCTATACTTATCATAATATTTTCCGGTACATCACCTTGGAACATATGATGTATTTGACTTTGTTATTCCTTTCAGGGCCAAGCCTAGGCCGAGCAAGAAGGCTCGCCTGGATAAAGCGGTCGAGGAAGACGCTGTCCCTGAACCGGGTAAAGCCCCAGATCTTGAAGCGGCTATTCATGAAGACATACCCAATGATCCACCACAGCAGGATGACGTTTTTATTGCTGAAGAAATGCCTATTGACACCTCAGGCCCTGTCAACCAGCCCACAAGCCCCATCCGGATTGAGAAATCCACCGGTCCATCAAAGCCTACTGATAAGCCAACTACCCCAGTGCAAACCGGCGATGCCAAGGATGATGAGGTTGTTATTACTGGCATTGGTCGCATAGAGCCAGGCAATCCCGTTGCTTTATCCAGACACACTGGCAAGGAAGAATTTGCTGCCATTGGCAAGGGAAAATGGAATGCTGATCTGACAACTTATGCCGCTTTGAATGCCCAAGATCTCCATTCCGGCTATCTGAACCGGCTATACACCAGCCGTGACTATGAAGCTGGTCTGGTTAATATGATGAAAGAGAAATTTGAGGTAACTTCCATGTACTTTTTCCTGTTTGGATATTTCAATCTTGTTAACTCTCCTAGCCCCCAAGGGCTGGTTTAGAATCTGCATCCAAACCGGGACTTGCAAATATAAATCCCAATGCTTCGGAATTCGCTGATGTAGCCCCCAAGGGCCGGTTCAACTTAGTGTAGTTAAACCGGGACTTGCTAATATAAATCCCAATGCTTCGGAATTTGCTGATGTAGCCCCCAAGGGCCGGTTCAACTTAGTGTAGTTAAATCGGGACTTTAAGTAATTGAGATCGCCGCATCAGAATATATTCGAGCAAATAGCCATTAGCCCCCAAGTGCCAAGTTGAATACTTGTATTGATCTTGGGACTTTATAATCAAGTGAAATATGAAGATCAAATAGGCATTAGCCCCCAAGCGCCAAGTGCATAACTTGTTATGTGGTTGGTGCTTCAATTCTTGCACTGCTTGCTGAATCATATAACTGTCTGTATGCAGGCTGAGCTGAAGACAAAAGAGACCCAAATCGCCGATCTCCAAGAAAATCTCAAGTCCCAACAAACTAAAACCTCAAAAGCAAAAGAGGAGTTGACCAGCGCCTTAAGCGTCATGGAACAGCTTAAGAAGGATTTCAAGAAGGAGCGGGCGGATTGGGCCACTGAAAAATCCGCTTTAACCAAACGAGCAGAAGACACCGAGGCTGCACTAAAACCGGTGGTGGACGAACTGACCAGCATAAAGCGGCACGTGCATGCCATGACCGCTGCTATCTTTGGTAAGCCGGTTTGATTTCTGAATTGATTCGGCCGTCTTATAGAGCTGCCGGTTTGTTAACCCTTTGTGATATTTCAGGGACACACATTGGTCACTTGGGGTCAGATGTGTGGAAGAAATTGAAAGCCGCCTACACGCTGATCGAACAACTGTACACTGGTGCACAGCGGATCATCTGTACTGCATCCCACAACAATCTGGCGCCCACTTTGATTCAGGACACTCTGAAGAAACTGTCGGTGCTTCCTGCTCGGGTTGAAGAGTTGAAGAAATCTGTTGCTCGAACCGGTGCGATCAATGCCTTAATCCGGGCAAAAGCTTGGGTGCCGGATTTTGATCCTGTTGAAGCGGCTCAGGGCTATCCCAGCTTGAAGGAAGACGGGTCAGAGTTTAATGAAGCGGATCTGCGAGCAATAAACCAGGAGGTGCGTCCGCTAGCTTGTCAATTGGTTGAAGAAGCAGACTTGTCTCATTATCAAGCCCAATATGACAATCAAAACAAGCGAGTAGCTGCACCAATTCATGAAGCGGAAAATCTTATCCCTCCAATCCGTAAGCATACTTACGCTCCTGATATTGAACCGTCGTTGCTGATCCATGATGAAGCTGTCTTTCGAGCATTAATGGGAATCGACTGGACAACTGTTGATTTCCAGCCGCTGGGTAGAGAAACTGAAGTTGAAGCGGCGTGGGATGACCCACAACCATCAGGCCAGGCTGGTGACCAAGCTTGAACCGGAAGCCGGTTTAAACTGCTTCTCCTTTGAAAAAACAATGATCTTATTTTGGGCACCGTGTTGCCTTGTAATAGGCTAGCTGATACTCTTGATCTTAATGTGCCTTCGTGCATAACCACTGCAACTTGTGCTTCCTTTGGGTGATGAACTTTCCAAAGTATTTTCTGCAACATAAAAAATCTTAAAGTGCCACCGCGGTTGTACCGACAGGCAGAGTATGATGTCTGCATATATGAAATCAAAATATCTGAAATTTAAGCATATGATCAAATCTTTGAGATACATAATACCTGCCATCATTGGGCATGAAGTTGGCTTAGCCAATCTTGAAGCAGAGGTTTCATAAACCCACACTGTTGGAGGAGATAGCAGCTCTTGTATATATATAATGCCGGTTTACCATGTAAACCGTGCCGGGTTATAATAAAACACCGAGTTACTCCATAATAGGATGTTAACAAAAAATCAAACCGCGCAAATAGTCTCCGGATCAAAAATGGACTGTGTTTCGTCAATTGACAGTTTGAACTGGCTTAAAACTTTGTCGGTTTAAAAAACGCAACAAAAAAGAAAAAATATCTATCAAAGAAAAATTTCAAGCAAAGGCAATGATAAAACCATTTGCAAAAAGAGGCTTTATTTGAGCCGATCAGATGGCGTTACCATGGTCGGACACGACCAAGCGCCCGATAGGTGTAGCTATGGTTCAAGTCAGCCAGGTCCCCAAATGAAACCGTGGCGTTTATGCCGATCAAGAGGCGTGGCAATGGTTCGGGTTCGACCAAGCCCCCAAGTGATTCTGTGGCCTTAGGCCGATCAAGAGGCGTGACTGGTTCAGACGTGACCAAGTCCCCAAGTGATCTGGTGGCTCTCACCTATCAAGAGGTGTTGCATTGGTTTGGACACGACCAAGCCCCCAAGTGATAAACATGATGCTTTGAAAAGCTAACTCAAGGGGTAAACTGGAGGCCGCTTTAGAACAACTCCGTGTAACCACACATGATGTAAAAGAACAGATACCCCGCTTTAGCTGAGGTTCCGGTTTATTATATTTAATCATAATATATACATCGTTGTAATATGTACATAAGTAGAGCCAATGGCTCAGGTATAGTAAGGCCGAAGATGAGCTATGTTCCACGGCCTGTTGGTCTCCTCTTCTGATGTACGTGAGTCTTTATGCTCTCGAATATCGATCAGATAGTATGACCTGTTGTGCAGATTCTTGCTGACCATGAAAGGTCCTTCCCAAGGTGGGGATAGCTTATGCATATCAGTCTGATCTTGGATGAGCCGAAGCACCAAATCTCCTTCCTGAAAGGTTCTGGTTCTGACTCGGCGACTGTGATAACGACGAAGATCCTGTTGGTAAATCACCAAGCGGGCGACTGCTATGTCACGTTCTTCATCCAACAGATCCAAAGCGTCTTGCTGTGCTATCTCGTTTTCCGCTTCAACATAAGCCGCCACAGGAGGTGAGTCATGACGGATATCACTAGGGAGAACCGCCTCCGCTCCGTAGACCATGAAGAACGATGTGTATCCTATTGATCTATTGGGTGTAGTATTGATGCTCCATAACACAGATGGTAACTCTTCTACCCAACAACCCGGTGTTCTCTGCAAAGGAACCATAAGCCGGGGCTTGATGCCTCTCAAGATCTCTTGATTAGCCCTTTTTGCTTGACCATTGGACTGTGGGTGTGCCACTGATGAAACGTCAAGCCGGATGTGCTCCCATTCGCAGAACTCCTTCATGGCACCCTTGGATAAATTGGTACCATTATCTGTGATGATACTGTGTGGAAAGCCAAAACGGAAAATCACTTTTTTGATGAACTGAACCGTCGTGGCCGCATCACACTTGCTAACAGGTTTTTCCTCCACCCACTTTGTAAACTTGTCAACCGCCACCAGGAGGTGGGTCTTATTATCCTTGGACCTTTTGAAAGGCCCAACCATATCCAGCCCCCAAGTCGCAAACGGCCAAGTAATTGGAATCATTCTCAATTCTTAAGCCGGCACATGAGCACGTCTTGAAAACTTTTGGCAACCGTCACATCGTCTGACCAGATCCTCCGCGTCAGCATGAGCAGTTAACCAATAGAAGCCATGGCGAAATGCTTTAGCCACCAAAGATTTTGAACCGGCGTGGTGACCACAATCTCCTTTGTGAATCTCACGCAAAATTTCACAGCCTTCTTCAGGAGACACACAGCGTTGAAACGCCCCTGATACACTGCAATGATGCAACTCGCCATTGACAATAGTCATGGACTTGGACCGCCGGATTATCTGTCGGGCCAGAGTCTCATCCTCTGGTAATTCGCCCTGGTTCATGTACGCCAGGTAAGGAAGTGTCCAATCCGGAATGACATGAAGAGCTGCTACCAATTGAGCCTCTGGATCAGGAATAGCCAAATCCGCTTCATGAGGGAGCTTCACCGACGGGTTGTGCAGCACATCCAGAAAAACATTGGGCGGGACCGGTTTGCGCTGTGAGCCCAGCCGGCTTAAAGCGGCCGCCGCTTCATTCTTCCGTCGGTCCACGTGGTCCACCTGATAGCCTTTAAAGTGACCTGCAACAATATCCACCTCACGACGATATGCTGCCATGAGTGGGTCCTTGGAATCCCAAGTGCCAGATACTTGTTGAGCCACGAGGTCTGAGTCACCAAAGCACTTAACTCGACTTAGATTCATCTCCTTAGCCATCCGGAGACCATGGAGCAAGGCTTCATACTCAGCTGCATTGTTAGTACAAGGGAACATTAAGCGGAGAACGTAACAAAACTTATCACCTCGTGGGGAAGTTAATACGACTCCAGCCCCCGAGCCTTCCAATTGCCTGGATCCGTCAAAATGGATGGTCCAATATGTGTGATCCGGCTTTTCTTCAGGTGCTTGCAGTTCCGTCCGATCATTGATGAAATCAACAAGTGCTTGAGACTTAACCGTCGTTCGAGGCACAAACTTCAACCCGTGCGGCCCAAGCTCTATAGCCCACTTGGCAATCCGGCCAGTCGCTTCCCGGTTGTGGATGATATCCCCCAATGGAGCAGAAATGACCACCGTAATGCGGTGCCCTTGGAAGTATTGCTTGAGCTTCCGGCTTGCCATGAAAACTCCATATACCAGCTTCTGCCAATGCGGATACCTTTGCTTGGACTCAATGAGTACCTTGCTGATATAATAGACCGGACGTTGAACCGGATGCTCCTTGCCTGCCTCTTTTCGCTCCACCACAATAGCCACACTGACCGCACGAGCATTAGCAGCAACATATAGTAGCAACGGCTCCTTGTCCATGGGAGCGGCGAGCACAGGCGGATTGTCCAATTGCCGCTTTAAGTCCTAAAATGCTTTGTCAGCAGCAGAACTCCAGACGAATTGATCCGTCTTCTTCAACATCTGATACAAAGGGATTGCCTTATCACCAAGGCGGCTGATAAACCGGCTTAACGCGGCAATCCGGCCTGCCAGGCGTTGAACATCGTTGATACACTTAGGTTTAGCCAGGGAGGTGATGGCTGTGATCTTCTCTGGATTAGCCTCAATTACCCTGTTGGACACCAGAAAACCCAATAATTTGCCCGCCGGTACTCCAAAGACACACTTGGCCGGATTAAGCATCATCTTGTACGTCCTCAGGTTATCAAAGGTTTCCTTCAAGTCGTCAACCAGAGTCTCCTTCTCCCTTGACTTAACCACGATATCATCCACGTAAGCATGTACATTATGACCAATCTGCTTGTGAAGACAATTTTGTACACACCGTTGATAAGTTGCCTGGGCACTCTTGATCCCAAAGGGCATAGACACATAGCAAAAGGCTCCAAAGGGAGTTATGAATGACGTCTTCTCCTGGTCCTTAACTGCCATTTTGATCTGATGATAGCCAGAATATGCATCCAAAAAACTCAAACGCTCACAACCTGCCGTAGCATCAATAATTTGATCAATACGGGGGAGGGCAAAGGGATCTGCTGGACAAGCCTTATTAAGATCTGTGTAATCCACACACATGCGCCAGGTGCCGTTTTTCTTAAGGACCAGCACCGGATTGGCAAGACACTCAGGGTGGAAAACTTCAACAATAAAGCCAGCTGCTAAGAGCTTGGCTACCTCTTCTCTAATCGTCTTGCGTCTTTCTTCGTTAAACCGGCGGAGGAACTGTTTCACCGGTTTGTATTTAGGATCCACATTAAGGGTGTGCTCAGCGAGTTGCCTCGGTACACCTAGCATGTCAGAGGGCTTCCATGCAAAAATGTCCCGATTCTCACGGATGAACTCGATGAGCACGCTGAGCCGTTTCGACGAGGTCGGTGCAGATGTCCGGCTCAGGGCCCGGTTCACCGATCTTGCCGATGAAAACGTCTATGCCACCAAAGGGGACCCGGTACCCGTACTCAACTGAGCCGTCCTCGGGGCCCCAGCCTGCATCATCGATGTAGAGCTTGCCGCGACGACTCTTAGTCATCCGGCCCACAGCGTAGCCCTCGAGTCCTTCAAAGCGGCCCTCCAAGAACTTGAAACCATCGTGCGATAGCCCCACGGTGGGCGCTAACTGTTGTGGTTTTGTCACGGCAGATGTCCTCGTGAAAGGACTTAGCCGTGGAGCCATCGCAATGGGTTAGCTTCAAGGGGTTAAAGCGGACACAGGGACGCAAGAGAGTTTATACTAGTTCGGCCCCTTCGATGAAGGTAAAAGCCTATGTCTAGTTGTGATGGAATTGATGGGGTTTCGATGACTAGGGAGCAAACAAGCTTCGCCTAAGTCTCGAGTTGTTGTCTGTTGTCCCTGAACCGCCGCTGGGTCGTCCCCTTATATACACGGGTGACGCCCATCGGTTCACAGAGTCCCAATACCAGCTCATAGATGTGTCCGGTTTGGTCTCTACTTATTCCTAACTTACAATACAAGTTACATACCAACGCCGGTTTACGGCTACAGGCCTTGAACCGACTATGGGCCTTGAGCCCTCATCTGCCTTCTTGGGCTTTAACATAGTTAACTACTAACGAAGTTAACCCGGCCCAGATAGGCCGGTTTACACCCAGTAGTGATATCCCCAACACTCCGTCTTCTGCCTGTTCCTTAGAGCTGGCTTGCCCATCCTCCTGCTCGAAGCCTGGCTGGAGGGGATTGTCTTCGTCTTCGGCACTATTCGCAGCGTTATTGTCTCCTGTGCCGGTATCGTTGTTTTTGCTATGGCGGGGCTTAGAGCAACGCCGATGACGCCGGTTCTTGGATTGCTTCTCGGAGGGATTATCCTCCGTTGCCTTATTGCCATCACTTTCTTTGGGGGTGTCCACCATGTATATATCATACAATGAGGTGGCAGTCCAGCGCCCTGTGGGCGGTGGTTCCTGTTCGTCTCCCGCATCATCGTCCATACCGCCGATCTCTTCGGAGTCGAAATCGAGCATGCCGGTTAAGTCGTCGACAGTGGCTACTAAGTGGGTGGTGGGTGGGGAATGAATTTCTTCGCCGTCCACTTCCCACTCGAGCCGGACATAGTTTGGCCAAGGGTCTCCTGACAAGGAGAAAGACCGTAATGAGTTTAGTACGTCGCCTAGGGGCGAGTGCTGAAAGATATCCGCGGAGGTGAACTCCATGATCGGTGCCCAATCAGATTGGATGGGCACGGACGCGAGCGGTTCGGAGTCTGTGGCCAGGGACGAATTCGAGTGTCCGGCAACACAGGTCTCATAGGAGGTGAAGTCAGTATTCGGCTCTATCGCCACTAAGTGTGCGGCCTCCGTGGCGGGGTCCATCCACCCATCCTCGGACGGTGCGATCTGTTCTAGATTGAGGGCCGGAGTAGTTACAGGTGTGATCTCCCGAACACTGTCTGATGGTAGAGCTAAATCATGCTCATCATGACTGTGCGGCATACCTGACATGAGTTCGAATCCGTCGAAGATCAAGTCTCCGCAGATGTCGGCGGTATAGTTCAAGCTTCCAAACCTGACCTGATGGCCCGGGGCGTAGCTCTCGATCTGCTCCATATGGCCAAGCGAGTTGGCCCGCGGTACAAGCCGCTGAATACGAAGATCTGTCCGGGGAGGAAAACCTCACCCTGGATCGCATCGTTGCCGATTATTGAAGGAGCCATCAATCCTTATGATGACGACACAGTGGAACTCTCAATGAAAGCACCAATGTCGGTGTTAAAACCAGCGGATCTCGGGTAGGGGGTCCCGAACTATGCGTCTAAGGCGGATGTTAACAAGAGGCAGGGGACACAATGTTTACCCAGGTTCGGGCCCTCTCAATGGAGGTAATACCCTACTTGCTGCTTCATTGATCTTGATGATATGAGTATTACAAGAGTTGATCTACCACGAGATCGGAGAGGCCAAACCCTAGAAGCTAGCCTATGGTATGATTGTTGTTGTCCTATGGACTAAACCCTCCGGTTTATATAGAAACCGGAGGGACCTAGGGTTACACAGAGTTGGTTGCAAGGGAGGATATCTACATATCCGAATTGCCAATCGTGCCTTCCACGCAAAGGAGAGTCCCATCCGGACACGGGACGAAGTCTTCAATCTTGTATCTTCATAGTCCAACAGTCCGGCCAAAGTATACAGTCCGGCTGTCCGAGGACCCCCTAATTCAGGACTCCCTCAGCGGCGCGGGCTGGCCTTGGAGGTTGGCCGCGGCGACCGGCACCGGAGATGATCGCCGGGAGGGGGGACGCGGAAGTGTGGTCGGACGGGGAGGAGCTCGGGCTCTCCCGATCCTGGACAGGGACGGCGGTGCGGTACGGGTGCCTCGGTCGTAGATCGGCCCGGGGCGGGCCACGGATGGGCCTAGCAGGGCCACAGTGATGTGGGGCGCAGGGGAGGAATGTGTGGCGGCGCGGGAGAGGCCACAGGGGGCGGCTGGCGGCGGCGCAACCACTCGCGGCTTGCCAAGTGGCGGGGAGAGGTGGCCGGCGGCTGATCCGAGGAGGGAGGCGGCTGGCTGGCTACGGAAATTGAGGAGGGGGGTAGGTAGGAGGCCAAAATGGCAGGGGAGACGTCTATAAATAGAAAGGGGCTAGGGTTAGGAGTTTAGAGGGGTTTGAGGCCGTCCCGGAGCCTTCCGATCGCGATCTGACGCACCGGTCGAGACGGGAGGTTGGTTGGGCCTAGGTGGGGGTAGTGGACTGTGCAGAAGGCCTCAGGATGAGAGAAGAGAAGAGAGAGAGAGAGACCCGGCAGCAATTTCCGGAGACCGAAAACGTCCGATGTTTGACCGGCTATATTGCCGCTATAGTTATCCGTTGGGGCGTCAGACGGACTCCGCATGCGATGAAACTTGGCAGGCGGCCTACCTACACTATAACAAGACCGCACGCCAACTCTCATCCCATTCCGATAAGATTTTCCGGCCACTTATAAAATACTATTTCAGACGTGTCGCGGGCGTGTGCAAGTGTGTCTAGGCTCAGAACGGACAACGGAGAGAATTGGGAGAACCCGGACGGATGCATGTTTTGAAAACAAGATGATGCAATGCACATGATGACATGATGAAATGCAACACGCAAGCAAATGTCATGGCAACGTCGGCGAATAACTGGAAGACACCTGGCGCATCGGACTCGGGGCGTCACACAATATGGGCATCTAGGTCCCGCTATTGGTTATTGACCGGAGAGGCGTCTCGGTCATGTCTACATCATTCTCGAACCCATAGGGTCCGCACGCTTAACATTCATTGGCGATATAGTACTATATGACTTATCTGAATTGGTGATCGAATGTTGTTCGGAGTCCTGGATGAGGTAACGGACATGACGAGGAGCTCCAGAATGGTCTGGAGGTAAAGATTGATATATAGGACGATGCTATTTGGTCACAGGAAAGGTTTTGAAATGTACCGGGTATTCATCGGATCACCGGAAGGGGTTCAGGGAGGCCTCGGGAGGTTATTGGGCCATATGGGTGATAACCCACAAGTATAGGGGATCATTTGTAGCCTTCTTCGATAAATAAGAGTGTCGAACCCAACGAGGATCTAAAGGAAGAACAAATATTCCCTCAAGTTCTATCGACCACCGATACAACTCTACGCACATTTGACGTTTGCTTTACCGGAAACAAGTATGAAACCATGTTGTAGGTGTGATGCTATAACTACTTCGCAAGAATAAAACTAGAAGTACTTTCCAAGATAATAGAAGTTAGGTGTTTAGTAAAAGGGCTTGTGTCAACAAGAAAGTTATTTGTCCCTAGGCAATCGATAACAAGTACCGGTAATCATTCTTGTAATTTTATATGAGGGAGAGGCATGAGCTAACATACTTTCTCTACTTGGATCATACGCACTTATGATTGTAACTCTATCAAGCATCCACAACTACTAAAGATCATTAAGGTCATGAAACCCAACCATAGCATAAAGTATCAAGTTCTCTTTATCCCATACGCCATAGCCCACCTACTCGGGTTTAAGCTTCTGTCACTCTCGCAACCCACCATAAGCGAACCATGAACATATTGCAACACCCTACAGCGGGGGCCCTCATGTTTTCGCGAGAATGGAGGGCACCGTAGGACAGCACCATAAATAAAATATACAATCATACCAACCAAGATCATGATTAACCCATAGGACAAAACAGATCTACATAAACATCATAGGATAACCAAATATCATTGGGAAATAATATATGGAGTTGAGCACCATGTTTAAGTAGAGATTACAGCGGGGAGAAGAGTTGTTACACCATTGCATAGATGGGGAGAGAGTTGGTGTTGACAGTAGCAAGATTGTTGATGTAGATCGCCATTTCGATCGTTGCCACCGGCGGCACTCCGGCGCCAATGGGTGCGAGGGGGAGAGAGCCCCCCTACTTATTCTTCTTCCTTACTCCCCCGCCCCTATATGGGGAGGAGAATCCCCCCTCTGGTCCATGGTCTCCTTTGGTGGCGGAGGGGTGGGAGCCCCTCCAAGATTGGATCTCCCTCTATGTTCTCTTCTGTTTCGTGTTCCCAGATCTGGCCGAAAACCGTTTCTTATATTCCAGGAGATCCGTAACTCCGATTGTGCTGAGATTTTAACACGAATTTTTTCCGAATATAAGCTTCCTTTCGCCCGAGGTAGAGCTCCAACCAACGTACAAGGTGAGCACAACCTACCACCATGCGCCTGGCTCAGGGGTGGTGCGCTAGTGTCTTGTGCCCTGTGTGGGCCTCCATTTGCGGTGATTCCAACTCCCAAACATCACATATATTCCAAAATAACTCTTCGCAAAATTTTATTGAATTTGGACTTCGTTTGATATGGATATTCTGTGATACAAAAAACATGCAAAAAATAGGAACTAGCACTGGGCACTGGATCAATAAGTTAGTCCAATAAATCATATAAAAAGTTGCGAAAAGTGTGTAAAAGTTGTATAATATTGGCATGAAACAATCAAAAAGTATAGATATGACAGAGACGTATCAGCATCCCCAAGCTTAGTTCCTGCTCGTCCTCGAGTAGGTAAATGATAAAAAAAGATGATTTTTGATGTGGAATGCTACCTAACATAAACTTGATCATATATCTTATCATGGCATGAATATTAAGACATAAGTGATTCAAAGCAATAGTCTAATATTTGACATAAAGACAGCAATACTCAGGCATCCAACAAACAATCATGTCTTTCAAAATATCAATGCTAAAGAAAGCTATCCCTACAAAGTCATATAGTCTTGTCATGCTCTGTCTTCTTAACACAAAGTATTCATCATGCACAACCCCGATGACAAGCCGAGCAATGGTTCATTCTTTTTAACGCGCTTCAGCTTTTTCAACTCTCATGCAATACATGAGCGCAAGCCATGGATATAGCATTACGGGTGGAATAGAGTATAATGGTAGGGGTAAATATACAGAAGACAAAAAAGTAAGAAAGCCTAACATAGACGCGGCTAACCAACAGGCTATGGAGATGCCCATCAATTGATATCAATGCGAGGAGTAGGGGGGTTTCCATGCAACGAATGCACCAAGAGCTATAAGTGTATGAAAGTTCCATATGAAAACTAAGTGGGTGTGCATCTAATCCTACAATGAAAAATTCCCACTAGTATATGAAAGTGACAACATAGGAGACTCTCCATATGAAAAACATGGTGCTACTTTGAAGCACAAGTGTGGTAAAGGATATTAACAATGCCCCTTCTCTCTTTGTTTATTTTTTATATATTTTTTCTTCTTTTTCTTCTTTTTTCTTCTTTTTTCTTCTTTTTTTCTTTTTTTTTCTTTTTCTCTCATCGCCCGGAGTCCCATCCCGACTTGTGGGGGAATCATAGTCTCCATCATCCTTTCCTCACTGGGGCACTGCTCTAAAAATGAATAATGATGATCATCACAATTCTATTTACTTATAACTCAAAAGAAATAAAAATTACAACTCGATACCTATGACAAAGTATGACTCTATATGAATGCCTCTGGCAGTGTACCAGGATGTGCAATGATCTAGAGTAACATGTATGAAAAATGATGAACGGTGGCTGAGCCACAACTACTATGTCAGCTATATGATCATGCAAAGCAATATGACAATGAATTCTCAAGTCATCAAACGAAAGCGATGGAAGTTGCATGGCAATATATCTCAGAATGGCCATGGAAAAGTCATAATAGGTAGGTATGGTGACTGTTTTGAGGAAGATATAATAAGGCTTATGTGTGATAGAGCATATCATATCACGGGGTTTGGATGCACCTGCGAAGTTTGCACCACGTCTCGATGTGTGAAAGGGAAATGCACAGTACCGTAGAGGCTAGCAAATTGCAGAAAGGTAAGAGCGTGTATAAGCCATGGACTCACATTACTCATAAAGAACTCATATACTTATTGCAAAAGTTTATTAGCCCTCGAAGCAAAGTACTACTACGCATGCCCCTAGGGGGATAGATTGGTAGGAAAAAACCATCGCTCGTCCCCGACCGCCACATATAAGGAAGACAATGAATAATAAATCATGCTCCAACTTCATAGCATAACGAGAGACTATATGTGCATGCTTC
The DNA here is from genome assembly GCF_056163025.1 of Triticum urartu. NCBI lineage: Eukaryota > Viridiplantae > Streptophyta > Magnoliopsida > Poales > Poaceae > Triticum > Triticum urartu. Next base: position 465,734,022 of record NC_141878.1, read on the forward strand.
GGGAATCACAAACCTTGACAACAATATTCTTACTAAACACAACCATTTACTACTACCTCCCACATATTCCATTTCTCTATCGCAAAACTATTGCAAGGAATCAAACATATCATATCCAGTGATCCATAAGTTTTATGTATGATTTTATGACTAACCATGCAATTGACCAATTCCTGTTGACTCTCTAAATAGATGTAAGTGAAGCATGAGAGTTTAATTCTTTCTACAAAATATCATGCTCTAACAAATATAAGTGAAGCAAAACAACATTCTTCAAATAAAGGTTTTCTAAGTGAAGAGAAACAAGCAATCCAAACTTCAAATGATATAAGTGAAGCACATGAAGCATTCTATAAAGCTATACTCAAAAGATACAAGTGAAGTGCAATGAGCATTCTATAAATCAACCATGGACTATCTCATACCAGCATGGTGCATGAAAGAAAAGTGAAAACTAAATGCAAAAGACGCTCCAAGATTTACACATATCACATGAACGAAACGAAACCGAAAACATATCGATACTTGTTGAAGAAAGATGGGATGCCTTCCGGGGCATCCCCAAGGTTAGACACTTGAGTCTCCTTGAATATTTACTTGGGGTGCCTTGGGCATCCCCAAGCTTGAGCTCTTGCCTCTCCTCCTTCTCCTCATATCGATACCTCCTCGATCTTTGATCACTTCATCCACACAAAACTCAACCAAACTTTTAGTGGCAGGGTTAGTGAATATGGCAATGAAATCGCATCATGTACAGCTGTACCATTATTGTATAATTATAAACAAACATTACCCACTGTATGCTATCACAATTCTATGGCCTCAAGTCAAGGAGGCTTCAACAAGAATTCAAACATATGCAAATAATGAAGCTATAACAGCAATCTGTGAAAATAGGACAGTCTGTAAAGATTTGAACATCCACCATACTTATGTAACTCAAACAATTCTGAAAAAATTAGGAAACATAAAAAATTTGTATAGAAAGACAGTGAAAAATGTTTCAGAACCATTTGACGTTCCAGTAAAAAATGTAAAATTGCGCACTACAGCCAAAGTTTCTGTTTTGCACCGCACAAACCAACAAGCAATTTAAACATCCTAAAGGCAAATCTTGGCACATTATTTTTATAATAGAATGGAATTGTACAAGGGAATAATTATTTTTGTTGAAAAGTTTCTGTAATTAAGATTCACAAAGTTTCCTTAAGCATGAACAAAGTTCAAGGAGCTCCCCCACTTCAACAATACTTGTCTCACTCACTTTCACTTTCCTTTTTGAAAAGTTTGGGTTCCCCTCTATATTTTTTATATAAAAGCACTCAACAGAAATAAATGACTCTCTAAAACTTCCGGGTTGTCTCCCTGGCAGCGCTTTCTTTAAAGCCATTAAGCTAGGCATAAAGTGCTCAAGTAATGAATCCACCCGGATCCCACGGTATATCAAAGCCAATTTTAATTAACAATGATTTTCAGGTCTATAGCCAACATCATCATCATCTTCATACTTTAAAAACAAAGATTCAATTTCAGAAGCACCCTTAAAAGCAACAAATTCTTCTATTCGTTCCACATCATAGTAATCATATATACCATTAGCATAAGAAGCTAAGGTTTCATTATCATTAAATTTGCATGAAAAGGGAAGATGTGGAGCATTCATCCTAGAGCAAGAAGTATAATCATATCTCAAGCATAGATTCCAAGCATACCATTTCAACATATGAATTTGCTCCCATAACAATTCCCCTTTATGAGTCAAGCGATAATCCCTAAAGTATTCACGTTGATCCAACATTACTCCCATTATATAGTTGAATGGGGTTTTCATAGGATTATCAAAGTAGTGCATAATATCTTTCACATAACGATCATCGAGGGTTTCAAAAGGTTCCCCATCTCCATGAGTAGCAGGTACAACTAATTTTTTTGGTATTTTGTGTTCCATATCCATAACTAAATATAGAGAATAACTTATAACAAGAAATAAAAACTACTTGGTGATAAAGCAAACAAGAACACACAAGAATATTCACCCCATGCTATAACTCCCCGGCAGTGGCGCCGAAAAAAGGTCTTGATAACCCACAAGTATAGGGGATCATTTGTAGACATCTTCCATAAATAAGAGTGTCGAACCCAACGAGGAGCTAAAGGAAGAACAAATATTCCCTCAAGTTCTATCGACCACCGATACAACTCTACGCACACTTGACATTTGCTTTACCGGAAACAAGTATGAAACTATTTTGTAGGTGTGATGCTATAACTACTTTGCAAGAATAAAAATAGAAGTACTTTGCAAGATAATAAAAGTTAGGTGCTTAGAAAAAGGGTCTGTGTCAACAAGAAAGTTATTTGTCCCTAGGCAATCAATAACAAGTACCGGTAATCTTTCTTGTAATTTTATATGAGGGAGAGGAATGAGCTAACATACTTTCTATACTTGGATCATATGCACTTATGATTGGAACTCCAGCAAGCATCCTCAACTACTAAAGATCATTAAGGTCGTGAAACCCAACCATAGCATTAAGTATCAAGTCCTCTTTATCCCCTACGCCATAGCCCACCTACTCGGGTTTAAGCTTCTGTCACTCCCGCAACCCACCATAAGCGAACCATGAACATATTGCAACACCCTACAGCGGGTGCCCTCACGTTTGCGCGAGAATGGAGGGCACTATAGGACAGTGATACGTCTCCAACGTATCTATAATTTTTGATTGCTCCATGCTATATTATCTACTATTTTGGACATTATTGGGCTTTATTATCCACTTTTATATTATTTTTGGGACTAACCTACTAACCGGAGGCCCAGCACAGAATTGTTGTTTTTTGCCTATTTTAGGGTTTCAAAGAAAAGGAATATCAAACGGAGTCCAAGCGGAATGAAACCTTCGGGAACGTGATTTTCTCACCGAACATGATCCAGGAGACTTGGACCCTACGTCAAGCAGCCAACAGGGAGGCCACGAGGTAGGGGGCGCCTACCCCCCCCCCAAGCGCACCCTCCACCCTCATGGGCCCCCTGTTGCTCCACCGACGTACTTCTTCCTCCTATATATACCTACATACCCCCAAACGATCAGATACAGAGCCAAAACCCTAATTCCACCGCTGTAACTTTCTGTATCCATGAGATCCCATCTTGGGGCCTGTTCCGGAGCTCCGCCGGAGGGGGCATCGATCACGGAGGGCTTCTACATCAACACGATAGCCTCTCCGATGAAGTGTGAGTAGTTTACCTCAGACCTACCGGTCCATAGTTATTATCTAGATGGCTTCTTCTCTCTTTTTGGATCTCAATACAAAGTTCTCCCCCTCTCTTGTGGATATATATTCGATGTAATCTTCTTTTGCAGTGTGTTTGTTGAGACCGATGAATTGTGGGTGTATGATCAAGTTTATCTATGAACAACATTTGAATCTTCTCTGAATTCTTTTATGTATGATTGGTTATCTTTGCAAGTCTCTTCGAATTATCAATTTGGTTTGGCCTACTAGATTGATCTTTCTTGCAATGGGAGAAGTGCCTAGCTTTGGGTTCAATATTGCGGTGTCCTTTCCCAGTGACAGTAGGGGCAGCAAGGCACGTATTGTATTGTTGCCATCGAGGATAACAAGATGGTTTTTTTATCATATTGCATGAATTTATCCCTCTACATCATGTCATCTTGCTTAAGGCGTTACTCTGTTCTTATGAACTTAATACTCTAGATGCATGTTGGATAGCAGTCGATGTGTGGAGTAATAGTAGTAGATGCAGGCAGGAGTCGGTCTACTTGTCTTGGACGTGATGCCTATATACATGATCATACCTAGATATTCTCATAACTATGCTCAATTCTGTCAATTGCTCAACAGTAATTCGTTCACCCACCATAAAATACTTATGCTCTTGAGAGAAGCCACTTGTGAAACCTATGGCCCTCGGGTCTATCTTCATCATATTAATCTTCCAATACTTAGTTATTTTCATTGCTTTTATTTTACTTTGCATATTTATCATAAAAATACCAAAAATATTATCTTATCATATCTATCAGATCTCACTCTCCTAAGTGACCCTATAAGGATTGACAACCCCTTATCGCGTTGGTTGCGAGGATTTATTTGTTTTGTGTAGGTGCGAGGGATTCGCGCGTAGCCTCCTACTGGATTGATACCTTGGTTCTCAAAAACTGAGGGAAATACTTACGCTACTTTGATGCACCACCCTTTCCTCTTCAAGGGAAAACCAACACAAGTGCTCAAGAGGTAGCAAGAAGGATTTCTAGGGCCGTTGCCGGGGAGGTCTACGCAAAAGTCAACATACCAAGTACCCATCACAAACCCTTACTCCCGCATTACATTATATGCCATTTGCCTCTCGTTTTCCTCTCCCCCACTTCACCCTTGCCGTTTTATTCGCCCTCTCTCTCTATCCTCCCTCTCTTTCTCTATTTGCCTCTTTTTGCCCGTTTCTTGTTTGCTTGTGTGTTGGATTGCTTGCTTGTCTCGATGGCTCTTCCCTGATTTGGTGATCTTCACCTTAAAAGGTTAGAAGAAATCGAAAGCAACGTTAGGAGTTTTATGGTCTTGCAATTTGAGCATAATAGTTTCATTAGAAACGAGCTTAAGGAACAAAAAAGCTTTATGAGTTATATGAATAAAGAGCTCGATGATATGTCTAAAGAATTTGATGGTTTGAGATCCCAAATTGCTTGTCTTGAGAAGTTAATAGCTGAAGTTTTGGATAAGCAGGCTACCTTAGTTAATAAGATGGCCGCTAAACCGGAAGACCATGATAATAAAGATGAAGATCTAAAAGTTATTGATGTGTCCCCTTTTAAATCTTTGTTTTGCAATATTAATCTTGATAATGATGGGACTGAATATGATCCACCTTTACCTAGAAGGCATTCCAAGAATTCAGAGTTTTTAGATCTTGATGCTAAAATTGATTAAAGTAGGATTGAAGAGATCAAAACTTTAAAAATTGATGAACCCACTATTTTGGATTTCAAGGAATTTAATTATGATAATTGCTCTTTGATAGATTTTATTTCCTTGTTGCACTCCATGCTAAATTCTCCTCATGCTTATAGCCAACATAAAGCTTTTACCAAACATATCGTTGATGCTTTGATTCAATCTTATGAAGAAAAGCTTGAGTTGGAAGTTTCTATCCCTAGAAAACTTTATGATGAGTGGGAACCTACTATTAAAATTAAAATTAAAGATCATGAATGCTATGCTTTGTGTGATTTGGGTGCTAGTGTTTCCACGATTCCAAAGACTTTGTGTGATTTGTTAGGTTTCCGTGATTTTGATGATTGCTCTCTAAACTTGCACCTTGCGGATTCCACTATTAAGAAACCTATGGGAAGAATTAATGATGTTCTTATTGTTGCAAATAGGAATTATGTGCCCATAGATTTTATCGTTCTTGATATAGATTGCAATCCTTCATGTCCTATTATTCTTGGTAGACCTTTCCTTAGAACAATTAGTGCAATTATTGATATGAAGGAAGGGAATATTAGATTCCAACTTCCGTTAAGGAAAGGCATGGAACACTTTCCTAGAAATAAAATTAAATTACCTTATGAATCTATTATGAGAGCCACTTATGGATTGCCTACCAAAGATGTCAATACCTAGATCTATCCTTGCTTTTTATGCCTAGCTAGGGGCGTTAAACGATAGCACTTGTTGGGAGGCAACCCACTTTTATTTCTTTTATTACTTGATTTTTGCTCCTATTAGTAATAAATAATTTATCTAGCCTCTGTTTTGGTTGTGTTTTTGTGTTTAATTAGTGTTTGTGCCAAGTAGAACCGTTGGGAAGACTTGGGGAAAGTCTTGTTAATCCTGCTGTAAAAAACAGAAACTTTAGCGCTCACGAGAACTGCTGCCATTTTTATTTGGAAAGTGATATTTAGTAAATTATTGTTTAAGATGATTAATAGATAAATTGCTCACGTCCATAAATTTATTTTAGAATTTTTGGGGTTCCAGATCTCGCGCTAGCTACAGATTACTACAGACTGTTCTGTTTTTGACAGATTCTGTTTTTCGTGTGTTGTTTGCTTATTTTAATGAATCTATGGCTAGTAAAATAGTTTATAAACCATAGAGAAGTTGGAATACAGTAGGTTTAACACCAATATAAATAAATAATGAGTTAATTACAGTACCTTGAAGTGGTCTTTTGTTTTCTTTCGCTAACGGAGCTCACGAGATTTTCTTCTTTAAGTTTTGTGTTGTGAAGTTTTCAAGTTTAGGGTAAAGATTTGATGGATTATGGAACAAGGAATGGAAAGAGACTAAGCTTGGGTATGCCCATGGCACCCCCAAGATAATCTAAGGACACCTAAAATCCAAAGCTTGGGGATGCCCCGGAAGGCATCCCCTCTTTCATCTACTTCTATCGGTAACTTTACTTGGAGCTATATTTTTATTCACCACATGATATGTGTTTTGCTTGGAGCGTCTTGTATGATTTGAGTCTTTATTTGTTAGTTTACCACAATCATCCTTGATGTACACACCTTTTGAGAGAGACACACATGATTCGTAAATTATTAGAATACTCTATGTGCTTCAATTCTATCTTTTGAGTTATATAGTTTTGGTCTAGTGCTTCACTTATATCTTTTAGAGCACGGTGGTGGATTTTTTTTATACAAACTATTGATCTCTCATGCTTCACTTAGATTATTTTGATATCTTAAATAGCAAGGTAATTTGCTTAAATAATCCTATATGCTAGGTATACAAGATTAATAATAAAATTCTCTTATGAGTGTGTTGAATACTATGAGAAGTTCGATGCTTGATAATTGTTTTGAGATATGGAGGTAGTGATATTAAAGTTGTGCTAGTTGAGTAGTTGTGAATTTGAGAAATACTTGTGTTAAAGTTTGTGATTCCCTTAGCATGCACGTATGGTGAACCATTATGTGAAGAAGTCGGAGAATGATTTATTTATTGATTGTCTTCCTTATGAGTGGCGGTCGGGGACGAGCGATGGTCTTTTCCTACCAATCTATCCCCCTAGGAGCATGCGCGTAATACTTTTCTTTGATAACTTGTAGATTCTTACAATAAGTATATGAGTTCTTTATGACTAATGTTGAGTCCATGGATTATACGCACTCTCACCCTTCCACCGTTGCTAGCCTCTCTAATACCGCGCACCTTTCGCCGGTATCATACACCCACCATATACCTTCCTCAAAACAGCCACCATACCTACTTATCATGGCATTTCCATAGCAATTCTGAGATATATTGCCATGCAACTTTCCACTGTTCTGTTTACTATGACACGCTCCATCATTGTCATATTGCTTTGCATGAACATATAGTTGACATCGTATTTGTGGCAAAGCCAATGTTCATAATTCTTTCATACATGTCACTCATGAGTCATTGCATATCCCGGTACACCGCCGGAGGCATTCACATAGAGTCATATTTTGTTCTAAGTATCGAGTTGTAATTGTTGAGTTGTAAGTAAATAAAAGTGTGATGATCATCATTATTAGAGCATTGTCCCAGTGAGGAAAGGATGATGGAGACTATGATTCCCCCACAAGTCGGGATGAGACTCCGGACGAAAAATATAAAAAAAGAGGCCATAAAAAATAGAAAAGTCCCAAATAAAAAAATGAGAGAAAAAGAGAGAAGGGACAATGCTACTATCCATTTACCACACTTGTGCTTCAAAGTAGCACCATGATCTTCATGATAGAGAGTCTCCTTTGTTATCACTTTCATATACTAGTGGGAAATTTTCATTATAGAACTTGGCTTGCATATTCCAATGATGGGCTTCCTCAAAAAGCCCTAGGTCTTCGTGAGCAAGCAAGTTGGATGCACACCCACTTAGTTTCTTTTTGAGCTTTCATATACTTATAGCTCTAGTGCATCCGTTGCATGGCAATCCCTACTCACTCACATTGATATCTATTGATGGGCATCTCCATAGCCCGTTGATACGCCTAGTTGATGTGAGACTACCTTCTCCCTTTTTTATCTCCCCCACAACCACCATTCTATTCCACCTAAAGTGCTATCTCCATGGCTCACGCTCATGTATTGCGTGAAGATTGAAAAAGTTTTGAGAATGTCAAAAGTATGAAACAATTGCTTGGCTTGTCATCGGGGTTGTGCATGATTTAAATAATTTGTGTGGTGAAGATAGAGTATAGCCAGACTATATGATTTTGTAGGGATAACTTTCTTTGGCCATGTTATTTTGAGAAGACATAATTTCTTAGTTAGTATACTTGAAGTATTATTATTTTTATGTCAATATTAAACTTTTGTTTTGAATCTTTCGGATCTGAATATTCATGCCACAATTAAGAAGAATTACATTAAAATTATGCCAAGTAGCATTCCACATCAAAAATTCTGTTTTTATCATTTACCTACTCGAGGACGAGCAGGAATTAAGCTTGGGGATGCTTGATACGTCTCCAACGTATCTATAATTTTTGATTACTCCATGCTATATTATCTACTGTTTTGGACATTATTGGGCTTTATTATCCACTTTTATATTATTTTTGGGACTAACCTACTAACTGGAGGCCCAGCCCAGAATTGTTGTTTTTTGCCTATTTTAGGGTTTCGAAGAAAAGGAATATCAAACGGAGTCCAAATGGAATGAAACCTTCGGGAACATGATTTTCTCACCGAACATGATCCAGGAGACTTGGACCCTACGTCAAGCAACCAACACGGAGGCCACGAGGTAGGGGGGCGCGCCTACCCCCCCCCCCCCCCCCAGGCGCGCCCTCCACCCTCATGGCCCCCCTGCTGCTCCACCGATGTATTTCTTCCTCCTATATATACCTACGTACCCCCAAACGGTCAGATATAGAGCCAAAACCCTAATTCCACCGCCGTAACTTTCTGTATCCACGAGATCCCATCTTGGGGCCTGTTCCGGAGCTCCGCCGGAGGGGGCATCGATCACGGAGGGCTTCTACATCAACACCATAGCCTCTCCGATGAAGTGTGAGTAGTTTACCTCAGACCTACGGGTCCATAGTTATTAGCTAGATGGCTTCTTCTCTCTTTTTGGATCTCAATACAAAGTTCTCCCCCTCTCTTGTGGAGATCTATTCGATGTAATCTTCTTTTCCGGTGTGTTTGTTGAGACCGATGAATTGTGGGTTTATGATCAATTTTATCTATGAACAATATTTGAATCTTCTCTGAATTCTTTTATGTATGATTGGTTATCTTTGCAAGTCTCTTCGAATTATCAGTTTGGTTTGGCCTACTAGATTGATCTTTGTTGCAATGGGAGAAGTGCTTAGCTTTGGGTTCGATCTTGCGGTGTCCTTTCCCAGTGACAGTAGGGGGAGCAAGGAACGTATTCTATTGTTTCCATCGAGGATAACAAGATGGTTTTTTTTATCATATTGCATGAATTTATCACTCTACGTCATGTCATCTTGCTTAAGGCATTACTCTATTCTTATGAACTTAATACTCTAGATGCATGCTGGATAGCGGTCGATGTGTGGAGTAATAGTAGTAGATGCAGGTAGGAGTCGGTCTACTTGTCTTGGACGTGATGCCTATATACATGATCATACCTAGATATTCTCATAACTATGCTCAATTCTGTCAATTGCTCAATAGTAATTCGTTCACCCACCATAAAATACTTATGCTCTTGAGAGAAGCCACTAGTGAAACCTATGGCCCCCGGGTCTATCTTCATCATATTAATCTTCCAATACTTAGTTATTTTCATTGCTTTTATTTTACTTTGCATCTTTATCATAAAAATACCAAAAATATTATCTTATCATATCTATCAGATCTCACTCTCGTAAGTGACCGTGTAGGGATTGACAGCCCCTTATCGCGTTGGTTGCGAGGATTTATTTGTTTTGTGTAGGTGCGAGGAACTCGCGCGTAGCCTGCTACTGGATTGATACCTTGGTTCTCAAAAACTGAGGGAAATACTTACGCTACTTTGCTGCACCACCCTTTCCTCTTCAAGGGAAAACCAACGCAAGTGCTCAAGAGGTAGCAGACAACACCATAAATAAAATATACAATCATACCAACCAAGATCACGATTAACCCACAGGACAAAACAGATCTACTAGGATAACCAAATATCATTGGGAAATAATATATGGAGTTGAGCACCATGTTTAATCGTCGTCTCGATCGTTGCCTCGGCGGCACTTCGGTGCCACCGGGAGCGAGGGGGAAAGAGACCCCTACTTCATCTTCTTCCTTGGCCTCCCCCTAGATGGGAAGGAGAATTCCCCCTCTGGTCCATGGTCTCCTATGGTGGCGGAGGGGCGGGAGCCCCTCCGGGATTGGATCTCCCTCTCTGTTCTCTTCTGTTTCGCGTTCCCATATCTGGCCGAAACCATTTCTTATATTCCGGGAGATCCGTAACTCCGATTGCGCTGAGATTTTAACACGATTTTTCCTGGATATAAGCTTCCTTGCGCCCGAAGTAGAGCTCCAACCGACGTACGAGGTGAGCACAACCCACCACCACGTGCCTGGCAAAGGGGTGGTGCGCTGGTGTCTTGTGCCCTGTGTGGGCCTCCGTTTGGGGTGGTTCCAACTCCCAAAAATCAAATATATTCCAAAATAATTCTCCATAAAGTTGTATTACATTTGGACTTCATTTGATATGGATACTCTGCGATACAAAAAACATGCAAAAAAAAAGAACTGGAACTGGGCACTGGATCAATAAGTTAGTCCAATAAATCATATAAAAAGTTGCCAAAAGTATGTAAAAGTTGTATATTATTGGCATGAAGCAATCATAAATTATAGATACGATGGAGACGTATCAATGGGCAAAACAAGGGGAGCACACCAGCCCACAAGGGGCTGGCGCGCCCCACCTCTAGGCCACCGGCCCTACAGAAGGAAATGGGAAGGGATAGCACCTCCTGCCTTCCCATCCTCATGGGAGAAAGGAAGGGGGCGCCACCCCTCCTGCCTTCCCCCCGCGTGCCTAAGAAGGAAGAGGGGTCGCGGCTAGGGCAGGGGCCAAGGGTGGCCACCGGCCCCCTTGGGGTTGCCTGGGCTACCTCCCCTCCTCCCCCACCTATATATATGCGTGGAGGGAGAGGGGAAGAAACACAACGATCCCCAAACCGTGTGCGGCGCCCCTCTACCTCTAGTTCGTCATTGGCCATATTTTCGTAGTGCTCGGCTAAGCCCTACAGAGATAGTTGCATCACCACCATCACCACACCGTCGTGTTGCCGAAACTCATATACTACTGTGCCTGTCTTGCTGGATCAAGAAGGTGAGGACGTCATCGAGTTGAACGTGTGTTGAACACGGAGGTGTCGTATGTTCGGTACTTTATCGGGCGGATCGTGAAGATGTACAACTACATCAACCGCGTTGATAAACGCTTCTGCTTAACGTTCTATGAGGGTACGTATAAATACTCTCCCCTCTCGTAGCTATGCATCTCCATGGATAGATCTTGCATGTGTGTAGAATTTTTTGTTTTCCATGAAACGTTCCCCAACAGAAGGCCCACCAAATTAAAAGATGCAGAAGGCCTGCCAATAAAAAATTTGAAAAGGGAAGGAACCCTCTCATCGCTAAAAATAAATAAGCTCAACAAAGCATACAGGAAAAACCTCTCACACCATCACAAGGGGAAACCGATGACAGATGTATTACACCTCATTGAAGACACTAAGTTAACACAAACTTTGGTAGCTGAAGCTGATCCATGTTTTTTAAAACCACTTAAGAGCATGAAATCATTGCTTCCATCTGCAAGCCTATCTATTTATTTTTATGTTGTGTCATCATCTTCTTTAAGCACCTACTCAAAGAGCTCCTTTCATCATTCTTAGTGTAATATGTATTCTGTCTAAATAACGTTATGTGATGCATGACTGTGATGCTTTATACTAAATCATAATATCTAATCACTGCTTGAACTTCATTGGTGTCTTGCATTTATGTTTTGCATCACAAAAACACTAGTAGGATAACATGTTGTCATATTTGCATCATGCCCATTTTGATCATCTTGGTAATTGAGATGGTTTATTATAAATTACTAGTAGGTCAGAATGTTTTTATGAGGAAACATAGTTGCTAAGTTTTTGTTATTCATGTGGTTACTTTTGTAAGATATGCGCAAAATGACCAAGTACTAAATTTCTATGCATACACATAACAGAAGTGATCATTAAAGTTTTCTTTGTCATGCCAGTTTATCAACTGAACTGGTTGAGGGAAAGCAATGAACTAAGCTGTGGGAGATGATACATGCCAAGCATATCTAATTTTCCAACCACTTTTTCTATATCCCCCCCTAACTTGCATAATCAGGGTAAAACCATCCCGAAATGACGTTGTTTTCAGCAGAATTGCCCTTGGTGATTTTTTGTGTGTAGAAAATGAAGTTTCTTGGAATCGCCTGAAATTTTTTTTGGAGTAAAAGAGCCACAAGGATAGAAGGGGGCCCTTTGGGGGCCACCAAGGAGGCATGTGCCCCCACCTTGCACCCTTGGGGCGTGTGCCCCCCAGGCACCCCTTACGTCCTCCCTTAGCTATAAATTATCTCCTAACCTAAAAACGTTGTGGATTTTTTATGGGATTTTTTTGCAACATGGAGCTACCGCCATCTTCGTTCTTTGTTCGGAGAGCTAATATGGAGGCTGATCTAAGCATTTGGAGAGAGTAATTCATCGCCATCATGATCACCAACCTCTTCTTCATCACCATCATCATGATCTCCTCTCTCATCTGTGAGTAATCTCACTGTAGACACATGGGAGTGCCTAGAATTGTGATCTCTATTTACTTCTATGTTCTTAGATTGATGTTTCTATAACTTGCTACTCTTAATTATTGTCACTAGGGTTTGAGTGCCATGATTTTAGATCTGAACCCTTTATGTTTTCATGAATATATTTTTGTTTGATCTTATCTGCAAGTTATATCATCTGTTATAGTTATGAACACTAGACCAAGAAGTGAAAATAATCTTGGTATCAGCGGGGATGGCTATGATTGAGTATTACATGTGTTCATTAATGATTAATGCTTTACTCTGGTACTTTGAGAAAGGAGTGCCTTAACTACCTGCAGTTTCCTTTAGGAGCCACTAAAATGGGTAGGTCGGACAACAAATGTTGTGCAAGTTCTTAATGCAAGAATGCACAAGTACATACGAAATACATCTCTACATATGATTGACAAATTAGAGCTAGTTTATTATTACCTTAAGTTACGGTTATTACATATATGATTCCATCCATGTAACGTCCACTAATCACCCCTATGCCTACGCTTTCCATCTTTGCTACTTTCTTTCTATTACTTTTGTTCTTGGCAATTGATGGGAATTGTTACTCTTTTTACTATTTTGTAATCACAATTTCATTCATTTCATCGCCTTTTCTACTAATAAATCTTGTCAAGCAATAACTTGTTTTCAGGTGGTTGAATTGACAACTCAGTTGTTAAGACTTATAAATATTTTTGGGCTCCCCTGTGTCAAATCAAAAAAAATTGGTTGTGATACTTCCCTCGAAGACTGTTGCGACCCGCTACACTTGTGTGTTATTAGAGGATGCCAGATGACTATGCCGTAGCTTGTGATGGATGCCACAACGGCTAGGATAGCTTCATGACAACGACACCGCTGGCGGCTTCGGTAGCCATGCCTATGAGGTCACCATCTAATACTTAGTTTAAATTAGGTTAAATTTGGGTGAAGTTTGGATGTAATATATTATGTTCGTTAAATTGTGTGTAGTTTGCATGTAATATATCGAGCTTGTTTAAATTCAATCAAGTTTTGTCTAGATTTCATGTTTGAAATGAAGGATTTTTAAGTGCTAGACTTGTTTAGCTGGCGTTCATTCTGCTGTTCATGGACATATTCGTGGACAAGTAGGGGCATCCGTTTGAGTATTTTCTTAGCGCATCTCTAGTCGATCTCTTATAATTTAGTCCCTCTAAAAGCAGATTTTCTCCCTTGGTGGTTTTGGTAATTAATGTCAACATATTTTTGTTGGACTAATATTTTTATCCATTATCTTTCAGACAAGTTCAATAGTGGCATGGCAAGGACATGAGGATGTGGACCCCTTCAGAATGTCAAGGAAAAGAATTGGCTACTCCAAGACTCTACATTTTTGGTCTAGTGATCCAAGATCACATTGAGTCCCTTAGGAAAGAAAATACTATTAAAAGGGGATGTGATATTGTTGATGAGGTTGTTGCTCAAAGTGCTTAGTGATATTGCTCCAAAAACCCTCCATCACTTTCCCAAAAATACATCTGTCTGAACCCTAATTCATAATTTCGGTTCCACCGATAACATCCACTCCGGACTCGCCGAGATGATCATTTCATTGCCACAGACAAAACCCTAACAATTCGGTCTGAACGAAATGGTACTCGGTCCCATCGAGATGGCCTTGCCAAGTTTCTGTGATGAATTTGCTTCACTTCGGAACCACCGAGTTGAAACGATCAGAATTTCCAAAACGAGGTTGTTCCTTTGCCATTGCACTTCGATCCCACTGAGTTGGTATAATCGGTCTCACTGAAAAGCCTAACGTTCAAGCCTTTTGCACTAGTCGGTCTCACTGATATTATCATATTGGTGCCACCGAGTTGGGTCAAAAGCTTGTAATGGTTGGATTTTTTGTGCTACCTACTATACTCCTCCTCCACCACTTACTCTCTAAGAGAGCAAGCAGAATGAACCACCACTTCCACCATTCGTTTTCTGAGAGAGAACCGCCTACTCATGTGTTGAGATCAAGAGATTCCATTCCTACCATTTAAATGTTGATTTCTAGCCTCTTCAAGTTGCTTTCCACTCCAATCCTTCTCCTACCCAAGCCAAACCCGTGAGCGGGAGATTGAGTGTTGAGGAAACTATCATTTGCAAAAATAAGGAGTTCATCAACAACACAACATCTATCACCTTTTGGAGAGTGGTGTCTCCTAGATTGGTTAGGTGTCACTTGGGAGCCTCCAAGATCATGTGGAGTTGAACCAAGGAATTTGTAAGGGCAAGGAGATCGCCTACTTCGTGAAGATCTACCCGAGTGAGGCTAGTCCTTCATGGACGGAACCCATGGTGGAATAGAAAAGGTTGCTTCTTCATGGACCCTTCATGGGTGGAGACCTCCATCGACACGCACAACCGTTGCCCTCTGTGGGTTGAAGTCTCCATCAACGTGGACGTACGATAGCACCACCTATCAGAACCATGCCAAAAATCTCTATATCTCCATTGCGTTTTCTGTTTACAATTCCCATATCCTTTACATTCTTGCACTTGCATGTTTTACTCTTTTCGCTGCTCATACTCTTTCTATGCTTGTGTGTGCCCATTAACATGTGCTAAACTCAACCTTAACTTGAAGAATTTAGAAAACTGCTACTTGTACTTGTTAAGGGTGTAATCACCCCCTCTAGACCCCTCTTCTCGATCTTTCACCCTCAAACACCCCTTATATACCTTAATTCTTTAGATTTTCTCCGCTAAAAAGGCAATTCCAAGCCAAACTCTCAAACTTAACTTCTTAAACAAACTAGACCCCATATGGAAGCCTCTCTCCCTCTTCCTCTTTCTTCATTTTTCTTTCTTCTTCCTTCCACGCGGCCAACTAAGACTTTTCGACATTAGATCGTTTCCATGAGCTTGCAACTACACAGGATAGATGCTCCACAAAAGTTATTTGACAAAGTCTCACCATGCACGACGTAACCGTGTGACAAAGTAGTTAAATTCGTCCTCCACGGGACATGGCTTGGGCGCTTCCTCCTATGAATTGGTTCTTCCCCTCATTCTTCTCCTAGTGGCATGATAGAATCATCCGGAATGCAAGGATTCATTGGATTCTCGCTGGAATTTGGCGACCAAAGGTCGGCAGGGCGGCGAGGTGTTGACCGACATGTAGGGTGGTCAACGAAGACAAGGAACATGGTGGGGGTGGTGCCAGTGGGCGAATGGGGGAGAGGGACAGCGCAAGGGAAGGGCTGGAATTATCTTGAGAAGTGGGTGCAGAGGAGTAAATATGAGGGATGACATATGTGAGGAGTAATTTTTTTCCTCTAAAATGGATAAGGGATTGGCTAGTTCCACCTCAAAAGTGAATGTTTACTCCTCCAACCGGCACATAGAGACGTGTTTGGTAGCCTTCCTGGTTGAGCCTAGCCCGTGAAGCCTGGCTCAACGGAGCCTGGTTGAGGTAAAACATGCAGAAAACTAACATGCACTTCATTTGGTTGCCCGCATATAGTCCTCTTGCATTAGGGAGAAATTTTGCCATAGCGTTTGGTTGCCCGCATTGGCTCAGCTCACTCAACTACACGGTGTTTGGTTCCATGCAACACTTGTTGTCTGGTAACCTCTTCAGGGAGGTGGTGAGGTTACCAGCACATAGCAGCATGAAGAATAAATCATACACACACAACAAAAGATAGTTGTAAACCATAGCAAGCCACAGTTTAAATACAGTGCCACGCTTAAACATATCAGTTCAAACGCAATGCATTACAATAAGAAACTAAACCAGCTGGAGCATAGGAAGGGTTGTCCTAGATGTTCACAGTGAAGGTGTCGTCGTGCCTCTCGCACTTGGTCACCACTTCAATGTCGTCATCGTTGAAGATGATGACCTTGAGCATGTAGGGAGTGAGCAGCTTGAACACCACCATGTAGCAGATCTTGATGTGATGGATGGCGTCGATGGGGGCCCAACCCTGATCAAGGGTGACCCTATCATCCATCAGCCGGACAGTCACCCTCCATGAGTAGTCGGTGTTTGTCCTGAGCTTGACCTATGTGGACACGACCGGGAAGTTCTTGGTGAAGTCTAATGGCATCGGGATGCACTCAATATGGGGGGCAAGGATCACCTTGCAGAAGTGGGTTGGACCTCCCTCCTCATGGTAGTGGCCGTAGTTACAATGCTTGCTGCTAGGAGGCTCCTCCGGCACCACGTCCTCATTCGTGGACACCTCCTCAGGCATGGTCGGCATAACCTCATGGGCAGCACCACATCCTTTACCTTCTCCATGGGCAGCACCACCTCCTTGCCCTTGTTCTCAGTGTCGATCTGCATTACAAAGAGCATGCATTATGAAGAGCACAAAGTTCCGAGGTTAATTGTCATTAAAACCTATCATCCACAACCCCTTTATTTACCCATCCTCACATTCACTACTTACCCACCATCTCACTCAGTTATCTTTATGTCTTTCACTATTCCTCCTATCCATCACCATGAACTCCAATAGCAACTCCAACCCCATCCCCAACCCCTTCCCTTGGGGCATTAGATGGAAAGCTTTCTTCCTTGGGTGCTCACTAGGTGACCGCACCAAGTTCGAGAACACCATGGAAGTCAGCTTGAACTTCAGGAGCATGGCAGACATGCATAAATAGTTAGAGGCTGTGGTGAAGAAGGCGACGCTGGAGGAGTTGAAGACGTTGATTCCTGAACCAGCAAAGGGCGCTATGTCAGCCGACATCCATCGCTGGGACATGAATCAGGCCGACTCTGACGACGCTCGACAGAGGTCAAGGTGGGCCAAGTATAGAGAGTACAGGCATCCTCATGACCATTGTACCGCAACATACTTCATGACAAGGACTATGGTGGCGGTGGAGGAGGAACAAGAAGCGGTGGCGATGGAGGTGGAAGAAGAAGTTGCGGTGACGATGGTTGTAAGGGCGCCGGAGCCAGGACACCGAACCATGCCTATCGATCTGGACTCTGGCGAGGAAGAAGAGACAGTGGTGCAGCTCGAGGAGAAGAACAAGGGCAAGGGCACCCGCCGCTCCAACCGCCTCCAGGGTCGCCGAGGCTAAGATCTAGAACTACTATGTAAGATTTACCCCCAATGCCCATTACCCTTGTACTTATTCCCGATTGGTAACCTCAAATCCATCGGTACTGCGAACTCATGATGATGTTATGATCACTCTATGGCTATTTGCCCCAATTTTCCATTCCCCTAATGTGGATCAAACCTAAACGCGAATCAAATGCGAATGAGTATCCGAGGAGGTGAAAAAGGTACTTACCGCCATTGCCGAAGTGCGGGAGGTGATGATGCGGATGCCGGTGAAGGGGCGGAGGTCGCCTTGCTGTTCTCCGATCTGCTGAAAGCCGCCGCCGTTGGTGAGACTGGAGAGACAGGAGAGGGGAGGGTGAAGGGCAGTGAGGGTAATAACTGTCGGAGCTTCGGGAAGCAATGCAGCTTCTCGAGCATGGCTCCTCGCATGCAGGCCCCACCGTCTACGTGCCTCGCGTGGGCCTGGCTTTGGAGAAACTGCCGATTTCAGCGTTCCCAACGAGACGGGTCCAGAGATGCTTTAAATTTCGTGTTATGTAGGCCCAACAGTAAACGTAGGCAATCAAACGAATCACAATCTTTCCGCATGGACCTGGTTGGCCTATATGCGGGCAACCAAGCACATCTTAGGTGTCTTGCGACACATTGTAACCATTCACCGCTTTCTGCTAGTAAGGCAAATCGCCAGGAGATTGCATCAGAGGAAGGCTAAAGGTGTGCTACTCAAGCTTGATATCTCGCGGGCGTTCGATTCTCTGTCATGGCCTTTTCTCTTTGAGGTTCTTCGAGCTAAAGGTTTCCCGGAACGATGGCTATCTTGGCTGGCGACTCTTTTATCTTCAGCAAGCTCGTGAGTTGTGGTCAATGGGTGTGCGGGAGAGAAGTTCATGCACGCATCTGGTCTGCGACAAGGGGAATCCCTTTCCCCTCTGTTGTTTGTCATTGCTATGGACATTCTGACAAAAATTGTGGTTAAGGCTCATGACATACAGGTGTTGAGGAAGATGAATAGCCGCAGCCCCTTGCAAAGGCTGTCATTATATGCAGATGATGTGGTACTGTTCATTAGGCCTACAATGACAGACATCACATTTGTGAAGGAGGTGTTGCAGATCTTTGGCACCGCTTCGGGACTGAAGGTCAATTTCGCCAAATCCTCAGCCACTTTGATCAGAGTAGAGGAGGGGGATGAGGAGCTGGTGAGAAGTGCACTGCCGTGGAGGATTGACCAATTTTCATGTAAATATTTGGGACTACACCTTAGTATCAAGCAACTCGGGAGGTCTGAATGGCAGCCGATGGTAGACAAAGTTATCAAAATCCTGCCTGGCTGGCAAAGGGGAACGATCACTAGGCCGGGAAGGCTGGTGTTGGTGAACCAAGTGAAGCGAGCTAGACCCACACATCACTTGATTGTTACAGATGCTCCTAAGTGGGCGTTAGACAAGGTAGATAAGGGGTGTTGGGGAATGCAGTAATTTCAAAAAAAATCCTACGCACACGCAAGATCTATCTAGGTGATGCATAGCAACGAGAGGGGAAGACTGTTGTCCACGTACCCTCGTAGACCGTAAGCGGAAGCGTTATGACAACGTGGTTGATGTAGTCGTACGTCTTCATGATCCGACCAATCCTAGCATCGAAGGTACGGCACCTCCGCGATCTGCACACGTTTAGCTCAGTGACATCCCACGAACTCTAGATCCAGCTGAGTGTCGGGGGAGAGCTTTGTCAGCACAACGGCGTGATGACAGTGATGATGAAGTTACCGACGCAGGGCTTCGCCTAAGCACTAGACAACCATATGACCGAGGTGGAAATCTGTGGAGGGGGGCACCGCACAGGGATAAGAGATCAACTTGTGTGTCTATGGGGTGCCCCCTCCCCCGTATATAAAGGAGTGGAGGAGGGGAGGGCCGGCCCTCTCTATGGTGCGCCCTAGGGGGAGTCCTACTCCCACCGGGAGTAGGATTCCCCCCTTTCCCTAGTTGGAGTACGAGAGAAGGAAGGGGGAGAGAGGGAAGGAGGGGGGCGGCCCCCCACCCAATTCGGATTGGGCTAGGGGGGCGCCCTCCACCTTTCCCTTCCTCTCCTCTATTCCACTAAGGGCCAATAAGGCCCATATACTCCCCGGGGGGTTCCGGTAACCCCCCGGTACTCCGGTAAATGCCTGAACTCACCCGGAACCATTCCGATGTCCAAACATAGGCTTCCAATATATCGATCTTTATGTCTCGACCATTTCAAGACTCCTCGTCATGCCCGTGATCACATCCGGGACTCTGAACAACCTTCGGTACACCAAAACACATAAACTCATAATACCGACCGTCACCGAACATTAAGCGTGTGGACCCTACGGGTTCGAGAACTATGTAGATATGACCGAGACTCATATCCGGTCAATAACCAATAGCGGAACCTGGATGCTCATATTGGTTCCTACATATTCTACGAAGATCTTTATCGGTCAAACCGCATAACAACATATGTTATTCCGTTTGTCTCGGTATGTTACTTGCCCGAGATTTGATTGTCGGTATCTCAATACCTAGTTCAATCTCGTTACCGGCAAGTCTCTTTACTCGTTCAGTAATGCAACATCCCATAACTAACTCATTAGTCACATTGCTTGCAAGGCTTATAGTAATGTGCATTACCGAGATGGCCCAGAGATACCTCTCCGATACATGGAGTGACAAATCCTAATCTTGATCTATGCCAACTCAACAAACACCATTGAAGACACCTGTAGAGCATCTTTATAGTCACTCAGTTACATTGTGACGTTTGATGGCACACTAAGTGTTCCTCCGGTATTCAGGAGTTGCATAATCTCATAGTCATAGGAACATGTATAAGTTATGGAGAAAGCAACAGGAATAAACTAAACGATCATAGTGCTAAGCTAACAGATGAGTCAAGCCAATCGCATCATTCTCTAATGATGTGATCCCGTTTATCAAATGACAACTCTTTGTCCATGGCTAGGAAACTTAACCATCTTTGATTAACGAGCTAGTCAAGTAGAGGCATACTAGTGACACTCAGTTTGTCTATGTATTCACACATGTACTAAGTTTCCGGTTAATACAATTCTAGCATGAATAATAAACATTTATCATGATATAAGGAAATATAAATAACAACTTTATTATTGCCTCTAGGACATATTTCCTTCAGTCTCCCACTTGCACTAGAGTTAATAATCTAGATTACATTGTGATGATTCTAACACCCATGGAGTCTTTGTGTTGATCATGTTTTGCTCGTGAGAGAGGCTTAGTTAATGGGTGTGCAACATTCAGATCCGTATGTATCTTGCAAATCTCTATGTCTCCCTCCTTGAATTGACTGTGGATGGAATTGAAGCGTCTCTTGATGTGCTTGGTTCTCTTGTGAAATCTGGATTCCTTTGCCAAGGCAATTGCACCAGTATTGTCACAAAATATTTTCATTGGACCCGATGCACTAGGTATGACACCTAGATCAGATATGAAATCCTTCATCCAGACTCCTTCATTTGCTGCTTCCGAAGCAACTATGTACTCCACTTCACACGTAGATCCCGCCATGACGCTTTGCTTGGAACTGCACCAACTGACAGCTCCACCATTCAATAAAAATATGTATCCGGTTTGTGACTTAGAGTCATCCGAATCAGTGTCAAAGCTTGCATCGACGTAATCGTTTACGATGAGCTCTTTGTCACCTCCATAAACGAGAAACATATCCTTAGTCCTTTTCAGGTATTCTAGGATGTTCTTGACCATTGTCCAGTGATCCACTCCTGGATTACTTTGGTACCTCCCTGCTAAACTAATAGCAAGGCACACATTAGGTCTTGTACACAACATTGCATACATGTAGAACCTATGGCTGAAGCATAGGGAATGACTTTCATTTTCTCTCCATCTTCTGTAGTGGTCGGGCATTGAGTCTGACTCAACTTCACACCTTGCAACACAGTCAAGAACCCTTTCTTTGCTTGATCCATTTTTAACTTCTTCAAAACTTTATCAAGGTATGTGCTTTGTGAAAGTCCAATTAAGCGTCTTGATCTATCTCTATAGATCTTGATGCCCAATATATAACCAGCTTCACCGAGGTCTTTCATTGAAAAATTCTTATTCAAGTATCCTTTTATGCTATTCAGAAATTCAGTATTATTTCCTATCAACAATATGTCATCCACATATAATATCAGAAATGCTACAGAGCTCCCACTCACTTTCTTGTAAATACAGGCTTCTCCAAAAGTCTGTATAAAACCATATGCTTTGATCACACTATCAAAGCGTATATTCCAACTCCGAGAGGCTTGCACCAGTCCATAAATGGATCGCTGGAGCTTGCACACTTGGTTAGCTCCTTTTGGATCGACAAAACCTTCTGGTTGCATCATATGCAACTCTTATTTAAGTTATCCATTAAGGAATGAAGTTTTGACATCCATTTGCCAAATTTCATAATCATAAAATGCGGAAATTGCTAACATGATTCAGACGGACTTAAGCATCGCTATGGGTGAGAGGGTCTCATCATAGTCAACTCCTTGAACTTGTCGAAAACCTTTTGCAATAACTCGAGCTTTGTAGATAGTAACATTACCGTCAGTGTCAGTCTTCTTCTTGAAGATCCATTTATTCTCTATGGCTTGTCGATCATCGGGCAAGTCAACCAAAGTCCACAATTTGTTCTCATACATGGATCCCATCTCAGATTTCATGGCCTCAAGCCATTTTGCGGAATCTGGGCTCATCATCGCTTCCTCATAGTTCGTAGGTTCGTCATGGTCAAGTAACATGACCTCTAGAACAGGATTACCGTACCACTCTGGTGCGGATCTTATTCTGGTTGACCTACGAGGTTCGGTAGTAACTTGATCAGAAGTTTCATGATCATCATCATTAGATTCCGCACTTACTAGTGTAGGAATCACTGGAACTGATTTCTGTGATGAACTACTTTCCAATCAGGGAGTAGGTACAATTACCTCGTCAAGTTCTACTTTCCTCCCACTCACTTCTTTCGAGAGAAACTCCTTCTCTAGAAAGGATCCATTCTTAGCAAAAAATATCTTGCCTTTGGATCTGTGATAGAAGGTGTACCCAACAGTCTCCTTTGGGTATCCTATGAAGACACATTTCTCCAATTTGGGTTCGAGCTTATCAGGTTGAAGCTTTTTCACATAAGCATCGCAGCCCCAAACTTTAAGAAATGACAACTTGGGTTTCTTGCCAAACCATAGTTCATAAGGTGTCGTCTCAACGGATTTTGATGGTGCCCTATTTCACGTGAATGCAGCTGTCTCTAAAGCATAACCCCAAAACGATAGCGGTAAATCAGTGAGAGACATCATAGATCGCACCATATCTAATAAAGTGCGGTTACGACGTTCGGACACACCATTATGCTGTGGTGTTCCAGGTGGCGGGAGTTGCGAAACTATTCCGTATTGTTTCAAATGAAGACCAAACTCATAGCTCAAATATTCACCTCCACGGTCAGATCGTAGAAACTTAATTTTCTTGTTACGATGATTTTCCACTTCACTCTGAAATTCTTTGAACTATTCAAATGTTTCAGACTTATGTTTCATCAAGTA
Source organism: Triticum urartu (assembly GCF_056163025.1). NCBI lineage: Eukaryota > Viridiplantae > Streptophyta > Magnoliopsida > Poales > Poaceae > Triticum > Triticum urartu. The sequence goes on from NC_141878.1 coordinate 465,757,483, forward strand.
GATATACCCATATATGCTCAAATCATCTATGAAGGTAAGAAAATAATGATACCGGTCGCGAGTATCAACACTCATCGGACTGCATACATCAGTATGTATTATTTCCAACAAGTTTGTTGCTCGCTCCATTGTTCCGGAGAATGGATTCTTAGTCATCTTGTCCATGAGGCATGGTTCGCAAGCATCAAGTGATTCCAAAAGCCCATTAGCATGGAGTTTCTTCATGCGCTTTACACCAATATGACCTAAACGGCAGTGCCACAAATAAGTTGCACTATCATTATTGAACTTATATCTTTTGGCTTCAATACTATGAATGTGTGTATCACTACTATCAAGATTTAGTAAAAATAGACCACTCATCAAGGGTGCATGACGATAAAAGATATTACTCATATAAATAGAACAACCATTATTATCTCATTTAAATGAATAACCGTCTTGCATTAAAAATATCCAGATATAATGTTCATGCTCAACGTTGGCACCAAATAACAACTATTTAGGTCTAAAACTAATCCCGAAGGTAGATGTAGAGGTAGCGTGCCGATGGTGATCACATCGACTTTGGAACCATTTCCCACGCGCATCGTCACCTCGTCCTTAGCCAATCTTCGCTTAATCCGTAGCCCTTGTTTCGAGTTGCAAATATTAGCAACAGAACCAGTATCAAATACCCAGGCGCTACTGTGAGCATTAGTAAGGTACACATCAATAACATGTATATCAAATATACCTTTCACTTTGCCATCCTTCTTCTCCGCCAAATACTTGGGGCAGTTCTGCTTCCAGTGACCAGTCCCTTTGCAGTAGAAGCACTCAGTCTCAGGCTTAGGTCCAGACTTGGGCTTCTTCACTTGAGCAGCAACTTGCTTGCCGTTCTTCTTGAAGTTCCCCTTCTTCCCTTTACCCTTTTTTCTTGAAACTGGTGGTCTTGTTGACCATCAACACTTGATTCTCCTTCTTGATTTCTACCTCCGCAGGCTTTAGCATTGCGAAGAGCTCGGGAATCGTCTTATCCATCCCTTGCATATTATAGTTCATCACGAAGCTCTTGTAGCTTGGTGGCAGTGATTGAAGAAATCTATCAATGACACCATCATCAGGAAGATTAACTCCCAACTAAGTCAAGTGGTTGTGGTACCCAGGCATTCTGAGTATATGTTCACTGACAGAACTATTCTCCTCCATTTTGCAGCTATAAAACTTATTGGAGACTTCATATCTCTCAATCCGGGCCTTTGTTTGAAATATTAACTTCAACTCCTGGAACATCTCATATGCTCCATGATGTTCAAAACATTGTTGAAGTCCCGTTTCTAAGCCGTAAAGCATGGCACACTGAACTATAGAGTAGTCATCAGCTTTGCTCTGCAGACATTCATAACATCTGGTGTTGCTCCTGCAACAGGTTTGTCACCTAGCGGTGCTTCCAGGACATAATTCTTCTGTGCAGCAATGAGGATAATCCTCAAGTTATGGACCCAGTCCGTGTAATTTCTACCATCATCTTTCAACTTAGCTTTCTCTAGGAACGCATTAAAATTCAATGAAACAACAGCACGGGCCATCTATCTACAACAACATAGACCTGCAAAATACTATCAGGTACTAAGTTCATGATAAATTAAAGTTCGGTTAATCAACTTACTTAAGAACTCCCACTTAGATAGACATCCCTCTAATCATCTAAGTGATCACGTGATCCATATCAACTAAACCATGTCCAATCATCACGTGAGATGGAGTAGTTTTCAATGGTGAACATCACTATGTTGATCATATCTACTATATGATTCACGCTCGACCTTTCGGTCTCAATGTTCCGAGGCCATATCTGCATATGCTAGGCTCGTCAAGTTTAACCCGAGTATTCCGCGTGTGCAAAACTGGCTTGCACTCGTTGTATGTGAACATAGAGCTTATCACAACCGATCATCACGTGGTGTCTCGGCACAACGAACTGTGGCAATGGTGCATACTCAGGGAGAACACTTATACCTTGAAATTTAGTGAGAGATCACCTTATAATGCTACCGCTGAACTAAGCAAAATAAGATGCATAAAGGATAAACATCACATGCAATCAATATAAGTGATATGATATGGCCATCATCATCTTGTGCCTTTGATCTCCATCTCCAAAGCGCCATCATGATCACCATCGTCACCGGCTTGACACCTTGATCTCCATTGAAGCATCATTGTCGTCTCGACAACTATTGCTTCTATGACTATCGCTACCGCTTAGTGATAAAGGAAAGTAATTACCTGTCGATTGCATTTCATACAATAAAGCGACAACCATATGGCTCCTGCCAGTTGCCGATAACTCCGTTACAAAACATAATCATCTCATACAATAAAATTTAGCATCATGTCTTGACCATATCACATCACAACATACCCTGCAAAAACAAGTTAGACGTCCTCTACTTTGTTGTTGCAAGTTTTACGTGGCTGCTACGGGCTGAGCAAGAACCGTTCTTACCTACGCATCAAAAACCACAACGTGGTATAGTGATTGCTTTTTTATCTTCAGAAAGAACCCTGTTCATTGAACCCGATTCAACTAAAGTTGGAGAAACTGACACCCACCAGCCACCTGTGTGCGAAGCACGTCGGTAGAACCAGTCTCGCGCAAGCGTACGCGTAATGTCGGTCTGAGCCGCTTCATCCAACAATAACGCTGAATCAAGAATCAACTAGTGATGGCAAGCAATATGTATATACCCACACCCACAACTCCTTTGTGTTCTACTCGTGCATATAACATCTACGCATAGACCTGGCTCGGAAGCCACTATTGGGGAACGCAGTAATTTCAAAAAAAAATCCTATGCACACGCAAGATCTATCTAGGTGATGCATAGCAATGAGAGAGTAAGAGTGTTGTCCACGTACCCTCGTAGACCTTAAGCGGAAGCGTTATAACAACGCAGTTGATGTAGTCGTACGTCTTCATGATCCGACCGATCCTAGCATCGAAGGTATGACACCTCTGTGATCTGCACACATTCAGCTCGGTTGTAACACCCCGGATGTAATTTACCTTATCTGTACTACAACTCTTGACGTTTCCAGCCTAAGTTATTTTATTTACCTCGGGTTCAGGTTTTTTGTCTCTGTGTGTTGTTGCCTTTGTCATGCATCTCATATCATGTCATCATGTGCATTGCATTTGCATACGTGTTTGTCTCATGCATCCGAGCTTTTTCCCCGTTGTCCGTTTTGCATTCCGGCGTTCCTATCTCCTCCGGTGGTCCTTTCTACCTCTTTTCGTGTGTGGGGGTTAAACATTTCCGGATTGGACCGAGACTTGCCATGCGGTCTTGGTTTACTACTGGTAGACCGCCTGTCAAGTTTCGTGCCATTTGGACTTCGTTTGATACTCCAACGGTTAACCGAGGGACCGAAAAGGCCTCGTGTGTGTTGTAGCCCAACACCCTTCCATTTTGGCCCAAAACCCACTTAAACCTGTCCCATCATCTAGAGCGTTCGATCATGATCACGTGGCCGAAAACCGTACCTCATTCTGAGCTTCCTAACTCCTCCTATCCCTATTTATAGGTCTCCCCTCGAAATCTTCAAGTCTTCTCCTACCCTAACCCTAGTTCTTTTCGTCCCCGCCGCCACCGGACAAAACTCCACCGACGGACATGTCCATTTTCACCTTGTCTCCACCACTTGTCATCGTCTGATTCGCCCGCCCTGGGCGCCCACTTCGTCGCGCCGCCGCCCGGCCCGCTCGGCCCGCGGGAGGCCCCCGCGGCCCGGAGCCACTCGCCCGCGCCGCCGTCCTTCTTCCCCGCGGCCGGCCACCCGGAGCCGCCGCGCGCCATCACCGGCGACGACGACCGCGGCCGCCGCCTCCTCAACCTTCGGCGCTCGCCCCGCCGCCCACCAGCGTTCGCCTTCGCCGCGCCGCCCGAGGCCGGCGCCGCCACCGCCGCCATCATCCCCGACCGCACTCCGGCAGGTCCCTGGCAACCTCTCCAAGCTCCTCCGACAATCTTCGACAACTCTGGCGGTTACTGTTCCGGCGAACCTCGGGATCCGCGCCGGCTGGATCGGGATCTAGATCTCGGTTGACTTTTTCTTCCCGTAAACCTAATTTTTAGCATTTTTCCGCATGTTGTAACTCTGCATCCGTAGCTCCGATTTGCGCGTGTAGCATATCAAAATGTTCGTCTCAAAGAGTAAATCATTTCATCCCATTGCATAATTTTCATTTGAGCTCATATTGATGCCCGAAATGCTTTTGGAAGAGGGCTATGTGATAAACTTGGCAGATCTGTTTCATAAATTAGATATTTGTCATTTTTGCCATGATTAATGTGTGCATTATATGCTCCTGAGCTCTACATGAGTTTTGTTATATGGCATGCCAACTGTACAGAGGTGCTTACCATGTATTTTTATGATATGTGTGGTGACTAGCACAAGCTTGCAAAGTAGCATAATCGGTAATGCTGATTTCAAGGACTTAGAATTTCACAAGTCCTTGTCCTGATTTTGTCATTATGCCATATGTTCATGTTGTTTCCTAGTGATCCGTGTCTCTTTTGAGGATGATCAGTAAGGATGATTTGTTAACATTGTGGTGCTCTATCCATCCATGTCTTTGTTTGCATTTATGGAGCACCCTAGCTTGAGTCAATCAAGCTCTACTTTTTCTATTTTGTGAATCCTGGCAGATTGTTGACTTGTTAGCGATTTTGCCGAGGATGTTGCTATTGATCCGTGCATGCTATGTTGTTGTTCTTGCCATATCTGGCTTCTATGATATGTATTATTTATGGGTGTATGCTTAGTTTGTCATGACATGCTCTGTAGTGAGTGCATCGAGCTCGTAAACATGCCTACTCGCTAACTGATTTGCATGCTCCAGGTTTTCACTAAGTCTGAGATCTGTTTATGTTTTTGCCATGTTCACATGCTTGCAATTGTATTTTATGATCCCTTTTGGCTCAAGGTCACTAAGGGACTTTTGTTAAGTGCTTTGAGTAGCTTCATGCCATGCCTTGCTTTTCCATGTTAAATTCCTGTAGCATGTAGTTTTCATGCTTTAAAGTGTGCTTCCTGATGTTAAATTCCAGACTTGTGTTAATTTCACTAAGTGTGAAACCTGTTATCATTTGCACTTTTGCCATGTTTGTTTGAACCTGTTATTGGATGAATTAGCCGTAGCTCAGTGTTCATCTTTTGTCAAGCTTCATGAGTGGATCCCTTCCATGTATTTTTTTGTCATGTTTGAGTGCTCTAGCATATTTATCTTTATGCATTTAGATGGCTACTTGCTGATTATCGCAGGCCGGTGCCATATTTGTTTTGCTTGCCATTTCCAAACCGTGCATCCGATTCCGGTGATCTCTATATCGATTTCAACTGAAATCACCTTACCTTTCCAGTGGCACTCTTGGATTTCCAAGTTGAGGCCAGGTTCAATCATTCATTGTCAAATCTTGCATATGCATCACATATCGCATCCCGCATAGCATACCTTGTTTGCATCATGTTTGTTTGAGCATTGTACGTGGTTGATTGTGTTCCTTTTTCTTGTTTGTCTTGTTTGGGTAGAGCCGGGAGACGAGTTCGCTAACGAGGAGCCCGTTGAGTTTGCTTACGAGGATCAAGTCAACTCTGACAACTTTGCAGGCAAGATGATCATACCCTCGAAATCACTTCTATCTTTGCTTGCTACATGCTCGCTCTTTTGCTATGCCTATGCTACGATACCTACCACTTGCTTATCATGCCTCCCAAATTGCCATGTCAAACCTCTAACCCACCATGTCCTAGCAAACCGTTGATTGGCTATGTTACCGCTTTGCTCAGCCCCTCTTATAGCGTTGCTAGTTGCAGGTGATGTTTGGAGATCGTTCCTTGTTGGAACATTGTTTATTGTTGGGATATCACCATATTATCTTGTTATCTTAATGCACCTATATACTTGGTAAAGGGTGGAAGGCTCGGCCTTTTGCCTAGTGTTTTGTTCCACTCTTGCCGCCCTAGTTTCCGTCATATCGGTGTTATGTTCCCGGATTTTGCGTTCCTTACGCGGTTGGGTTATAATGGGAACCCCTTGATAGTTCGCCTTGAATAAAACTCCTCCAGCAATGCCCAACCTTGGTTTTACCATTTGCCACCTAGCCTCTTTTTCCCTTGGGTTTCCGGAGCCCGAGGGTCATCTTTATTTAAACCCCCCCGGGCCAGTGCTCCTCTGAGTGTTGGTCCACCTCGTCAGCCGCCGGTGGCCACCAGTGGCAACTCTGGGCTGGCCTACCAGAAGTTTGGACAATCTGAGTGTGCCCTGAGAACGAGATATGTGCAGCTCCTATCGGGATTTGTCGGCACATTCGGGCGGTGTTCCTGGACTTGTTTTACCATTGTCGAGGATGTCTTGTAACCGGGATTCCAAGCCTGATTGGGTCTTCCCGCTAGAAGGAATATCCTTCGTTGACCGTGAGAGCTTGTGATGGGCTAAGTTGGGACTCCCCTGTAGGGATTTGAACTTTCGAAAGCCGTGCCCGCGGTTATGGGCAGATGAGAATTTGTTAATGTCTGGTTGTAAATAACATGAAACTTAACTTAATTAAAATGAATCAACCGCGTGTGTAACCGTGATGGTCTCTTCTCGGCGGAGTCCCGGAAGTGAACACGGTGTTGGAGTAATGTTTGACGTAGGTTGTTCTAGGATCACTTCTTGATCATAGTTCTTCGTCTGTGCTTTGCCTTCTCTTCTCGCTCTCTTTTGCGAATAGGTTAGCCACCATATATGCTAGTCGCTTGCTGCAGCTCCACATATTACCTTGCCTTTACCTATAAGCTTAAATAGTCTTGATCGTGAGGGTGCAAGATTGCTGAGTCCCCGTGACTCACAGTTTACTTCCAAAACCAGATGCAGGGACCGATGATACCGTTCCAGACGATGCGCTTGAGCTCAAGTGGGAGTTCGATGAAGACTCTCGTTGTTACTATGTGTCTTTCCCAGATGATCAGTAGTGGTGCCCAGTTGGGGCGATCGGGGACCGTGTCGCATATTGGGGTTGATCTTTTATTTTGGTACCGTAGTCGGACCATGAGTGTATTGGATGATTGTAATGTTATTCATGTATTTGTGTGATGTGGCGAGTGTAAGCGAACTATGTACCTTTTTCCCCTATTATCTATTTACATGGGTTGTTGTGAAGATTACCTTACTTGCGACATTGCTTTCAATGCGGTTATGCCTCTAAGTCGTGCTTCGACACGTAGGAGATATAGCCGCATCGAGGGCGTTACATCGGTGACGTCCCACAAACTCTAGATCCAGCTGAGTGTCGGGGGAGAGCTTCGTCAGCATGACGGCATGATGGCGGTGATGATGAAGTTACCGATGCAGGGCTTTGCCTAAGCACTACAACGATATGACCGAGGTGGAAATTTGTGGAGGGGGCACCGCACACGGCTAAGAGATCAACGTGTGTGTCTATGGGGTGCCCCCTTCCCCGTATATAAAGGAGTGGAGGAGGGGAGGGCCGGCCCTCTCTATGGCATGCCCTAGGGGGAGTCCTACTCCCATCGGGAGTAGGATTCCCCCTTTCCCTAGTTGGAGTAGGAGAGAAGGAAGGGGGAGAGAGAGGGAAGGAAGGGGGAGGCCCCCACCCAATTTAGATTGGGCTAGGGGGGCTCCCTCTTTCCCTTCCTCTCCTCTATTCCACTAAGGCCCAATAAGGCCCATATACTCCCTGGGGGGTTCCGGTAACCCCCCGGTACTCCGGTAAATGCCTGAACTCACCCGAAACCATTCTGATGTCCAAACATAGGCTTCCAATATATCGATCTTTATGTCTCGATCATTTCGAGACTCCTCGACATGCCCGTGATCACATCCGGGACTCCGAACAACCTTCGGTACATCAAAACACATAAACTCATAATACCAATCGTCACCGAACGTTAAGCGTGCGGACCCTACGGGTTCGAGAGCTATGTAGACATGACCGAGACTCATATCCGGTAAATAACCAATAGCGGAACCTGGATGCTCATATTGGTTCCTACATATTCTACGAAGATCTTTATCGGTCAAACTGCATAACAACATATGTTATTCACTTTGTCATCGGTAAGTTACTTGCCCGAGATTTGATCGTCGGTATCTCAATACCTAGTTCAATCTCGTTACCAGCAAGTCTCTTTACTCGTTTGGTAATGCAACATCCCGTAACTAACTCGTTAGTCACATTGCTTGCAAGGCTTATAGTGATGTGCATTACCGAGAGCGCCCAGAGGTACCTCTCCGATACACGAATGATAAATCCTAATCTCGATCTATGCCAACTCAATAAACACCATCGGAGACACCTGTAGAGCATCTTTATAGTCACCCAGTTACGTTGTGACGTTTGATAGCACACTAAGTGTTCCTCCGGTATTCAGGAGTTGCATAATCTCATAGTCATAGGAACATGTATAAGTTATGGAGAAAGCAATAGCAATAAACTAAACAATCATAGTGCTAAGCTAACGGATGGGTCAAGTCAATCACATCATTCTCTAATGATGTGATCCCATTTATCAAATGACAACTCTTTGTCCATGGCTAGGAAACTTAACCATCTTTGATTAACGAGCTAGTCAAGTAGAGGCATACTAGTGACACTCAGTTTGTCTATGTATTCACACATGTACTAAGTTTTCGGTTAATACAATTCTAGCATGAATAATAAACATTTATCATGATATAAGGAAATATAAATAACAACTTTATTATTGCCCCTAGGGCATATTTCCTTCAAGGGGTGCCGGGCCTTTTTCTGGGCTGGATCGGAAGAAGTCAGTGCGAGCAAGTGTGTGGTCTCCTGGCAAAGAGTTTGCAAGCCTAAATATCTTGGAGGGCTAGGAGTGATGGACCTGCACACACATGGACTTGCACTACGTTTGTGGTGGGAGTGGTTAAGAAGAACAGATAGCGTTAGGCCTTGGCAGGGCCTCAATTTGACACCAGATCGCCATGTTCTGCAGGCATTCAACAATTTAGTTAAATGGCAGCTTGGGGACGGCTCTAGGATCTTGTTTTGGAAGGATGGATGGCTAAACGGAGCATGCATCGATGAGGTCGCACCTTTGCTCACTAGCAAGGTTAAGACCAAGGTGAAAAACAGGAGAGTGGTACAGGAGGGTCTGTTGTCACACGCTTGGACTTTGGACATTACCGGTGAGCTCTCTACGGAGGAGCTGGCACAATTCATTAGTATATGGGAGGTGCTAATGGATGTGCAACTAACGCCGGGCCAAGAGGATATTACCATCTGGGCGTGGTGTGTGGAAGGAAAGTACACAGCGACATCGGCGTATAAAATGATGTGCGAGGGAGGGATCCGGTTCCAATCGTCTGCAGCCATTTGGAAGAGTTGGGCGCCGCTGTCCTACAAGATCTTCTTGTGGCTGGCTGTCCAATACCGCGTATGGACGTCAGGCATGAGGTTCCGACATGGGTTACAAGACCAGACCTTCCCATGTTTTTTCTGCGGTCAGGAGAAGGATACAGTTGATCACCTGCTGCTACAGTGTGTCTTTGCAAGACAAGTGTGGTACCTATGCGTCACTAAGATTGTCTTGGATATGGCCCTTCTACCCTTGCTACGGTCTAAGTTGGAAGAGTGGTAGGCTATGAGACGCGAGCAGATTCCCAAAGCAAACAGAAAGGGTTTTGATTCCTTTTTTTTAGAACTGATGACAGTGGAAGAGGATCCCAGGGTTTTGATTCCTTTGTTATGATTATCTGTTGGACACTTTGAAAACAGCGCAATGCATGTGTATTTGGGAATGCCAATGTGAGAGACGTATGGGGTACAGTAGATATTATCTTCCAAGAGCAAAAAATATGGGCCCTAGCTGGAGGCACGGGAGTGCCAACTTTTTATGACTAGTTGACTTAGAGAGTTGGAGTGGAGTGAGCATGGAGCACCGACGTGGGGTGATCGGGCTTTCTGTAATTCCTTATACATTTTTTTCTGCCTTCTATAGCTAAGTTACGTCATTGGCATACTCTCGAAAAAAGTAACTATTCATCGTAGGAATTTCTTTATAGCACCCATTTTTCTCTCGCTCTTCCCGCAGCAGATCTCTCCCCACTTTCTCGAAGCTTCCCATCCTCTCTCTCCCACCCTATCGCACTGTCTGTGAAGGCGCTTCGCCGTATCCGTGCTTCATCTAACCCACCTTTTTCTCTCGCTCTGCCCGCAGAAGATCCTTCCCCACTTCTTTGAAGCTTCTCGTCCTCTTCCTCCCACCCTCTCGCACTGTCTGTAAAGATGCCTCGCGTATCCGCGCTCCATCTAATCCTACCATTCAAACACCTTTTTGGTTGTAACTGAGTTAAAGTATTCAAACAGAACCGAAGATGTCTTCCGTTTCTTGAATCTCTGAGTCAGCGTAGCGACTACCGCTACGTAATCGTGGACTATTCTCCAGCTGTCTCGGTGGGCCGCGCACGCCCCTATTCATAGACAGTCGACCCCACTGCCGTAGTAGCACTGGCCCCGCTTCACGAGACATCTCCAGCGAGTGACCGGCGGGCCAGCGGCGGCCGGCAGCAGCTAAGCTAGGCCGCAAGGCAGGCACCCCCACCCACACAAGTCACACGAAGATACTCCCCATTCCCGGGACTCTCTCTCCCACCAACTCCCGGATTCCGTTTTCCACCCGCCCGCTCCGCTCTCGGCGCATCATTCCTTGCCAGCGGTCCACGCAAATCCCAAATCCCAAACCCCGCGCCGATGGACACGCAGCTCGAGCCCACCCGCGCCGCTCTTATACGCCGCAGCCTGCTCGGGCAGCCGTGATAACGCTCCTTCACCTCCCACGTGCCGACTCTGGTGGCCTTGGCGGCGGGGCGGCGAGATGCTGGGGTCCGGGCTGAATCTGGTGACCACGGTGATCGGCTTCGGGATGAGCGCCACCTTCATCGTCTTCGTCTGCGCACGCCTCATCTGCGGACGCGCCGTGCGGGCCGACGCCGAGGCCGACGTCGCCGCCGCCCGGGCCATGGCTCCGGGCCCCGCGCCCTTCGACTTCGACATCGAGTTCCGCACCGCGGATCTCGATCGCACGGTGAGCCTCTGTCGTTTCCGCAACTGGTAGCGTACTCTATTAGCATCCTGTCATGTGCAGCCGATTGATGTCGGAGTGGAACCGCATCCGATGGAGATCGGCGTGCGCATGTGTTGCTGCCAGCCTACCAAATTTGCGATCGAGACCGTTGGTTGGTATTGGCGTACAACACGCAAAAACTTTGATGTGTGTTGATTCATTAGAGCTAGAAGAAAATAATCTGGCTTTAACAGAGGTTCCGGAGATGCTTGCTTCCTGGAGCCTCCCGTTGGCCGCATTTCTTTTTATGTTTTAGCCTACACGACAAGTTCAATTGTGCAGAATATTTTATATGAACCAGTATGTGAGATAGTCGACTGATCAGTGAAAGTGCTCAAGTACCTCAAATGAATACATGATGAATGGTTCCTTCCTTTAATTCGTCTAACTGATAAAAAATGAAGTTTAATTCATGTAATTGAAGTTGTACAGATGTATTGCTCGCTCACAACATCAGTGTTGCATGTGCATGCTACTTATTTTTGCATGATTAACATAAGGGGCTTTTATAAGAAATTATAAAATGATCATGCATTTTCTTTTTAAAAATATTACAATGCACCTCAAAGACCAACACGCAACAACTAGGCTAAAAAAAAGACAACAACAACAACAAAGCCTTTAGTCTCAAACAAGTTGGGGTAGGCTCAAAAGGAAAGAAAAAAATGGCATTGCTAAACCAGGTTGCGGATGTTATTTGGGGGGCCAATTTCTCAATTAACAGTACTAATAGTTCCATTGATTAAAGACCTTAGTATGAGAGGTCTGCTTCTATCTTCCGTGCTACATTTCTTCGAGCTACATTGCTATCTGGCATTTGTTATCCTTAATTCCCTTTAATTCTCACACTGTTTATGTTTCCTTGTTCTTTACCAACTCTTTACATGAAGTTGCAAGCTCACTAACTTGACTAAGCACATTAACTCCGGAAATTTTTGAAGAAAATTACATTGATTTATTTTTCAAAATTTATGCAGTCATTATCAGTCCAATAGTATTACAAAATTATTATTATTATTTATATAATGGAAGCTTTTACCTTTTATTACCCCTGGCCTTTGCATTATATGATGCATACAGCCATAATTATTACATCACTTATTACAAAGTGATCAAACTACGGTCTTGCCAAAAAGAGGGAAAGATCTAAACTACGAACTACAAAATTATTTACTACCATTTCTATGGAATGGTCATTTGCAATGTTAATCTGAACTATGGACAATGTCACCGCCTCAATATTGAAATGTCTTAAATGGTTTGCTTTTATGTCTGATTGGTTTCAGACATCACTTTCTTATGTACGTCTAGATAGGTTGGTCGACAGGTGATTGAACTTCTCTACTTTGAATGTGTTGTATATAAAGTGTATTCTGAATTGCTTGAGAGAAGTTAGAATCGGATTCTTGCCAGCACGGTGTCCTTTGGAATATCAACCTTTACAGTCATGCACTCAGGCTAACTTTTCAGTTGAAATGACTGTACACAAATGCAAATATTTGCCTTTCAAGAACCTATTGATGCACAACGTTTTTTATACGTCTATCATGAAAACTCAAAACATTATATCTATTTTGCTATGGTGCTCTAATTTCTCCTCAGTAGAAGTTATGGTGAGTTTAATTTGCGTTGCCAAAATTCCTCGCAATGGTATGCATGGAGCACATTATGCCCCTTCCCACATTTTCGTCCATAGTTCGATGCCTGATAATTAGAGAAAACTGATAATAACATATCCTCTGCACTTATATATAATTGAGGAATTTATTCTAGTTGATTCGTAACTTATGTAATCAGTCAAGCATACCATTCTTTGGCAGACTAAAACCATTTAAGTTCTAATCATGCAGGCACTCTTAGAGAGTAAGATGATCCTCATGTTCCTTAGAGGGCTTTCAGTTAAATATTCTATACTAATCATGGAAATTATGTTTGGGCTTTGTAATCGTATGAGTCAGTATACTGACAGTTATCTGATAGTTTTGAACTTGACACACTTCATTTTCCTTTGTTCAACAGATTCAGAACACCTGCAGTGGATTGGAACCTTTCGTTGTTGCTGCAATTCCAGCAATGACGTATAGCTCTGAAGCCTTCCATTCAAAAGATGATGCCCAGTAAGTACACCATATGTTCTAGAGTTAACTTGTTGCAATTTTTTCTGCTTCTGTTTATCTTTTTTGTTCCCTCAAAACATTTGGTGTCAGTTAGCGTGCAGAGAAACACAATGTGTAATAGATGCGCCATACAGCTGGAAAACATTGTTAATTTGTGATGATCCAATGCTCGAACCTTCAAATATTACTAATATTTGATATTAGGTGAGTTATGAGTTGTGAAGCATGTAGTCTAGACAGCTGGTCAAGGGGCTTCAGTTAGAAACTGAAATGCTACAGCTGAATAAAAATGCACCTCTCTGGGCTAGCTATTTTAGTTGACAATTATAAGCTGTTAAGCGTAATATGGACTAGTACTATTATGTTTCTGAGATAAGAATTACAAGAGCTGTTCCTTGTTCTTCTTTTCGTTGTTTTCAACTGCGGAAAGGAAATGAGAAAAGCCTGAACATGAGTCCACCGATATTAATCCAACATGACCCTTTGTGACATCTTAGTAATGAAACTCTTAAATGGATTAAATTATACCATCCTCAGATCGGTAAGTATATTATCATGATTATTTACATATATGTGTACTTGGCTTGAATTATGTACTAGATAGGCATAAGTAGCATTCTTTATTGTCATATTCTTAATTCTTTAAAGTTCAGTTCAAGATTTTTTTTGGTGAAAAGAATAATAGAAAATGACATATGTTTTTCTTCATTTCTTGTCCATATCATTTGCAACTAAACAGTAATATATTCAAGTGATAATTGGGATTCTGTTCCCGCTTGATGATGGTTCTTTATGTATGCTGCGATATGGGTGTATAACGCTCACATACTATTATCCGACTTCCGAATCAAACAAGTAACAGATTTCTTTATTTTTCTTTCTTCTGCAGGTGCTCCATATGTTTGGGTGAATACGGCGAGAAAGAGATCCTGCGTATAATGCCCACATGCCGACATAATTTTCATCTTTCCTGTATAGATATATGGTTAGAGAAGCAAACGACCTGCCCAATATGCCGAATCTCGTTGGACTTACCGGGTGGAAAAGCCAGTGCTTCCCCTGCCCGTAGCCTCCCTCAATTATTTGGCCACCCTGAGAGCTCTGCCAGTCGTTCACCGCATTGGATACTTCCTATGCATCGTGATCGTACCGGGGGTAGAGGTAACAGACCGGCCTCGCAAGAATCACTAGAAGTGGTCATAACATGAAATGCACTGAGACAAAATCAAGACACGTTGGTCAGGCTATGTTGTTCCTTGGCGGTGCATGGAGGACGTCTGCCATTTGCAGAAATCCTGTGCATCCTTCTTCCATCACAATTCACCACACTTTGGGCGTAGAATTGGAGGCAATTTGTTTGTAGGCCCGGCCTTTAGGCATGCTTTCTATGTCACGGGTTGTAGATTAGGGATTTCCCCATTTCGCTACTTCGTGGCTCTTTGTATGTTCGTTTTGATGAGCATTTGTTGTATATTCCCAAAGGAAATAGTTGTACAGATCAGATGAGGAGCTGCGAAAATATTTGTGTGGCTTCTCTGCTCGTCAGACAAATCGCCAGCGCTTCTGAAATGCACACTGTTTTCCCTACTTTCGAGCTTGGATTGCTCTTCAGCCTTTGGTACTACGTTTGGCGTCCTCGCATTATCTCCGTCCTTGCCGAAATGATGACAATCTAGTCAAAAACAGAGAAACAACGCGCGAAAGTACCTTTCTACTCTCGAGCTCAAATAAGGTCGGTGAACAGTAAAATAAAAAAAATCAATGTCTTTTTCAGGAGAAACATTGACAAAAGTTCTAACTGCTTATAAAAATTCGTCATGAAATCACATTCCTGTAAGGTGTGGCACAAAAAAACAAATTCAATGCTCCAAAATGCTTTTGAAAGTAGCATTTTCAGATTATCGATTTTGTTTTGTTTTGCCACGCCTTCTAGGAATGTGATTTCAAGACGAATTTTTGCAAGCACTTACAACTTTTGTCGATGTTTCACCCAAATTTGTTGGAACTTTTTGAATTTTTTCTGATTATTTTGATTTTACTGTTCACTTGAGCTCAGGTGCAGAAACTCTGAAAAATTGTTGTAAAGATCAGATGAGGAGCTGCGAAAATATTTATGGCTTCTCCACTCGTCAGACCTTTCCGCTTCCGAGCTCAAATGAGCTTTCTTTTAAATCTTCGAATATGAAAGAAACTACCTACGCTTATTTATTTACATATTCTACTAATAAAAGGAATAGATATTCTTGGTTCATCATACGTATTTTACAAAAAAACTTCTGATATTTTTAGTACAAACCGGCACTCCATTAGAAGAGCTCCTCTTCGGTGCCCTCAGCGCCGCTTAGGCTAGAGGGCGCTCAAAGGCGAGCGACAGTGGCCCGGCCCAGCATTGGCTGCGTCAGCAACATGATCAAAAAACAAAAAAAATTGCAAGCACTTACAACTTTTGTCGATGTTTCACCCAAACTTTGTTTTTGGAATTTTTTTGATTTTTTTTCTTTTGATTTTGTTTCGATTTTACTGTTCACTTGAGCTTGAAATAGGCTTTCGTCCTGCTTTATAAATAAAGCAACGATCCATACAATCCAAGTTCAACAACACTCGACATATCATTGCTGGGGCCACAGCACAATCAAGCCCAAGGAAGCAAAAAAGAAATAGAAAAAAAAAAGCCACCTAGTGGCGTCCGCATAGCGGTACTATGAGGAAGAAAGTCAACGCGCTGAAGCCAGGAGCGCATCCATCATCAGGCCAAGTCGGTCGCGATCACTTGAGCTCCGGTGCAGAAACTCTGCGTCTGAGGAAATAGTTGTACAGATCAGATGAGGAGTTGTGAAAATATTTGTGGCTTCTCCGCTCGTCAGACCTTTCCGCTTCCGAGCTCAAATGAGCTCTCTTTTAAATCTTCGAATACGAAAAAAACTACCTGGTTCCCCCTCCTTGTCGACTGTGGGCCCGGCGGCTAGTCTTGTACCAACAGCAGTGACATCTAATCAACGATGGCGACGACACCTTTTGCTTGTGTATCAACAGCGGTGACTCATGTATACTACTCATTCTTCACTGTGAGCGACTGTAAGGACCCATCATCCTCCATGAATGTTTTTTTTTTGGTTCAAGCAACCGGTGCGGAGCCGAAATCTTAATCTTATCTCTACTAATTATATATTTGTAAAAATGTTGTGAGAGATTTGTTGCTAAGAGATCCATCGCTTATCTATTTACCTATCTACTACTAAAGAGAATAAATATTCTTGATCCATCATACGTATTTTACAAAAGAACTTCTTATATTTTTAGTACAAACCGGCACGGAGAGCTCCTCTTCGGCGCCCTCAGCGCCGCTTAGGCTGGAGGGTGCTCGAAGGCGAGCGACAGTGGACTGGCCCAGCATCGGCTGCGTCAGCAACATGATCAAGAAACAAAAATTGAAAATGAAGTTTGATTCGAACGCACACGCGAATGTCGACAGGCTTGACGCACTGCCCACTCCACCGCAAGCACTTTCATGTTTTATATACGAACAGAGATCTATTCGACCTTTTCTCAGTCCCAGTATAAATTATTCGGAAAAAGAAAATATATATTTGAAAAAGAATTCACGAACATTAAAAAAGTTCATCGCTTTCGAAAATAAATTCACAAAAATCGAAAAAGGTTCACCAGTTTTTGAATAAAAGCTCACGAATTTGAAAAATGTTCACCGGATTTAGACAAAAAGTTAATCGACTTGGAGGGAAAAAGTTCATCGAATTTGAAGAAAAATCATTGAATTTGGAAAAAGTTCATCGAATTTGAAAAAAGTTCATTAGATTTGAAAAAAGTTTGTTCAATTTGAAAAAGTTTGTCGAATTCAAAAAATAGTTCATCGAATATGGAAAAAGTTTTTTTTTGCGGGGTGAATATGGAAAACGTTCATTGAACATTTGAAAAAATAGTTCGATCATATTTAAAAAAAGTTCATTGAATTTTATAAAAGTTCATCAATTTGTAGAGTATATGGCAGTGAAGGGGTTTTGGGATCCCAAAATTATATATGTTTGTATGTACATGCCACTTTTATGTCTACAAGCTATAAAATGATTTCCTATTAATGTTCTATAATTTATTTCCATTTTTGCGTCCGGTGCAATTTTACAATGATCTCCTAGCTAGGACCAGTTAAATTAGCCAAATGAATACACTTGAGCACTTGTTTCATAATTTACTTTGTTGCGACCTCAACTATTTATTATTATTTTAAAACTGGTCCCTGAGAAAATTGCCACTCCCTCGGTTCCTAAAATTATGTCTTTTTAGAGATTTGAATATGGACTACATACCGATGAATATAGACGTATTTTAGAGTGTATGTTACTCATTTTGCTCTATATGTAGTCCATATTAAAATCTCTTAAAAGACTTATATTTAAGAACAGAGGAAGTAGATAATTTCATATAATTTACTTTATTTTTTGGGAAAATAAATTAGTAAGTTGATAAGATACCAAATTGAGATTAATTTATTTACAATGTGCTTGGGAGGAAGATGAGAAGATGTTGATGTTGGCAGTGCCGTTGATGGCGATGGCGGTCATAGGGAGGAGATTAAGAGAATCAATAACCTTTTGGCCCTGCTCGATGTTGTTGTCGCCATAAACATCAACAACATGTACCCTCTCGCAAGGCAGCTGATGGAGCATCGAGGCCAGGGTTCGCTCTAAAGAAGAATGCGCTGCTGACTGAGCTATTCAACGACGATGAGAAGGACACCACGATGGGAGGAAAAAAGATGATTACCAACATGGGGGAAGATGATGATGACAAACCCATGTGATTTGGATGAGGATCCTAAGGTATATGTCAGTTATAACATATAATTATTTGGATCATTGCTCTCTATGTATACATCATCGAGTTACATTGCAGGTGAACTCAATTATTTTTCTAATTGTTGCGGGCTGTCTTTTCTATGCACGCGAATACATGTGAAATATGATATACATTATATGCACAATCGGGAAAAAACTATACATATGAAATTTGATATGCATTGTATTCAAAGGTGTAACCAGAAAAAATAAATCAAAGGCCCGTGGCAATGCATGGGCGTTCTACTAATTTATATATGGATGCGAGTGAAAATCAATAACCGAGTCGAGCACTAATAAGGAGAGGGTAAAGAGGGAGCCGGTGCATCCGAAATTAATGGGGAGAGATCGTGGAATTCGTGAGACATTCATTGAGGAATTAGTGGGAGAAAATGGTCCGATTACATAGGCTAGTTCCCCGATTAGTGGGGGAATTAGTGGCCAAATTGCTAAAGCACATCTAGATGTGCTCTAAGTATTGCACATTTAAGTCCTATGTCATTGATTTTACGCTAAGATTCGTGCTAGTATTTTTTGTTATTTTTCCTCTTTCTTTCTAGTTTGACTGAGTCACTTAGATATGCAATAACCAGGGAAAATTTGACCTATAAAATTAATTAATGGGAGATGAGGGATTTCTGAAACATGCTTGGTTCACCCCTTGGTTAAATGAGTGAATTCGGTGGTGACCGATGAGCTGGTGGAGTGGTGTACCACACGAGTAGCAGCATAATGCTCGTGAAGGGACCTCAAGACGATCATCACTCTATGCTTACGGGAGCTTTGGAAGCACCGGAGTGCCATAGTATTCGATGGAGCAACACCATCACTAGTGCAGGCTTTGTGGGATATTGATCATGAAGGACAAACATGGAGATCAGCGGGTCTATTTAAGGGTGATCTTGACTTCTTTTTTGATGGTTTGAGTATGCGGATTAGCGGCGAGTAGCCCCGTAGTGATATAACATGCTTGTGGAGGTTGTATTTACAACTATGTAAACATGTTGTAAACCTTGTGGAGGTGATTAGTCCCTTTACCCGGTGAAGGAGCATAAGTGATTCTCATCTTTTTTCTAGAGGTGACCCGGAGTGATCGAACCCGCAAGAGGATGATGCCCTTTAAGCATGGGTTTCTAACAAGATTTTGCAAGATAATTAGTTCCTGCTTTTGGCCGGATCGTAAATCAAGATGAGATCATAAATCAAGATGACACTGAAAACACTTATAATAAAAATAGGCATGGGTATGAGGAGAAATGCATTGGAGCACCTGGATGCCACACACCCCTATATGAAAGTAGCATTAAAAAATATCTGAAAATTTCAAAAATTCTGAAATTTTAGGATACCAAACCTAGGAGCCTGTTGTAGACCCATGTTCATTTTCACGGGGAATGGGTGCTTGTAGTATCCGCTGCACTAGAATTACGATCCGACATATGATACGTCTAAATTTTTTTCTATACATACATTTTTTTGTCTTTTTACTGACATTATCACGGGCACTCATTCCCGACGGAAGTGAGCATGAGTGTACAACAAGAACCCATGTTTCATATCCCAAAATTTCAGAATTTTAGAAAATTCCTAATATATTTTTAATGCTATATTCATATAGGGGTGTGTGGCACCCGATAGACACAAATCCTCTTCCTAGGTATGAGGTCTTATGTTTACAATCATATATTTGTGTTGGGACCATCATGATCTTAGTTTGTGCCCTTGAAGTCATCCATAGAGATGTGGTTGTTGCGTATCGAAGTGGGGGATGTGTCCAAATTACATCTTGACCAACGGCATCCTGCATCAAGAGTTGTCCAACCGAAGGCCCTATCCATCGTGCGGAGTTGCCCTGGTAATTAAGACAACAATAATCAAACAAAAGCATTTGGCGTTTAATGAATACACCTCTTGAATGCCAAGAGATAGGATTCGTGTTACCGCACTAAAATTTTCTATCGCTGGTGTTCATACTAACACTTCATAATCTCTCCACCCTTAGGCTCTTCATAGCTCGCTCTCCATTACCCTGTGTACTTGCAGGGATGAAGAACGCTACACATATGGGACGTTTGATTCAAAGTACTTCCGTCGACCCCTCCAACAAATACATTGGGTTATAAGACATTGCCTCAACCCACGACCTTACTGAAGTACTCACACAAGGAGATCAGGTCACACGAAGAACTCATCGAAGAATGAAGATTGATTGATTGATACTATGTCTTAAAATGGATATCGTATGTGATAGAAGATTATGAAAGTGCAACTATCCCTGGGTGGTTTTGGTAATTCCTAACAACATATAGCTCATTGAGCTAACATTATTCCAAGATTAATATTTCAGGAAAATCTCAATGAATGGCATGGCATGGATGAGGAAAGTGGATCCCTCAAAATTAGAAGGACAAAAAGTTTGGCTCAAGCTTGAAGCTCAAGACTCTACATTTTATATTTTAGTGATCCAAGATCACATTGAGTCTATAGGAAAAAGCCAATACTATCAAGAGGGGATGAGGTGTTGCTTAATGGCTTGCTTGCTCAAAATGCTTACTGATATGCTCCAAAATCCTCAACTACCTTCCCACATCCACATATGACCTAAACCAAAAGTCAAACTCGGCCCCACCGATTCTTTCTATCCGGCGCCACCGAGTTTCAAATGTCATAGCCACTGCCACAAACCCTAGGAAAATCGGTTTCACCGATAGGGATCTCGGTCTCACCGAGATGGGATTGTAATCTCTCTGTTTCCCTTCGTAACGTTTCGGTCTTACCGAGATGAGCGATTGGTCCCACCGAGATTGCAATGTAAACTCTCTGTTTCCCTTTTGTAACATTTCGGTCTCACCGAGATGAGCGAATCGGTCCCACCGAGTTTACCTGACCAACTCTCTGGTTAGCTTATTACCAAAATCGGTCCCACCGAGTTTGTGTAATCGGTCACACCGAGATTACGTTATGCCCTAACCCTAACCATATCGGTCCTACCGAGTTGCATCTCAGTCCCACCGAAAATCCTAACGGTCACTAGGTTTGCTGAATCGGTCTGATCGAGTTTAACCATTCGGTCCCACCGAGTTTGGCAAATTGTGTGTAACGGTTAGATTTTGTGTGGAGGCTATATATACCCCTCCACCCGCTCTTCATTCGTGGAGAGAGCCATCAGAACATACCTACACTTCCAATACACATTTTCTGAGAGAGAACCACCTACACTTGTGTTGAGGTCAAGATATTCCATTCCAACCATATGAATCTTGATCTCTAGCCTTCCCCAAGTTGCTTTCCACTCAAATCTTCTTTCCACCAAATCCAAATCCTGTGTGAGAGAGAGTTGAGTGTTGGGGAGACTATCATTTGAAGCACAAGAGCAAGGAGTTCATCATCAACACACCATTTGTTACTTCTTGGAGAGTGGTGTCTCCTAGATTGGCTAGGTGTCACTTGGGAGCCTCCGACAAGATTGTGGAGTTGAACCAAGGAGTTTGTAAGGGCAAGGAGATCGCCTACTTCGTGAAGATCTACCGCTAGTGAGGCAAGTCCTTCGTAGGCGACGGCCGTGATGGAATAGACAAGGTTGCTTCTTTGTGGACCCTTCGTGGGTGGAGCCCTCCGTGGACTCGCGCAACCGTTACCCTCCGTGGGTTGAAGTCTCCATCAACGTGGATGTACGATAGCACCACCTATCAGAACCACGACAAAAACATCCGTGTCTCCAATTGCGTTTGAATCCTCCAAACCCTTCCCTTTACATTCTTGCAAGTTGCATGCTTTACTTTCTGCTGCTCATATAACTCTTTTGCATGCTTGCTTGAATTGTGTGGACATTGCTTGACTTGTGCTAAGATAGCTAAAATCTGCCAAGAATTAAAATTGGGAAAAGGCTAGATTTTTATTTGGTCAAGTAGTCTAATCACCCCCCCTCTAGACATACTTTCGATCCTACAGATTACAAGTATGGCTAGATGGCTGAGAATTGTGGTGGTGATGAAGATTGTGGCTATGGAGATGGGAAATGGCAGCTGCTAGGGTTGATGGAGATGGCTTCTATGAAGATGATGATGTGTGGTTTGTTCTGCGATCTTATGTTGCTCATTTGGCGTTAGGCCCTTTATAAAGGTTGTTCAGGTGGATCAGACACCTCGGTTTGGCACATCATATGACCATCCATATGAGCAAGGATGGTCATATGGAAGACTGTCTTTTGCTATGCTTCCTCTGGTGCGCCTCCTGCTTGATTTCCTCTATCTCCACTTTACTCCATTCCATGTATTGGCTTGATTTCGTCCATAAATAGCCTATTTCCGTGGAAACAAAATAAATATCGAATATTTGGAAACCTTTGCATTCATTAGCCATTAGTGGCAATATTAGAGCGAATATCTCAGTTTTAATGAAATATTTTGGTTTAAACTCGGGTTGAGGAGTGTAAAAATAACACTCATCAAGAGGCTTTCTTCACCCATTTATCCTATAATATATGACATGCACACTCGTGCATATTTTAGAAAATAAATAAATGAGTGAATTAAATAATGGGAAAGAGGATTCGTGAGACATGCCCCCATTTTATTCGTGGGACATGATGAAGGATTCGAACCAGTGATGTGTAATCTGTCACTGAACGATACTTGATTTCCGCATATCGTACTGCCTAAACTTAGAATTATATTGTTGATGTGTTAGTTCTCATGCAACTTGTTGAGAAAATATACACATTGATTATTCAATTTTTCTTATGATTCGTAGGTTTTTTCTTCATATTATCAATAAAACACATATAATTTCCCACAAAAAGATAACACATATAACCTATAAACTCAAAAATTTTGACAAAAAATTGTAGGAGACTGTGGTGTAGGAGCTTGAGGCGGGCACATGTTTCAACTACGGCCGGGGCTCCGCCCATTCGTCCTGACACCACCGAGATAGAGGCAACATCATGGATGACTATGGACGGCTTATCCGCCGCCAGGAACCCCATCTTGCCCCCTCTGCTAATCGCATACCTTGGGTCGAGATCTTATGTGCGCTCAAAAAGGTTTCAGGTTTTGCGTGGAAATTGGAATGTCATTAATTGCTCACATTATTACAAGCGCTTTGTATTAATTTCATAACTTCCAATGGACATGAGAACAAATTCATAGCCACTAGGCCATGTGTTGTCTACGTACTGCAACCTTACCATGGCTAGCACGTTTTTTTACTATGATGAATCTAAACAAGGTTTATCATCCTGTCTCCTTCCATGAGGGCCTTGACTTCCTTCACTAACTAAAACTCCCATTAACATTATACATACTATTTAATTGTCTATTGACTATTTGACTACATTATCATCTAATTCATGATAATCGTTGTTTGCTCCAGACATTTCATGCATGAAGATTAAATGAGTTAGCGGCAGCACACTAATGGCTCATGTCTGCGTCAGTATTTCCTCGAATGATGCAGTAAAACTACGATAGGCATTTCCCTCAGTGATGAAACCAAGGTTATCGAACTAGTAGGAGAACAAAGCAACACTATGTAAATGATACTTGCACACAAAGAACAAATATTTGCAACCCGACGCATAAGAGGGGTTGTCAATCCCTCTCAGGTAAAAGATAGATTGGTTTGTAGTACATTGGATAAATAGATCCCACGGAAACCCAAAATAAAATAAATAACAAAAAATTGCAGCAAGGTATTTTTGGGTTTTTGAAACAATAGATCTGAAAGCAAAAGCAAATAAAAATAGATCTCAAAGTAAATATGATAAAGAATAGACTCGGGGGCCGTAGATTTCACTAGTGGCTTCTCTCAAGAAAAATAGCATAGGGCAGGTAAACAAATTACTATTGGGCAATTGATAGAACTTCAAATAATTATGACGATATCCAGGCAATGATCATTATATAGGCATCACGTCCAAGATTAGTATACCGACTCTTGCCTGCATCTACTACTATTACTCCACACATCGACTGCTATCCAGCATGCATCTAGTGTATTAAGTTCACGGAAAAATGGAGTAATGCAATAAGAACGATGACATGATGTAGACAAGATCTATTCATGTAGGAATGGACCCCATCTTGTTATCCTTAATGGCAATGATCAATACGTGTCTTGCTACCCCTTCTGTCAATGGGAAAGAACACCGCACGACCAAACCCATCACAAAGCACCTCTTCCCATGGCAAGACAAATTGATCTAGTCGGCCTAACTAAACCAAAGATTTAAAGAAGAAATATGAGGCTATAAGTAATCATGCATATAAGAGATCAAAAACTCAAATAACTTTCATTGATAAAATAGATCTGATCATAAACTCAAAGTTCATCGGATCCCAACAAACAAACTGCAAAAAGAGTTACATCAAATATATCTCCAAGAGACCATTGTATTGAGAATCAAAAGAGAGAGAGAGAGAAAGCCATCTAGCTACTAACTACGGACCTGTAGGTCTATAATGAACTACTCACACATCATCAGAGAGGCACTAATGAGGATGATGAACCCCTCCATGATGGTGTCTAGATTGGATCTGGTGGTTCTGGAACTTGCGGTGGCTGGAATTGTGTTTCGTCGACTCCCCTAGGGTTTTTGGATTTTTGGGGTATTTATAGAGCAAAGAGGCGGTGCGGGAGGCAGCCGAGGTGGGCACAATCCACCAGGGTGTGCCTGGGCCCCCAGGCATGCCCAGGTGGGTTGTGCTCCCCTCGGAGCTCCCCTCTGGTACTTCTTTGGCCCAACAAGTGTCTTTTGGTCCAAAAAAATCTCCAAAAAGTTTTGCTACATTTGGACTCCATTTGGTATTGATTTTTTGTGAAGTAAGAAACAAGCAAAAAACAACAACTGGCACTGGGCACTATGTCAATAGGTTAGCCCCAAAAAGTGATATAAAGTTGCTATAAAATGATTGTAAAACATCCAAGAATGATAATATAACAACATGGAACAATAAAAAATTATAGATACGTTGGAGACGTATAAACATCCCCAAGCTTAATTCCTACTCATCCTCGAGTAGGTAAATGATAAAAACAAAATTTTTGATGTGGAATGTTGCCTAACATGTTCATCACATATTCTTTTCTTTTCTAGCATGGACATATGGACTTTACTATCGTTCAAAGCAATAGTCTAGTTTTGACATGAAGATTTCAATACTCAAGTATATCAACAAGCAACCATGTCTTTCAAAATATCAACACTAATGCAAGTGATCCCTAGCCCATCATGCTCAATCATTGATCCATTCATGAAACACTCGCATATTAGCTAGACCCAATGCTCAAGTACGATCATAGTGCCCCTTAGTTGGTGCTTTATAAGAGAATATGGAGACTCAAATAAAAATAAAAATTGCATAACGTAGAAAAGAAAGTCCCTTCGCAGAGGGAAGTAGGGATTTGTAGAGGTGCCAGAGCTCAAAGAGAAAAAAATAGAGATAAAATATTTTAGGTGGCATGCTTTTCCTGTCAATGAAAACGATCTAGTTGTTCCCAATACTTTCCATGCTAGATATATAATAGGCGGTTCTCAAACAGAAAATAAAGTTTATTCCTTTTTCCACCATACTTTCACCTTCCACGGCTAGCCGTATCCATGGGTGTCGTCCATACCAACACTTTCCAAGGAATTTATATTTGACAACATAAAGTGAATTCATTTTTCATTTCGGGACTGGGAATCCCTAATACATGTGCCGTCTCGTGCAATGACAAGTGAATAAACACTCATCTTGAGAATAACACATATAGCATGGAAAAATATCAGCCACTCCCTACCGTTTCATGAGCGGTACGAGCACACAAAAAGGAATTTATTTTGAAAATTAGAGATGTCACATACAAATTTGCTTAGAACGGCACGAGAATACCACATATAGGTAGGTATGGTGGACTCATATGGCAAAACTAGGTTTAAGGATTTTGGATGCACAAGTAGTATTCCTACTTAGTACAAGTGAATGGTAGCAAAAAGATTGAGAAGCATCCAACCAAGAAACGAAAAATCACATAAGCCAGCATTAAACATAACTAACACCAAATAATGCACCACAAGTAGGATGTAATTTCATTGCATAACTATTGACTTTCGTGCTTGCATAGGGAATCACAAACTTTAACACCAATATTCTTACTAAAGCATAATTACTCACCAACATGACTCACATATCACTATCACCATATCGCAAAACTATTACAAGGAATCAAGTTTATTTTGTCCAATGATCTTCATGAAAGTTTTTATTATATCCCTCTTGAATGTCTATCACCTTGGGACTAATTTCATATGTTGCTTTTGATAAGCTCAAACAAATTTAAGTGAAGAACCTGAGCATAAAGATTTTCTTGTCTCAAAATAATTGAAGTGAAACATGAGAGAATTTCTTCAACATTTTACTAACTCTCAAATAAATCTAAGTGAAGAATGAGAGCATTTCTTCAAAAACATTAAAGCACACCATACTCAAAAAGATATAAGTGAAGCACTAGAGCAATTCCATAGCTCAAAAAATTTAAGTGAAGCACATAGGGCAATTCTAACAAATCATAGCATAATTTTGGCTCTCTCAAATAGGTGTGTCCAGCAAGGATAGATGACACTAACTAAAAAGCAAAACAAGCAAAGACTCATATAACACAAGACGCTCCAAGCAAAACTCATCATATCTGACAAATAAAAATATAGCTCCAAGTAAAATATCGATGGTCGTTAGAAGAAAGAGGGGATGCCACTCGGGGCATCCCCAAGCTTAGTTGCATGTTCCACTTTGGATAATAACTTGGGGTGCCATGGGGCATCCCCAAGCTTAGGCTCTTCTTACTCCTTATTCCTTCATCCATCGTGATCTCACCCAAAACTTGAAAACTTCAATCACACAAAACTCAACAAAACCTTCATGAGATCCGTTAGTATAACAAAGCAAATCACTACTCTAAGTACTATTGCAAACCCATTCATATTTTATTTTTGCATTATATCTACTGTATTCCAACTTTACTATGGCTCATACCCTCCAATACAAACCATATATTCATCAAAATAAGCACACAACGCAAAGAAAACAGAATCTGTCAAAAACAGAACAATCTGTAGAAATCTGAGAACTTCAAGTACTTATGTAACTCCAAAAATTCCTAAAAATTAGGAAAACTTAGGAAATTTGTATATCAATCTTGTGTAAACAATTCATAATTTTATAACACTTATGTGATTTATTAAAATTGTTTTACTGGGCGCAAAAGTTTATGTTTTTCAACAAGATCAAATCAACTATCACCCAACATGATCCAAAGGCTTTGCTTGGAACAAACACTAATTAAAACATTAAAAACACAATCATAACAGTATCATAATTTTGAAAACACTCAAGAACAAGGGAAAAATTATCCATTGGGTTGCCTCCTAACAAGCGCTATTGTTTTATGCCCCTGGCTAGGCATAATGCATAGATCTAAGTAATGTCATATTTGGTTCTAGATCCATAAGATGCCCTCATGATTGATTCATATGGTGGATTAATTCTTGTTCTAGGGAAGTGTTCCATTCCTTTTCTTAGTGCAAATTGAAATTTAATATTGCCTTCTTTCATATCAATCATGGCACCAATAGTACGTAAAAACGGTCTACCAAGTATGATAGGACAAGACGGATTACAATCAATATCAAGAACAATAAAATATATGGGCACATAATTCCTATTTGCAAGAATAATAACATCATTAATTCTTCCCATAGGCTTTCTAATAGTAGAATCCTCCAAGTGCAAATTAATAGAACATTCTTCAATATCGGTAAGACCAAGCACATCACATAGAGATTTCGGAATTGTGGAAACACTAGCACACAAATCACATAAAGAAAAACACTCATAATTTTTAATCTTGACTTTGATAGTAGGTTCCCATTCATCACGTAATTTTCTAGGAATTGAAATCTCTAATTCCAACTTTTCTTCTAAATCTTTCATCATGGCATCTACCATATGTTTAGTAAAAGATTTATTTTGTTCATAAGCATCTGGTGAATTGATCATGGATTGCAACAAAGAAATACAATAAATCAAAGAAAGATTATCATAGTTAAAGTCTTTGTAACCCAAAAGAGTGGGCACATCACTAGTTAAAGTTTTGACCTCTCCAACCCCACTTTTATCAATTTTCTCAACAAGATTTTCACCCACTGGTACACGTCGATGCTATACAAACGGTTTTTAACCCCTTTCCGCGACAGCATTTGGAACCGTCACCAAGTGAGTGTGGGCGACAGGGGGGCCCTTCCCACACGACCAAGAAATCATCGGGGATAGGCCCTCCTGGGACACAGGCTGGGGCCATGTGCAATCGGGCGAGGCATCGAAACCCAATCGTTTCCGTAGGTATGTACATCTCACACGGTAATCCGAGAAAATCATTTCCGTAGGTATGTACATCTCACACGGTGAATCCTAGAAAAATATTTCCGTTCATATGTATATCACACACAGTCAATCCAAGGAATACGTTTCCGTTCTTATGTACATCCCACATAGTCAATCCAGGGAAAACGTTTCCGTTCGTACGTACATCCCGCATAGTTTTATGTGTAGGCTCGTGTGTGAAAGGTGTAACTATCACACACGGTCTGCCTTGGTTAACTATTTGCTTTTATCAACTGTATCACACACGATTTGATGAAGAAAACTATGTGGCATTGGGCTATCCATTGCAAGCGCTTTTACTGCTAGAACCGTTTGCAAAGGTCCATGACACATTTAGCAGTTTTATTAGTTTACAATTAATAATTCTAGTATTACGCAAATTCACATTTCATATTGAACAGCTGTTTGCCAATTTCATATCAGGCACATAAATATATTATAACATCATAGTACGATAGCTACATGAAAACATCACGGTACAACATATAGCTAGTTGAACTTCATAAGAACAATATATTCATTTCCCTAATCGATATCATCCAGGCTCGTCTTATCCACCTCTGCTTTCAGTTCATTAAGAACCTGTTTTGCACGGGCCAACTAGGAAAGGGCCTCCTCCTTCGCCAACACCATCTTAGCAAAGTCTGATTTAAAAAATCTGAGCTCATTCTCCACCTTCAACTTTTTATCCCGCATCTTCAAATATTCTTCAGTGTTGACAACAGTTTCTCTAAGCCTACGTCTGTTCTCTTCCTCATACATGCTCCAGAGCTTCGCTAGGCACATCTTCAAAGATTGTGGCCACTCTTGATCAACCCACTCCAAGTAAGAACACTTCCATTCATCCTATAATATTTAAAACTAGATCAGTAACAATTGTAGGGAAAATGGGTTTATAGCAACATAGAAAATCACCAATGCTTATTTTGAAAAACTGAAGAAACATGTTAATTATGACATATCTTCTCAAAAAGATCAATGTGCAAATGAAATAATTGGTACTGAGACAACAACCAAATTCTGGAACATCAGAAGCTATAATTAACTACAACGACGCTACAAGTTCTTACTCATGTAAAATAAATAACAAATTGAACATTTTATGAGGAAGGTAAATATAACTGCAACAACATAGCGACAGTGTTTGGATGGTAGAAAATTGATACTAACATGTGTGTACATGCACAAATTTAGTAACATAGAACTAATAGTACTAAGGCCGTCCACTATGTATGCCAAAACTGGGGGTAAAGACAACTGTTGCTACATCTCGCACCGGTGCCCTGCACTGGCGAGCCGATGCAGCAGAAAAAAATCAGGGACCCGGACTCCGGAGCACGTAGTTGCTCCGATGCCCAGTTCCTTCGTGCCATAAAGATTTAGTATTTTACTGCTTGGCTACTCGGATGTGTGGACCAAACTTGGTTGCAAAAACTGCCAAAATGGTGCCAAATAATTTTCTAATGGCACCGCTGATGAGATGGCAACAATTTAAGATACTAGGTACAAACTGTGACACTGTCTTAGGATGTGTTTGGTTGAAGGTGTGGTATGAATGGGTTTGGACCGTGACAGTGTCTGAATCACATCTAACAAATGATTTGTAACAAAGAAAGAGGGTCTAACCTTCTCTGCACATGCTAGAAACTTCCTCCCACTGTCCACAAAATCAAACGCAACTAGCTTCACGCATGCAGATTGATGGTGACAACGAGCAGATAGATCTTCAGCCACCCCGCTCCATTTGTTGCCACTGATGGTCCTAGGGAGCTACAAGAGGAAGAAATGACTCAAATCGACCGCCGGGTAAAAATCCTTCATTCCAAGTCATAGCCCGAGAGAGAGAAGAGAGTCATACCCAGGTGGTGAAGGAGTTGTCGCCAGAGGAGGACCCGCTAGAGAGGTCTTTGAAGAAGACCATGGCGACCCCGATGGTAGGATGCGAGACGGCGAGAGCGAGGAAGCGGCTATAGCTTAGCAAGGAAGGAAGGAAGGAGGAAACGTGGAAAATGTGACTTGTGGTCGGGAAGAAAAGGGGGTGGGGAAGGGGGGAAGGGGGCGGAGGTAGATATTTTGGCGGTAGGCCAAAATTTTGGAAATGTGGAGGGAAACTTTGCACGCGGTGCCGCCGGACCATTCACTTTGAACAATTGTGTGCATCGCAAACTATTCTTTTGCTTTACACACATGGGATGAGTTTGATAATTCAAATTTTGGTGGAAATTTCCGCACGTACGTCATTGCATAATTTAACATCGCTTGCTAATTTGGACACACAAAAGAGCGTACAGAAGATAGACCACACTTACTGAATCGAGCAATTTTAGTAATTAAACAGTGCTAGTTGACTTAAACATTGCTCTAACAAAAGACCAGCATTAAAAACAAAGCCTAAGTATGCATAATTTTCACAAATTCGCCGCTGCGCCGGCCTATGCATCGACGGTGTGAGATGAGACGTCGATGACTTGTCCTGGCGACATGCCGCCATTGGTGGACTCCGCGTCCCCCTACTGAAGTCGACCGCGTCCTCGTCCTCGTCACCGCCCTCAAGGTTGTAGTACTCGTAGTAGTGGCTGCGCCAGAGCTCGCGTTGGTAATCCACCGCCGATTCCTCGATGGATAGACTCTTCTCTACCCCGACCTCGGCCAAGCGCAACTCCTCCTCCCGACGCTCCTTGATCTCCGCCGCCTCCTGCATCTCCAGCTCCTGCTCGGCGACCTCATGAGGAAGCAGGTGCTCCATGGCCACCGCCACCTTTTCAGACGTGGGTTGCATGCTGGAGTCCGAGGTGGCCTGGAATATCTTGGCGTGTGCATCCTCGATCTTGGCATGGATGGCCTCGACCCGGGCTAGGACGACATCGGCGGCACGGACGGCAGCCCGAGCGCTCTCGGCGTTTGCAGCCGCTGTCGCAGCAGCAGCTGTAGCCGTCTCGGCTGCTGCAGCTGCCCTGTCAGCTACCACAAACGCCCTCTAGGTGGAAGAGGATGTGGCGGCACTCTTAGCGTAGGCAACCGCGCTCTCGACGCAGGCGGCGGCGCTCGGGGGGAGGGGGGACACGGCCATCGTACGGGCCTTCACGAAGCGTTTCCACGGTGTCATCTTTGCAAGAAGGGGGTGTGGGAATGGGGATCGGGATTCGTGGATTCGAGGGTTGCCGGCACTGGAGCAGACGAGCCGGCGAAGCTTAAGGAGGGAGACTTAAATAGACCCAGATATTTTCATTGCAAACGGTTCCTAGAAAACAACTTTGTGTGATGTTGTAGATATTTTTTATTAGCTGTGAAAGACGAATTTGGAGTAAAGTGACAACGAATGGTGTTTTAAATGAACGAGAAATTTTGTAGTACTAATACAATTGTCATGTCAAATTTTGGAAAATTTCAGGGGTCATTTGACCTTTTAAGACATTTAAGTGATTTTGTAGCCATTTAATGACTGTAATAGAAATTTGAACTACATGTACATGCAACAACTAACCATAACGGTTTGAAAACTCATATTTTGTGTACTTGTGTGTGATTTAATTCCATGTGCAGTAAATTGGAAGGGATTTTCAAACATATTGGTCTAACAGCTATGACACAATTAAGCATGGAGTGACATGGCATTTTAATTCCAAAAAATAAAAAAGTAAGAAACACATGAAACCTTGGTTGATGTAATGTCATGCCACCAAGATGATGTGGTAAAAAATTGGCATGTTTGATGAAAGTTTGGACACACACCCCTCACAAACCGGAGCAACTCACTAGAAGGTTCATGGTTTCGAGAGGGAACAATGCATGGTTGATGACGAACGGGAGATAGCTTCCTCTTACGGCATTCAAATTTTTTCTATGTCTAACGTGCACTACTATGACTGTAATGTGAAATTTTGGAAATTCTTGGGGTCATTTGACCTTTTAAGGACATTTAAGTGATTTTCTAACCATTTAATGACCACAATTCAAATTTGAACTACATCTACATGCAACGCCTAACCAAAACGGTTTGAAAAATCATATTTTTGTGTACTTGTGTGCGAGTTAATTCCATGTGGAGTAAATTAGAAGGAATTTTCAAACATATTGGTCTCAAGGCATGGGCACATGCATGGAGTGCCATGGCATTTTAATTCCAAAAAATAAAAAAATGATCAGAAAAACATGAAACATTGCTTGATTTAATGTCATGCCACCAAGATGATGTGATAAAAAATTGGCCTATTTGACAAAAGTTTGGACACACACACACCCCTCACAAATCGGAGCAACTCACTAGAAGGTTCGTGGTTCCGAGAGGGAACAATGCATGTTTGATGACGAACGGGAGATAGCTTCCTCTTACGGCCTTCAAATTTTTTTCTACGTTTAACATGCACTAATACAACTGTCATGTGAAAATTTGGAAAATTTCAGGGGTCATTTGACCATTTAAAGACATTTAAGTGATGTTCTAACCATTTAATGATCGTAATTCAAATTTGAACTACATCTACATGCAACGCCTAACCAAAATGGTTTGAAAAATCATATTTTTGTGTACTTGTGTGCGAGTTAATTCCATGTGCAGTAAATTAGAAGGAATTTTCAAACGTATTGGTCTCAAGGAATGGGCACACACATGGAGTGCCATGGCATTTTAATTCCAAAAAATTAAAAATGATCAGAAAAACATGAAACCTTGCTTGATTTAATGTCATGCTACCAACATGATGTGGTAAAAAAATTGGCATGTTTGATGAAAGTTTGGACACACATCCCTCACAAACCGGAGCAACTCACTAGAAGGTGCATGGTTCCGAGAGGGAACAATGCATGTTTGATGACGAACGGGAGATAGCTTCCTCTTACGGCCTTCAACTTTTTTCTACGTTTAACGTGCACTAATACAACTGTCATGTGAAAATTTGGAAAATTCCAGGGGTCATTTGACCTTTTAAAGACATTTAAGTGATTTTCTACCCATTTAACGACCGTAATTAAATTTTGAACTACATCTACATGCAACGCCTAATGTCAGGACCCCGATTCCAAGTCACATCGATCTAGCCGGTAACACTCATATCACTTTGCGGCCTCACGCACGGTATCCCACGGGTGTCGCCTTACCATGGCCCGGGACCGTTTGCGCCTTTTGGCTTACATATATGATAGTGTTGCTAGCATCCATATGACAGAGAACCCGGGCCGACATGGCTAGTCATGAACCCAAAGCGGCACAGACCTATGGAGACAGGCATACATGAATTACATCGAGCATGTCGGTCATCAGCGATTGATTCCGGGCTGTAGCACTGGGCTAACAGGACTCCGGGGAACCCGGGCTGTAGCAGGCTAGGCAGGACTACAGAAGTCACAGCGTGACATTTCCCCGAAGGGACAGACATAGGAACGAAGTGAAACACATGCCGGCCAGCCAAGTGTCCTGAACAGTAGTGCTAGGCTAGCAGGACTCCGGTGAACCGGGCTGTAGCGGACTACTATGGCTCGAGGAACACTAGACTACATTTCCCCATAAGAAAGGCTGCCAAGGATAAACAACTAGATTGTCGGATCCCACTCATACCAAGCATTTCAATCATACACACAATATGCCCGATATGAGTACATACAACATGGCATCACAACAAAACTCTACAACTCAAGTACTTTATTTAAAGGCTCCAGGGAGCCATACATAACATGTTCATACAGATAGGGGTCACATGACCCGACACTCAAGTCATACAAACATACAAGCACATGCAGAAGCAACTAGTCTGAGTACAGACTCTAGAAAGAAAGAAGGCTTCTCGAAGCCTGTCTATCTACATAGGGCCCTCCATGGCCAGGATCACCACCTGGGTGGCTAGTCACTCATCGACGTCAAGGTCTACGTAGAACCCATCGGTGGGGGCGGTGTTGTCGTCTGAAAACAGTAATTAAGCAAACATGAGTACAAAGGTACTTAGCAAGTCTTACATCAGAACCTACTGAACATGCTTATTCTCAAGAAGGTGGTGGGGTTAATGCAGCAAGCCAGCTTTGACTCTTGGCTAAGCTATCCTACGGAACTTCACCAGTAAAATAGTTTTCGCACACGAGTCCACTACTCACCAACACAATACTCCACCGGGGATCCTCCCTCGTCATCCTATGAGAGGGCCATCCTCGGTACTCACACTTATCTTGAGTCTTTTATTAGTATCCATTAACTTGTCTATGAACTGTATAGGCAACCAAGTAGTCCTTTACCGCGGACGCGGCTATTCGAATAGTTTTATACCCTGCAGGGGTGTACTTCTTCATACACGCTTTCACCACTTACCGCCGTTTACACGACATGTACTCGGCAACCTTCAAGCGGAAGCCCAGCGAGGGTGTCGGCCACGGCCTACCTAAACACTTAAGTCTCTAGTCCAGGTTTATCGCCTATCCAGGTTCCATCCGCAGGGAGTCCGGCCGAGGTTTCCACATACGGCCCCGAACGATGTGAACAGGGTCCCGAGACGCCAAAGGGGCGCCCTGCATACCCGGCCACGGTGTATCTACCGCAACATAGCCCACCCCTAGGGTCAGCGCTACGCACGGCCGCCAACACATAACCTACAAACACCAGAAACTATTTGCAACTCCTGGACAGAGTACTAGGGTGATTAAGAAGCCGAGAGGGTCCATTGGTTTCGGGCCCAATGTACGGTAGTAACTGCATCTTAAATCACACATACAGATCTCAGTTCTTAGGGACGACCTCAATGAAACAACCCACCATGTACTCCTACATGGCCTCTCATCGATACCTTACCAAAACATGTTCAACACCTCCCTCATATTACCGACATAAGCAGTTCACTCTAGCCCATCACCCAGATGAACCAGACCTGACACAACTCTAAGCATAGCAGGCATAGCAAGGTAGGAATCACATATATGGCTCAATAAACTCCTACACATGCTAGTGGGTTTCATCTAGTTACTGTGGCAATGACAGGTCATGCAGAGGATAAGGGTTCAACTACCGTAGCACACAGCATATTGAAACGCGTTGTCTTAAGCAGTAAACAAGAGTAGAAGCGAGAACATGGGTTGTATCGGAATGATCAATGGTTGCTTGCCTGATGGAGTGGTAGTGGGATACCGCCCTTCAGTTGGATACCCGTGAATATCCTCGGAGGCAGAACCTACCACGAAGAACACATCGGAACACAATCAACACATGACGATATGCATTAATATGATGCATGCTATGATATGACAATATGAATGTGTCTTGGCCTAATGCAAGCTATAACAGAAAGGATTGAACTTATTTGAATCAAAGATTTAATTATTAGCTTATTAAACATGGCTTTAATGGTGAATTTCCTTATTCTGCTTAAACAGCAAGGTAAACTTGTTTTGTCATGCATGAAACCATTACAGATGGATAGATTGAATTTTTCTGATCATTTTTCATATATAAATCTTTGCATTTGGAGTTATGGTTGATTTTCTATGATTTTTAGAAGTTTTAACTATTTTCTGGAAATTCCTGAATAAAAATAAATCCAGAAAATGCAGTACTGTGTCAGCATTGCGTCATGCTGACCTCAGCAGGTCAAAGGCGCCAGCCCAGGTCAAACCTGACTGGTGGGCCCCTTCTCTCAGCCTCTCAGCTAATTAACAGGATTAGATTAACACTAATTAGCTGTTAGTGGGGCCTGGGCCCACATGTTAGTGACTGATTTAATTAAAATTAATTAAAACTAATCCTAAATTAGTTAGCAGACTGGCCCCACCTGTCATAGACTCAGGAGGGTCTACCTGGGCCCACCCAGGAGTCAAACTGGGTCAAACTCGCCGGTGACTCGACGCCGGTGAGGCCCGAGATGGTGGCGCAGCTCGGAAAACGCCCACAGGGCACGGGCGAGGCCGTTCTTGGGCTCGTTGGAGAGCTCTTGTAGTCGCGCATCTAGTGGTGGTGGAGGCCGGGCCTATGGTGGCCGGAGACAACGACGACGAGCTCCAAGGCGGCGGCCGGAGTTCGGCCATGTGCGGGGTTTGGGCTGCGGCGTGCAAACACAGAAACTGAGGCGCTAGCGAGGCACTACGCGATGCGGCAAGCACGTTGCATAGCACGGGATGACCAAATGGTCGCCGGAGCGATGCCGGCGACGAGCTCGAACGGAGACAAGCTTCGGCCATGGTGGAACTATGGCCTAGAGGGTGCAAATGCGTGGGAAAGAAGAGGGGGAAGGCGGTGAAGCTCACAGGGAGGTCGATGAGCAGCTCAGTGGGCTCGGGGGCGACCGGAGCGAGGCGAATCGATGAACGGCGTCCGGCGGGTACCGAGGTTGAAGACGGCGCGATAGCGGCAATGCAGGGCCTCCGGCGAAGCGTGGCTCGGTGGGGAGGGCGAGGGCGTCGTGGCGGAGCGATTTGGCTTGTCAGAGGGGCGAGGGGGTGGCTCTGGCGTCGTCTACGGCGAACGGCGGCGAGGAACGCGCTCGGGCATCGCGGGAGAGAGTGAGGGAGATGAGGGGGAAAGTGAGCGAGGATGAGAGGGGGACGTGGGGGTCGCGTGGCATCCCTAGATGTCTCCAGGATGTCGGCAGAAGCAGGAGGTGGCCGGCGTGTGGCCGCGGGCGCCGGCCACGCGCTCCGCGTCCTTCTGGCGCGAGGAGGACGACGACTGGCAGGGCCAGTCGGCTGGGCCGAGCCAGGTGGGCTGGGCCAGCACAGGTAAGGCCCAGGTAACTTCCCCCTCTCTCTTTTTTTATTTGTTTCTGTTTTTCTATTTAACTGCAACTGTTGGGCTTTAATTAAAATACTAAAACGTTTCCAAAAATCCTAAAAATAATTGTTGGCTCTGTTTAGATTATTTCCAACAGCAAACATTTATTTCCATAATTATTTGGGCATTTAAATTATTTTTATAGCATTTAAATGCCCAAATTCAAATACTTATGATTTAATTCAATGACCTTCTGTTGACCTAGAAAAATGTGCACCAATTTTGCCAGAGGTTTTAACCCAAGACAAAGAGGGTGAACTTTTCAGAAGGGCATTTCAGGTTCATTGAAAATAATTTTAGTAAACCCTAGCTATTTCCAGGGGGTGTTGGGGGTTTCTGCCTTCCCCATTTCAAATTTAAGAGAAATTTAAACATGATGCACACTCTAATGCTTGAACTAGCTAGGGTGTGACAACTCACCCCCACTCAAAAGAATCTCGTCCTGAGATTTAGGATCCTCCGGGAAGAAGGTGGGGTACTCGAGTCGAAGACGATCCTCCCTTTCCCAAGTGGCTTCTTTCTCGGAATGGTGTGACCATTGAACCTTGAAAAACTTGATATTCTGACGTCGAGTGGTACGCTCGGCCTGATCAAGGATACGAACGGGATATTCCCGATAGGAGAGGTTATCTTGTAGATCAAGCGTTTCGTGGTCCACTCCATGGATAGGATCCGCGAAGCAACGCCTGAGTTGTGAAACGTGGAAGACATCGTGAACTCTGGAAAGATGCGGAGGTAGTTCCAATTGGTAGGAAAATTCTCCTCGTTTGGCAAGAATGCGAAAGGGTCCAATGTAACGAGGGGCCAATTTGCCTTTGATACCGAAACGATGGGTTCCCTTTAATGGAGTAACCCGAAGGTAAGCCTTCTCGTCGACTTCATAAGTCATAGGCTTATGTTTACGATCATATTGACTCTTTTGACGAGATTGGGCTGTTTTCAATTTCTCACGAATAACGCGAACCTGCTCTTCTGCTTCCTGAATCATATCCGGGCCAAAGAGTTGTCTTTCCCCGGTTTCTGACCAGTTAAGAGGCGTTCGACATTTTCGTCCATAGAGAACTTCGAAAGGAGCCTTGCCTAAGCTGGCTTGATAACTATTGTTATAAGCAAACTCCGCGAATGGAAGGCATTTCTCCCAACTCATCCCGAACGAGATGACAGAAGCTCGGAGCATATCTTCCAGAATTTGATTGACTCGTTCTACTTGACCACTTGATTGAGGATGGAAGGCGGTGCTGAAGGAGAGACGAGTTCCCATAGCATTTTGGAAACTTTCCCAAAATCGAGAGGTGAAGAGACTCCCACGGTCTGAGTTAATTTCCAATGAAACACCATGAAGAGACACTATTCGGGAGATGTATAAATCGACTAGCTGGCTAGCGGTGATACTCTCACGAACAGGTAGAAAGTGGGCTACTTTGGAAAGTCGGTCGATCACGACGAAGATGGCATTATTCCCTCTCTTGGTCCTGGGAAACCCAGTGATGAAGTCCATACTGATTTTATCCCATTTCCACTCGGGAATAGCCAAAGGTTGAAGGGTGCCAGCAGGCCGTTGATGCTCTGCTTTAACACGACGACAAACATCGCAATTAGCAATGTATTGAGCAATTTCTCTCTTCATCCTAGTCCACCAAAATCTCTGGCGTAGGTCTTGATACATTTTAGTACTACCGGGATGAATGGTGAGAGGGGATTCATGAGCTTCCTTAAGGATCAGCCGCCTCAGGTTTCATGCCTTTGGAACCACTAGGCGATTCCCAAAGTATACGACACCTTGATCATCAATGGAGAAACAATTCGCGACTCCTTTCTTAATTTTTCTCTTAATACGGGAGATTCCCGGATCTACCTTCTGTGCCTTGATGATCTGATCCGTAAGGGTAGGTTTCGCCACCAGGGTGGATAGGAATCCTCGAGGAACAATGTGAAGATTTAGCTTACGAAATTCCTCATGGAGAAATGGTTGACTTTGTTGTAACATCAGGTTGTTACAATAGGACTTACGGCTTAGCGCATCAGCCATGACATTGGCTTTGCCCGGGGTGTAAGTTATTCCTAAGTCGTAATCCGAGATCAACTCAACCCAACGTCTTTGCCTGAGATTCAAATCTGGTTGGGTGAAGATATATTTCAAACTTTGGTGATCGGTGAAGATCTCGCAACGATTACCGAGAAGGTAATGTCGCCAAGTTTTAAGTGCATGGACTACAGCTGCAAGCTCTAGATCATGTGTGGGATAATTTTCCTCATGTGGGTGTAATTGCCGTGAAGCATAGGCAATTACCTGACGATCTTGCATGAGTATGCAACCTAGTCCTTGTCGCGAGGCGTCGCAATAGATAATAAAGTCCTTGGAGAAATCTGGTGGTACCAGTACGGGAGCAGATGTCAGGCGTCTTTTCAGTTCCTGAAAGCTGAACTCGCACTGTGGAGTCCACTCGAACTTTTTATCTTTCTTGAGGAGTTCAGTTAGAGGTTTAGCAACCTTGAAGAAATTCTCGACGAAGCGGCGGCAATAGCTCGCTAAGCCAAGGAAACTCCGAACTTGCTTGACCGTCTCAGGTGGAGTCCAATCAAGGACGGCTTGAACTCGCTCGGGATTGACAGCAATACCCTTGCCAGAGATTACATGGCCTAGATAGGTCACTTCTGGCAACCAAAATTCACACTTGGAGAATTTGGCATAAAGGCGATGCTCTCGAAGTTTCATCAATACCAGCTTTAGATGTTCGGCATGTTCCTCTTCATTCTTGGAGTAGATGAGTATGTCATCGAGGTATACCATGACAAATTTATCCAAGTACTTCATGAAAACCGAGTTCATTAACCGAGAGAAGGTAGCTGGGGCATTGGTTAAATCGAAGGACATGACGGTGTACTCGTATTGGCCATAACGAGTAACAAAGGCCGTTTTGGGAATGTCCCCGTTTCTGATTTTGATTTGATGGTAGCCCAACCTCAAATCCATCTTGGAAAAGACTGAGGATCCAGCGAGCTGATCATACAGATTGTTAATCCTGGGAAGCGGGTATTTGTTCTTGATGGTGACCAAATTGACAGGCCGGTAATCCACAACCATTCGATCCGTTCCATCCTTCTTCTTGACGAAGAGGACGGGGCCAGCCCAAGGAGAGGAACTAGGACGGATGAAACCCTTTTTCAAGGACTCATCGAGTTGGTTCTTAAGCTCGACTAGTTCTAAGGGTGCCATCTTGTAGGGTCTTCTAGAAATTGGAACGGTTCCTGGAACAAGGTCTATCACAAACTCAACATCCCTGTCAGGTGGAACACCTGGCAGTTCTTCTGGAAAGACATCCGGAAAGTCTCGGACTACCGGAACATCCTCAAGGTCTGGAAGGGGGTTGGCATTTAAGGAGTAAAGCTGGCGCTTGGCCACTCGAGTTAAGACATTGACTGTCTTGCCCGATGGGTGAGTAAGTTGAACGGTTCTAGTGGCACAGTCGATCTTAGCATAATGAGCTGACATCCAGTCCATACCCAAGATGATATTTATGTCCGAGGACTTGAGAGCTATTAAGGATGCAAGGAAGACAAGTCTATCGACAAGAATTTCGTTTCCATGGCTTACTCTAGAAGTTTGCCATCTAGAGCCAGGAGTTTGAATTTCCATGGTAGAGGGCATGTCACAGAATGTCGTGTTGTGCAATCGAGCATAGTTCTCGGATATGAATGAATGAGATGCTCCAGTATCGAAAAGAACAGATGCCGGATGGCAGTTAACAAGGAGCGTACCAAGGACGACGTTGGGATCCTCATGAGCCTCCTCGGCTGAAACATAGTTGACATGGCCACGGGCAGTGGTGACCGGCTTGGCGTAGAATGTCTTTCCCGCGGGCTTACCACGGCCAACGGACTTTCTAGTCTGAATGGGGTTGTTGTTCTGGGGACACTCTCGACTATAGTGACCCGGCTCTCCACACTTAAAGCATGTCACCACGTTGGGGTGTGGAGCAGCATTAGCAGTGGGGCCACCATAGGGCTTGGGCGGTGCAAATTGCTGGTTGGGACGAGGCGCCTCAAAGGATGGCCTCGGGATGAACCTGGGTGGCAGTGCCGTGCTTGGAATCCACACCCGGCGCTTCTGAGTTCCAGGGCCGGATGAAGAGCCAAAATCACGGGAGTGCTTGCGTGAAGCGTCATAATCAGTCTGGCCTGTCTCAGCACTGATGGCTTTATTGACCAACTTCTGAAAGGAGGTGCACTCGTGCAGACGAAGATCCCGGCGAAGCTCAGGGCTAAGTCCCTTGCGGAACCTTGCTTGCTTCTTAGCGTCAGTAGATACCTCTTTGGGAGCATAGCATGCCAGATTTCCAAATTCACGACTATAAGCATCCACAGTCAGTATTCCTTGGGTGAAGTTGCATAACTCCTCCCTCTTGCGATCCATGAGACCTTCCGGAATGTGATGCTCGCGGAAAGCCTCACTGAACTCAGCCCAAGTAGTAACTCGGCCGACCGGGCGCATAGCTTCGAAGTTTTCCCACCAAAGGCTAGCAGGGCCTTCGAGGTGATAGGCAGCATAGGTAACCTTGTCGACTTCGGCTACGTTGGCAGAACGCAGCTTGTGAGTGATGCTGCGAAGCCAGTCATCCGCGTCGAGGGGTTCGACGGAATGGTTAAACTTTGGTGGGTACAGCTTGATAAAGTCATTGATTGACACCAAGTCATTTCGTGGGTGGCGTGCAGTGTTCTGCTCAATCCGCTCTAGCAGGCGGTTAGTCTCACGCTTGTTTCTTTCCGCCTCCAGCATTACTTCGGCCAGAGAAGGCGGGTGAGGCAGATTTTCACCTCTAGCTGCACTGGCTTCCCCCTGCTCCGAGGCAGCAGGGTTGCTGCGGGTGTTGACCATCCTAGGAGAAAACAAGACAATGGTTTAGATAAGGATGGCTCAAACTTAGCAAGGAAGTGCAGAATGTAATGGATAACACGGAATGCAGAGATGTTCATCCGTATGTCATGGTAATATAAAACTGCCATATATATACCAACGGTCATACACATCATACATAGTTTAGTACAAGCCCAGGCTACAGTACAACTATGATGAAAGACGTTACATCTCATCGGAGGCATTCCAAGCTCCTATACATTATTTGTCTACACCTCCGGAATTGATTACACACAAAGTCATATTCCACAAGTCACGCAGGACAGTGGAGATACAACTACTACAATACTAGTGGCACTACTACTAACTCAGACAGCTCCGTAGTAGTCCTCGTAGAAGTCACCTCCATAGCCTGGAAGTTCAACGTGACCATCCGGGAACAGACGGTCCTGAGGAGCCTGTGGACCATAGGGGCTAGGATGAGGTCTTGGACCAACAAACGGTGGCCTGCGGGGACCACGGGGTGGGGTGATGCCTCCCACATCACGCCAATCCACCATGTCTGGCAAAGCAGATCTCACAGGATACAGATCCCTTGTATCCATACATCCAGCTTACATCGCAGGTGCAAACCGAGTCAATGTGGCCCAATGATCAGCACGGGTATTGAAAAGCTCCAGCCTCAAGGCCCGATTCTCTCGGTCCTTATCTTCGAGCATCTCGGCAGTGGTACGAGTTAATGAGTCCTCCTGAGTGGAGTCAGCATAGATAGCCTGAAGATACCCTTGCTCTCCCGGAAGTGAAGCTGGCATGTAACGGAAGTCGGTGTTCCGAAGCAGGCCAGTCCGGACTCGCAAGATGGTCATCATGGAATAGGCAGCATCCTGCACAGCCATCTCAACACTAACCCCGAGTCCATAGGAATAGTGAAGGGGCTCGGTAGATCCAGGATAAGAAGGAAATATCCTGACGGTGCAGAGATATTGGCTTTGATTAAAGTCGCGGAACTGCTCTTCGACGGTGTATTCGGGATACCAACGGTAGCCCGTCTCGATCATTACCCGGACTAAAATAGCAGTATGACCGGGCACGTCAAGGCACCGGGTCAGGCGAACCACTTGGTTTTGAACACGGTTGGCCATCTGAAAGCACAACCACAATGCAAAGACATCAGAATTTCTAGGGAAAATTGGACAGCATAACAGCTATAAATGCTCAGAAAAAGATTTGAGACATCCACAACAGTTCGCAATACCACTCAACAACATCATATCAAGGTTCTGATCCAATTAGAAACATACTAAGAATAGTAGAAACTAAACTAGGACTTGTAACAACAATCCTATAAGCTACTACGGATTAGTAACACGTGAACCTGATAGAAGAAGAGAGCCTAGTCCTTAACCCATGTTGAATGAGAAGAGAATGACTCAGATCAGAGGCATAGGGTAAAGGAGTAAAAGAGCCTTACGTTCCCTCCCACAATCAATTTCCCTACATATAACTAAAGCATTTCTAGACTCGACATCGACCAGCTTGGCTCAACGAACCTACAGGCAGTCCAGCTCTGATGCCAA
Organism: Triticum urartu; assembly: GCF_056163025.1. Taxonomy (NCBI): domain Eukaryota; kingdom Viridiplantae; phylum Streptophyta; class Magnoliopsida; order Poales; family Poaceae; genus Triticum; species Triticum urartu. Next base: position 465,801,182 of record NC_141878.1, read on the forward strand.
CGCTGTCAGGACCCCAATTCCAAGTCACATCGATCTAGCCGGTAACACCTCATATCACTTTGCGGCCTCACGCACGGTATCCCACGGGTGTCGCCTTACCATGGCCCGGGACCGTTTGCGCCTTTTGGCTTACGTATATGATAGTGTCGCTAGCATCCATATGACAGAGAACCCGAGCCGACATGGCTAGTCATGAACCCAAAGCGGCATAGACCTATGGAGACAGGCATACATGAATCACATCGAGCATGTCGGTTATCAGCGATTGATTCCGGGCTGTAGCACTAGGCTAACAGGACTCCGGGGAACCCGGGCTGTAGCAGGCTAGGCAGGACACCGGAAGTCATAGCGTGACATTTCCCGAAAGGGACAGACATAGGAACGAAGTGAAACACATGCTGGCCAGCCAAGTGTCCTGAACAGTAGTGCTAGGCTAGCAGGACTCCGATGAACCGGGCTGTAGCGGACTACTATGGCTCGAGGAACACTAGACTACATTTCCCCATAAGAAAGGCTGCCAGGGATAAACAACTAGATTGTCGGATCCCACTCATACCAAGCATTTCAATCATACACACAATATGCCCGATATGAGTACATACAACACACTACAAGAAATATGTCAAGTTATGACCACCACTATTGGTCACTGAATGGTCACAATTTTCCATTTATGACCTTTTTGTGACCAAAAACATAAGGTCAAAAGCTGGGCGTCGTAAACTGACTATAGCGACCTTTTTTCTGGAATGGTCGCAAACGTTTATGACCAAAATATGTCCACTGTGGCGTTTTGGTCACTAGCAACCTCTCCAGGCCACGTAGGCATCCAGCGTGGCAAGCTGATGTGGCACAAGATTCAGCCCGGTCCAATTCGGTTTTCTACATGGGCCTAGCCGAACAATTCGGCCTTTTAATGTATTTTTTCTGTAAGTTACATGGGCCAAGCCCATTTCAGCCTTTTATTTATTTCTGGGTCAAGTCTTTTAACATTGTTTGGGCCATTATATTTTGGAGCTGGTCCCACTTGTCATCTTCTCACACATTGGGCCCACTTGACAGAAAATTCAAAAATGCTCAGATTATTTTCATAAGTGGATCCCATAAGTCAGGTTTCCATTCCACACGTTTTCAAATCACATACATAATCATTATTTCAAACGGAACAGTACAGATGTAGTACGTCAAATAACACTAAGTCTACTACAATTTGTACATAGTTATTACAACCCAGATATGCCTACTATTACAATATTGCAATATTTACATTCTATTACAATCAAACAGAAGAGACGGCTCTTTGCTGAGTAGAGCTATATGGTTTCAATCTTCAAATTTTGTAGACCTCGAGCTCCTGAACACAAAGACAAACATCATTAGAGATTAGAGTGTACACATGCTAGGAATAGCATTGGTTAAAATAACTAATAATCACATGATGAAGTCCTAGAATGAAATTTCAGTAGTGACCAGATCTAGATCTATAGGAAACAGAACAGCCACGACAAAATCCTAACCAGAATGCATTTAATAAAAATGGATTGCATCTGGTTACTGTAGTTCAAGCTAACGACATGAAGGTTCCATCAAGCAATGATCAACTACTCAAAACCATTCCGTGCTTTGCAAAGAAAATACTAGATGAATCTCACTAACAAGAGCACTAGGCGATTAATAGAAGAAGTAATCAGCAGATGACACAATAACAGCAACATATTCTGGTTAGAGACCAATTATCTAGTGGGTATAATATTTGATTACTTCAAGAACAGATTCCGGTTGGAACAAATATATGATAAAGCAACAGATTCAGCCAACTTCAAGAGACCACAAGAGCATCAATCAACAACAGGTATAGTATAATATTTTAGAGACCAATTTTAGAAACATATTTTAGAGACCAATTTTATATCAGAACACTAGATGTTTGTGATGCATCTTCGAGAACCACAAGAACACTAGATATAGTAGAATATGATTCCAGGAGTATAATGCTAACCACAAGAGCATCAATCAGCAGCAGGTATACATCAAACTATCTACTAGACATCATCAGGATAGGAAGGGTCACCTGACATATTGAACTCGATGCTGCAGCAGGCCGATGACGTGGTCGTACAGAGCAGGCCCTTTGTGGCTGGCTAGATGCGCCCCTCCTCCTCCTGCTCCTTGAGCAGGACAAGGATGAGCTGGTACAGAGCATGCAGCTCCTCCCTAAACCAGAAAGCACACAAATCAGTATGCACAAGTGTTGGACCTTCAAATAAGGAGACTTGAATTCACTGGTAAGCATTAGCGGAACTAATATATATTTTTGCATTATCTTAGTGTATCTCTACATCACATAGATTCACCCACTCTATCACTACCAATTCTACTACACATTAAGAATGGAATGATGCTAATCTATTGAGGGAAAGGATCTGCTCTCATCAGCAGTGGTGTTGCTCCTAGGCCAGGTGAGAGGAGTCAAATCATTTGCCAAAGTCAGAAAGCTGGTAGGAGCATTTAGGAGATGTTAGCACACACACACACACACACCAGGATATGTTTGCTTCACTCAACTTGACATAATATAGCAGCATGCAAATACAATGGATCTACAATGGAGAAGGATGCCATGCTGTGGCTCCCATATTAGCCCACTAGCCAGACGGCACAACTACAGTAACGCAAATGACCCCAGTTATGTAGTTATGGTATCTTGTATCCTATAATTGCCAGTTTTATTAGATAAGCTGAGATCACAAAACATAAGCAAGACAAGAACTGCTAGTCTTGGTATCTTGTATCCTATGATGCCAAAGAGGATTGATGGAGGCACACACATATCATAAACAAGTATGCACAGATTATGATTGAAATCTTGCTAGAAGGCACTGCCGAGGTTGTCTTTCACCGTCATGGTGCTGATCTTCCCCTGGACAAGGGCCGACCTCCCTGCATATCCTGCACAGTGTGGTCGCACAGTGGATCAGAGATTGACCGAAATTCCGACGATAGAGGACTATCACATCGCTCTGTGGTAGATCACCTGATTTGGGCCTGCCACGTTGAGCACTTCTTTTCCTTTGTGGAGTAAGGACGACCAATGCATCACAGAATAGTTCTACATCACGTACACATCATGCTTGGAAGTAGCCCACATGATGTTCCTCAGCCGCACATGTACAAGTATACGGTCAGTGCGTTCGTACCAGAATTCTTCTTAAAACTCTGCAGAAATACAATGATGCAAATGAGAGCCATTTTATTCAAGCACACCAAATTCTACTGCGATAACAAACAAGATCGCCCGATGGAGGACATAACAGTGAGCTTCTGTTAAAATTTCTCGGGTAATTACAACTATGTGATTCTACTGTTAATCTAGATCTCCTTCAGGTTTTGATTCATTTAATCAAACAATAGAACACAACTGCTGGAAACTGTTAAGACATACATATTATGTGCACGCCAAAAAATAGCAGATCTGTGAAGGGGGGTGTCTATTAGCAAATTTTGGTCTAAATACAACTTAGGCAGGCAAATGCTTAGTGTAACTAATGAACTGATGTTGTTTGCGTTTCTGAACTTTGCTAAATGAACTCTAGACGAATGCACATACTATCGTTTCTGAACTTAATCGTGGCAGTCTTTTATCATTACCCAGCCTCCGACAACAATAAGCTCACTAAAAAAGCATTGTTGAGATCTCTTTTAACAGACTAGTAGTAGAAATTTTAAAAGGGGAATGCTGTGTTAATACAAGTCTAGAAACAAGCCGTGATTAAACTATCCATCGCTCATAGATTAATAGACTAGTAGACGGTACTCCCTTGTTGAAACACATTAGCATAGTGATATAATATCTCTAAATGTACCGAGCATTCCTTTAGTCAACTACTAGCTCAGGCTGAAATTTAAGTGAAGCAGATTCACAAACCAAACGAAAAGTATGAAATGATACCCTTTTCAGTTTATGTGAAGTAAACATAACACTTTAAGCTTCGCTGCCTACATGACTACATCACTAACTCGATGGCATGTGTAGTCTATTGCGCCACAATGAACACCAATCTCACCAGCAGGCGGCTCCGAAGATGGTGTGGAGGTGTTCCACAAGCTGGGCGCAGAGGGGAGGGTGGCTGGTGGAAGAAGTGGAGTTCGTGTACCCTGCACAAGAGACAAGATGAGGAGTGAGACCGGGGAGAGCAGCAACAGTAGGGGAAGGGAAGGACAGAAGGAGATGCATACCTTGCCTAGGAGCTGCAGCATGCGCTCATCAGGGAAGTAGGGGCGGTCGGACATGCTGCAAGAGGCCATCTCACCCACGCTCGCTCTCCTCCACCTTCATCTTCATCTTCGGGGCCGAGGCAACAAGCAGCCTGCCATCTCGGCCCGTCTTCACCTTCGAGGGCATCACCTGACTGCAGACACATCGAACAGGGAGGGTCACGCATATGCATAACGCCCAGCGAAATCTCAAGCGAATCAAACAAGAGCAGCGGAGATCTGGCGACTCACCAGCCCAGGGAGCAGAGGAGATCTCGGACAGCGCGATGCCGGCCTTTAGCAGCTTGGACACCGCGTCGACGACCACCGCCTCCATGGTCGGCCCCGCGTCATGACCCCGCATCGACGACCACCGCGTCTCGAAGATCCTGGCCGCGACCTCCTCGTTCTCTGGTGGCAAGTTGGATCTGGGAGTGGGGAGAGGATCTAAGGTGGGGAGGGGAGGTGTGGCGGAGGTGGGTGGCAGCGAGGGGAGGGGTGGGTGTTGGCGGGGGAGGGGTGGGTGGCGGCGAGGGGAGGGATCTGGATCGGGGAGCGCTGGGGTTTGCTGCATGGAGCACTGGGGTGTGCGGGGGAGAGAGAGGAGGGGATGAGTGGTGTGACCGGCGGAGGAGGAGGAGACGGTGGGGAGCTTGGCCTTCTTCATGTGCGGCGGCGCGGGGAGGCGGGGGAGGGCAAGGAGGAGAAGGGCCGCTTGGGGTCGCACGAAGCAGATCCCCAAGTGCATCGTGCGGCGGCGGCAACGGCGAACGATGGAGGGATGCGGTGGCCGCCGCGGGGGTTTTGGGGGCCGGGCCGACGCCGTCAAGTGCTCGGAACGGGGGAGAGCGGCCAGGGGATGGATGTGGATGGCGGCGTGATGCAGGAGGGCGGGATGGCTAGATGGGTGGCGGCGCGATGCGAGGGGAGGGAAGGGGTCGGGGTGGTGGGTGGGTGGGAGACGAGGGCAGGGGATGGGTAGATTTTTTTAGGGCAAGGGGTTGGATGGATGGATGGATGGCCGCCACGTCATCGATCCGGGTGAGAGCTAGTTCCACCAATGAGAATAAAGTAAAACAAATTGTGTTTACATTTTTGTTTTCTTCTACTTTTTTCACATTAATAGGTACTAAAGTACCTATTTAATTTTTCTAAAAATAATTTATAGATACTAAAGTATATATTTCATCAGAGATACTCTGAAATGTTTGTAAGATTCAATGCCTAACTACCGAAATTTCATTTTTCATTTTTCGAGTGTTCAAAATGAGTTTTTTTATGAAGTACCTACTATATATTTATTGTAAAATTGGACCAAATCAATTTTCTAAAATACTAGGCCATGTTTAATGCACAATTGACCAAATGGTTGGGTGTCAAAAGTTTTGATCCACCTCTGGTGAAAAAGACAAATTGCCGTCGATTCAGTTGGAAACGGGTCAAATTTGAACTATAGCTGCCTCATAGTTTGCTCTTTATTTTTTCCAAAAATCATTTCTAGGTACATAATTATCTATTTAATCATAGAAACACCAAAAAAATTTCAAGATTCAACCACTAGCTAGGAGCGGTCAAGCCCGTCGTTTTGACCGCATTTTGAAACGGGCATAAGAAATTCAAAAAAAATCAAAAAATTGGAAAACCTTCGCATTGTGTCATTATATGTGGCCAAGTTCCTAGGAAAAATAACAAACTTGTAATACGGCAATTATTTTAAAAAAGTGTCCTCAGAAATGAGCTCTCAAGTGTGAAGATTCATGGCTTTCAAGTCAAACGATCAATCTTATGGCCACATTCATGGCATAATTTGTTCAAATGATCTCATATTGTGCACAAGGGTGCATATTGGAATGGCGAACAATGTTGCCTAAGGAAGTTTTCATTTTCATTGAACGAAAAAACCATTTTCCATTTTCCGAGTGCGTGAAATGAGTTTTTTTGTGAAGGACCTACCATATATTTGTTGCAAAATTGGACCAAATCAATTTTCTAAAATACTAGGCCATATTTAATGCACAATTGACAAAATGGTCGGGTGTCAAAATTTTTGTTCCACCTCTGGTGAAAAAGACAAATTCCCGTCGATTCAGCTGGAAGCGGGTCAAATTTGAACTGCAGCTGCGTCATAGTTTGCTCTTTATTTTTTTCAAAAATCATTTCTAGGTAAATAAGTATCTATTTAATCAGAGAAACACCAAAAAAATTCCAAGATTCAACAACTAGCTAGGAACGGTCATTCCCGCCGTTTTGACCGCATTTTGAAACGGGCATAAAAAATTCAAAAAAAATCAAAAAATTGGGAAACCTTCGCATTGTGTCATTATATGTGGCCAAGTTCCCAGGAAAAATAACACTTGTAATACGGCAATTATTTTAAAAAAATGTTCTCAGAAATGAGCTATCATGTCTGAAGATTCATGGCTTTCAAAGCAAATGATCAAACTTATGGCCACATTCGTGGCATAGTTTGTTAAAATGATCTCATATTGTGCACAAGGGTGCATATTGGAATGGCAAACAATGTTGCCTAAGGAAGTTTCCATTTTCTTTGGACGAAAAAACCATTTTTCATTTTCCGAGTGCCCGAAAGGAGGTTTTTTTGTGAAGGAACTACCAAATAATTGTTGCAAAATTGGACCAAATCATTTTTCTAAAATACTAGGACATATTTAATGCACAATTGACCAAATGGTTGGGTGTAAAAAGTTTTGATCCACCTCTCGTGAAAAAGACAAATTTCCGCCGATTCAGTTGGAAGCGGGTCAAATTTGAACTGCAGCTGCCTCATAGTTTGCTATTTATTTTTTCCAAAAATCATTTCTAGGTAAATAAGTATCTATTTAATCATAGAAACACCGAAAAAATTCCAAGATTCAACAACTAGCTAGGAACGGTCATTCCCGCCGTTTTGACCGCATTTTGAAACGGGCATAAAAAATTCAAAAAAAATCAAAAAATTGGGAAACCTTCGCATTGTGTCATTATATGTGGCCAAGTTCCCAGGAAAAATAACAAACTTGTAATACGGCAATTATTTTAAAAAAGTGTTCTCAGAAATGAGCTATCATCTCTGAAGATTCATGGCTTTCAAGCCAAATGATCAATCTTATGGCCACATTCGTGGCATAGTTTATTCAAATGATCTCATATTGTTCACAAGGGTGCATATTGGAATGGCAAACAATGTTGCCTAAGGAAGTTTTCATTTTCTTTGGACGAAAAAACCATTTTTCATTTTCCGAGTGCCCGAAAGGAGGTTTTTTTGTGAAGGAACTACCAAATAATTGTTGCAAAATTGGACCAAATCATTTTTCTAAAATATTAGGACGTATTTAATGCACAATTGACAAAATGGTTGGGTGCCAAAATTTTTGATCCACCTCTGGTGAAAAAGACAAATTCCCGTCGATTCAGTTGGAAGCGGGTCAAATTTGAACTGCAACTGCTTCATAGTTTGCTATTTATTTTTTCCAAAAATCATTTCTAGTTACATAAGTACCTATTTAATCAGAAATACATGGTTTTATGGAGAGACATCGAGGTTTGGACGGTGGCCGAGGGCCCCAACTATAGAGCGCGTAAGCTCGCATGCCCGCCGCGTGGTCACCGCGTGACCGTGGCGTTGCCATGTGTTCTGGGCGGCCTAGGCATGTCTAGTGGGTTGGGAACTCCCCAGGTTGGTGCTAGGAAGAAAATTACAACATAAGATTCTCACGAGAAGACCGATCGATGCTCAAACATGAATTAGCAGCCAAGTGTTTGATTAGCGGTACGGGAAATGCACATGGCCAATGGGCGTGAGTTTTGGCTGACGATGATCATCTACTAAGGAGAATGTCTTCACAAATTTTTAGCTCAAAAGGAGGATCCTAGGTGGTACTTGCTTTTCAAAGTACCACGCTGGACAAAAATATGAATGTTGAAGCTGGGCTCAAAATAATGAATGGATTGAGCTGCAATTTTGTGGAGGATGGTTATTTGGGCATAGAAAAGCATTGTAGAAAATTGATACCATTTGGACATGCCAAAGTGGTATTTCCTTCACAATGCTCTTCTATGGACAGAAACTTGGGAAAACTAGTGAGAGAGGTTGGATGAATGAAATGAGCTCAAAATTGGTGTAGGTAAGTTACTTAGGTATGGTCATGTGCTGGTCAATTTTCAGATCATTTGGGTAAGCCTAGCTAGTACTTACTTCACAAAGCTTCTCTCGAGGTAGAAACTTTGGAAATTTCCCGAGAAAGATCTACTAGGAAAATTGAGCTGAATATTATCATGTGGCAATGATTTGGGTATGGAAGAGTGCCCGAAAAGTTTGAGGGTAATAAGAGGGGTATATATAACACTTGCTTTGCAACGTGCCAATTTGGCCATAAAATATAAATTGAACCTGGGCTCACATAGATGATTTGACTGAGCTGCAATTTGGAGGAGGGTGATAATTTGGGCATATGAAGAAACTGTATAAATTTCATGTCATTTAGAGATATAAAAAAGGTACTTCCTTCACAATGCTTCTAGGTGGACAAAAACTTTGAAAATTTGCCGAGGAAGATTTGCTAGACAAATGGAGCTGAATTTTGTCATGCGGTAAAGATTTGGATAGGAAAGAGTGCCCAAAAATTCGTAGGGCAATCAAGAATATATAAATAGCACTTCCTTCATAAAGTGTTGTTGTGAACATAATAGGAAAATGAATATTGTTGAATTAGTTTTGAACTAGGCAATGAAGGATTTTTACATATTTGATGAAGATATGACCCAAAGAATTTATGAGATTTTTTTTGGGAATTTTTGGAATGATAGAAATATAGGTTGCTTCACAACCTAGGGCAAAAACTGCCACATGGACATGACACATAGGCAAAACTGATGAGATGGCGCCTAGTCATCACAACCCACCACAATCTACAAGGCTATGACCATCTATATTGGTCATTAACAACTAGAAATAAGGCAATGGACTAGCACTGTTTGCTTTGTGACCATTTCGTGTAAGGAAATTACGACCTTTCTGACCAAAATGGTCGCAATGGTTTAGGGTTTGAAGCCCCCAGAACAGCTTTTGACC